>NC_085983.1:2020714-2694285 GCF_910591565.1 Cydia splendana | reverse complement strand
ACATTTAGCCCTAGCATTTCAATCCATTGTTTTTTAACACTATCAGGGTACACAAAAAACACACGATAGACATTCTAACAGCCATAGATTTTCGTCAAAAGTATTTTTTTTTATAAATGGGAAATTATCCACTGTAACCCATGCATGGGTTACTTTGGATAAGCCCTTGGGGTACAGTGAACTTCATGGGTCACAGTGATTTATGGCAGGATTTATTTAAAAAAAATCAATTAACAAATATTATTTATTTAATCATTTGGATTCATAAGATCACTATTAATAATTTACACTAGAACAGAGTGTCTTAAACTACATTTAATGAACAATAATTATATTAATATTATAATTAAAGTATCAAAACAATGCTTCAATTTTAATTAGCATGAATGATGAAGCTAAACATTGTGAACGAATATCTATTCCAGAAAAACCTAAATCTAAGGTATAACACCCCTGCTGCCTTTTTGTTTGTCCCGAATAGGATGGATTAGGCATAAACATTTTTATGTCGACATTTGGGAGGCGATATTTCCCATTTGTAGAATCTCTCCTTAAAAAACTTATCTCGGTTTCCCCATTTGCTGCATCTTTTAACGCCTTTCCAGCGTTGAAAACCTTTTTATTATTTGTTTTAAACTCTACTAGGACAAAATTGCCTTCTTTTGATAAAGTCGGCAACTGTCCGAAACATTCTCGATCAACGATACCAAAATCAGTTTCTGTTTCTGCAAACGATCCTTCTTCCTCGGAGTGAACATTATATTAATGTATCGTTTTAAATGTATTATATTAATGAATCACTTTGCAACACTCCTTTTGACGGTCGTCCTTTTCTTTACTGCTTGCTTTTTTTTCTTGGAATGTTTAGCAATTTCTCGTTCTTCAATCTCATTCTTATTAGGTGTGTCTGTAGCTATCATTGATTTACATTTCCTCCTTGGCTTTCTATTATTTTTTCTTGGGCCTGCTTTAGGTAATCCTCTAATATCTAAAAGGCTCTTAAAAGCTTTTGAAGGCCCTGCCCCAGGAGTTAAAACTTCACCAGGAGTTGCGGTTAACGGAACTAGAGCAGTTGACGATATTACAGAATTAGAATGGTTGTGATCCATAACAGCTTCTTAGTCCGATCTTAGTCTTCCTTGTCCTATTTCGAGACATTTTGTAACCTAAAAGACGAGAAAATATAAAGTAATTAGCGAAGTGTAAAGAACAAATATACGTGGGTTACAGTGGATACTTATCCACTGCAACCCAAGTTGAAATTATCCATTGTGACCCAACCACCGTTACCGAAATCAAAAATTCGGAATAAATTATAGACTCTTGTTAAGGGCAAAATAATAGCATTTTAGGCTAACCGAAACACTACACAACACTAAATAATCCACAAGCACACAAAGCCCTTAAAGAATTTGACACAACACACTTTTTAAAAACACGTAAAAATTTAATTTGCTACTTACTATGGCGGTACGTTGCCGGCGCGTGACCTCCCGGCGTGTGAGCGTGGCGACGACTGGCGCGGTGCGGGGGGAACGCTCGAAGCGAACGTTTGACAAGAGTACAAGTGTTTGTGTGCGTAAATACACGGACAGCGGCATTTTATTCACTGTTACCCGTTAGTCAGTGTTACCCACTCTCCCCTACTCCACGGGCGCTTTTACAACGCGCGTTAAAAAAGCGTTTGAATGACACAAATAGATACATGTGTATTTATTCACACGACAGCGGTGGCGCTTTTTATCACGCGTTGTTAGATTTTCGACTTACCTAAGCCTTGGTCGTTAAATCGAATTTAGAGTGCGGACAGATTCAAACGCTTTTTTAACGTGCGTTGAAAAAGCTCTCGTGCGAATGGGGGCTTAGTGACGCCCTCTACGCAGAGTTTTGCATAATATTTCCTATTCAGGAACAGTTAATGGAATTTTTTAGTACTTACTAGTATAATAGGCCATACAATACCTTCAAGTAGCCATTGTTACCTGTCTGGAAAGTTCTAGAGTTTCTAGACCATAGTTAAAGAATACGTTAGGTTACCTACATAATCTGGATTTAAGGCGAAATCAGCTCAGGAATATTTTATATAAAAATATGGATTCATGAGCAGGGTGCCTAGCCAAGATGCCAATCGTTTACGCGCCGTAGCGAACGAAACGCAACTGTCACTGTCGCACTAATATGGAAGAGTGATAGAGAGAGATGTCGACGCTACGCCACGGAGCGTTAACGATTGGCACGTTGGCTAAGCACCCAGATGCCCCTAAAAAAATAAAAATGAAAAAAAATGTGTTAAATGAAAATATTTCTATTAAACAAAATTAAAGTTACCACCATAAGCAATAAGATGTAAGTTTTAAGGGAGTTCCCTCTGCCAACAAACTGTCCTGCAGTTTGGCAGAAGAAAAAACTGTAAAAATAGGGTTTATTTCGCCTGAATAAAAGATTTTTGAAGTGAAAACTTCTTTAGCGGCGCTGTGCACTTTTTGCGATGGGGAAAAATGTTAAACTCGCGACAGCGTAAGACGTAAGACGTGACGTCACGTGCGACGGACACTGTTACAATGTCATTGAGTTTTTCTTTTTTGATTTAAATGCCATCTAGTGAGTTTCCCTCTAACTGGTACTAATATAACTCGAGTACTATCAGTGATGTATAATAAAATTGACAAAAGAAGAAAAGGAGGAGCTACTTATATAAACATATACATAGACTTATCAAGAAAAAACATCAAGAGTATAGGATAAAAATATTAGAAAATCACCTTACCTCATCAGGCAGCTTGAAAAAAGGGTACAAAGCGCTGAAAAGTACCAAACAATGGATTCCTTGCCTAAATGAAAACTCTACCAACTCTACCAATAAAAAGACTTTCTCAAGATCAAAAATAATAGAGACTGCCACATCGTTTTATAAAAATCTCTACTCATCGCGAGATAACTACCAAGAGGAAATTGAACCCATCGCCAATAACTCTACAACTTTAGACAGATTCTCTGATTCTGAAATTATGAAAAAAATAGATAGACTAAAACAGGACAAAAGTCATGGACCGGACGGTATTCCAAACGAGGCAATAAAAATAGGCAAGTTTCTGCTAGCCCCTCACTTAACAAACTTGTTTAACAAGATCCTAGATGATAGAAAAATACCCACCGACTGGGCAAAGTCAGATATAATATTGTTGTACAAAAAAGGCGACCCGGCCAATATAAATAATTACAGACCTATCAGCTTACAACCGAATTTGTATAAATTATTTGCGTCTTGTCTCGAAGAACACCTAGCAAAATACACTGAAAAACATCAACCACCAGAACAAGCTGGTTTTAGAAAAAGCTTTTCGACAACGGACCACATCCATGCGCTAGAGCAAATCATAGAAAAATATGAAGAACACCAAAGTCCGCTTTACTTAGCTTTTATCGACTATGCGAAAGCATTCGATTCCATATCTCACAAGAGCATGTGGACAGCTTTATATGAATGTGACGTACCGTACGAGACTATAGAGCTTATAAAAGATATATATAGCAAGAGTGTATCTTGTGTAAAAATGGAAACTAAAGGCTCTGAAATCAAAATCTGCAGAGGAGTTAGACAGGGAGACCCGCTCTCGCCTAGAATTTTCATTACTGTTCTTGAAAGTATTATGAAAAAACTTGACTGGAAACAGAGAGGTTTAAACATAAAAGGCAATTTTCTGAGCAATTTGAGGTTCGCCGACGACATCGTTCTCTTCTCGGAAACAGCAGTACAATTAGAAAAAATGGTTTGCGAACTTCATAAAGTCAGCCAAGAAATAGGACTAGAGTTAAATGCCACAAAAACTAAAATCATGACTAACTCTATAAAAATACCCATCAACGTCAACACGACCAAACTAGAATATGTACAGGATTATATTTATTTGGGTAAACAATTAGCATTTACTAAATCAAGACACTACGACGAAATAAACAGGCGAATAAATATTACATGGAGTAAATTCTGGAGTTATAAAGAAGTGTTGAAATCAAACCTTCCTATAAAGCTTAAGAAAAAAGTACTAGACACCTGTATACTTCCATGTCTGTCATATGGCAGCCAAACCTGGATATTCAATAATACTATAAACAATAAGTTACAAGTATGCCAAAGAGCTATGGAAAGGAGTATCTTAAATATTAAAAGGAGAGACAGGAAACGAAACACAGATATCAGAAAAACAACAAATGTAATAGACGCCTTGGAACATTGTAAAAAACAGAAATGGAGATGGGCTGGTCATGTAGCACGCATGAGCAAACAGAAATGGACATACAAAGTGACTACTTGGCCAGGACCACAACATAAACGAAAGAGAGCAAGACCAAGGCAGCGATGGATAGACGAAATAAACAAAGTAGCTGGCAAAGACTGGATGAACAAAGCTAACGATAGAGATGTTTGGAATAATATGGAGGAGGCCTTCACTCGAAGAGAGTGCCTTAATGCAAACTCAAATTATACATAAATAATTTAAATTTAATTAAACTGCATGACATATATTGAATATTAATAATAAAAAACAAAAAACTTTAATGAATTAGATTAGATAATTATTTAAATTTACTTACTATCAAAATGGACTGTAAATCTAGACTAATTTTGCATGTGAAATTATCTACGAATTGTTATTGTTATGTACTATATTTTTAATGTATTAAGGAATAAATGAGGCTATAATAATAAAACTATCAGTGATGTGCTTAGGGGTCATAGTCATAGTCATAGTCATTTATTCATAAAACAATATACATTGCGTTTGAATTTTACATTATATCACAATTACAATTTATAAATAACAATTAGAAAGAGGCCTTGACCCCCGCTCCGGGTTTTTCCTGATGCAAAGGCTGTCCATCGCAGTCCAACGCGGCAACGCAGCGAGCGTGATGGGCACCTTTGCGACGGGGGCAGCCCGGGACGGGCTTCAGTAGGCAATTTTTTATACTTATTTAGTTTATATTTATATTTAAGTTTAGTTTTTAATTAGTTTTATGTTTAGTTTATGTATTATTTTAATTATGAAATAAATATATTTATTAATTTAAAAAAAAAAAAAAAAAAAAAAAAAAAAAAAAAAACAATTAGAAATTAAAGTATTACAAATTATCTAACATAATAACAAATTGAACAATAATTGGCTTATAATAAAATATAATTAATAATAATAATAAAGTATATGTCAATTGGTCTAAATTAATTAATAACTATTATGTCAGAAAGAGAAAAAAAAATACTACTTAATAATACTATGTTGTACTCTGAGCTGACAAAAACTCATCCACAGAATAGAAGCCCTTCTTCAACAAATAAGTTTTGAGACAATTTTTAAACAAATTCAATTTAGTGACTGACTTCAAATCGGATGGCAATCTATTGAATAGATTAACTGCCTGATAAGCTGAAGAGTGTTTAACCACTTGCAGTTTAGTGGTTATTGTTTGTGGTAAGTCCTTCCTTCTAGTTTCCAAGCGCTTTCGTCTTTCTTCCAGCGTTTCAATACAGTTAAGGTACTTTATAAGGTCGCTAAGAATCACAAGAATATAGAGACTAGGTACTGTGAGAACTTCAAACTTATTAAAATAAGGTTTACATGATGTCATCTGTGGTATTCTGGCTATTGTTCTGATCGCTCTCTTCTGGGCCACAAAGGCAGACTGAATGTTGTAAAGGTAGCTATTACCCCAGAATTTTACGCTGTACCTAATTTTAGATTCAACCAACGCGCGGTATACCATTATTAGTTGAGCCGTATTTACCTCTTCTCTAAGGCTTCTTAGTGCATAGCAGGCCGAACTTATAGAGTTGACTAGTGACGATAGTTCTACTTTCCAACACAAACTCGAATCAATCCTGACTCCGAGAAATTTAACAGAATCCACTTGTTGTATTTCAACTCCATTTGATATAACCTGCAGACTGTCTTTGTTTCTGGAGGTGGTTTTAAACAGTAAAGCATTGGTCTTGGTACAGTTCAGTTTGAGGTTGTTTGTGCTGAACCAGGTATTTAGAGCTTGTAGAGCAAAGTTAACCTTGTAGCTCAGCTGTATCATGTTTTCCGCCGATACTATAGCGTTGGTATCATCAGCATAGACCACAAGTTTAACGTCCGGAACAGAATGCCCTATGAATGATACCAGGTCATTGATAAAAATTATAAAGAAGATAGGACCCAGGATCGATCCTTGTGGAACTCCTCTTTCCAACTTGGTTATTTTTGATCTGTGTACAGTTTCTTTGCTGTCTTGAGTCCATTGAACTTCAACGAACTGTTGCCTGTTTGCAAGGTAAGACCTAAAAATGTCAAACATTTTCCCTCTTATGCCGTAGTGTTCCAATTTTGCAAGCAGAACTCCATGGTCAACGGTGTCAAAAGCAGAGCTCAGGTCGAGGAATAAACCTGCTACTTTCCTTTTGCTATTGAGTTGGAGAACTATGTCTTCAATGAGTCTTGTGATGGCATCATTTGTGCTTCTGCTTTTCTGATATCCGTATTGTCTCTCACTTAGTATGTTATGTCGGTTGAGGTGTCTTGTTAGTCTGTCTTTCATAAGTCTTTCCAGGATTTTGGACAGCGTTGGTAGAAGAGAAATGGGCCTGTAGTTCGTTGGATCAGTTTTTGGTCCCTTTTTATAAATGGGCAGGACTTTTGCCACCTTAAACTGGTCAGGGAAAGTACCAATCGTAAAACATTCGTTAAAAAGGTACACTAATGGTTCGGAAAGAATATCTATGTTGTCTTTAATGATAGATATGGGAATCTCGTCGTATCCACAGGATGTCTTAGGTTTTATACTTTTTAAAATGTGTTTTAGCTCGACTTCATTTACCGGATCAAAAACCATGTCATTTTGAGTTTTGACGGCATGAGCCCGTAACAGTGAGAGTGCTTCTTGTGTAGTATTACATTTGCTGTTACTTTGTGTGAATTTGTCCAAGAAGGTGTCACATACATCCTTAGGGTTTTGAAGAAGATTTGTGGGCCCATTTTCTTGGGCTATTTTCAGACAAATATTGCTTCTTGTTTGTTTGACAGCTTTGCTACAATGCCTGTGAACGACTTTCCATATTTCTTTTGATGAGTATTTTGCTTTTTCAAGTTGTTCCTGTACTGCTAATCTCTTGGCATGCCTAATGACCCGTTTGAAAATTGTTACATATTGTTTCCTGTACCTGACTATTGAGTCGTCTGAAGAAGTTTTGTGATTAACAAGAACGCGCTTCATGATGCTTGATATTTTGATGCCCTTTGTTATCCATTTTATCTTAGGCCCATTGTTTCGTAGTATCTTTACTTTCCTTTTCCTAAAGCTTTCTTTGAATAACCTGCTGAATTTTTGAATGAAAGTGTTCATGCCTATGTTAACCCAGTTCTCATCCATGATTTTCTGACGAAATTTAAGTTTGCTTCTGGCATCAAACTTCCTAACTGATTTCCATACTATATCGTCGTTCGATTTACTGCTGTTTTCTAGCGTAAAGGTAGTTAATACACCTGCGTGGCCATCAGCCAGGCCATTGTGGTCAACCAGTAGAGAAGCCACACAGTCTTCAGATAAATTTGTCAAAAAATTGTCCAAGCATGATCGGGAATTATTGCGCATAAAAGTAGCCTCGGAAATAAGAGGTCTAAAACCATAGGCTGAAAGCAGTGATAAAAACTCTACTGTTTTTTTATCTTTCTTCGACAAGTCAACATTAAAATCACCGCAAATGATGCATTTTTTACCTATAAAGTGCTCCAAAAGGCGTTCAAGCTGGCTAATAAACAGATCAAAATTTACATCAATTGGGTTTCTGTAGCAGCATATAATATTAACATTCGTGTTACAGTCTTTCACACCACAGACCTCGAAACATTCGTCTTTATACAGCTTTTTACAGATTAAAAGATCTTCGTATGTCCTGTTTAAATAACCTAGAATTAATGTTCCACCCCCCTTCTTTTTAGTCCTAGTATTAAAAGCAATAAGTTTGTATTCTGCTAATTGAAACAGTGGAGCCGAGATACTGTTTAAAAAGTGCTCAGATATACATACATAGTGTTTAGTATCGGGTAGATTGTGTAGATACAATTCTAGTTCATCCTTCTTGTTCGTGACGCCGCACAAATTTTGATAAAAAATACCTAGTTTAGTATGAGCTTTTATTAGGGCGTCGTTAGAAGGGGATAAATCTCTCCTAAAAAAGAAGAGGAAACATCATGGTCTACTTTCTCTTGACTTGGTGATTTTAAGTCTAGTGTACATGTCTTCGTTAAAATATTGATTGGCTGCGATTGGTAGGTATGACTTTGACTAAGCTGAGAAATATAGTATGCTAAGTCCTTAAAAATAATTGAGAGACCTTGGTTATTTATGTGTCCTGTTCTTTTCCAGAACATACTATACGAATATTCAAGGTTATTGCACGAATCTATTAAATATGCATGTTGGTGCGTAGATATATCTGTATACAATAACTTATTAAATAATTCAATTCTTTTGTTGAAAAAGTGACAATATTTACCTAATTTAAATGTGGGGGAACAAAGTATTATATTTGTATGTGTTATGTTCTGGAGCTTTTGCCTGAGTGAAGCTATAATTTGAGTGTAATTTTGCGTAGTATAGAAGTCCTCATGTCCAATGAAAATAACACAGTAATCGTTATAAGTAAAGTTCAGAATTTTATTGTCCATACCATCTATTAGCTGCAAAACACCTCCATGCGTAATGATATGATGACATACGCTGTCTGTTCCAAACACGTCCTTGGCTTCCCTGATCACCGAGTTTACATTGTTACTACTAATAAAGCATATTTTACGCGGTTGTTGTTGGCTATTGTTTAAGTTAGTTTCGAGTACTGGTTTCGGCTTCGGCGAATGATCTAAGTTACCAGGTAGGCCTTCCGATTTGTCTGGGTTTTTTCCTGAATATAGAAACTACAATCCTTTGGAGTTGACGGTACCAGTATTCTTTCTGGTACCTCTGATTTTGGAATTTCTCCTTCTGGTATGCTATCACATGATACTGAACCCGTTCTTTGTTGACGTAATGCTTTTTTACTCTTTTTTGTTGTTGTTATTTTCGGCGTTCTGAAAGGCGATCCTTCCGCTCTCCCCTGCAGTAAATTTCTATAGAAGTCACACTTTTTTCGTGTCTCGGCTAGGGCGTCCTGTAATTCGTAATTTTCGCTAAGAAGGTTTTGCACTTCCAAATCCGCTCCTTGCAACAGTTTTTCTAGGTTCTGCACTTTCTTTTTGAGCTCTTCTGCTACTATGTTTTGCACTTGAATTTCTAAGTTTGGGAGACTTTGCGTGTTAATTTCCTTAGGAGTTGAATTAAGAATATCGAAACTGTTACTACTGCAAAAAGAAAACTTTGTGGCATCAGCGCTTATCTGCTGCGGTGCTGTTTCCCAACACGGTAAGTTATTTTTAGCCGAAAGCACATTATTTCCCGTACATGAATCTTCATGATGTTGAGCTATGTGTTTGTACTGAGGTTCCGTTACTGTTTCGGTTGTTTTATGTTTCTTTCGTCGCGTGACATTGGCATACTCATCTAAGCAAGGCTCTAGGGCAGACTTATTGTCGCCGTTACTACTTGAATTATTTTTCGGCGAAGGCATACTTTGTCCTGTGCTTGAATCTTCATGTTGTTTAACGTTAAAGTCGAGATTTTCCACAGATTTTCCAGGTAATATTTGATTTGGTCGCGGTGTAACATTGTCGTGCTCAACTAAGAGCTGCTCTTGGGTAGGCGTTCGATTTTCGCTGCTACTTACACAAATTGGGCTAGATTGGTTACTTGAGGCAGTAGGAATTTTATTAGCGATGTTACGACACGATGGACACTTCCACTTTAATTTGTTTTCCGGAGTCATTAGAGTAAACTTTTTACGTGTACAAGAGACACAGTTTATGTCGTAAAATTTGTTACATTTTGAGCATTTTAGAAATTCCTTATTTTTTATTTCCTTCTTGCAATCATAGCATGTAGTCTTTTTAGTCTTGGTAGACATTTTATCTTCAAAATAACCAAAAAATATAGAAAAGAAAATATATATATATAAATAAAATTCTTGAGCTGGGATTTGAACTCAGACGCTCGAGCTTAGTAAGCGCGTAAATATCCACTAGACCAGGCAGACGGCGGTCGCGCGCGCGAAATTAGTCATTACTAGTAGGATATCGTCACTCGTTCCTGATTGGTCACCGAGCTTTACCGAAACTTTGCCGAGACTTTAACGTCATATTGTAACCACTTTGTGTTGTCTATGTGTGCGTGTATTTTTAAGATTATAACGTTCAGTTCCAGTGTTTACTTGCCAGTTTTTTCGTATTTTTCACAGTTTTCTTATTAATACAGTTGCACAAATATACACATTAGTCACTTAACTATCTTTTAATACTTATCACAGGAATGAAAAGTCACTTTTACTATTATTGTTCCATTTTAATGCGTAACACATCTAAAACACGTCCGACTTGCACTAGCGACACACACACTCGTTTCAAGTAATGCGACGAAATAACGCTACATGGCGTTAACCTCAATTATACATAGTGCTGCAGACGTAAGACGCTTCGTAAGACGGACACGTGACCTGATCGAAAACTGTTACAATGTCATTGAGTTTTCACTTCTGCCGGCACTCCCGGAGTGCAACCCGTTTTTTTCCTGTTTTCATTAGTTCTCAGCAGACAAGACATATCTTGGACATACAGTTGTAGTAAACTAAATAAGGTAATTACAGAATAGTGACATAGTCCGTCGGTCTCTTGCCACCATCAATGTGCCTGCTCTTCTTGAGCCGACTGGCATTATCAGAGATGATGGCAAGAGGCCCGATGGAGTGTCCTTAGTTCCTTGGAGCTTGGGACGGATGTTGGTGTGGGATGCTACCTGCGTAGACACACTGGCACCGTCCCACCTCCAACGGACTACTGTAAAAGCGGGCGGAGCGGCGGAAAGCGCCGAAATTCTAAAACGTAACAAATATAAGAGCCTCGGTAGAGAGTACCATTTTGTACCATTTGGTGTTGAAACTCTAGGTCCATGGGGTCCCAGCGCGCATAAGTTGTTCGCAGAAATCGCGAAGCGTCTGGTTGACGTAACTGGTGACCGAAGAGCTGGCGGCTACCTCGCACAACGTATCAGCATTGCGATACAGCGAGGAAATGCCGCCAGCATCCTTGGTACAATGCCTCAAGGGCCTATTTTAGATTTAAGCTAGTTATTAATTTCGTTTAGTAGTACCACTGTATATATATTGTATGTAAATAAATGTTTAAAAAAAAATTACAGAATTCACTCGGAAGTCTGAAACCTAAATTAATCTACACAGGTAACAGTAATAACATAACAGGGCAGGTACCTGTACTAGCCTTAACGGACAAGAGCGAGGTTCCCCTTTGAGCGAACTGCGCCCGCGGCGTTCGCGAACTTCGCTTTATTCCATTATTTAACATTAATTCAGCTTTAATGCCTCAAGGGCCTATTTTAGATTTAAGCTAGTTATTAATTTCGTTTAGTAGTACCACTGTATATATATTGTATGTAAATAAATGATTTTAATTCAGCTTTGGATAAACTATGACAATGTGAAAGTCAAAGACTAAAATCTTTAGGTACTTTCTTTGTTTAATTAAATCATGCCAACCTTGGACCCGGGTACGTCCTTAAGCTACGTCCATAAAGTATGACTCACGCTAGACCGAACCCTGCCCGGACCGAGGCGTCCGACATGTCATTTTCAATGACGGCTGATGTGATCACGTGGTGCTTTCCATTGAAAACGAAGCGCCGGAAGCTTCGGCCTGGCCCCGGCCCGGTCTTACGTGAATCATCCTTAAGAGAGGTACGGGCACTGTGAATGTCATCTCCCTTTATGTGATAGGGCATGACACAGCAGATGTCATTTCAGATCTAGAGCAGAGCTGGTACCTCCACCTTACAGAAAATCGCAGCCAATAAGTAATACTTAGACCCTGCTCATAGATACGAGCTTTTTATAGTAACTGCCAACAGGCGTTGACAGTTATTTTAAAAAGATCGTATCTCGTAACTTGTGTGTTGTGGGCCGAATTATTTTGTATGGTTTGCTAAGATTTTTTTTCTCCATATAAGTACTTCTTAGGACCTATGCTAACCACCGTTTAAATATTAGCCCGTATCGGATTTAAACATTGTACATGATTCTAATACTTTTTTCATTCAGGATTTTTCTGAATTAAGGTCACTATGCCAATTATTACTAGGACTATTATGCAAACGAAGCCACGGGCGGAAGTAAGTTGTTTCATATAGTTACCCATAATATAATATAAAACTATCTTATATCTTACTAGGGCTTCCAAATACCGGACTTCTCACAATACCGGTATTAATACCGAAACTGTCTTCATCAATACCGGGATCCCGGGATCCCGGTACTGAATATGAATCGCTTAAAAAAATATAGTTTTATTAAAAAGGGGAATTAAAAAGGGTTACTGTAACACCAGATATGTCCTAAAAGCTTTTAGAACAATAAAAAATCAATGTCGCCATCTGCATTCATTTTATTTCACATTCCAGGTTGGCAATAATTTTATCCAACTTGTTGACTTTACCAGTCACATTTTTAGTCCAACAACCCATCAGCCAAGTTTTTTTTTTAATTTCCGCCTAAATTAGTTTGCCATACTACAGTTCCTTGTTCCTTGCTCTTTTCTTTAAAAATGTTGATAATATTTTAAGAACTCACTATATTAATCTCACTGTCAGGATTCATCCACCTTCAACCATCAAATATTTATCTGACGTTCAGGCAACGATCTTATTTCAATAATAAAATAAGGGCTAGATGCAAGTTAGATGCGTCTGACGTGTAGTAAGCTTCTTAATACAGCCGAATATGACCATTCTAATGGATAGAAATGGTTTATATTGCAAATTTTCCTTGTTTTTGAAAATACCGGGATCCCGGTATTGCATTTCAAAATACCGGTATTGGAAAATACGTTTAAAATGACGGGATCCCGGTATTTCGGGATCCCGGGATCCCGGTATTGGAAGCCCTATATCTTACACATAAAAACTCAATGAATCTATCTACAATTCTTACGCATATATATAGTACTTAATTTTTTAGCATTAGAAAAATGGTAAACAATTTTGTCGTGTCTTTTGGTTGAAAAACACTTTTGAGAAATAAGTCACAGCAAATATTACATGTCACAGCAATTATATGGCGTATAAGATCAGTTACATTCATAAATAATGTTTACTATTTTATTAAAAGCGTTTTTCAATAAAAAGACACGTCGAGATTGTTTACCATTTTTCTAATCCTAAAACAAACGAGTTATAGGCGCCAAATCGTCAAATATCCGCCCACCGATACAGAAAACACCTTGAATATATGTCAAAAGATCACCAGTCTTGGCAAATTAGCGTGCCCGTGAAAACGTAGTCTTGCATCCCTTTCCACCCCCTCCCTCCGTAGAACTACGTTATCGAGCCAGTTGCAAACCCGACACGGACCGGGTACCGCGCGCTCGCGGCGCTCTGAAATAAAAACCTCACTGAATTTTAATAAAAAACTGTACAAGTTCAATCTCGATTAATAAACAGTTATTTCTGTGTAGCTCTAAAGTATTTTTTAAGAGTTTTTTCATTTAGTTTCACGTGATTTCTTTAAGAGTGAAAATTAAAGATGGCGTAACGCGGTTTTTGGGATTTTTTGTTGTTTTATCGTCCCCGTCAGCTGGTTTGAGGTGAGGATTAGAATAATATTGTCTGTGGTAATTAGAGAAAGTCGGAAGGTTGGTATAATGAGTTTGTTAAGATTGGTAAGGAGTTATTTTGCTGAGTAGAATCCTTAGGGCGGGAAGTGCTGATGAAGAGAAATACGTTTTTGTTGGTTTTTCCCGCTCTCGTTAGTCGAGTTATTTTTTATAAAAATAGGGAATTCATTTTACGAGTTGTTAGAGTTACGGGAACTATTATTTTAGTTTTAATTGCAGCTGATGATTTCCTTTTTATATTCCTCTTCCGTATTTTTATACGACTGCTCAAAAAAGGAGTGTATTGTTTTTACAATACATTATGACCTTATAATATTTTATTTATAAGAATACGATATACAGGGTGGAAAGGCACGACGATCCTTTCCGGAAATGGGAGATAGTTTAGCCTAAGCTCTATATTTTCTCCATAGAAACTATGTTAATATGGGCAACCGTTTCTAAATTATGACCTTTTAAACATCCACGTAAAAAACTACTTTGTTCTAACCCTAACAGGTGACAGGGTCAATGAACTTACTTGTAAACAATCAGTATTCGACAGGAAATTATGCTAATTTGTTGCCATCTAACCATTTTTAGGTCTGCTTACAGCACGGTAAGAATCATTGCAGGATTTTCGCTTTCTTAGTGGTTCCACTTGTTCAATACTTGAATGAAATAGTTATGTTATTCCTTAATATTAATAATACTAACCACAACATTGTTTACAACGACAGTTCAAATGGTGACATTGACAACCACTCAAAAGTACGCAATCGTCTTATAAATATCTCTGGTTTCCTTGACTGATAAAAAGGTTTTAGTTTCTTAACACGTTTCACAAAATTATTTTCGAATAATTGGAAACTATCTAAAATAATTAAAAATAACAAGTAGGTTGTGTTAGTTGCACCAAATGAACTTGCAAAAATTAAATACTAAGAATAAATCAAGAATAAATACTTCTTCAATACCAAACTAACAAACCTTCTTGCGTGGTAGGAAATAGACAAGACGTCTGATGTTTGAAATTAAATTTTCATTGAACTATACTTATTGAATGTCATATTCTTCAAATAAAAATGTTAGATGCTCGTGGCTATTTAAATTTGTGGGGCTGTGTAAAAGATATGGTGTACCAAACCAAACGGAATGTGAAACTGCGGACGAAATGAGACAAAGGCTAATTGGTGCTTTCTGCGGAGGATAAATGACGAAGAGCATACACTATATCGCATGTGCATCGACATACTCGGGTACGGGCTGCGGCGGCGTTGTAATACACGGAGGTACATTTGAACACCGTATGTGAAAAGAAGATAGTATTAAATATTGGATAAAAGTAATTATCTAAGAAAGTAATAAAATTGTTTGTCATATTTTTGCATGCATTTGATTTATTTGACATTTATGCGTCATTCATACATCATTGCGATACTGTCAACGATCGGAAAAAAGTGTAAAGTCCCGAGCTTTCCCGACGGAGATCCTTAATCTAGCCGTCATGTGCACATGCTATAGGGTTATCACCACAGTTAAAAAGTAGTATTTTTGCAATTTTTATTTTTTACTCAATTAACGATTCTTACCATTACCAATAGTCTCTGTATCACTTAAACGACCTAATACTTCCGGGAAGGATCGTCGTGCCTTTCCACCCTGTATAGTATTTGGCATATACTTAATACACTTCGCTTCGCTTTTTAGCGATAAGACCGCCTGCTATTTAACCTGTAATCATTGTATTGTTTTCTGTAATGAGGTGTGCATTAAAGAGTGTTTGTATTATATTGTATACGAAAGTATTTACAATACAAGCCAATTTAAAGGGCGGATTTAATGCCTCAAGGCAATCTTTGCTCATAAACTATCGGCCAGTCATCTCAGATGTCTCAGAGGGCTCATCTTACAATAAAGTTTCGCGTGCAGAAGAATTAAAGCACACATTACATATTTATACTAATAATAAATAAATATTAGGGGACATCTTACACAGATCAACCTAGCCCAAAACTAAGCAAAGCTTGTACTATGGGCTAGGCGACGATATACATACTTGATATAGATAAATACATACTTATATACATAGAAAACAGCCATGACCCAGGAACAGATATTTGTGTTCTACACACAAATAAATGCCCTACCGGGATTCGAACCCAGGACCATCGGCTTCACAGGCAGGGCGTTGTATATAAACGTAAATAAAGGGATATATCGTCCATTTGTCTGTCACCTTTTCCCAACATGACTACTGAACCGGTTCTGATAAAGTTTGTCATAAAAAAGCCTGGAGATGGGTAAATGCTAGGTTAGGAATCAAGTTGTTCGATAGTTGGATGTCTGGAAGAGATCGCTCTCCAGCGATAAGACCGCCTGTTGTCTACTATATACTGTGGCCTGAGATTTCGAACCATTAAGTACAGCTGACTGCTGGACACTTTTATAACTGTTCTACCATAAGAGGTTTCACTCCTTTTACTCTATACTCCATGGTCGTATCCAGGGATCGGAACCGGTTTTTTTGCAAAAAACTTCGAAATAACCATATAAGTATTTCGAATTATTTTTATTTTGTACTCAAAATGTAGGAATCAGTTGTGTATTTAGGTAAAGACTTCGTATTATTAGATTGTCCAATTAGAAATGAAATAATTAGCAAAGAACGAAAAAATACCGTTTTCGTTTCCATACAAAAAATACCGGTATCCGATCCCCGTCGTATCTTTAGCAAATTTATGACGTATCTTTAAGTTCGAATCAGGCCGTATAGGATAAGAGTCGGACCAAAAAAAGTCTGCAGCGGATTTGATAGCCCACGCAGTGCAAATGTTATTTAAACGTCATAATTTCACTGCGTGGGCTATCAAATCCGCTGTAGACTTTTCTTGGTCTGACTCTTATTTATTTTAGTAGAGTCAGACCAAGAAAAATCTGCAGCGGATTTTATAGCCCACGCAGTGCAAGTGTTATTTTAAACGTCAATCTTCTATGAAATTATGACGTTTAAATAACATTTGCACTGCGTGGGCTATCAAATCCGCTGCAGACTTTTCTTGGTCCGACTCTAATATTATACCACTGTATATATCTTGTTCGTAAATAAATTACTTTACCGGATAATAGTATATCAAAATTGTGTTTGCGCTGTTCGCAGTAGTGTACGGCAAATATGAGTACGTAATAACGGCAATTTCGGTTCGCATGGAAGGCTTCCGCGAACCGGTAAAGGCTCATGATTTATGGAACCATTTTAAGTCAAGCGCGTAGGCTGAGAGCCGACGCAAAAAGGTCGTTGTATAGGCAAAGGGAATAGGGAATATTACGCGAAACTATGCGTAGGGGGCGCCACTTCCACAATCCGTCCCAATCTAAGGGTCTACCGCAAACGAGAGAGTCGAAATTTTGTTATCTAACCTCTATCACTCTTGCATATTCGAGCGATAAAGAGGCAGATAGCTGAGTTTCGATTTTCGCGTTTCCCGGTAGGCCCTTCTGAGAAAACTTGCCAAAACCAGTTTAAGGCACAGTATGTATAAGTTAATCTATGGTTTACGATGGGCGCTAGTGCTGTACTCTAGCGGCAGAACAACGCAGTAGTACACCCTATTTAGGCGGATTGTAAAGTAATTTTTGTAGCCACAGTAAATTTACTGCCATCTTTCGACACTTGATTAAAACTTTTAGAACGCCATTTGACTTTGATCCTTGTTCCTTCACTGATATGTGTTAAATAGAGTATTTGACTACTAGTCAAATCAGTTTCTTTTTTCGAACTGTTAAATATATTTTGCTACTATGGAATTTATATGAAACACTAGCATGTGACGTCACGATCAAATTACTTAATCTTTATAGTTTTATACGAGTTTTAAAATAGAAACTGTGTCTAAAAATAGGTCCTTTATTTCATGCATGGTGTAAAATAATTTATTTTAAATACAGTCAAATACCCTATTTGTTAAATGTCAAAAAGTGTCGCCATCTACACGAGCATAGGCCATCTAATACCCCCGCCTGCTACAGGTTTAAAAATTTAAATCCGTCTCTCGTACTACAAGGGTTTGTGTACAAAAGTGGTTCAGTAATTCCTGCCATTACTGACTAGCACTACGTAATCGGATATCAGTGTGTATGATTTAGTGTTTAGCTCTTTAACTGTACCGTCTATTTCCAGATAATAATATTATTATAGTATAACCAGGCGTGGCTCACTCCGCGATTTCGTCGCTTTGCTACAGGGTAGCTAAAAGTACATCCGTTCCACACCAATTTTGGTGGTTAGCCATAAGCCGCGCGTGGCGCTGTCGCCACCTAGCGGCCATAGCTGTCCTGATAGTAACAGACGCGTTTTGTTAGAGAGTGAGTCTTCTGTACCTAGTACTATTATTTATTCTGTGGTATAACTCCCGTAGGCTTAGAGCATTTTGTTTCTGGAGACGCCTTGGCTGTCATTTTCTGTACAAAACAGTCTGCCGATTTTTGCGGGGGAGGGGCACGACAAATGTATGGCTATTTCTACATGATTTGTATGTAACGTAAAAGCCATGTCAGATAAACCTCAGTCCATACAAAAGTTTGCTGCAAGGTTTTCGGCGAAGGGGTAAGCTCTTAGAGGCGACTCCGGTTATTAAAAATGCTCTAAGACCGTAAGGCGACGTACTTTGTTTTATAAGAATAAATAAAATAAATAAATCATAAATCTAGCCCTAAATTAGCCTGAGGCATTGTTCCCAGGACGCTGGCCGCGTTCCCCCTCTGCACAGCGAGGCTGAGTTTTTGTGCAAAAAATGCGCCAGCTCGCAGGTCGCCAGACACCCAGACTAGTTTGGTAGAAATTTTTATTGACTAGTTTTTTGGTGTCTGACGACCAGGGACCGAGAGTTTCAATTGCAAGTGCCGCAAATACACAATTCGGTAGTGATAGCATTGAAGACACTTGAATATCCAATATGTTCATGCGAAGTCTTATCTTATTTCAGCAAGTCGTTTTAAAATGTGAGCGTAACTTCTTAGTAGGGGAGCCCAAGAGGGGAATTTTGTGTTTACTCGAGCGCGTCAGATTAAAATATGAGTGATATCTTGCTACCCCGTGTAGTCTACCTTTACCCCTTTTAGCCATCTATGTTGAGCCCTTGGTTGGTGGGGGGTTGGTGGGGGGTTCAACAAATTGTTAAGCAGATTGTGGATTTGGTCATATTATATATACGGTTATAATTGTGCTATTACTAAATCTGATAATTATTTACACGCATTTCCTTAATCTGACGATTACAATGTAAAAATTAGGCGTCAAACTAGTGTTCGTCAGATTAAGAAAATGCGTACAAATAAGTGTTATATTAAGTTATAGAAAAAATATAGCATTAATGTGGACAAAAACGACCAAACACACAAACTGCTTAACGATTTTTTAACCCTCCACCAACCTCCCGAAATTTAAAAAAATTGTAGACGCTTTCCGGCTCGCTGGACAAAAAAACTTTATATAACTTTTTTTCTTCTTATCATCTAATATTTCGATTTCAATAGGTCTGTACGACGCTCGAGTAACTACACATTTAGCATCGTCGGCTCCCCAACTATATTGTACGGCGGCGGTGGCATTTGTGTAACTTAAGGATTTTGACATTCTGAATGGTTCTCTCTGATAACAAGTTTAAAGTATAAAGTTTGTCTGTAGTACCAAAGAGATTTAAGAAGACAGAGTGCTCACTCCATACATCATCTCCATATTTTCGTAGTCGGCATCTAGCGTCTAGTAGCGGAATTATCAGTACCGCTACTTGATACTAGAATTCTCTAGTGTCGCGACTCACGAAAATTGTATTGAACAAAAATGTACAACTAATATTAAAAGCAGAAGCCGTTGAAAATTGAGTTCCGGTTACTACTCGATGCTAGATGTAGAGTACGAACATAATAGTCGTTTTGGTCACAAAACTGATGTATGGAGTGAGTACTCTATGTCTTCTTAATTCTCTTTGGTAGTAACTATCTTTAACGCTCTTGAAACTTGAGCGCGTTTACGTTTTCAAAAGGGGAAGGATAAAAGTTTCTTCAGAAATAAAGCATCAATATGTCACTGGCGAAGCTGGTGGCCTAGCGGTAAGAGTGTGCAACTTTCAATTCGGAGGTCGCAGGTTCAAACCCCGGCTCGTACCAATGAGTTTTTCGGAACGTATGTACCTACGAATTTGATATTTACGGTGAAGGAAAACATCATGAGGGAACCGGACTTATCCCAATAAGGCCTAGTTTCCCCTCTGGTTTGGAAGGACAGATGGCAGTCGCTTTCGTAAAAACTTTGCCTACATCAGTTCTTGGGATTAGTTGCCAAGCGGACCCCAGGCTCCAATGAGCCGTGGCAAAATGCCGGGATAACGCGAGGAAGATGAAGATGTCACTCTGGCGAAAGGGATAATTTACGACTTATTTAAATATAATATCGTGAAGATACCTAAATGAATTGATACTGCGACTCTTTATATGAAAACCTGTCCTTTTGGCTTACTTATTTGTGTTATTTTACATTAACTAATATCAGGAGGGCGAAACTGTTCCTTCCGGGCATTCTCGGCTCCGTTCGGCTCAGCTTTGCTCCGAGCAATTATTAGGGTTGGCACAACTTGACGTCTCTTTGCGTGTACGATCACAGACAAGATAATGACCTGAATTTTGACAACCTTACCAATAATACATCCACGGTATACTTTGCTCCAAAATATACCGAGGCCTTAAGGCAGACTACTTTTAACACATTCACTGCCCCCGACGCACATGTGCGTCCACCGTCATACAAGTTTGTTTCCCCCTGGCAGTGAATGCGTTAATTAGTGAAAACGCGGTTTCACTAAAACGGGTTTTTGATGTAACAAATACCTACTTACATCAAATTGGTGAAACAGAATTGACCTCAAGGTACCGAGGGTCAGTTTGCAATCTAAATAGATCACGAAGGTTGGCGTGATCGTGTATTTTCGACCTCAAATAGGATGAGGTTAAACAAACATCGGCTGAAAATGGGAACCCTTCTTTATGGACCCTATCATGGGTAAAATAGGGCTCCTGGCTGAAGGGTGATTCAAATGCTTCTGAATGGGGCGAATGTTTTGGAAATTTGGGTATTTGTACCTCTGTGTGGTGTCTGCGTAGGGTGGTCCTTATTTCATGAATTTGAACTATTTTGCGACAGCTCCTTGTCTCATTTTATTTTATATTATTGACATAAAGCATATTTAATAACATACATATTTAATAAGTTTTTGGCAAAAAAATCATATAACACTTTAAACTCGTTCATTTTGTCGTATATTTAGTTACACAAACGGGACTACCGCGATGTAATTTCGTTGGAATTTTAGGTATAATTTCATTGTTTTAAAAACAATGAAATTATTGTTTTAAAAACAATGAAATTATATCGCAGTGGATCCGTTTGTGTAATTAAGTATGAAAAAAAAAAACCGGGCAAGTGCGAGTCGGACTCGCGCACGAAGGGTTCCGTACCATAATGCAAAAAAAAAACACGAAAAAAAAGCAAAAAAAAAAACGGTCACCCATCCAAGTACTGACCACTCCCGACGTTGCTTAACTTTGGTCAAAAATCACGTTTGTTGTATGGGAGCCCCATTTAAATCTTTATTTTATTCTGTTTTTAGTATTTGTTGTTATAGCGGCAACAGAAATACATCATCTGTGAAAATTTCAACTGTCTAGCTATCACGGTTCGTGAGATACAGCCTGGTGACAGACGGACGGACGGACGGACGGACAGCGAAGTCTTAGTAATAGGGTCCCGTTTTACCCTTTGGGTACGGAACCCTAAAAAAAACATTTTTGGTACAGTCATCTGTAATAATATGTTACACAACGAAGGCCGCAAAAATATCTGACACAATCTTATTTGTAGAGCCATACGAGCGTGTCACATATTTTTGTGGCCTTCGAAGAGTAACATATTATTGCAGGTGACTGTACAAGCTTTTACCGCTAACTGTACTTTTCTTTCCACACAGGTAACTAATGCTCATAGAGACAATTTTAAAAACCCCAAACACAATTGTAGTTTGTGTTGTTTTATCACATAGTTTCCATGGCCACCTTCTGTCTCCATCATCAGATCAGCTCTATGTCATCACAATATTGCATTGTCATCCCAATTACATATGTATGCAAAATATCAGCTCAATCGGAAATCGGGAAGTGGGTCATCTTTCAAGATTTGACCCATACTAACATACATTCGAAAGGGGCAAGAAATAAATATTACTTTTTCCAAGGTTACTAATTAATTTTCATGACACACAAATATTTTTTAAGAATAGGCCAACAATTTTATTTCTTCGTAATAATAATAAAATTAATTGGATCAAGGGCCAGATGCAGAAGGCGGTGATCTTGGACACGGCGCGGATAGTCCGCCGGTTCCTCTCTCTGCAGCCCTGACCACCGGTAGCTTGGGCCCTGCCCCGCTGCCGGCGGCACCCTAGGTTAGGTTTTTTATAATGTGTTTACGTTTTTTTTTATTGTTTTTTATGTGTTTTTGTATTTTAATTTTATATTCATGGTATAAACAACCTAATTTAAGAAGGAAAATAAATAAAGAGAAATTAATAAAGTACACTTCTTGTGAAAGTTTCAAGCGTCAAGAGGTACTTATAACTGTTATTCGTTGACAGACAGACGGACAAAGAGCACTTTGTCCTACAGAAGCTTAGTAACATCAGAGACTAGTAAATAAAGAACACTAACAGCCCTCATACAACGCCGTGAGAAACGTCGATGTTGTAATTTTTACATTTGCGTATGAAAACTACCAACCTGCTATTTCAAAACGTAAATTTGGACTTGAATGACCGCAGTTATTAGTCGCATAAGTGGATTAAAATAAATAAATAAAATAAATATTACAGGGACATTCTTACACAAATTGACTAAGTCCCACGGTAGGCTCAAGTAGGCTTATGTTGTGGGTACCATGGTCTAATAAAACATGG
Organism: Cydia splendana; assembly: GCF_910591565.1. NCBI lineage: Eukaryota > Metazoa > Arthropoda > Insecta > Lepidoptera > Tortricidae > Cydia > Cydia splendana. The sequence continues at coordinate 2,671,502 of NC_085983.1, read as the reverse complement.
TCTTCTATTCCCAGAGTGACACGGGCCTACGTCACAATAACATTGCCACTTTATTTCAACATAACATGTTACATGGGTACATTATAGCTATGGTTAATAAGTTAAAATATTTCTTTATAATTTTATAATTTTCATTTATAATTTATCTTAAATTTTACAATAACACGTCATTTTTAATTATTCGTTAGCAATATCTTCCGATTCACGAAAGAAATTTCAGACGTTCGGGTAATTCTGTTTACATTACTGGCAACACAGGATAGCGCTGTCACATTTGACAATTCGGATCTAGATAACTTCATGCCCTGACCGTCATCCTTGTCGAACGCGTGTTAATTGTTATTTCCTTCTCGCTCAGTGTCAGCAGTCGCAGTGTTTTCCAAACTTTTCACGTCGTAAGCTTGGTAATTAATGTGTAACTGTGAATTAGTTTTTTAAACGTTTGTCTTGTATAGATAAATAAAGTTTAATTTAATACATTAGATTTGTTTTATTTTACTATGTTTCTACATGAATAACTTAAAATTAATGCCGTTAAAATAATTTTCACCGTTGGTTAAAATTCACCCACATTTTAAAGTTTGAGAACCTGTAAACAGCATGATGACGTAGGCCCGTCAGTTAGGTCATACGCGAATCTCGGAATAGAGTACCAGGCGGAGTATATTATTACCTATACCATGGTGGGTACTCAGACAACGATATTGGTATAGGTATGTAATATACAAATACTTAAGTACAATAGGAAACATCCATGACTCAGGAACAAACATCTGTGCTCACCACACAAATAAATGCCCTTACCGGGATTTGAACCCAGGTCCATCGGCTTCACAGGCAGGGTCACTACCCACTAGGCCAGACCGGTCGTCAAATTTAAAGCATTTGAGCCCTTAAAAAGGTCAAAGTCTTAAAACTAGATGGTGCCATTAAATAAGAATATGCCTAAAATGGTTTAAGTATACTTCATATACTTGTGTGCATATGACAGCGTCCAAGAAAGTCGGATTTCACGTATAGAAGTCACATAATAAGTAGATTTTACGAATAGCTGGAATTGAAAAATAGCAAAAAGGTACGCGTGGAACGCGGTGTTGTATGGAATTTGTTCGTCTTGAATATTTACTATAGTTCCTTTTTTTAGCATTAGATAAAGACAACGCGATCTTGACGAGCATTTTAATTGAAAAATGCGTTTTAAAAATCAGTAACTATTACTTATGAAAGCAAAATAATGTAAATAATCGTATATGATTCATAATTGTTACATATTTGCCGTGACTTATTTTTAAAAAGTATTCCAATAAAAAGACATGTTAAGATTGTTTACCTATTTCTAATGCTAAAAAACGAACTATAGTCTCTGGTAATATTTTTATTACACGGAACCCTAAGACTGGAAAATATAAAACCCAAGCAAAGCGTCCAGCGACAGTTTTAAAAGAAGGCCACAATCTCGCCTGCTTAAAGGATATAATTCAAAATTAAATAGCATTTAATATAAATGGCACCGTGGGATAATTACGTCTTTTCCCACCTGTTATTAGGTGCCATTAAAAATACATTAAAGCCCTTTCGTATCTTATAAAAAGGGTGGGAAAATTAATATTAAGAGCGAGGAGCGTCAACGTGGACATTAGGGTTTGTGATTTGCCTTTTTTTAGACCATTTTCAGCTGATTTTTTGAAAAATTGTATCGCTTTTACTAGTAGGAGATACGTTCAAAAATCAAATCAAAATCAAAATAGTTTATTGATACAGTGAAACTTATGATTAAACAAGGTTAGGTAAACTTATTCTAGTTAAACACTGCTAAAGTTCTTGCAAGATATGAAAATTGCCCGTGACACCTGCACTAGGCTATGCCTGTCTCGCAGGATGGCACTTTTCCTAGTTTGCCAGTTTTTATTGATTACATTAGGCGCTAAAGAATTCACTACTATCAGCTAAATTAACAAAATGCATGCTACCCTACAGTCTACTACTAAGAGTACTAATTATACTACAATTTTTGTGTCTACTATGACACCAACTTTAATAAAATTAAAATTAAAAACTTAAAGGTAATAAACTACAAGAACTAGGCAAGGAAGGAGGAGGTACTTATGAGTCGTATGTGTGTGTGTGTAAGTGTGTAAGTGTGTGTGTGTGTGTGTGTGTGTGTGTGTCAGAGTGTGTGTGAGTCTATTAGTATGTTAATATTTTTTCTGTTTCACTATAATTCAAAGTACTTAACCATATTTTGACTTTATATTGAGCTTCTTTTACCGAACAGGTTTTAATGTCGCAATTTTTGTTCATAACCTTGTATACAGCTAAATGCTTGTATAAACCAAATCTTTTAGCAAAGTGTGACTTAAGTGTAGGTAAGGGAAAGACAAAGTTGCGCTTTTTCAGTGATTGTTCATAATTTGGCATACAACGTTATAAGCAACGTTATAAGCAAACATAGAAGTTTTCGTGGCATAAACGAGTGTTTGAGGTAATGAAACATCGATAAATCTGTTATCGATAAGTCATAGATAAAAAACATTTATTTACATACAATATATATACAGTGGTACTACTAAAAGATAGATATAGATTAATATTTAAAATATGTAACTTCTACTTGCTGTGGGTAAGTTACCGAGGAATTTCAATAATGCAAATGAATTACAAAGCGCTAGATAATTTCTTTATTATGTAATAAAGAAATTATGTAGCGCTTTATATGTATATTTAGTACCTAAAAATTAAAACGTAAACTGTTGTATACAGGGCTAAAAGAATAGAAAACTACCAATATATCAAAAGAGAAGAAGATATCGAACGTGTTGTGTATTTGGCGGTAGCTATCTTCTAAGTATAAAGGGGCCCACTGATTAACAGTTAGAACAAAATTTTGACAGTTCCGAACAACCGACAGGCCGATACCGTCCGGCGGACTGTTAATCAGTGGGCCCCTTAACGTTAAGTAAGGTAACATCGATACAGACTATGCCGATATTTCAGTTTGTCAATCAGTTTATTTTGCCTCAAAAATTTTTATGTCTGGTTATAAGGAATATACCCTCATCTGTTATTTATTAATGATAATAAATAAAAAAATGTTGCACCAACCACAGTTAACAGACTGATCAACGTCACGCAGCAGAGATTCGACCCTGAACCGCTGTCAAACTTAGGTTTTGTAGGAAGTTTCCTTTATGTACGGTAGTACTATTACACAGAACGCCTAGTTTCAAAAGAAGTAGTATAGAGCATTTTTTTTATGAAACCGATGTTGCCAAAAATACAGGGGTGCGGGGGACGAGGTGAGCGATTCCCGTGCCGTGATTGGTCCGTTCAAAGGCAAATGGAGTAAAACTACCGTATTTGTGGCAGAGGGGGTAGCGCGACTAGGTATTAGGCAATGCTATGTCTGGAGGATGTCTTGTCTGTGTACTATTATTTATTTTGTGCCGCGGGTCCCTATATACACGACGATATAAGATTTCATAAAAGTGTTCTCATTAAACTTCCACTTTCAGATGAAAGCCCTTTGCGGGGAAAATTAAATTAGTTAGCAGGTTTGAGGGCAAACTCGCAAGTTGGGTGTGAGACGGGAACATCTTGACGTTAGGAGCGACTAAGTAATGATAGTTTCGGTGTAAAATAATTATATTTACAGTACATATATACATATATATATGGTCGTGTATATGTCGAAGATTTAAAGGGCCATATGTACTGTAAAACGTAATACAAATAATACAATACACGTGCAAAGAGGTAATTCGCAACTCGTGTCGATTTAAAACACTTCCTTCGGTCGTGTTTTAATTTATCGTCACTCGTTTCGAATTTCCTCTTTTTCGTAATGTACTATTACAGTACATCTGGTGCTCCATTACGACACCCTGTACATTAAGCACATTACGTAACTGCGTCGAAAATTTAAAGGGCCATATGTAGTGTAAATGTTGACAGATTGGTGGCCGCTTTGGGATGAAAGAAGCGCCTGGCGTCCGTTGGCTCGTTGGGTGGATGACGTCCGGAAAATCGCGGGCAGTTTTGGATGAGACTAGCCCAGGACCGGGATCAGTGACACGAAGAGAGGCTTATGCTCAGCAGTGGCCGACTGAAGGCTAGAATGATGATGATGATGATGATGATGATGATGATGATGTACTGTAAAATGTTATACGATACACGTTGCTAATTTTCTATTTTTCGCACTTGTATCGTAAATAACTATTACGTCACCCACGGGACGGGAAGAAAATCTCACTTCCTGGCCAAGGCAAGACGTAAAACTTTATACAAACCACGGGCGGTAAATGTAAAAGCCCCAGATCGCATATTTATGGCCCTCACCTTCGGTTCGGGCCACAAACCTGCGATCTGGAGCATTTACGAATTTACCTCCCTATTAGTATGTAATGTACTATTACAGTACATATGGTGCTACTTTACCGCACTAGTGCGATAATTAGCACATTACGAAAATATGTCGAAAATTTAAAGGGCCATAGAATAGAATAGAAACTCATTTAATCAAGTAGGATTTTACAATCTCGTTCGCATCGTCAAAGTACATTATAAATAAATTAAAATTAAATTTAAAAATAAATAACAGCTTACAAAATACAAAACGATGTATACTGTAAAACGTTGTACGATACACGTGCGAAAAGGTCATTCGCTCTCCCTTCGGTTGTGTTTTAAAATTAGCCACTCATTACGAATTTCATATTTTTCCCACTTGTATCGTAAATAACTATTACAGTACATATGGTCCTATTTTCCCGCTCTAGTGCGTAAAATAGCACTTTTCGTGCGATGTCATAACCTTAAAGGGCCATATGTACAGTAAAACGTTGTTCGATACACGTGCGAATAGATAATTCGAAACGAGTGGCGATAAATTCCCCCTTTTCCGCACTTGTATCGTAAATAACTATATGGTGCTACTTTACCGCACTAGTGCGATAATTAGCATATTATGCAAATAGGTATGTCGATAATTTTAAGGGCCATATGTAGTGTAAAACTTTGTACGATAACGATACATGTGCGAATAGGTAATTCGAAACAAATTTTTAATTATTATAAGAATTCAGAGCATCGAGAAAAGTCAAAGGAAGGAGCATAGCTATAATTAACCCATTTAGGGCAAATCATGATACGTTGTCGTTTTGCTGCTACAAAACATTTTCGCTACATACCGGGAAACCCATGTTATCCGCTACGACCGTATCTCAGCGGTGAATGTGTTAATATACAATAAATGATTTACCACATTCAGCGCCAAGACCCGACTGTCGGGTACACTGTTCGTAGCGACTACGCGCTCCATACGGCGAAGACGTTGCTACGCGCTACGAGCGTAACCCGTACCACTTAGTGGCCTATCTAAATTGTGAAGAAATATTTTCCATAAAGTCAATATCCAGGAGGAAAACGGGACGTTTGTATGGAGAAGACGTGATCCATTATCCCCTTAAAGTCGGTGAAAAACAATTGATTAGATAGAGACAGACAATCGGATAGACTCTTAAATGTAATATAAATTAACTTAAAAGCCACGCTCAAGAAATAACGTAGCTCCGTAGCGGCGCTACGGCGTAGCCGTGCTACGGTTTTGCTACGTGGCCGGAATACAGGGTGGCATTAAATTCGCTCCGTATTTGAGGCGGGTACGGAATATCTGTTATACGGATTAAGGAAGTCCCGTACTGGCGCAGTTTGAATGCGTGGGGTTTTGCTGGTACGAGAATACGGGTTTTCCTAATAAATGTTGCAGTGAGGGTGAATTAAAAATATTTTTCACATAATAAAAACGTTTAATTTAAGCGTTTTTTGAATAACATTTCTTGTTCTATTATATAAAAAAATATATAAGTAATTTTGTGACCCGCCCCGGCTTTATACGGGTTAAACAAAACCATAAAATAAATTACACACCTAAACTTTCCTCAAGAATCACTCTATTGATAGGTGAAAACCGCATGAAAATCCGTTCAGTAGTTTTTGAGTTTTACGCAAACGTACAGACGGACAGACGCGCCGAGGGACTTTGTTTTATAAGGTGTAGTAATGGGCTACTTTCCTACTAGTCAAATCAGCTTCTTTTTTTAGAGCCGTCAAAAGGATTTGCTAATATGAAATTTATATAAAAAAAAACCGGGCAAGTGCGAGTCGGACTCGCGCACGAAGGGTTCCGTACCATAATGCAAAAAAAAAAACAAAAAAAAAGCAAAAAAAAACGGTCACCCATCCAAATACTGACCACTCCCGACGTTGCTTAACTTTGGTCAAAAATCACGTTTGTTGTATGGGAGCCCCATTTAAATCTTTATTTTATTCTGTTTTTAGTATTTGTTGTTATAGCGGCAACAGAAATACATCATCTGTGAAAATTTCAACTGTCTAGCTATCACGGTTCGTGAGATACAGCCTGGTGACAGACGGACGGACGGACGGACGGACGGACGGACGGACGGACGGACGGACGGACGGACGGACGGACGGACGGACAGCGAAGTCTTAGTAATCCCGTTTTACCCTTTGGGTACGGAATCCTAACGAGTACAGTGACGTCACTTTTTATATTTCTATCTGATTTATTAAATAACTTGTTAAAAATAATTGCTAACTATGTTTTTCTAATAATTATCTGGTGTTTTATTTCATGCACGGCGCGGTGTGAAATAATTTATTTTAACACATTCATTGCCACTAAGTGCTATGGGTTACGCTCGTAGCGCGTAGCCACGTCTTCGCCGTAGTCGCTACGAACAGTGTACCCGACAGTCGGGTTCTTGGCGCTGAATGTGTTAAGTAGAGGAAACTACCCTATCGGTTCTACTCACAGATCTAAACGGCTAAACTGTTGAACTGTCGCCAATCGACGACCGGTCTGGCCTAGTGGTTAGTGACCCTGCCTGCGAAGCCGATGGTCCTGGGTTCGAATCCCAGTAACGGCATTTATTTGTGTGATGAACACTAATATTTGTTCCTGAGTCATGGGTGTTTTCTATGTATATAAGTATGTATTTATCTATATAAGTATGTATATCGTCGCCTAGCACCCATAGTACAAGCTTTGCTTAGTTTGGGGCTAGGTTGATCTGTGTAAGATGCCCCCTAATATTTATTTATTTATTTATTTAGTGATATTTCCGGATCGATACGACCTTCAAGGAAAATAAGACACTCCCATCTCAAAGGCCGGCAACGCACTTATAACCCCTCTGGCGTTACGGGCGTCCATGTGTGACAGTAATCGCTTACCATCGGGCTATTCGTCTGCAGGAGTAGAGTATGCACCATAAAGTCCAGTAATGAAAAACACATTCACAGATTTACAAAGATATTTGACATTTATAAGTTCGTTTTAATAAATTTTAAAGTGGAAAAATTACTGTCTTGGGTGAGACTTGAACTCACGGCCTCTGGATCGATACTCCAGTGCTCTGCCATCTGAGCCACAAAGACCTCATCCATAGCCAGCAAATCTTTCCACCATTATAGGTCAAGGGGACCCTTAGCGACATCTACCGCAAGAGTGCTTAATAGCATCGTTCGCAGACGTTTCTGCTTATTAAAAATTAAAATAAGTTCGTTTTGTTTTCAATTCTGATCTCGTCTCCATCCCACCCTGTATTCTTGCACTACATGCTTAAGCGTTCCTGTCAGTTCGCGTCGAAGCTTCCGCGAGCACTCTGTACATGTTCGCCTGTTCGGGACATCCTGTATGCGAGAGACGCTATTTCCTCGACGTATCGAGTTTGACGTCTGACGTCTTGTGGTGCGTCAATAGGATAGTTCAGTATTCAGTATTCGCTTATTTCTTGCAATCCATGGTACAGTCATAGAGAAATATAGTAAGACAAGAGTGCTCACTCCATACGTCAGTTTTGGTACCAAAAAGACTATTATCAAAAAGAATAGATAGTATAGAGGGGTCCTGTCATTGTAAATTTTGTAGTCACTGTAAATTTACTGCCATCTATCGACACACGACTAAAACTCAAAATGAAAACGCATAAAGTTATCAAATAATGTAATGGATAAATGATTTTATTATTTTTATATCATTTTGATCCATGTTCATTCACTGATATCTATGTGTTAAAATTGTTAAATATGAAACGGTGTCGTCACGCCATCTAGCCGAGGATAGGCTAAAGGTGTGTGCGACATCTATTCGAGAATGACTTTTACTTGAATTCCGAGGCACGTTTTTTCCTTAGACTTTATACGTCTTATACGAAGTTACATATGTCTTTGCTATTATTTTCATAGTCGATATCTAGCTAGCATCGAGTACCGGAATTACCAGTACTGCTACTTGACAATAATAGATGTAGAACCGACCGGAAAGTCTAATGCTCAACAACATAATATTATTAACAGACCTGGCCCCAATTTCACCACGGTGACAGGTGCGACAATTGTAAAATCACTGTTGCTGACGTCACAGACATCCATGGGCTACGGTTACTACTTACCATCGGGCGGGCCGTATTCCTGTTTGCCACCATCATTGTTTTATTAAAAAAAACTTTATTATATCGGAAAAAAACAGATATTTCTTTTGCGAAGTTTCTGACAATTGTCAAGATTTAGAAGAACTGTAGATAATTCTTGACAGGTAATGAGTTATATGTCGGAATTTCGTGACAATTGTAGTGTTTTTGTGACAATTGTCATAAACTTAGCAAGAGAAATATCTGTTTTTTTCCGATATAATAAAGTTTTTTTTAATAAAACAATGATGGTGGCAAACAGGAATACGGCCCGCCCGATGGTAAGCGGTAACCGTAGCCCATGGATGCCTGTGACGTCAGCAACAGTGATGTTTTACAATTGTCGCACCTGTCACCGTGGTGAAATTGGAGCCTGGCGTGTTATAATACTGATGAATTCGTCGACAGCGATTGCTGACCCAAAACAAACACTTCAAATGACCTAAAGCAAAACTACCAAATAAGTACCTAATTAAATATAAGATTATAAGGTTAACTGGAAGAGATCCCTCAAAGGGATAAATTCGCCTTTGTACTTCTTACTAATTGTATGTTATTTTTGATATGTCTTTTTGTACAATAAAGAGTTTACTACTAATATTGAAATGTAAATACTTAATTGACATGTAAAATGTAATATTCGACGACCGGTCTGGTCTAGTGGATAGTGACCCTGTCTGCTAAGCCGATGGTCCTGGGTTCGAATCCCAGTAAGGGCATTTATTTGTGTGATGAACACTAATATTTGTTCCTGAGTCATGGTTGTTTTCTATGTATATAAGTATGTATTTATCTATACAAGTATGTATATCGTCGCCTAGTACCCATAGTACAAGCTTTGCTTAGTTTGGGGCTAGGTTTGATCTGTGTAAGATGTCCCCTAATATTTATTTATTTATTTATTATATTTTATCAATAAAGAAATGAATGAATGAATGAATAAGACTTTCCGGTCGGTGCTACATCTATTGCCACTTGATAGTACTACTACTGCTCCTTAAAGGGGCCTACTGATTAACAGTCCGCCGGACGGTATCGGCCTGTCAGTTGTTCGGAACTGTCAAAATTTAATTCTAACTGACAGACCGACACCGTCCTGGCGGCGGAGTGGGCCTCTTAAAGTATTACCTACTACTGATAATTCCGCTACTCGATGCTAGAGTCGACTATGAAAATAATAGTCTTTTCACCTCAGCAGCTCGAACAAGGGTACTTTGCTTCTTAAAAACAGTGAGCAAAATGCGATTTTGCTCACTGAGTCATTTTGTCTCATTCAGTGACCTTTATAGTCATTTCAACATGCGGGGTTTAATACAAGTTCGATATACTTGGGTTCTATTATCTCTGTCCCTCTAGGTATGTTCTCACTGCTTAGGGTGAAAAATTTTGTGTACTACACGAGATCAAAGTTATTTACATCTCGTGCGCTTTTGAATCCCTTACTACGCTCAAGATTCTAAATTAGATTCACTCGCTACGCTCGTGAATCTATTATAGAATCTTTCGCTTGCACGGGACTCAAAATAAGCACTCGAAGAAATATCAAACTTTGATCTCTTGTTGTACAAATAACTATTTTGGTACCAAAACTGATGTATGGAGTGAGCAAAATATGTATTTTTTTCTCTATGACGTATCGAGTTTGACGTTTGACATCTTGTGGTGCGTTAATAGGATAGTTCAGTATTCAGTATTCACTTTTCTTGTGATCCATTTTATATATCGGATGTCCCTAAAACCAACGCCACGAGTTAAGGGGCTTATAGAACAGCTGATGGGCTCCAAGATTAAGCAAATTTACCCTTTAAAAATGTCACAGGTTTTGAAATATCGGCACTTTTATATAGGTAGGTACCTTTTTAACCAGTAGTCTAACCTGTTCACTTTAATAAACCGCAAATGGATGTACAGGTTAGCCGTTTGGCACACGCATACTAGAGGTCAAACAACATTTTTGACCCGCAGTTCCTAAAAAAAATTGCCTTATAATGTAGGGGAGTGCTGAAGTCCTTGTTTTTTTTTGTATGGGATTTTTTTTTTTTTTATGAAACCTATCATGTGAAAGAGCTTTTTTAAGGCGTTTACTCAGTATATCACGATTTACGATTAAAACAAATCGAATGTGCTTCTTACCTTTTTCCTTTTTATTCTGAAACTACCTAACCCTACCCCAATAATACATTTCTTTATCAATAAAAAACTAATACTGTATGTACTCCTAACTTTACCAAAAAGGGCGTTCTTTATCAATGAAGGAAATAAACAACCGGTCACAAATAAAGCCAATATATTCAAAATAATCCCAAACCCTTATATACAATCCCAATAAAAATGTCGTTAGCGCGATGTAGAAATCGCCACTCCCGGTACAGCGCCATCTCGCGTGATATTCGGTAAACATGTTTGTATGAAACCTACATTATGGAAGTACGGACGCGAACATGCCGCCCACCAAGAACTACAGTTCTTAACCCAATTTAGAACTACATAAAACAGAATAAACTTAACACATCATATTTAACAGAAATTTCAATTTTGAACAAGTAACTAAAACATAACATTTAGTCGTTGAAAAACTACACTTTGAAAAACTAAACCATAACATTTATTCGGCTAATGGCAAAACAAACATTTTTGAAGTGGACCTTTTTATGAGACTAATCTTACATGAGATTATCAACTCGCGTTACCCTGTCCAAACCTGAATGCGTTTCAACCACTTGATTGCCATATAGCCATATAGCTCTTTCACCAGAACTACATCCCCTACCTCTAGTTCTGGAGTTTGCAGAGACCACTTGTATAAAGTATTTTCCTACCCTTGTAAACACGTATATTGTTGTGCACGGCGTAATCTACCCCACTACGTACAAAGGGCATTGCCATATTCACCCTGGGTGATGGTAATTCTCTTAGCAATTTATTCCGATTGTTGACTGCGGTCCGAACACATGGAATACATTTATTGACATAAGCCTTTGCCAAATTTTTGAGACCTGGGATACAAAACTTGGCCCTTATATTGTTAACCATCAGCGGTGGTCCTCCATGTAAAGTCTGGAAATGCGCATCTCGAGGGATAAGCCGAGTTAACGACGCTGATTTCTGCAACAACATTGGATGCTTTTCATCATAATTTATGTCAGCACCCTGGAGCCGCCCACCAACACGAATTATTCCGAATTCATCGAGTTGAGGAGTAAACGAGGTAAGTTGACTTTTCTTCTTTAGTTTACCCTTTTTAATTTCTTCTATTTCTTTCGCATATGCTCGCTGCTGACTCTTTTTTACAATGATTGCTAAAGCTTCATCTAATTCACTTTTCAACAGATAAGTATGACTTTTTCTTTTATTTTTCAGGAATCTTCGGCAGTACGCAACAACTCTCAACAACTTGGTAAGTGAAGAATACTTCGACCATATAGAATCTTCGCCGTCCGATCGAGTTACTGCAGTTTCCAGGTGAGTATGTATTTTTCTTTCTGCTAACTGAGTATGCTTTGGTTTTGATACTTTAGAGTCAATCACTTTCTGTTTCAGCCCTTCAGGTCCGTTAAACCAGAGTTCTTGTTTACTTACTTCGGATGCTGAGATCGGTTTTGACTTATAATCTACCATATTTTGCTCCGACTGTACGTGACTTATCCTTGGCTGATATATAGGACCTATCGTTATGTCACTGTTTAAAGTATCCCCGTTTGTGCCCTTGTACAATGCTTCGAGGACTTTGCCAACCTTACTGGTATTTCGATCTTCACCCACGATGGCATTGTAAGGTAAGTATAGTCCCTTTTCCTCAGCTTGTTGTACTGTACTGTGTAAAGGTTCCATGTGATTAAAAGCCTTATGTTCATGAAACACTTTTGTATATTTTGTTTGCAGGCGCTCATCAGTTTGAAGCTTTCTTTCCAGAGAGTGAAATCTTCGCAACGGTATCTCTCTGGACCCACTATTTACACAGGCTGGTTGTTCATCCCGGAACGGTAACCTAACAAAGTGGCGTCCGTTCTCATCCCGTGCAGTAGTCGCTTCGTTTATCTCCTCACTCCTCTTTTCCTCAGGTGTTAAGATCCTTGGATTGTTGGTAGGTTCTGATTTAAGTTCCCAATATGACCTATCCAACTGTTTCACCCGAGTGTGCATGCTAACCAGCCTGCAGGAGATGTCAGCCTTTAAACCTACGTCACCACATATAATCCATCCTAGAGACGTCTTTTGGGCCACCATAGTCTCTTGAGGTGATTTGATTAGACCTGGTTGAATGATTCGAGCATAGACCTTAGCTCCCAACAAAATGTCTATTTGATTTGGAGTGTGATACTCAGAATCTGCGAGCTCGACACTTTGCAACTCAGGCCAGGAGGTGATGGTTACGTTTGCAGAGGGTTGGTTCGTGGTAACTTTGTCAATCACATAAGCTGTTACTTCAATGACACTGTTAGAATCGGTGCGTGATGCAATTGTGACTTGAACCGTTGACTTCAACGCTGTAATCTGCTGACCTCTCAATCCCGTTACCGAAACCTTAACTGCAGTTTGTTTTAACCCTAACTTCTTAACTGCAGCTGCGGTTATAAATGAGACCTCTGAGCCCGGATCTATCAATGCCCTTATTTGATGATGTCTTTCATTTTCCCTTGATATGGCTTTCACTACCGGGGTAGCCAGTAACCCTTGCTGTGAGACTTCATTCACGAAGTGATTTGAAACACTGGTTCCCGGTGTAGCTTCTCCCGTTGAATTTGTGACTTGCTGTATATGATCCTGTGATTCCTGTGCCCCAGCTTGACTGGCTGATGGCTCCCTATTTTCATTGGCTTGCGTGTCCCCCTTTTGATGTAGCAGCGAGTGATGTCGTCTGTTACAGATTTGACAGTTTGTTGTCAATTTGCAGTATCTGGCAGAGTGATTATTACCCAAACAGTTGAAACACATCCCGTTGGTTTGAACAAAATTACGCTTAACATCCACATCTAAAGCATTGAAGTCTTTGCAATGTATTATCCTATGCTCACCTTTACAGTAATTACAAGATACATTGTTGGTGATATGCAGACTACTAACTTTTTGCACCTGATTGTCCTTGACCTGACTGAAATTCCCCTTGTAATTACTCACATATTTAGGCTGTTGGACAAATCCCGATTTCGGTTCCAAAAATTCCAAAGAATGGTATCGCGTTTGCAAAAAGTTCTTAAATTGTTCCAGTGTCGGTAACTGTTCAGACAGAGATACAGATTCGCTTACTTTACATTCCCAGTTTTTCCGACTTTCTGGATCCAATTTATGACTGACAATGTAAATGATAATAATATCCCAAGTGTTTGTATCAATTTTGAGACTAGACAATGCGTTCAACGTTTCTGTGGTACAATCTAACATATGCTTAATGTCAGTGGCAGACTCAGTCAGAAGAGTCTTTTGTCCAAAAAATCTCTTTAAAATGCAATTCGCCAAATATTGCTTGTTATTATAGCGACTCTCTAACTGGGCCCAACACTGGTCATAACTTTCACTAGAAATGGGTATGTGTCTTAGTAGCTGCTCCGCTTCGCCTGTCAAATGCGCCTTGAGGTAGTGAAGCTTCTGGATGTCATCGATGTCCTGATTTTTGTGGATGAGTGAAATGAACAAATCCCGGAATCCCATCCACTCCTCATACTTTCCCGAAAAAGTAGGAATCGTGATCTTAGGGAGCTTCACATGACTCGATTTTGACGTTGATGCTGTAGTTGACAACATGGGACTAGTATTGCTGGGTGTTGCCGTTAACTTGCTCATAGCGTTCTTAAGCCCGCACTTGTAATCCATGTATAACTCGTTGGTCGCGTCATACACATCGTCTTTCATGTATGCAGTGTCTTGTAGCACATCTTGCTCTGGCAACATCAGTATCTGCATATGCATACGTGAAAACTGTTCCCATAGTTGCTCTAAGTTTTCGAGTCTGGTTTCTACGTATGAGATGGTAATCCGCTCCTTCAGTGACTTTTTGTAGTTATTGAATGCCTTAGTAATGCGAACACTTTGATCCAGTTGTAAGTTAATACTGGCTTCCAACTTATTACTCATCTTGAAAAATTACAAGTCCCAACAAAACTAATCATGAATTTTCAAAGTCCCAATTTAGTTGCTCGTAAATCTGCTAAGTCCCCAGTATAGCAAATCTTGAAAAAATCACAAGTGTTTGGCTGATGTACCTCGATATGAAATCGGGCATAGGTTCCCCGTAGGTTCACTTTTCCTTAAATTATTCTAAGTCCTAAACACTTTGAAAATTTCTACTTCAGTCACAGAATAATTAATAGTACTATCGTACAGAAAGGAAACTTCCTACAAAAACGAAGTTTGACAGCGGTTCAGGGTCGAATCATGATGTCTCTTTCTAATATATGGCACTATCCCTTTCGGCTATTTAGGGTTGTCAAAAATCAAGTGATTATCTTATCTGTGGTCGTGCACGCAAAATGAAGTCAAGTGGTGCCAACCCTAATAATTGCTCGGAGCAATGCTGAGCCGAGCGGAGCCGAGTTTGACCGAAGTCAGGAGTTTCGCACCCCTGCTTCAGTCTTATGATTTTTACTAAGTCCAAATTTGACACTTGACAGTTCTACTTTCCAAATAATGACACTTTGCACAGATAAAACATAAATGTACTCACAGTTTAAAATCTTCTTACACTTTTATTTCACTAGTACTTGAACCTCAGTTGAATCTTCCCGCCAAGTTGATCACCGTGACGTCACTCAGGGTCACGGCGCTGCTGACTCCGTCGACTGCTCCAATCCGCTGCCGCCCTCGGAGACTGCACCCTCGACAACAATCCGTTGCCACTTGGTGCAGGAAGCACTACTAAAGCCCACAGTACATCCCGGTTCGCTAAGGACCAATGTATGTACTCCAAACTTTACCAAAAAAGGGCGTTCTTTAGCAATGAAGGAAATAAACAACCAGTCACAAATAAAGCCAATATATTCAAAATAATCCCAAACCCTTATATACAATCCCAATAAAAATGTTGTTAGCGCGATGTAGAAATCGCCACTCCCGGTACAGCGCCATCTCGCGTGATATTCGGTAAACATGTTTGTATGAAACCTACATTATGGAAGTACGGACGCGAACAAATACCTTACCTAAAAGTCACTTGAAAACCTCCTGTTGTTCAATAACCAACCTTACGTATACCCCTTAAAGATCATATTCTAAAATCACACCTGTATTAGGGTTGAATAACCTCATAACACTCTATAGGGCTGTCGAATTACAAACTTAATTTTGCCGCTGTGAAAGGCAATGTATACCGCGTCCCCTTAGAAATTATACGCGGCCGCTTTAGTTCTACATTTTCGAAAGTACAAGGTTAACTTTGTCGTGTTACAGTAGCCATTTTCTTTAATAAATGATTATAGAGGGGTTGATCGAATTACGTTGACGTATGTACATTTTGATTTGATTTGACAGCTAGTTCTTACAGTATGGCTTAGAGCATTTAATAACTGGAGTCGCCTTTACGGCTCGGCTACGACATTGAGCGACTTGCGACGGCGGCAGCGACAACCAATAGGTGGGAACGAAATGTCCGATCGCTGTGTCTCGCTCCAACCTATGGTTATCGCTGCCGCTGTCGCAAGTCGCTCAATGTCGTGGCCGAGCCGTTAAGGGCTTACTATAGAATAACTTATACATACTAGGCCTTAAACAGTTTTTTGACAAGTTTTCACTATGACATTGATGCACCAAGTCGGTTTATTTACAGGTGGCCTACCTCGAAACGCGAAAATCGTAATTTCTTTATCTGCCTCTCTATCGATCGAATAAGCAAGAGTGATAGAGAGGCAGAAACCGAACTTTCGCTTGTCGTGTTTCACGGCAGGCCATGTGATCGACCTAGTGACGCATGATGTGTCATTGATGATGTCAGTGAGGTTTGTTTACTAAATGTGCTAGTGGTGCCACCTACGCAGAGCTTTGCCTAATATTCCCTATTGTGCAAACTTTTGTATGGACTGACATGGTTATTTGTACGTTTTACGTACAAATCGTGTAGAGATAGCAATACATTTGACGTCCCCTCCCCCGCACAAATCGACAGACTGTTTAGTACAGACAAAGACATGTAACTTCGTATAAGACGAATAAAGTCTAAGGAAAAACCTTGCCTCGGAATTCAAGTAAAAGTCATTCTCGAATAGATGCCGCACACACCTTTAGCCTATCCTCGGCTAGATGGCGTGACGACACCGTTTCATATTTAACAATTTTAACACATAGATATCAGTGAATGAACATGGATCAAAATGATACAAAAATAATAAAATCATTTATCCATATATATACATTTTTTGATAACTTTATACGTTTTCATTTTGAGTTTTAGTCGTGTGTCGATAGATGGCAGTAAATTTACAGTGACTACAAAATTTATAATGACAGGACCCCTCTATACTATCTATTCTTTTTGGTACAGAGAATGACAGCCATGACGTCTCCAGTTAGTAAATGCTCTAAGCATGGTTATGACGGCAATTTCAAGTAATTTCTCCTAAAACGACAGTCGTGAGTCATCAATGGAATTATGTAAAATTATGGTATAATAATATTCTCCGCCTGGTACTCTATTCCCGTCTTTTCTAGGTCACCTAACTGACACAAGCCTACGTCATCATGCGACAGCGCTATATGATAATATGCGATATCGCTATATATAGCGGCCATGTTATTGTGACGTAGGCCTGTGTCACTCTGGGAATAGAAGACCATGTTTTATTAGACCATGTGTAAAATGTAATTTGATTGCTGTGTCACGTAGGTACAAACAGCAACACTCCTAACTGTACATCGGTGGACCTTATTACCAAAGGCGTAAGGTCCACCGATGTACAGTTAACAGTGTGGGCGATGGCAGGGGTGCGAAACTCCTGACTTCGGTCAAACTCGGCTCCGCTCGGCTCAGCATTGCTCCGAGCAATTATTAGGGTTGGCACCACTTGACTTCATTTTGCGTGCACGACCACAGATAAGATAATCACTTGATTTTTGACAACCCTAAATAGCCGAAAGGGATAGTGCCATATATTAGAAAGAGACATCATGATTCGACCCTGAACCCCTGTCAAACTTCGTTTTTGTAGGAAGTTTCCTTTCTGTACGATAGTACTATTAATTATTCTGTGGCGATGGTACGTACCTACCTATATTATTGAACGAGCTATCATCGTAATGTTTTAATATTTTTTACTATACATATGGTAGGATCTCACGAACGGGTTGGTCACAGATTGTAACAAAAAGGTTTTGAATTTGATCTGGATTTGTTATGGATATGATCTGTCAGCGTAAAATTGATGTTTCTGGTTGAAGAAACGTCATTTCGCAAGAAATTACAATCAGAATAATGGAATAAAGCCTCCTTATTGGCGCGAAGGTGTGAGGAAGCGTATCCAAGTCAGGAAGGGCCTAATGATCGTAATTGCCTACGTTTAGCGTCACGGCATGAGTATGCGTAATTAAATGCTTGACGGTTATAGACACTTTCATGAGCTTAATATTGGCGTACATTGTCATGGTACATGTACAGTCTATTAGAAGAACCAAGGTCCTGGTCTCCAGCAGAATAAGTGGAGCTGATAGTAAACGCTAGTTTTGGGTAGAATCAATATATTTTCTATTCAAACATATTCAAACATTGACATTACTTTAGACGTAATATGTTTACAGTATATTGTGCCAGTCCAGTACATATCCAACCTCCAATACAGTCAGCAGCAGAAGCTGATAAACGGGTGAGGTGTTCTAAATTATCTTACGCTCTTATTCTCTTAACAATAAAGTCGCATCAAGATCATTTTGTACACCTCGCCCGCTTCGCAACTTTTGCTGCTGACTGTATGAGCTACAAGATTGAAACAACGACGTAATGGTGAGATTTCATCAGTGTGGCACTGTGCAAGTGTGCAGCACAAGCATATTCAGTACAAAAATGCTTGTGCCGGTGTGCGGCACTGTACAAGTGTGCAGCACCAGCATATTCATTCAAAAATGCTTGTGCCGCACAGTGCCGCAGCACACTGGTGGAATGCCGCCTTAGTGAACGGCTAAAACACGTTTTAATTTGATATCTCGAGCCCTACTTCTTATTTGTGGAAGTTTATTTAAAAAAATCATGACAGATTAGACAAAAACAAATATGTCTATTCTAATAGTATATTTATTATTTACCCGAGTTTGAAACTAAGCGACACAATTTTTAATAGGTACCTACATTAGATATATTCTCAGTAAAACAGAAATTCCCTTTCAAGGCTTGTGATTTACAAATCAAAACTGTTATTCTTTATTTTGACTTGACTTAAGATCCTATGTCCCCTAGATGGGGCAGAGGGCGTCCACAGTGACTCTCCATGTTGATCGATCTTGAGCTTCTCGCTTCATTTCGCTCCAAGACTTCCCGATCTTCTTCGCCTCGTCTAACACCGTACGCCGCCAGGTTTGTTTGGGACGGCCACGCTTTCTCTTTCCTTGGGGGTTCCAATCTAAGGCCTGTTTAGGTATATGGTCGGGCCCCCTCCGGAGTGTGTGTCCAATCCAGTTCCACTTACGGCGCTTGATCTGCTGGTCGATCGGGATTTCGTGGCAACGTTCTCGGAGGTTCTCATTCGAGATGGTCCCGGGCCAGTAAATACCGAGAATTCGACGAAGACATCAGTTAACGAAGACTTGAAGCTGGTTGGAAATGCCCTTTGTAACCTTCCAAGTTTCAAATCCGTACAGCAACACAGACTTAACATTAGACCCAAAGATTTTCAGTTTCACCCTTCGGGTCAGTTTTTGTAATTGCCATACGTTCCGCAGCTGTGCGAAGGCTACCCGGGCTTTGGCAATCCGTGAAGTGATGTCCTCTTCTGTTCCTCCTGTCTCTGTCTGTTTATTTTGAGGTGCCCAATAAAGAATATGTTATGATATTGGGTATATTGGTTTCGGCCGCTCGCCTGCGTAGCGTGTCTGCCATAATTTATTGTTAATTCATATTGAATCAGAGCACCTGTTCTGAAAAGTGAGATGTCGGCTAGGAGCTCATTTTGCTGAAGGATTATTACTTTTTATTTTGAGATTATCTAATACCTTAAAGCGAGCAATTCTTGTTTATTTATATATATATTTCGGGGATCTCGGAAACAGCTCCAATGATTTCGATGAAATTTGCTATATGGGGGTTTTCGGGGACGCAATGACGTAGCTAGGCGTGGGCGAAGTGGGCCGTCGCCTACGGCCTCGCGCACCAAGAGGGGCCTCGCGCGAGTCCTTCAGGCACGGTGAAAGAAAAGGGCCTCGCAGAATGCGATTTCGCCCACGGCTAGATTAGTTCACGCTACGCCACTGCGGGTACGATAAATCGATGGGAAACGCGCATTTTGGAGTGTTTATATTATATGTTTTCCGAGCAAAGCTCGGTCTCCCAGATATTATATATTGTGAGACTTATCGCGAATATTTCATTTCAGGTATAAGCGGGCAAGCTAAGCTGCACATCTCTTCAAATTAAGGTTGGTATTTAATTAAAATGAAGATATTTTTTTTTAATTGATTGATCTACATGCGTATATTTAATCATTGTACTAATCTCTGATATAGTAGGTAAAATTACAAAGTGATACACTTCTACTTCGGTACCTATTTTACGAGACTTATGGAACTATACTGCAGATACGGTGCATATTAATCATAAAATAGGATACGTATCTATGTAAAACTAAAATGTGTATCTACCTAAATAATACCAAAGACATATGTAACTTCGTATAAGATGAATAAAGTCTAAGGAAGAAACGTGCCTCGGAAATCAAGAAAAAGTCATTCTCGGGTAGATGGCGCACACACCTTTAGCCTATGCTCGGCTAGATGGCGTGACGACACCGTTTCATATTTAACAATTTTAACACAGATATCAGTGAATGAACATGGGTCAAAATGATATAAAAATAATAAAATCATTTATCGATATATATAATTTTTTTTGATAATTTTATACGTTTTCATTTTGAGTTTTAGTCGTGTGTCGATAGATGGCAGTAAATTTACTGTGACTACAAAATTTACTATGACAGGACCCCTCTAATACTATCTATCCCCTCGTCAGTGACTAGGCCCGATTTTAACATTTTGCCCACCGCCAGCTTCTGTGGTGAAGCCCGATGTTAACTTCGTTGGCGACGTTACGAATTTATGTAATAAAGCAGACAAACGTGCATCTAACTCTTTTACACTCATTGACGTGTATTGCCAGTGAAATAGGACAGACAGTAAGCTTGACCTTGACCAGTGTCCCTAAGTAAAAAACCCGCGAAATCGCCAGTGTTCTTACTAAGCGTTGCAACAGGTGGATGTTTTGGCGTTTTAACTGTATTTTTAATAGTACAAGGAAGTTGTGTATTTATTTGGAGCCTTCTGCATATTAAAATGTAAGTACTCATACATATTTCATCCATAGTATATGTGTAGGTTATGTTTATCCAACAGAAACACTAATCAAAATAGCAGCCTAACCTATGCCGTATCATTCATTCAAAATTGTTTTGTCTGTTCCAAATCTTTTTGTCTATTAAATGCGTTGCGTAAACTTCTGTATCGGTTGACAATGTTATTAAGATTTATAACAGCTTGCTACATAGATGAATCTTTAGTGAAATCCTCATTTATCTAAAGAAAACTAGCAACAGGTATATTTGCGGCCCGATTGTGGCCGCCGCACAGATACTGGGCGGCCCGGATCGGGCCGCAGAACAGACAGCAACTAGAGTTAGTAAAATGGCCGACCATGCAGTTTGCATAGTATGGATACGCTGAGAGCAGCATATTCAATACATTATTAATTATATTTTTTTGATCCGATTTATTTAACACTTAATAACAAATGTTTCTAAGTCGCTTTTTTATAATTTTACATAATTGTTTAAAAACAGCGGTTCTTAAATTGAATAACTATATTAAAAATCTTAATAGACATATTATGATTTTTAACGGACACTCATTGTTTTTTCATTGGTTTGGTTGTCACCCGCATGGAAATTTTTTGGCACTTTTATGCTTATGTGCACTAAACTAACTGCATGCTATATTTTTGTGTGTGTGTTTTTTTAATTTAAGGCCACGAGTCTCAAAAACTCGCGGCAGCAGAGGTGGTGGTCGTGGCCGTGGTCGCCATACTAATAATGATCGGGGCCCTCAAGAAGGTTTGGGCACTCGAGAAGAAGTAGAGACTCGGGGGATTGTGCACGCTAGGGGCAGTACACGTACTAGGGGTGGTGTGCGGAGTAGGGGTGGTGTGCGCACTAGAGGCGGTGTACAGAGAAGGGGCGGTGTACGTACTAGGGGTGGCGCAAATACATCGCACCCGATTTGTCTAGAAAGGTAAATATAATATTACTTAACACAAATAGAGGTAAATAACTATTGCGTAGGTACTATTACAGTCAAAATTTAAATCAGTATTTATTAATTTATGTTTCTCTATTTTTAGCATTTATTGTGGCCCTCTTAAAGACTGGCCAAGTGGCTTGGCCATCGAAGTTCCTTTACGGAAAAAGTAAGTAACTATCTACATTATATTTAATTTAGATGTTTTTTTTTCGTATTTTAAATATTCTTTGTATTTCAGATTTTTTAGGAGGACGACACCGAGTCCCGAACCCGCACGTTCAAGAACTCCCATACTAGTACAGCATGATGAAATGTAAGCTTGTTTTAAATCTACAATAAATGACTAGCAACAGGTAGATCCTATAATCCATATATTGTATTCTTTATCCCATAGACTATCTGCAGCTGAAACATTAGCAGCGCTGAGTTCAGCCCCGCCATCGCCTGGTTTAGACCAAGGAGCCATATCCCATATATTATCGGCAGCTGAAACATTAGCAGCTCTGAGTTCAAATCCGCCGTCGCCTCTTTTAGACAAAGAAGCCAGCTGGCCCTCGTTGCCCCGTGATTTTGAGTTAGTATAACAACTAGTACAATTTTCTCGTGCCTACGCAGATAATTATTTCTTGACTAATTTTTGCACTTTTGCAGATTGTTTGATACTGCAGTTGCATCACGAGTCGTTTCACCTGCACTTTCATTAGTTTCAAACGCACCTTCTCCAATAGTGTGAGTATTTTTATTACTTATATAAATTATTTACTTCTATTTTCTTTATTACTTATTATTTTTACAATATTGTGTCCCAGAAAGATTACGTGGTTATATTTTGTTTTTATTTACAGAAATATTGAAGTCGACACGGTTCAGACATCTGCCCTTAGAACAGTGCGCCTTCCCAAACGCAGAGAGGAATCTCCTTCCTATCAGTAAGTATCACTTCATAATTAAAGAATAATATACCCGTGATTCTTTTATGTTAATAATAATAAAAACTATCTTTTCAGATCTCCTGCAGTTTGTCGTGGCCCTCCTCGTCCATTAAAGGACTCAGAAATAGAAAATGTCCTTTTCTATGGCAAGTACCTACTTTAATAATCGCTCATTTCACGTTTAGATAAATAGCTTTGAGTTTGTTATAATGAGCTGACATTATATCCTTTGTCTGGCAGGAAGCGAGGAAGATGATAGTGATGACGAAGAGACTGAGGAGCTGGCGCCTGTTATTGTGCCAAGGGTGGCTCGAATTTACCTTCCGGACGAAGAAGACGAAAGTCCCAGTCAGGCTCAAGCAGATTTGCGTTGGCCACCAATCCGGCCCGTCCAACCAGCCCAGCAAGAAGCTGCGATTCCAATTGAAGCTCCTACTGAAACTCCGACTGAAATCTCACTTTTTTTGCCTTCAACAGATGCGATACAAATGGAGCCTATTAATAAATTTGATTTTAAATGGAGACAGATGCCAAACCCTCAGATTCCACCACAATTGAGGAGGGAGCATTTTATACAAAATAAAGGGCCAACTCGGGCATATGTCGATCCATATGATGCATTTGTTGCTATTTGGGATCGCCCAATTATGGAGCATATTGTTAGAGAAACAAATAAATATGCAGAACATGTAGCTCCCCCCTTTTCTACTTACTTAACTTACCCATAATATAAACACCCCCTTTTATTTATCCCTAAAATATGGCCATGTGATCGTCTAGCTAGTGGTTAGGACCCCTTGAAATGAACCGCGACAACCTCAAATTCTTTAATGAGTATCAGCTAAATTTTGGACTGACTATTTATTATTACCTAGATTTTGAGAACAGATATTTATGGTAATAAAATAATTATTTATGGAAGTAAGAAATAATTTAAAGAAAATTATTCGGAGAAATACAAAATTATTCAGAATTTATTAGTGCAACGTAAATGATGGTGTAAAATTTACTATAATGTATTTAAGTATTGCAGCATATATGATGATATAAAATATATAAAAATGTTGTTGGTAAAATCCTGCCACACCTATTAAGCTTCCGGGATAACATAGAAGCAGCACTCCTGAGATAAGCTCTTTTACACCCTAGCATTTCAAGGTTAATTATAATTAACTATCATCTTCTAAACGATGTGTGATTTAATCACACGTGCTGCTCCGTACGCCCGATGCAGGTCTGGAAGCTCTTAGTCCGATTTGCAAGTATTAATCGGAACACCTACCCTACCAGTTAGCCAGACGGGCTATGACCAACACTTCGTAACCTAAACGCACCTAGATGATGATGAAAAGAAGTGTCAAAGTATCCATCAATCATCATAATTACTTATCTTTTTTATATTCAAAAGCTAGGGATGCTAATCCCATAGTCCCATTCCCCAAAGCTGATAATCTAGACAGAATTCCTAGTTCTCTAGATGTATAAACGAAGCACCGAGTTTATTTGTTAACTATTATGTTTAGTAGAGGTCGAAATTGAGTATTCACTCAATAAATCCTTTGTACTGCTTTTGCCTGACAAAGGTTCCCTAAAACAAACCGTTCTTCAATCCCAGAATAGTCTGCGTTCCTAAATCCAGATTGATAATTAAGAGTTTATGTTGTAAATACCTGATTTTATTACTCAGTACCTCGTTCCTACACCAGACAACCAGAAATGAAAAGTAGAAATAAAATTTTATAGAAGCACTAATTCTTTCCCCATATAAATGAGAAATTAAAAAGATTTAGGCAGTTAAACTCTTTACCTTTTAAACACACATATTTTAGGATTAAGAAACCATATTTTAAAACCCTTAAAGATAAATTTTTATCAACCATTTCAAATTTATAGACCCTAACTAAAAAAGAACGTTAATAGACATCAAACAAGTGTGTGATTCTACCCTAACTCTACCCATTGTCCCTAATCTAGTACATTCAAAGCATAGTTCGTTCTTACCATCGACCTAATGCTTTGTAATATACGCAAGTGTGGTCCCTACGAGAAGCTGTAAAGTTCGGCAGGCGAAACCGATAAGGCAACCTACAGGCCAGTGTATTTGACTCCCTCCTTATCGCCCGCGGGCATGGTGGATAAGAATAAGTCGCCCTATTCCGTGTATATAAGTGGATCAGTACCCTAGCACACACACGCACTAATCACGAGGGAAACTCTGCCACAACAAAGACTAAGTGTAATATCAGTCACGACAGAAGTCTGTCCCCGCAACCAGCACTAGCATGAACCGGAGCACCGAAATATATAAATAAATTTAATAGGAGACCTAGTCTCAATTACTGTCGACTTCAGTGGGCCCAGATTACTCCGGATGACGCGCACGTGACGTCCCCACATCCATCTAAACAGCTGGGCCTTGAGACTAGTGAGATAATTCGTCTCTTATGTTGATATAAAAGAGACGCCAAGTCCTCTCAAACTTGGAGCAATAGACTCCTAACCATCCAATCCTTTGGCACCGTTAGGCGGAGTGGATGCTTAGCAGGACAAACTGTCAGTCCAAACAATGATCTGGCTTTTAAAATAGCAAAAATACCCCATAGAAAACACTAAAATAACTAATTTATCACAAAATTAAACTAACTCAACAGAAACTACAGAAAGGCAAAATTTCCCCAAACACTGTCATCTATATTTAACGTTATGAGAATTTCTTCCCATAAAACCAAACACAGACACAATTCCAAGCCCCGGTCATGCATCGACATCGTCCCTGCACAACATGACGGCACTTAGAACACACAGCGTAGAGAAAACTTCACAATAACTAAAAATCCACACATGGCAGTAAAGAATCTCCATGACAGCCTAAACTTAGCGTTACGACGATCAAAATCCCCGTAAAACCAAGTACAGACACAAATTCTAAGTTTAAATTTACCAGGATAATTCCAAGTAAAAACAAACACATAGAAAAATTAGCGGAGATACTTCACTTACCAGTACTAAATTACACCCGAAAACCAGAGTCACTGCTAGTCCGGTCGAAGAATGAATGAATCCCCAACGCTCCGCACCGGCCTTTTATACCTTTTACTATGGCGACTGAATGGCGACATAACGGCGACTGAGCGGCGACTGAGCGGCGACTGAGTGGCGACTGAATGGCGACTGAATGGCGACTGAGCGGCGACTGAGTGGCGACTGAGCGGCGACTGAATGGCGACTGAGTGGCGACTGAGCGGCGACTGAATGGCGACTGAGTGGCGACTGAATGGCGACTGAGTGGCGACTGAGCGGCGACTGAATGGCGACTGAGTGGCGACTGAATGGCGACTGAATGGCGACTAAGTGGCGACTGAGTGGCGACTGAATGGCGACATAACGGCGACTGAATCAAAACAAACATACTGGCGACTGAGTGGCGACTGAGTGGCGACTGAATGGCGACTGAGCGGCGACTGAATGGCGACTGAGTGGCGACTGAATGGCGACTGAGTGGCGACTGAATGGCGACTGAATGGCGACTGAATGGCGACTGAGTGGCGACTGAATGGCGACTGAGTGGCGACTGAATGGCGACTGAATGGCGACTGAGTGGCGACTGAATGGCGACATAACGGCGACTGAATCAAAACAAACATACTGGCGACTGAGTGGCGACTGAGTGGCGACTGAATGGCGACTGAGCGGCGACTGAATGGCGACTGAGTGGCGACTGAATCAAAACAAACATACTGGCGACTGAGTGGCGACTGAATGGCGACTGAGCGGCGACTGAATGGCGACTGATTGG
The DNA here is from genome assembly GCF_910591565.1 of Cydia splendana. Classification (NCBI taxonomy): domain Eukaryota; kingdom Metazoa; phylum Arthropoda; class Insecta; order Lepidoptera; family Tortricidae; genus Cydia; species Cydia splendana. The sequence continues at coordinate 2,644,860 of NC_085983.1, read as the reverse complement.
CGACTGAATGGCGACTGAATGGCGACTGAGTGGCGACTGAATGGCGACTGAGTGGCGACTGAGTGGCGACTGAATGGCGACTGAATGGCGACTGAATGGCGACTGAGTGGCGACTGAGCGGCGACTGAATGGCGACTGAGTGGCGACTGAATGGCGACTGAATGGCGACTGAATGGCGACTGAATGGCGACTGAATGGCGACTGAATGGCGACTGAATGGCGACTGAGTGGCGACTGAATGGCGACTGAATGGCGACTGAATGGCGACTGAATGGCGACTAAGTGGCGACTGAGTGGCGACTGAATGGCGACATAACGGCGACTGAATCAAAACAAACATACTGGCGACTGAGTGGCGACTGAGTGGCGACTGAATGGCGACTGAGCGGCGACTGAATGGCGACTGAGTGGCGACTGAATGGCGACTGAGTGGCGACTGAATGGCGACTGAATGGCGACTGAATGGCGACTGAGTGGCGACTGAATGGCGACTGAGTGGCGACTGAATGGCGACTGAATGGCGACTGAATGGCGACTGAATGGCGACTGAGTGGCGACTGAATGGCGACTGAATGGCGACTGAGTGGCGACTGAATGGCGACTGAATGGCGACTGAATGGCGACTGAGTGGCGACTGAATGGCGACTGAGTGGCGACTGAGTGGCGACTGAATGGCGACTGAGTGGCGACTGAATGGCGACATAACGGCGACTGAATCAAAACAAACATACTGGCGACTGAGTGGCGACTGAGTGGCGACTGAATGGCGACTGAGCGGCGACTGAATGGCGACTGAGTGGCGACTGAATCAAAACAAACATACTGGCGACTGAGTGGCGACTGAATGGCGACTGAGCGGCGACTGAATGGCGACTGTTTGGCGACTGAATGGCGACTGAATGGCGACTGAGTGGCGACTGAATGGCGACTGAGTGGCGACTGAGTGGCGACTGAATGGCGACTGAATGGCGACTGAATGGCGACTGAGTGGCGACTGAGCGGCGACTGAATGGCGACTGAGTGGCGACTGAATGGCGACTGAATGGCGACTGAATGGCGACTGAATGGCGACTGAATGGCGACTGAATGGCGACTGAATGGCGACTGAGTGGCGACTGAATGGCGACTGAATGGCGACTGAATGGCGACTGAATGGCGACTAAGTGGCGACTGAGTGGCGACTGAATGGCGACATAACGGCGACTGAATCAAAACAAACATACTGGCGACTGAGTGGCGACTGAGTGGCGACTGAATGGCGACTGAGCGGCGACTGAATGGCGACTGAGTGGCGACTGAATGGCGACTGAGTGGCGACTGAATGGCGACTGAATGGCGACTGAATGGCGACTGAGTGGCGACTGAATGGCGACTGAGCGGCGACTGAATGGCGACATAACGGCGACATATTAGCGACATAATAGCGACATATTGGCGACATAATAGCGACATAATGACGACATATTGAGATAAACATTATTCCAAAAGTACCAGGATACCAGAACTGAGGAAGATGTCATTAACCTCGTGGCGTGTAACAAGGTTTGATTCAAGAAGAAAGATCATAAGTTCCAAGTTGTTTACTAAACCATATGTCCTAAATATTAACGTTCACTATTGCTTACTTCAGAGTATAAATCATGTCCTTTTTACTCACGCAGTTTAGAGAAAGACGGAGCTATTTTTAACGACATCTACGCACACATTCATAGGCAATAGTCGAGTAGTCAGCTGGAGTAGACTAAATTATGATAAAAGGGAACGTTCGAAAACTCATCACGTACAAATTTGTAAGCATTATTTTACTTTGAGATATTTTAAGTTTATTACTGAAAAACGTCCCGGTATTGAAGTATTTTATGTGTATTAGTATCAAATATATTATTTAAGACATCTGGAATCTAGAGGATTAATTATTATAATATTTATTTTTGTCTTACGAATTTCAATGTTATGTTTCGAAATTGTACTAGGGCATCAGCGTAACGAAACGTCGAGCTGTCAATGTCAGCTTTACTGTCTACGTCTATACTATTTGTTGTTGGTTGTTTTCTGAAGGCTTATTTTGTTTATTTCTAAGTTAAAATAAGGATTAATTAAACAAAAACGCATCTGATAAATAATGAAACATGGAATCACGTGCCTCAAGTTTCAATTGTTAGAATATTCACTGGAATCATGAACGAAATATGTGACTGCAAGGGACATTAGTATTGCAAGGTATTTCCTACTAATTTATGTGTTTTGTAATGAAAAATGAGGCCAATACTAGGCAATAGGCATACGACTAGTCACAGTTCGCCCCCGATTTAAGTGTTTTATGAATTACTACAGTAATTTGTAAAAGACTTCAATCTACTCTAGATTAGTCGGATATATCCCCCCTTTTCTAAACGTGTAGTGTGTGTCTCAATACTAGGTGACCGCTAGTGACTCAGCCCCGAAATTAGTTCATCAGAATTCCGTCAATGAACCGTGACAACTCTTTCCTCAGCCACCCCGCTTCACCAGTAATGCCAGGTTGTGAATCTGGCAGGCTACTACTTAACCCGTTCTTGCTAGCTCAACCCGGCCGCGTCGAGTATTACTCTTGTCTCTACCCGAATTGCGCCGTACACTTCCGTGGAAGAGCATCTATCGAGACAGCAAAAACCCTCCAAGCAAAGCGAAGAGACCTTTTTATAAGTACGAAGCTTTCAAGTTCCATTGCCAAAATTCGAACCAAATTTCACTGCCTTATCACCCCCAGCCACGTTTTCTTGGCGCGTGTCTCATACTTGAATAAAATACTCTAACCTTTAAGTTTGTTTGGGTGTTTTTTTTTTTTTATATATAAACAAACTTAAAACGGACACAAGTAAGTACCTCAATATGGTATGATAAGGTATTTTTGTTTGAAAAAAAAAAGAAATGACCAAATAAATACCTCATATTGATGAAAGCAACATAATATATAATTGTATTTAATTAACCTCTTAAAAAGAGCCTCGTCCCTTTTAGACGCTCCCGGCTCTCAAAATATGTCGAGTGTCAGATATATCTCATTCAAAATGAGTGTGTGAGTTTCGTATAAGTCTTATTACCTTGTGTAGTATTAGCCATAAAGAAAAAAAACCCCTTTTCAATGGGAAGAATCCAATGGATTTTAACCTACTGATAATTTTTTTTCTGGCTAATTGAGTATCCCGTTCCCACCCCATTTTGTTCCCCTGCAAATACCGACAAATCTAGTTTTGATTACACTCCAGCCTTTGTCTATCTGTATCGATTCATTCTTACCAACACATAAGTACATTCTTCCACTAGGCATCCATCATCTGATAAACATCTTACACATAAATCTTTTCATACTCATAATCGTAAGCATAAGCACTCAAGTCAGCGTTCTCCCTTCCACATTCACCGATTTGCTTCAATCTCTCCAGACAGCCAACGCTCCGATTAGTAATCAAAATGAGAAAATATAAATTTATTTTAATGGTCATATAATCATATGAAAACAAAAATAAAAAATATATATGTGTATACTCATTTCACTCTAGCCCCATATCAGCCTAACATCCCCGGCCCCAGATGATTTTAAAATCCCTTAATATTGCATTTAAATATTTTATTGTTTTTATTTTTATTAATTTTTTTTTATTTAGTAATTTTTGGACAAAAGCACTTTGGTCCAACAAAAAATATACCCCGCACTTTAGTTGTAAAAATTTTCTTTTTCTGATGCTCCGCCATTAATTTCCCTATCTTCCATTCACTAATGTCGTTTAATTGCAACATTGACTATTTATTATACAATAAACTAACGCGAAAGTACACAGACAATGAAGAATTAATCCCGAAACGCGCTCAACTGTCAACCTAGACAAAGGCCACTTGTGAAAAAAAAACTGACCTATAACCATCTTACGAACCATATATTTAACCATAAATATTGATTCTATTTATATGTTACCTCTAAATATTTAGGCCCTATGACCAGCCAAAATAATGCAGAACAATAAATAACCAATAAATAATAAAAAAAAATTATGACATTTAGAATGTTGAAGATGATGATCATGAATCATAACTAATAATGTCCTATCATATATGCTGCAAAACATTCAATTATCAATTTGTTTTATACTTAAAGTTTTTACCCGTTTTAATGCATTTTTTTTTTCTGAAGTCTACGCCATCTCGCATTTACCATTATACCAAATTTTAATATAAAATCATAATTATAATGTTCCAACAAATAAGCTTTTATGATATAAACCTAATATCTGTTCATGTGTAGTGGAAACTGTCAGCTTTTGTTTTTGTTCATAATTAGCCTACAACATATTTTTTTTTTTTTTTTTTTTGGCAAAGTTCCCCTTATTTTAATCTTGGCTAACCCCCTAGTAGAATATGGCTGACCCTTAAGAGAAAAAAAAACAATTTTTTCTAACAATTTTTAGAAAACTTACATAATCTTTGTTTATGGTCGGTCGGTATCTCCAATCCAGAAGAACATATTTCTGACTTTCCGTGTGACTACATATACTAGTCTTCCCCGCCTAACACGGTCTCATACTGCCTTCAAAATAGTTGAGATGGAGAAGTCAGTAATTGTTGTCCTCTAGTTATACTAGCAACTTGGACACAGCCTAGAACGTCCCTTCACTTTCAATTTGCCCAACATGCTTGGCTTGTCGAGGTTATCCAGCCGCTAGCGAACAAAAGACAAGAATTTCCGAAATTTCACTATGTTCTTATACACTGTCACACACGTTAAAACCCCACTGTGCACTAAAATATACACTCTTGACTTGTATCATACACACTTCTTTATCACTCATTTTCCTGGGAGAATAACTTCACTCGCTTTAATCTTAGACACTGTTCGCTTAGTTTTTACCACTTCCATAACAGAAATTCCTGTTTTAAAACAAAATTGTCTCGTAACAAAATAACAACTTCACTTTAGGCACAATTGGTCTAATATTCCGGTTCTAGATCGTTTTATATGCACATAAGTTACATAACTATGACTAAAATAGTCTTCCCGGTTATTTCAACTAGCTTTACATAAACATTTTCATTTTTTTTTAAAAAGGAGTTATAGTCCTATTTTTCTGTAAATAAAATATAATCACACATAACGAAAACAAACAATTCTAACCTGTTTCAACTGACAGTACTTGTCAAAAACTTTTTTCTAAGGCGTATTTTCAAAGTTCTAATTATAGTTTGACAAGCCATTTCCGTGTATAGAAAAAGCGAAAAGAAAAAAAACGAATGTCCTCCCTGGAAACAGTGATGCGTAATCTGTCAATTTTTCCGTAGATTTACAGATTTTGGCCCCAGTATCCGAATCTACAGTAATTGGTGTTAATTCTATCGAAATCATCAAGCGTATTTCGTCTAGAAAAGGTAAATGTCGTATCATTGTGTATAACGAAACGCAATCTAAAAAAAAAACAAATCTAATTCGTCTCATCCTACTTTTTTAGCGTTCCATTTCACGCAATTTTCACAGTGATTCATACAATTTATTCGATAGTTCATTTAACAGTTCGGTGTACATTTGTAAACATTTATTTATACGAAATTATGATTATCAAGGTATGATAGACACAAATAAAATAGCTTTATGACACGGTAAGTTGGCTAATGTTCCTATTTCTGGATATGAGTTTTTAAAAGATCAACCATTGTATTACACAGATCATAGATAGTAAATTCCGCAGCTTCCGTTGGTAAAGTCTGTACCACACTATCGTATCATGCTATAATGGGTTAGCAATAAGGTATCAATTCAATATTTAATTTGTGTAATTCAATAATTTTCTTTTCTTCTTCTTAGTAGCATTGAAAAAGCGTTCGTATATATTAGGCCTAAACGTCATAATTTTATGTGAAGTAATGAAAAATTGAGATGGTCCAGCAAATCCTGTCAGTAGAAAAAGGTGCGAAAATCAAATTTTCTATGAGACGATATCCCTTCGCGCCTACATTTTTAAAATTTGCCGCCCTTCTCCACCGACAAGATCCGCCCGACCAACTATTGTTTATTAAACTAAAAAAAAACGCAAAACCACGGGTGTTTACCAGCGGTTAAATATAAATCCAATCTGGCAACACCGCATAGGATTCAGGACGGCTACCGTGAAAATCGAAAATCGCCAATCGCGGGGATCCCACTCCCTCACTCCAATGAAGGCGTAATTAGAGCGACAGAGAAAAATGCCCGCAACCGACGATCCCCGGCATTGGCGGCAGCCCTACAGAAATCGACTATCACAACTTCATGGCTATCAAATATTAAAAGAAACTACATCGCAACCCCATCTAGCGGCGAATAGTGATCCTGCCATGGTTGTCATCTATATTTTCGTAATAGCTTTGACTTGAACTTTTAAAGTCTTTTACTTTGTAGAATAATATAAATATATTTTTCTAGTTTATTATTATTATTTTAACCCATCAAAATGCAAAATTGACCTATTATGAAAGATAAACTGCTGAATGTCATATGATAGCAAAGGTCGATTGAACACTACATATTTAAAATTCGCGCCTTCCTCCATTTTCAAAATGAATTCGAAAAGGAAAACCGTCCGTTATTGTTTTAAATCGGTTACATCGACTCTTCGGTTAGCTCTTTAAACGGTGAAACATTTCAACCAGAAAGTTTTCCTTTCCAAACTCTTCAGTTGTGGATATGGACCAATCATGGATCCACCCAACCCTCAAGATTTTCTTGAAGAACATTTTCCTATTCTGTGGAACATAAACCATCCGCATTCCGGGGATAGGGTGCTGCGCCGCAAAGCAAAAATGAATTTTATTGAAAATTATAGTACTAAATTTGGCGTTATACATAATATCAAAAGTGTTGACAAATTTATTAAAACCATTCAAAGACGTTACCAGCGCAAACAAGTAAGTAACTTATCTTATAATATGTATTTCTTTTAATTTTACCTTCCCCTTTTTTTTTCTTACTATTATTACACAACCAAATGGCTTAATCTCAATTAACAGCATGTTTATTTTTGTTTTAGAAAAATCCTTCAAAAGTTTCAGCTACTAACCCCTCAAGTTCTACTACACAAGTTTGTATTTTTCTGTTACCATATCTTAACAAAATTTTTTTTTTTTTTTAACTCTTCTATCCTCAATTTTTTTTTTATGAAACTCCCATCCAATGTTACATGCTCGCTTTAATTATTTGTTTTAATTTTTATTTTAGTCGAGCAACCCCCAACCAAACGCTACTACTAATAATATCCAAGACCAAGCGTCAATGATTCAGGTAATTCTCCTATATACATATACTTTGGCTAACGCCTTCATTCAAATATTTGTTTTTTTTTTTGGAAAGCCCCACCTTTCGTCCTTGGTTTAATATAAATATATATTGTAAAAATAAAAAAACAATTAATTGACATTGGATATTTATTAAAATACAATATCTGGTTTTAGACAGAACAACCTCAGCACCACACTTTAGTACAACAGCAGTCTCTGGAGAGTCCCCGGTCTATTGATTTCAACAATATTCTTATCAAGGTGATAATTATTACTCTTCTTTATTAACACACTGTTGACAAAAATTATATTATCACATTTGTATGTTTTAGGTAGTAGAAACGCGGCAGCACACTATAACACAGCAGCAGTATATTGATAGCCCCCTGTCCATCGGTCTTGTCAATATTCTTAACGAGGTAATAATATTTATTCTTCTTTAATATTTCATTTTTGACAAATATTATTTTAACACATCTCTATGATTTAGGCTGAAGAACTTCAGCAACACACTATAGTGCAACAGCAGTCTCTCAATACCCCCAGGTCTTTTGGTCTTGACAACTTCCTTAACGAGGTAATAATATTTATCCTTTTTATTATTTCATCCTAGACAAATATTATTTTAATACAACTTTATGTTTTAGGCTGGAGACCCTGGGCCTCACACTATAACTCAGCAGCAATCTCCTGATAGCCCCCGTCCAATTGATCTTGACAACTTTCTCAATGAAGTAATAATTTCCTTTTCCTTTATTATACATGGCTAATAAATACCCCCTTTTAGCATCTTTTCATTTTTGTTTTTAGCTGGGTCTACATGATACTCAAGACCAAGATGCACTGGATTTATCAATACAGGTACTTATGTTTATGAATCTATGTATCTCTGAAAACGTATATCTATATCGATGGATATAGACGCTTTTTTTTCTTGTTTATTTCTTTTCCTATGAATCCTCACTCAGTTTGTTTAACTCTGTTCCAATTTTTATAGCTTCATCGTTATTGTACACACTGATTGTCATTATACAGTCACTTGAGATTTCCATGTCTTCACTCTCTTTCTTAGATGAGAACATTAAGCCTTTATACCATTCCTTAGAATACAAAATTCCATCCCACATTTGTCCTAATAATTGTCTACCAGGTTCCTCCTATTTTATGCCTGTATTTTACATCTCTTGATCTGGTTACTACCACTCATTTCATGAATGTATTTGTTTGTTTTCAGAATCTTCAAGCCTAACAACGCCTTTTTTTTTACACAATAGATTTAATAATGTAATTGCGTCGTTTTCTTTTCTTTCAAAGAAATAAACTTATTTAAGATAGTTGATTTCCTGTCATCTGTCAAACAATGATTATAAAGCATGATGTGCAAAAGTTTTTAATTTTGTTTTTAATAAACGTTGTTATATATTTATATATTTAATATAATTATTTCATCCTTTTTAAGCTAATTTTGAATCCATTCATTTTTTTTTTTTTTTTTTAGAGTTACAGTAATATTAACTGGGTCCTGTAACACAGGGTTTCCTAGATCAGGACACAGGGACGTGATTTACTGTATGTTTAATTCTATACAATAAACTTTTTTTTCATTTTTCATTTTCATTATGTTTTTTAGATATATCTTGAACGCGTACATCTTACTTGACAATCATTCAGAAACAACCCCATAATACATATATTTTTTATGTTTTCTCAAGCTTATTGATATCCAAATTTCAATGTTAAAACCGTTTTCTTTTTCTTTAAACGAAGCGAAATTGTACTGTTCGTTAGCTACTTTTAATACTACTAGAACCATGTCTTATTTTTATTTTGTAAATTTCCGAACGCTTGACTAGTTGTCAAGTGTCAACGTCAAACGTCAACTCCTACGCATTTGGAAAGTCGAATAATCGATTTCACAATGTTTGTTTCAGCTTTTTAAGTTTCTCTTGACTCTTTATCACAATTTTTAACGAAATATATTGTGGTAATATAAAAATGAGCGTAACTGTCTAGGCATTTCTCCTACAATCTTTAGTAGTACCTTAATACGTTTGGCGAAGTCGAAGTTCTGTTTTATCACCTGACATACCTAATATCTACAAACATCTACTTTTTTTACGACCCTAGTGCTCCTAACCATGGCCCAGTGTTCAAATTGTCTACTACAAAGGATGTGTAATGAGCCTAGTTGTAGATAGCATGAATAAAATGGGCCTAAACGTGAAACTATTTCTTTAATTAAGGTAAGATTTTATTCCCTTGTCTTTATTAACCAAATTATAGTTATTGAAAAACTGTTGAACATACCTGCTAGAATGTTAGTTAACGGAATATGGCTGATCACAAATTGACCTATTAATTCGCCTTTTATTTTTATTTGAAAAGGTCCTGTCTGTTACAAACTAGCATTAAGGCTTTCCAAATTTGATATCATTATACTAAAAGGCACAATCATCTATTTATTACAGTGACTATAAATATAACCATAGTAGTATTATAGAAAATTAGGGTTGATAGGTACCCGGGTAAATGTGCCTCATTGTACTTGTAAAGCTTATACTTAATGTAATGAGTTGTCTTATTTTTATTTTCCAGCAATTGATAACAGCTCTGTTGGCTTGCCGGATATCTAGTCATTAATAAGCGAAACAAAATTTCCATTGATACTTTCATGGATTCTCCTGAGTCTTTCGACAATCCCCTAGTAAGTATAGTACCTATGTTATTAGAAAGCTACTGCAAACATACACGTATGTACCTAAAAACTAACTTAGGGAAATTTTCATCACTCTCAAAAAACAGAAAATAGTTTTAATTTTTAATTTTTTTTTTCTCGATTGTGAAGGCCCTGCCTGTGGTAAATAATTAACGCTTTTAATAAGACTTATAAATAGGTTTAAATATACCATACTTTAGCTAACTTTTATACTTTATCAATTTCAGTGTCCCGAGTCGGACATCGCTCCGCTCCAAATGCTTGTCTTCTATGTTCATCTATAGACTGTCTCCAGTTATTACAGGTATTTTATATCATTATATAAATACCAAACTTATTGTATGTTAAAAAACTCAGGACTTATGTCTGACACTACATAAGAATGAGCGAAGAGGTTCTCGAAGAAAGAACGGAGATATGAAACCGTCATTATCCTTACATATCTTATTATAGTTTCGTTGACTAGACAACGTTGCTTAGCTTATTTATAACCTAACTTTAATGGAAACATGCTCTGTAAGGCAAAGATTCTCAAACTTTATTGAATTTTAAAGAATTTAAGTACTACCTAGTCTACTTTTGTGAAACCTAATATTTCCCATGAGTATGTTTATTAATAAACCAATCATACGCCCCCATGAGTGAATGACTGTTGATATTCTGATCAATTAACAAACTCATTCTTCTTGTTTTCTGTTTTCCTAATACTTGTTTACTTTTTTATTCCAGGCTACCAAGGACATGGTTCTATCTGTGCGTCTAGACTTCTGCTTGCAGACTTTCTTTTAAGAATTAATTCAAAGGAAAACTACATCCATGTTATTGTAATTTTTTTTTTTTGTAAATACTTAGTATATTCTGCCTATTTTCTATATCTGCTAAACAAATAAATAATTGTCCATACAAGGGACCTGACCAAATTGACCTATGTATTTCTAAATTACTAGTATTTTAGTAGTACTACTGGTTGATATATATTACCGTATCGAGTCTGGGTTCAATTCAGAAATCTGTAGTCAATTTGACCGGTCACTCACCTAAACCCTGTATACTTTCCTTTATTTTTGTCCTTTTATCTCTCCTCGCACCAGCCCTTTGAAGTCCGCAAGCCTGGAACGTAGCTCCTGTTCTCCTCCTTGCTACTTTCTTGGTTTTTTTTTATCAAGTTTCCCACAAACATATACAAATGCTCAAACAGATTTTCTAGTTGCTAGAACTTATTATATGTTTGCGGTTCCTAATTTATTTATATGAACGACTATTCCAACGTTCAACGAGAGCATATCTGCGATCTCTTAAGTTTTTATCTCTGTACTTAAACAACTGAATTTCATAAACTCTTGAGGGTCGCAAATACACTCTGTTTTGATTGGAAAAGTATCTCAGGTTCTCTTTTAGGCAGCTGAGTGAAACAAAATAGTACAGGAAAATAAATTTATTTCAATCACATACCAGTCATCATAAAAAAAAAACTTTAAACAATAAAAAAATTACAAACACAAAATTAAACAATTGCAAACATTTCTACGCTTCTTTGATTTACAAACAATTTTACCTATCCTATTTAATAAAACAAAATATTTCTAATTGTCCTACAAATTAATGACAAAGAATAATTGATTTTACAATATCTTACTTAATACAAAAAAAAAACATATTTTAACCTATCCTTCTAATAATAAAAAGAAAACAAAAATAAGACTTATTTCAGTGCTTCTTATCATATTTTAATCAATTCCATGAATCATTTATTTTAATCTTAAATCAACTGTCATATCTGGCATTATTTTAATCTACGGTAAGCTCGCCCCCGGATCAGCTATGTCATTTTTGCCCTTGTAATATCTGGAAAGGTGGATTGTATTAAACTTTCCCCTTACTTTATTAGTATATGGATCCACAAGAATGTGCACATTTTGGAAGGGAATTGCGGCGACGACATAGGGGCCCTCATAGATTGCTTCGAATTTTTTAGTGATTTTTTGTTGCGCGTTTGATTTGTTAATTTTCTTTATTTTAACCCAGTCTCCTACATGATATTGTATTAATCTAAAATTCTGATTAAATTTAGCCTGTCTAGTTTCCGCTGCCTTTTTTAAATTTAATTTTACTTTTCCTCTTATGTCTTCTAAATTCATTTGGATATTTTTTCTAATGTCTTTATCGAAGGACAATTGAGTAGGCTGACCGTACATTACTTCACACGGCGTGTATCCAGTGCTGTCATGGAACGTGTTGTTATACAGAACTTCTAGTTTTGGTAGAACTTTAACCCAACTCTGATGTCTCTTTTCGCAATAGGTTCTGAATAACCTGCCAAGTTCTTTATTGACCCTTTCCGTGGTGTTTGGTCTGGGGTTACGAACCGTGGTATATATTACCTTTACCCCCTCGGTCTTCATGAACTTGCACCACTGTTTGCTAGCAAACTGACTACCATTGTCTGTCATTACCGCTTTTGGTTTTATTATTCTAAAAAACTGTTTCATTTTTCCTACAACGGTGGCAGCAGTTGCTTTTCGTAATGCGTACAGTTTAACAAATTTGCTAAAGGAATCCTGAATTACTAAGATGTAGCTCATGCCAAATTGTCCTGAGGGTAAAGGTCCGTATAAGTCCGCCATGATAAGATCTCCGATGTTGCTAGTAGTTATTGATTGACAAGGACCTACGTATTTTATTTGGTCAGTTTTCACCATTTGACAGACAGGGCAAGTCCTTATTATTTGTTTCACGTCTCTATTTAGACCCTTCCAATAAAATCGGTCCTTTATGTACTTAATGACTTTATACGCCCCCTGGTGTCCCATTTCTAAATGAACCTGTTGTATAGTTTCTAGTATCAATTCCTGTGGTAGGTAAATGACCTTTTCACCTTTCCCGTCTGGTGTGAAATATAAAATTCCATTCTCTAGTGAACATCTTTGGATTACTCTCCCCATTTCGTCTAAGATGGTATCATTTTCTAATTCCTGAATGATGAGACTAATTTCTGGATCATTTCTTTGTAATTCTGGTATTTTTCTCATTTTACGAATTAAGTCCCTGTTCACCCCTGTTTCCGTATAAAGTATCTCTGGTAGCCGTACCTTGTCTTCTTGTAACAGATCACCTTGAGGGGGGTATCTAGATAACACATCTGCTCCTATGTTTTCTCTGCCTTTTATATGTTGGACTTCATATTGGAACTGTTCTAGGTAATTTATCCACCTTATAACGCGAGCATTGTACAGTTTCCAATTTTTTACAAACAATAGGGCTTTGTGATCGGTTTGTATGATGACTTTTGATCCCCTCAGATAAGTCTCAAATTTCTCTAAACAGGCTATTATCGCATAAAATTCCTTTTCTGTTGTAGTGTAGTTAAGTTGAGCCCCTCTCAAGGATTTACTGTGAAAACCCAATATTCTCATTTGTTCATTTTGGTCAAGTTGGTATAGGACGCCAGCAATGCCTACACCTGATCCATCACATTGCAAGTAATAAACCTTTTTGAAGTCGGGATGTTGAAGCTGTATTACATCAATGAAGGTAGTTTTTACTTTTTCAAAAGCCTGTTGTTCTTGTAATCCCCATTTCCAAGCTACATTTTTCTTTAATAAGTTGCATAAAGGTTGTATGTAATTATTGTAGTTAGGTACGAACCTCCTATAGAAATTACAGAGGCCTAGGAAAGCCCTAACATGTTTGATTTTCTTTGGAACTGGGAAGTCCTGGATCGCCTTAACCTTTTCAGGGTCTGTCCTTATTCCGTCAGTGGATATAATATATCCTAACATGTTTACTTCCTTGCATAGAAATTTGCATTTCTCTAAGTTGCAAGTAAGTCCAGCCTTCTGTAATTTCCCCAGTACTATGTTAATATGTTGTAAATGTTGTTCTAAGGTGCCTGTTGTTATTATAGCCAAGTCATCTAGGTAATTAACACAGAACTCGCGGACATCGTGCCCCAAAATATGATCCATAGCCCTACTGAAACTCCCTACTGACGTCTTTAGCCCTTGAGGTAACACGTTGTATACGTACGACTTTCCATTGAATGTGAATCCGGTATATTTTTTACTCTCTTCTGATATGGGGATCTGGAAGTAGGCATTATTTAAATCAATAACGCTAATATAGTTAGCCCCGTGAAATGAATTTAAAACATCTAACTGTAAAGATGGTTTCTCAGTTTCCGCAATCATGTATTTATTGATCTCCCTTGCGTCTAGTAATACCCTAATGGACCCATCCTTTTTTAGGGTAAACGTTAGTGGGCTGCAATATTCTGTTTGTGATCGACTTATTATTCCCTGACTTTCTAGTTCCATTAATTTATTTTCGACTTTATCTCTATAGGAATAAGGTACCGGATATGTTTTCTTTACAATTGGTGTATGTTTTTCCATTTTAATTATATGTTTGTAACAGTTTGCTCTACCTAACCTGGCTTCAAATAATTTATGGTATTTTTCTAGGAGGTTCTGTAAGGCCTTTCGTTCATTATTTTGTAAGGATACCCCCGTTGTATAGGTCCCGTGCGTGTAAGACTCCTCTATGTAAGCTTGATTTCCCAAGTCACATTTATCCTCTTGAGTATGAAATCTAACCCATTCGTTTTTACCGTTGTGACGAATGTTCACAGCGACATCATCTTTATGGAGCTGTATTGTTGCTTCTTTCTCTTTTAACCAGTCAAAACCGAGTATTAACGGAAAATTTAAGTCGGGAATCACTACAAAGCTAACGTCCATTTCAAGAACTTCTAATTTAACAGGCAACAACACCATGTATTTAATTTCTTTACTTTTATGTCCAGAAGCTGACTTAATATAAAAGGATTTGATTGGCATGAATGGAATATCGGGATGTCTATGCCTTAATTCATCCCATAATTCCTGTGATATACACGTGACGTCACTACCAGTATCAAGTAAAGCTGCTATATCGCATTCCCTAACATGAATTATTATTTCAGATCTAAAATGTTCGCGCTCATTTTTTTCGTTTTCTAATTCCTCAAAAACTGAATTAATATTTTTTTCAGTCCCTATCAGGTCTAACTGTTCCCCTTTTAATTTTAAAACATTTACTATGAAATCTAGTTCTACAACTTCTGTTTGATTGTTATGAACGTAACCTAACCCTTCATTTTGTTTTCTATTTGGTATTTTGACCTCTATAGGCGCGCGCAATCCCCTTCCGTTTATGCCCAGCAACTGACCGGGTTTCCAGTTCATTTTATTCATCATATTTAAAATAATGACCCTATCTATAGCTGATCCGGGGACTTTTTCATCAGCCAATTTTAGTTTTCCGAGTCTTCAATCTCTATTGCAGCGTTGTTTCTTCGGTCCGTGTTCTCCGGTCGACGCCAGTTGGTATAAGTATTCTGTGGCTGCGTCTTCTTCTTGTCATTGGCTTTTGTAGTGGTAGTGTTAGTATTATTGAAGCGCGGCTCCTGTTTATTGACGTCATCCATCGAACGAAGGAACTCGGCTGCCTCGAGGATGCTGACTGCTTTAGATGTGACGAACGCTTGTTGAATGTACCGCGGGAAGTGCCGCATTATGTCAGTTACCAATTGTTCTTCAGGTACGATGTAATTTAACGTTTTGGCTTGACCTACTATTTTGATAAAGTAATTATGCATTGATGGTTCTTCGGTCTTGTCCCATAGCCCGTGTACTATCTTTCTTCGCAGTTCGTTTTGCTCATACTCCCCCCAGTGTGATTTAAGGAAGTCTTTTTTGAAGTCTTCTACTGTAGTCCAACGATCTTTGTAGACCCGAGCCCAGTCTCGTGCAGGTCCCTCGAGGCATTCGAGTATAGTTTCCAATTCGTGGCCTTCTACTGCTATTTTGCGTAGATATGCGTCCAAGTCTTCTAGAAAGGTGACCGGATGTGATGATGTTTTACCGAACTTGGGTTTTTCCATATTGATGTTTTTTATGTTGTAAGTAATTGTTTTCTTTTCTTCATGTGTTAGATCTGGTTCGCGTTCTTGGAAATGTTGCTCGTCCTCGCCCCCATCTTCGATGATTTCTTCGACTGGTTCCTCCTCTTGTGCGGGGTAGATTGCGGCCTGTAGTTCATTTCTTAATTCGCTTAAACCGGCGACCATTTTTTGCTCTGTTCTCCTCAACATATTATAGAAAAGACCTCTTCCTGTTGCTGCTGAAGTAGGTGGCTTCCTTTTAATAATGGTTCTTACAACTTGTGTTCTTCGTGGTGGTTCTACTGGAGGCGTAGTTTTCTTCGTTTTCTTAGTTTGCACGTTGTCTGGAACCCTGGCTGATGGTTGTACATTTTCTCGAACCCTGGCTGATGGTTGCACATTTTCTCGAACCCTGGCTGATGCCTGTTCATTGTCTCGGACTTTGGCTGATGCCGTTCTTTTTCTAGCTGGTCGGTTCATTTTCTATCCTCGAACCTTGAATATATTTAAAAAAAGTCTGGGTCAGCTATAGTTTTTAATTTTCTATACCTAATATCCCCTCAAAATACCCCCTTTTTAATGCTAAATGTTTACTATGAGGTCTTTATTTTGCTATTTGATTTTTTGTATTTTTTTTTTATTTTTTTTTTCAGTTATCAAAGTTTATTTTTATTGTACCTAATAATAATTTTTTTTATAAGTATGTTGTTTATTTTTATTTTGAGTCCAAAATATAGTGTACTCATTCCATTTCACGTACAACAAAATGTAGCCTGAAAGGCTACTTTCTATTATTTAATTTTTAGAGACCTTGGTATCCAAAATGAACCTAAAAGGTGCATTTTAGATCCCTCGGTCACGGAACCAAAATGTAGCTCCCCCCTTTTCTACTTACTTAACTTACCCATAATATAAACACCCCCTTTTATTTATCCCTAAAATATGGCCATGTGATCGTCTAGCTAGTGGTTAGGACCCCTTGAAATGAACCGCGACAACCTCAAATTCTTTAATGAGTATCAGCTAAATTTTGGACTGACTATTTATTATTACCTAGATTTTGAGAACAGATATTTATGGTAATAAAATAATTATTTATGGAAGTAAGAAATAATTTAAAGAAAATTATTCGGAGAAATACAAAATTATTCAGAATTTATTAGTGCAACGTAAATGATGGTGTAAAATTTACTATAATGTATTTAAGTATTGCAGCATATATGATGATATAAAATATATAAAAATGTTGTTGGTAAAATCCTGCCACACCTATTAAGCTTCCGGGATAACATAGAAGCAGCACTCCTGAGATAAGCTCTTTTACACCCTAGCATTTCAAGGTTAATTATAATTAACTATCATCTTCTAAACGATGTGTGATTTAATCACACGTGCTGCTCCGTACGCCCGATGCAGGTCTGGAAGCTCTTAGTCCGATTTGCAAGTATTAATCGGAACACCTACCCTACCAGTTTAGCCAGACGGGCTATGACCAACACTTCGTAACCTAAACGCACCTAGATGATGATGAAAAGAAGTGTCAAAGTATCCATCAATCATCATAATTACTTATCTTTTTTATATTCAAAAGCTAGGGATGCTAATCCCATAGTCCCATTCCCCAAAGCTGATAATCTAGACAGAATTCCTAGTTCTCTAGATGTATAAACGAAGCACCGAGTTTATTTGTTAACTATTATGTTTAGTAGAGGTCGAAATTGAGTATTCACTCAATAAATCCTTTGTACTGCTTTTGCCTGACAAAGGTTCCCTAAAACAAACCGTTCTTCAATCCCAGAATAGTCTGCGTTCCTAAATCCAGATTGATAATTAAGAGTTTATGTTGTAAATACCTGATTTTATTACTCAGTACCTCGTTCCTACACCAGACAACCAGAAATGAAAAGTAGAAATAAAATTTTATAGAAGCACTAATTCTTTCCCCATATAAATGAGAAATTAAAAAGATTTAGGCAGTTAAACTCTTTACCTTTTAAACACACATATTTTAGGATTAAGAAACCATATTTTAAAACCCTTAAAGATAAATTTTTATCAACCATTTCAAATTTATAGACCCTAACTAAAAAAGAACGTTAATAGACATCAAACAAGTGTGTGATTCTACCCTAACTCTACCCATTGTCCCTAATCTAGTACATTCAAAGCATAGTTCGTTCTTACCATCGACCTAATGCTTTGTAATATACGCAAGTGTGGTCCCTACGAGAAGCTGTAAAGTTCGGCAGGCGAAACCGATAAGGCAACCTACAGGCCAGTGTATTTGACTCCCTCCTTATCGCCCGCGGGCATGGTGGATAAGAATAAGTCGCCCTATTCCGTGTATATAAGTGGATCAGTACCCTAGCACACACACGCACTAATCACGAGGGAAACTCTGCCACAACAAAGACTAAGTGTAATATCAGTCACGACAGAAGTCTGTCCCCGCAACCAGCACTAGCATGAACCGGAGCACCGAAATATATAAATAAATTTAATAGGAGACCTAGTCTCAATTACTGTCGACTTCAGTGGGCCCAGATTACTCCGGATGACGCGCACGTGACGTCCCCACATCCATCTAAACAGCTGGGCCTTGAGACTAGTGAGATAATTCGTCTCTTATGTTGATATAAAAGAGACGCCAAGTCCTCTCAAACTTGGAGCAATAGACTCCTAACCATCCAATCCTTTGGCACCGTTAGGCGGAGTGGATGCTTAGCAGGACAAACTGTCAGTCCAAACAATGATCTGGCTTTTAAAATAGCAAAAATACCCCATAGAAAACACTAAAATAACTAATTTATCACAAAATTAAACTAACTCAACAGAAACTACAGAAAGGCAAAATTTCCCCAAACACTGTCATCTATATTTAACGTTATGAGAATTTCTTCCCATAAAACCAAACACAGACACAATTCCAAGCCCCGGTCATGCATCGACATCGTCCCTGCACAACATGACGGCACTTAGAACACACAGCGTAGAGAAAACTTCACAATAACTAAAAATCCACACATGGCAGTAAAGAATCTCCATGACAGCCTAAACTTAGCGTTACGACGATCAAAATCCCCGTAAAACCAAGTACAGACACAAATTCTAAGTTTAAATTTACCAGGATAATTCCAAGTAAAAACAAACACATAGAAAAATTAGCGGAGATACTTCACTTACCAGTACTAAATTACACCCGAAAACCAGAGTCACTGCTAGTCCGGTCGAAGAATGAATGAATCCCCAACGCTCCGCACCGGCCTTTTATACCTTTTACTATGGCGACTGAATGGCGACATAACGGCGACTGAGCGGCGACTGAGCGGCGACTGAGTGGCGACTGAATGGCGACTGAATGGCGACTGAGCGGCGACTGAGTGGCGACTGAGCGGCGACTGAATGGCGACTGAGTGGCGACTGAGCGGCGACTGAATGGCGACTGAGTGGCGACTGAATGGCGACTGAGTGGCGACTGAGCGGCGACTGAATGGCGACTGAGTGGCGACTGAATGGCGACTGAATGGCGACTAAGTGGCGACTGAGTGGCGACTGAATGGCGACATAACGGCGACTGAATCAAAACAAACATACTGGCGACTGAGTGGCGACTGAGTGGCGACTGAATGGCGACTGAGCGGCGACTGAATGGCGACTGAGTGGCGACTGAATGGCGACTGAGTGGCGACTGAATGGCGACTGAATGGCGACTGAATGGCGACTGAGTGGCGACTGAATGGCGACTGAGTGGCGACTGAATGGCGACTGAATGGCGACTGAGTGGCGACTGAATGGCGACATAACGGCGACTGAATCAAAACAAACATACTGGCGACTGAGTGGCGACTGAGTGGCGACTGAATGGCGACTGAGCGGCGACTGAATGGCGACTGAGTGGCGACTGAATCAAAACAAACATACTGGCGACTGAGTGGCGACTGAATGGCGACTGAGCGGCGACTGAATGGCGACTGTTTGGCGACTGAATGGCGACTGAATGGCGACTGAGTGGCGACTGAATGGCGACTGAGTGGCGACTGAGTGGCGACTGAATGGCGACTGAATGGCGACTGAATGGCGACTGAGTGGCGACTGAGCGGCGACTGAATGGCGACTGAGTGGCGACTGAATGGCGACTGAATGGCGACTGAATGGCGACTGAATGGCGACTGAATGGCGACTGAATGGCGACTGAATGGCGACTGAGTGGCGACTGAATGGCGACTGAATGGCGACTGAATGGCGACTGAATGGCGACTAAGTGGCGACTGAGTGGCGACTGAATGGCGACATAACGGCGA
This sequence comes from Cydia splendana, assembly GCF_910591565.1. NCBI lineage: Eukaryota > Metazoa > Arthropoda > Insecta > Lepidoptera > Tortricidae > Cydia > Cydia splendana. The sequence continues at coordinate 2,624,642 of NC_085983.1, read as the reverse complement.
CTGAATCAAAACAAACATACTGGCGACTGAGTGGCGACTGAGTGGCGACTGAATGGCGACTGAGCGGCGACTGAATGGCGACTGAGTGGCGACTGAATGGCGACTGAGTGGCGACTGAATGGCGACTGAATGGCGACTGAATGGCGACTGAGTGGCGACTGAATGGCGACTGAGTGGCGACTGAATGGCGACTGAATGGCGACTGAATGGCGACTGAATGGCGACTGAGTGGCGACTGAATGGCGACTGAATGGCGACTGAGTGGCGACTGAATGGCGACTGAATGGCGACTGAATGGCGACTGAGTGGCGACTGAATGGCGACTGAGTGGCGACTGAGTGGCGACTGAATGGCGACTGAGTGGCGACTGAATGGCGACATAACGGCGACTGAATCAAAACAAACATACTGGCGACTGAGTGGCGACTGAGTGGCGACTGAATGGCGACTGAGCGGCGACTGAATGGCGACTGAGTGGCGACTGAATCAAAACAAACATACTGGCGACTGAGTGGCGACTGAATGGCGACTGAGCGGCGACTGAATGGCGACTGTTTGGCGACTGAATGGCGACTGAATGGCGACTGAGTGGCGACTGAATGGCGACTGAGTGGCGACTGAGTGGCGACTGAATGGCGACTGAATGGCGACTGAATGGCGACTGAGTGGCGACTGAGCGGCGACTGAATGGCGACTGAGTGGCGACTGAATGGCGACTGAATGGCGACTGAATGGCGACTGAATGGCGACTGAATGGCGACTGAATGGCGACTGAATGGCGACTGAGTGGCGACTGAATGGCGACTGAATGGCGACTGAATGGCGACTGAATGGCGACTAAGTGGCGACTGAGTGGCGACTGAATGGCGACATAACGGCGACTGAATCAAAACAAACATACTGGCGACTGAGTGGCGACTGAGTGGCGACTGAATGGCGACTGAGCGGCGACTGAATGGCGACTGAGTGGCGACTGAATGGCGACTGAGTGGCGACTGAATGGCGACTGAGTGGCGACTGAATGGCGACTGAGCGGCGACTGAATGGCGACATAACGGCGACTGAATGGCGACATAACGGCGACATATTAGCGACATAATAGCGACATATTGGCGACATAATAGCGACATAATGACGACATATTGAGATAAACATTATTCCAAAAGTACCAGGATACCAGAACTGAGGAAGATGTCATTAACCTCGTGGCGTGTAACAAGGTTTGATTCAAGAAGAAAGATCATAAGTTCCAAGTTGTTTACTAAACCATATGTCCTAAATATTAACGTTCACTATTGCTTACTTCAGAGTATAAATCATGTCCTTTTTACTCACGCAGTTTAGAGAAAGACGGAGCTATTTTTAACGACATCTACGCACACATTCATAGGCAATAGTCGAGTAGTCAGCTGGAGTAGACTAAATTATGATAAAAGGGAACGTTCGAAAACTCATCACGTACAAATTTGTAAGCATTATTTTACTTTGAGATATTTTAAGTTTATTACTGAAAAACGTCCCGGTATTGAAGTATTTTATGTGTATTAGTATCAAATATATTATTTAAGACATCTGGAATCTAGAGGATTAATTATTATAATATTTATTTTTGTCTTACGAATTTCAATGTTATGTTTCGAAATTGTACTAGGGCATCAGCGTAACGAAACGTCGAGCTGTCAATGTCAGCTTTACTGTCTACGTCTATACTATTTGTTGTTGGTTGTTTTCTGAAGGCTTATTTTGTTTATTTCTAAGTTAAAATAAGGATTAATTAAACAAAAACGCATCTGATAAATAATGAAACATGGAATCACGTGCCTCAAGTTTCAATTGTTAGAATATTCACTGGAATCATGAACGAAATATGTGACTGCAAGGGACATTAGTATTGCAAGGTATTTCCTACTAATTTATGTGTTTTGTAATGAAAAATGAGGCCAATACTAGGCAATAGGCATACGACTAGTCACAAACAGCTTTGCGAGGCAATGATCGTCCAAGGCATTGCCCCGAATAGCCGGATTACAAAGTGGGTGGATACCTCGGTAGATGAGTTATACACCTACTTTGCGATAATACAAGCCACCGGTATTGTAATAAAATCCCGCTTGGAAGAGTATTGGTCAACATCAGCCAATATTTTTATCACCCCTGAATTTTCGGCCGCAATGTCTTATGACCGTTTTTGTCTTCTGAACAAATGCCTACATTTTAATGACAATGCTTTATGTTCGACGGAAAGATTAAACAACAGTGAGGCGAAATTACATAAGTTGCAGCCAATATTGCAGCATCTTAATGACAAATTCACTTCACTGTACATGCTAGGGCAAAACATTGCACTTGATGAAAGTTTGACGATGTGGAAGGGTCGCTTAAATATTAGGCAGCACATCCCAAACAAAGCAGCGACAGTAGGCATCAAGACGTACGAAATATGTGAATCTCAGACGGGATTCCTGTGGCGTTTTGAGGTAGAAGCACGCCAAGCCTCCACGAGCGAAGAAAAAACAAATCCGCTGTCAGGGAAGATACCGACTTTGGTGCTTAGGCTTTTACGAGGATTAGAGCACAAAGGACACACTGTCTGGATGGACAACTTCTACAATTCCCCTACTCTTGCAAGAGAGCTCAAAGTACAGGGGTTCGACTGCGTCGGAACTCTGAGGACTAACCGCCAATATGTACCTGCTGAGTTGACAAATTTACAACTAAAAGACATGGCCGTTGGTCAAGTTTGTGGATGCACCTCTGGGGACGTCGATCTAATTGTGTGGAGGGATAAAAAGCGAATAGCTCTTATATCTACTTACCATGGCTTAACTACAGTGGAGGATGCAGACACAATTAAGCCTGCTTTAATAGCTGACTACAACATTTGCATGGGGGGAGTCGATAAAAAGGACCAAATGCTTGCCATGTACCCCATTGAGAGAAACCGAAATAGAATCTGGTACAAAAAATTTTTTAGAAGACTTTTAAACGCTAGCACATTAAATGCATTCATTTTGCTTAAGGCATTCAAACAATTTACTCATAGGCAATTTAGGCAAACATTGGTGTTACAGTTATTAGAACGCCATAACACTAACAGAAGTCGCAATCGACCTGCTTTACTATCCCAACGGCATGTGCCGCAACACTTTGAGCGACCCGCCGCAGGGTCTAATGACACTAAGCGTCATCTTCGACGCAAATGTGTTGTTTGCTCGAAAAGAACGACAACTTTCTGTGAAGGCTGTAGTGGCAAGGCTCTTTGCGTACCTAAATGCTTTTCTCAGTATCATGAATAACTTGTGCTTATTTATGACATTGTGAGAATTTGGTAGATAATTGGCTGTGGTAATACAAACACAAAAAATGGAGTGTATGTCTCTATAAAATAAATATACTTACTTACTTTATTGCGTAAGAGAACGGTAGACCTATAGAGCATTGTCATTAGTTTTAATTAAGTTAGACGTAAATCGACCTATTGTTGTTCTGTTAATGTTCTCATATTTTTATACTTCGTCGGTGGCTAACAAGCGTACTACCCGCCTGGTGTTATCCAGATTTAGCAAGCTATGTACTACTACAACCTCCCAAAGACTCTCAAGGCTTGTTGCTGTGAAGATTGGCCGTGTTGAAAGCGAGATGAACAAAATGTAACACATAATATTATTATCATTTTTTAGCCATTTTTAATTATAATAATATTTTTAAATTTTTAATAAAAAAAATTTGAGATACTTGTTTGTTGCTTTGCCTGTTTACAAAACTTAATAACAACCAGCCCCTGCTTCTTCTTGTTAGCTCAAGTATTAGCCCCTCGCCAGTAAGTTTGTCTGCTTTATTACACAAATTCGTAATGTCGCCAACGAAGTTAACATCGGGCTTCACCACAGAAGCTGGCGGTGGGCAAAATGTTAAAATCGGGCCTCGTCACTGACGAGGGTAAGTAGCTTTTTGACAATTAGTCGTATCCATATTATTCAACGCTGTTGGTTGCTTACAACAGTAGCGTTTTTGTTGGGTTTATAATTAAAATATTTCTATGCTTCTGTTAGAATGTAGTACTTTTATTAACTTTATCTTGTTGTAAGTATATCGAAATTATCGAAACATATCGTTTCTCTCACCAGAACATAATGATTAGTCTGCTATAATAAAATATGTAAAGGTGTTAATTTTGAAAGACTGAAATAGACTTTTTTAAACCATGTACTGGAAAAAATGTACTAAATCTAACAGCTTCGTTTGTCTGTGAAACTGAGCTACTGGATCATTTTTACTGTTTAAAAAAGAAATAATATACAAATAAGAGTCATTCTTTGAATTATAAGCATGTAAAGTACCATCTACTTAAGGTAGTTCTAAAGACATACCCATTATGGTATGTCACTTAAAACTGTTTTTTTGTATTTTTTTTCTATTGCAGGGTATTAAAAAGGCTAATGTTTAGCAATACTTAGTGGTAAAGGCATGTAAATAAAGCTAATTTGAATAATTATACTTGTCTATTTAATTTAAAACACTAAAAATACCCGTTAAGAATTTGATGTCTTTGGTTTGCTCGTCCTTGTGAACCACAAGGAATAGATTAACTGTATGATGATGATTATTATTAGATAGCAAAACTAATAAAGATACAGTTTTCTGCTAAACAGCCACCCGCAAAACAATAATCACGATAGAAATTACAGTTTAGTAGCAGTAGGTGACCTGACGTTCCTTATCTGTGACAAGGCCCGATTCGGGATCCACAGACAACGACTTTTCGCCATTTTTGTCGCCACTGACGAGGGGCTATTCTCTTTGATAATACCTAAGGAATTTTTAAATCAAAACATACATACAGTTAGTCATACTTACAAACTAAACACACACAAGTTACTAACTAAACATTGCTGCCGCTCCTAGACGCTTCCGGTGCAAAAGTGCCCATAATACTCGCGGCATTGCCGCGCTGGATGGATAGGTAAAATATCCTTCCTTAATAACCAAGAGAACAATGGTTTATTTTTAATGAATTGTATTTTTTTTTACTAAACGTATTTTTCAATTAATATAATTATGAAAAAAAAATCCGCCTTTTAACCTGCCTTTGAAATTGTCTGTGTACATTTTATGATAAGGACCCTGACCGAATTTTTAATCATCTTTTTTGGAGAACGATGTTTTCTGCTCTATACAGAACCATCTGCTATATGTATATGTACACCACACACATACGAAAGATTAAAATATGTTTACTTACTTTATTTTCGCAAATCAAAGTCGTTTCGCCATCTCCTCCTGGGCCTACCCCGCCCACGCTTCTCTACCGGTATCCACTTGGTGGCTATGTTAGCCCACCTATCCGGATGCATGCGATAGACGTGGCCGGCCCAGTCCCAGGCCTGGCAGTTTTTTTCCAACGTCAGCAACATACAGGTTGGCCCAAAAATATGTTGACAACGTTTTTTCTAATTATTTTATAAGTACTTACGTAACTAGTAGGTACAAAGTAAGTTAAAAATTAAAACTACAGTATTTTTATGCAACAAAAATGAATTGTCTTCAAAATAGCGACCTCTCGCTTTGATACACCAACGCAAACGTTTGTTAAAATTTTCAACGAAATGCCGCAACTCCTCCAAGGATATTTTGTCCCATTCTTTGGTAAGTGTTGCTTTTATATATATATTTTATATATATCCGGGAAAATTTGCAGTGGTGCATAGATAATTTTCCCGGATTCATAAGTTCAGAAGAGTTGCCACTCTACTTGTCTGATCTAAATCCAATGGAATATAGTTTGTGGTCAATCTTAGAGACAAGGGCCTGTGCTACTAAACACAACAGTATAAACTCTCTAAAGGCATCACTTACCGTAAAACGGGGTGAGTAGGTTTCGCGGGGAGAGGTGGGTTATGAATGGGGAGAGAAGGTTTGAGAGGGGGGTGAGAAGGGATTTTAAGGCTACTGCTACAAAAATAATGTATTCCAATTTAAAACGCATAATAAAAAAAATCGATCCAACAATCTTCCAAAATCACCTTTGTATGAAAACCCCTCTCACCCCAAATACGAGGCACTACGGGGTGAGGTGGGTTTTCCTCTTTATCGTCAAAGTTATGAAATGGAACTACCCAAAATAAAATAAAAACTAAAATACAAACGTCCGGGACACTTATTATATACAGCATTCAGTTTTCATATGTAAAAATAAAATGTTATCGAGGTTTGAATTTCGGTTTTGACCCTACTCACCCCATTATACGGTACCAAAGAATGGGACAAAATATCCTTGGAGGAGCTGCGGCATTTCGTTGAAAATTCAAACGTTTGCGTTTGTGTATCAAAGCGAAAAGAGGATATTTTGAAGACAATTAATTTTTAGGGTTCCGTACCCAAAGGGTAAAACGGGACCCTATTACTAAGACTTCGCTGTCTGTCCGTCCGTCCGTCCGTCCGTCCGTCCGTCCGTCCGTCCGTCCGTCCGTCTGTCTGTCACCAGGCTGTATCTCACGAACCGTGATAGCTAGACAGTTGAAATTTTCACAGATGATGTATTTCTGTTGCTGCTATAACAACAAATACTAAAAACAGAATAAAATAAAGATTTAAATGGGGCTCCCATACAACAAACGTGATTTTTGACCAAAGTTAAGCAACGTCGGGAGTGGTCAGTACTTGGATGGGTGACCGTTTTTTTTTTTGCTTTTTTTTCGTTTTTTTTTTGCATTATGGTACGGAACCCTTCGTGCGCGAGTCCGACTCGCACTTGCCCGGTTTTGTTGCATACAAAGACTGTACTTTTAATTTTTAACTTACTTTGTACAGTCGACGTCAAAGATATGTTTACACTTTTTGCCTTATTACAAAGGATTAAGGTGCGAAAGTGTAAACATATTTTTGACGTCGACTGTACTAGTTACGTAAGTACTTAATAAAATAATTAGAAAAACCGTTGTTAACGTATTTTTGGGCCACCCTGTACATACATGTATACGCTTTGAACACATAAAACCCCTCGTCGGTTGTCGGGTAAATAATAAGTTCAATTCAAGTTTTATAGCTGACCATAAACACAGTTCTGCCAGGGCTGCTAAAGTAGATCGCCATTTTTATTGCAGTTCGCGTTAGCTTTATTTTAATACGCGTGTAGTAAGTGGTTAGTAGTTAACATACTCGTAGTTGTCATAAAAACAGGTTTTTCGCAAGGTGGTCTTCTTAAATCTTAAACAGACTTCAGGTTTTAGGGGGTAAATAAATCTTATTATTACACAACACAAGCCGTAAAGAGCGTACTGTGGGACTAGGCAGGTCGATCTGTGGAAAATTATCCTATAATATTTATTTATTTTTATAATGTTATTCAGGAAAATTATGTGGGTATCTTGAATTTAAGTCTATCCAGAATCATAAAGGGTCAATTACAATTTGGGTGTCATTTGGTACAGTACAATATGTACAATACAATATATTACAATACAAATACTCTTTATTACACATCTCAATAAAAGTAAACATACATAGGACATTACTATACAAGTGCGAATTACCTTTTGGCACGTGTATCGTGCAACGTTTTACAGTACATACCTATGGCCCTTTAAATTCTTGTCTTTCTTTAACGTATTGTCCTTAATCCCGCCTTAGGGCGGTAAAGTAGCACCATATGTACTGTAAAACATTATAATCACGGTTATACTATATTTTGTTTACCATCCCAGAATTCGACGAATTACTCAAATCTACTGCACCCAAGCAAAAGTTAGTTTAGGCGAGATTTGGCTAAATGGCCGCCTCTCTATCCACTTTGTCAAAACGTCCGCTCTCCTAAACCTAGGTAACAGATGTCTACAATCTAGATTCTAGGCTAAAGGTTGGCGCTTACTTATCAAGGCGGCGGCCGAACAATTTTTTTAAGTATGAAACATGATTTTGTAAATGCGCAGTTAGGTAGGTATGTTTAAAGTGTCATTCTATGGAACTTGCTAACTATGTAAACAAACCGCCATATTGAAACTGTCAAAGAATGATGAATTTACAAGTGACTTTTGATTACATAGTTAACAAGTTCCATAGAATGACACTTTACCTCATGACACTGAATATATAATAGTACTACCGTACACAAAGGACGCTTCCTACAAAACCGAAGTTTGACAGCGGTTCAGGGTCGAATCATGATATACCTTTCTAATGTATGGTACTATCCCTTTCGGCTATTTAGGGTTGTCAAAATTCAAGTCATTATGTTATCTGTGGTCGTGCACGCAAAGGGACGTCAAGTGGTGCCAACCCTAATAATTGCTCGGAACAATGCTGACCCGAACGGAGCCGAGTTTGCCCGAAGTCAGGAGTGTCTCTCCACTGCTCATGATTAGGTACGAAATAACGATTCATGGTTTTACAGATCTGTTAGAAGTAATGATGCAAAGAGACACAGATTTATTTATTTTAATTAATTTATGCGCCCCTTTTTATTTTCATAGTAACATCCATTTCTTTTTAATTCGAAATTATTTATCCTTAAACCGGATCCCTTTGTTTGACATAATTATTGAAAGTCATCATTAGTCATAATTCTGAAACCGTTAACTTTTCAGGATTTTCGCAAGGTTATCCTATAAATAGTAGGTTAGGTTAGGTTTGTTTTATGGCAATCCTGAAAAGTTAATCGTTTTTGAAAAAAAAAAACAAATTATGACTAACGAAATTTCGGACAAACAATACATTATTACTTAAAACTTTATGGGAAACAATAGAGACCCATTTTTAACAAATGTTTACAAACATTGATGCCAAATCCTCCTTTTAAGTTAAAAAAACCGGGCAAGTGCGAGTCGGACTCGCGCACGAAGGGTTCCGTACCATAATAAAAAAAAAAACAAAAAAAAAGCAAAAAAAAAAAAACGGTCACCCATCCAAATACTGACCACTCCCGACGTTGCTTAACTTTGGTCAAAAATCACGTTTGTTGTATGGGAACCCCATTTAAATCTTTATTTTATTCTGTTTTTAGTATTTGTTGTTATAGCGGCAACAGAAATACATCATCTGTGAAAATTTCAACTGTCTAGCTATCACGGTTCGTGAGATACAGCCTGGTGACAGACGGACGGACGGACGGACGGACGGACGGACGGACGGACGGACGGACGGACAGCGAAGTCTTAGTAATAGGGTCCCGTTTTACCCTTTGGGTACGGAACCCTAAAAACTTGTGTAAGAAGGTACCTTTTCGCTGGCATAGTGTCGATATTGTATATATGTATCTCGTTGTCAGGAACTCAAAATCATATTTTTTGGCATAAGCCAATATCCAGAGAGGAAAATGGGAAATACATTTGTATGGAGGAGCCGTTTTCTATCCTCTTATCAATCAATCAATCAAAGCATTTATATTCAGGCAACTAAGGCCCATAGATATATACCTTACAAACTAACATATATTGCATATATATACAATAATAAAAATCTTAAATACTAAAAAATCACTTTCTATCTTCTTATGCCTTGATCTTTACCCAATTTGGCCTTGTCTCACGATATCCTATTACTAACGACAATCGCATAACGCATCGATATGTCTCCGATAACCTTAACCCGTTCGCCCATCCAGTTAACCCTGCCGCTACTCGATTCCGGCGTCATATATAAATCACACAAATCTAGGATCGCGTCACATTCGTCTTCCGCAGGTGCGGTTAGAATTTTTATGTCCCTGTGACTTCGATTTTGGAGGTTGGAGGGTCATTGAGGCCAGGATGTATAACGTTATAGGAAATAACCTATTTTACACGGCTTACACGCTATTCGAATGAGATTGATCACATTATTGTGTCGTTTTTGAGTAATATTAGTAGATTATGTGACTTTGAATAATTTAACGGTTTAGACTCACTTGTTTTAAGTCACTCGCGCGACATGTTTCGGAGAGCCTAGGTCTCCTTACCGTACCAAACGTAACCCGTATGCAATGTTAGTATGTCTCACAACAGTTTAAATGACATTATGTGACTGTTACATAATGAAAGGCATTAAAATATGAGCGTGGGTTTAGGCGAGCTAAAGCGAGTTTCATACAAAATATCAAAAGCTCGTAACTCTTGTAGGTATTAATTTAATTAAAATCAAACGAAGGGGCATAAACCGAAGAGAAAGAGAAGAGAGAGAGATAGAGATCGATCGGTTGATTCGTGTAATTTTAATTTAACTTAATGTCATGTATTTACTTATATCGTCATGTTGTATCTCTTTTTTTATATTAGTTGTGTAAATTGTGTGTAATTTATTTTTCGGCTTATTTTATGTTTCCCTTGTGTTTACTTTTTTTTGTCTGTTACCTTCCGTGGTTATTTCTCACTTGATGGCCTCATCGGAAGATCAGCGCTGGAAGTCGCCAGCAACATGCTGAGATGGGACCATTTCGTAACACTTTATTTTCACTATGTTCATTCTATGTATGTCTATTGTCTGTGTGTTTACGAATAAAACTATTCTATTAAATTCATAGGGGTGATGACACATGTATTTTATCGAAATCAAGTTCAATAGAAAGAAAAATATCCAACTTTCAACCAAGAATCCATGAATATTTATAAAAATACACCTAGTATTTAATATAATACATAACACATTACAATATATGTATATTATTATAATATATAATACATTAGGGATAAGTTCGCCTTTGTACTAATGATGTGTGTTCTTTCATGTTTTATGTTTCTTTTTGTACAATAAAGTATTTTACTACTACTACTACTACTAATACAAAAAATGTTGTATAGTAAAATTCATCAGAATAAGAAGCGGCGGTGCATATTGCAACTGCAGCCCAATTTATGTAATAATACAAATACAACTGGGAATCGCAATGCTATATCGTTATGAATTTTCGATGAAGTAATCTACAATTTTGTGTTTATTCGTAGTAGGCTGTATGAATAACTCTGGCACAAAAACGTTAAATAACATTACGATGTAACGTTTCTAGAAAATAACGGTTTTATTTTAAGAATCGTTAATGAGCACAGAAACTCGCGTGAGCTCTTTCTTCCAAAATGAAATAATGATCATTTACAGCGCTGGTGTACGAAGTATCATTTGATATTTACTAGCCACTTTTCGGTGAAGGAAAACATCGTGAGGAAACCTGACTAATCCCAATAAGGCCTAGTTTACACTCTGGGTTGGAAAGTCAGATGGCAGTCGCTTTCGTAAAAAACTAGTGCCTACGCCAATTCTTGGGATTACTTGCCAAGCGGACCCCAGGCTCCAATGAACCGCGGCAAAATGCCGGGACAACGCGAGGAAGAAGAAGACTGTAACTACATACATATACCGAAACATTTGGGAATGTGAATCTATTATTATAAACATAACGTTATATTTGTTATTAAAATTAACGTTATAAATTGTATCTATTTGTTTGACTATTATTTACTATTAAAAATCAGCGCTTCATTATGAATATTATGTGTAGTCGAAAGAATATTAAGAACATAAAGAATATTATGTATTGATTTATAACCCATTTCGTACCTTGTCACAGTGACAATCGATATGAAAGTCGCTAGAGACCTCATACTATTGTCACTGTGACAAAGTAGAAAATGGGGCATAAATCAAGACTTTCGACTGTATGTAGAGTAATAAGTTACAAAAATATTTTTAACCCCAAAAATAGTTTATTAGTCTGAAACTAAAACCTAGGCAAACAGGGTCGACACCATAAAACCTAGCTCACAGGCAGTGATTACCATATTTCATTTTTAATGAGCCGGCCGCAACCGATACTTATGTTTCAATATTCAGGCACGAACTGTGTTTAAAAAGTTGTGAAAACATGGCGACGACTGGTGTGACTGTGGAGTCTGACAGTTGCCGTGGTTGCATTTATTGTAATTTACGTAATTTCAATCTGGGGATCGAGGGTTCAAACCTCGACTCGCACCAATGAGTTTTATGGAACTTAATTAGGGACCGTAAAATGGGGTGAGTAGGGTCAAAACTGAAATTCAAACCTCGATTACATTTTATTTTTACATATGAAAACTGAATGGTGTATATAATAAGTGTTCCGGACGTTTGTATTTTAGTTTTTATTTTATTTTCGGTAGTTCCATTTCATAACTTTGACGATAAAGAGGAAACCCCACCTCACCCCGTAGTGCCTCGTATTTGGGGTGAGAGGGGTTTTCATACAAAGGTGATTTTGGAAGATTGTTGGATCGATTTTTTGTATTATGCGTATTACTATAGCTCCATTTTAAATTGGAATACATTATTTTTGTAGCAGTAGCCTTAAAATCCCTTCTCACCCCCCTCTCAAACCTTCTCTCCCCATTCATAACCCACCTCTCCCCGCGAAACCTACTCACCCCGTTTTACGGTACTTTATTTTTTTAGCATTAATAAGTCTACAGAATTTAGCAGGAGGATTTTTATCAAGCACAATACAATAAAATACAAATCCTTCTGAATAACGTTAAAATGAATAAATAAAGGAACACGCATAATATAATGTAATGTGTAAAAAATACGATTATTATTATTTATTATCCCCCAGCACAGGGAGGATTGGAAAGGGAGGGGGGAGGCCTTTGCCCATCAGTGGGACACACACATAGGCTAGTAAAATAAAATAAATATTTATTAATTTTTTTAAAAACCGCTTGCTGTGCCCGATTTAAATCTTGACACTTAATTCTGCTCAGTTCTTTTAATATTACTGTGGTACGGAAACTTATATTCCGCCCAATCTTAAAAGGGACTAATTTTATGTACGCTTAAGGCAAAAGAAGTAAATGAATGGCGCAAAGTTGCAGGTTAACATTCACTGTGTTCAACCTTACGTGCAAGTGCATATCTACATCTCGCATGCAATGCAACCGACCGGTTAAACTGGTAGTGATGTGCCAAAGGTACAGACGTAGTGCATATAATTGCTTTCCATCGTACAATATGCATTCGCAATATAAGAATTCTATTCTATTATTTTCTATTCAATACAATACAATCCTCCTCTTTATTGTACAACTCCAATAAAATATTTACAGACTGATACACATAATACATGAAGACAGAGGTAACAACACACACACGTATTTTCTCGGAAACGTTCGTATTTGTCATGCTACTTCAGTCAACGTCGGTACTTTTTGTACCGAGACTGATTGTGATACCAAGACACGTTCGTACATTTCCGTGAAAACACGATGGAAAATAATTATGCACTACCTACATCTGTACCTTACTAATACCAAAAAGAATAGATAGTATAGAGGGGTCCTGTCATTGTAAATTTTGTAGTCACTGTAAATTTACTGCCATCTATCGACGCACGACTAAAACTCAAAATGAAAACGTATAAAGTTATCAAAAAATGTATATATATGGATAAATGATTTTATTATTTTTATATCATTTTGATCCATATTCATTCACTGATATCTATGTGTTAAAATTGTTAAATATGAAACGGTGTCGTCACGCCATCTAGCCGAGGATAGGCTAAAGGTGTGTGCGCCATCTATTCGAGAATGACTTTCACTTGAATTCCGAGGCACGTTTTTTCCTTAGACTTTATTCGTCTTATACGAAGTTACATATGTCTTTGCTAATACTATTCACCCCCTGTATTCCGAGATGAAAATAAAATTTAAGTAAAAATAATTTATTCCCATTAATATTTATAATCAACGTAGATCTTATTGACCGAGTGTTAGAGAAAGTCTCCGTTTCAGCTTGAGAAAATGTTTTCGTATGTTCTCGTCTATGGGTCGCATTTCTAAACTAATTCTCGTGAAATTTGGTGTGCAAACTCAAGAATAAAACAAAAAAAATGTCGCTTTAGTTTTCGGTTTTTCTCTGAAAATGGCGAAGTAATGGGGGTTCGTGAGGGCTACAGCTCACAGTCACTAGCAATTAATTATGTTATTCAGGAAAATGGTACTTTTAAGCCCATCCGACGACATAGAGATAAGTAGCAATTTAGGTGTGACTAGCTATGACATACATTAATATTTACATGGCATATTTTTGTAGTTTGTGTACATACTATGGTTTATTCACCATTAGGGGCAACTGCTACTCACTTACATTAGGCATATAAAATATAGACAATAGCTGCAATGATAAAACTATACTTAAAGATATGTATTTAGTTTGTGATTGAGAGTTTTTCAAATCGGTCTCCCATGGAAAAACGAAAGTTTTCTAATACCTATTCGTTGCAATGATAAAAGAGTATAGGCTATTTTAGAGACCAAATGTAATATATGTATCCTTTGTTCTTTTCCAGATTTTTTAACTATATGCGTGCTCAATTTCATAAAAATCCGTTCAGTCAATACACAGCTTAGCGCCACTTGAGCGTTTCAGGGCTAGGCAACTAACTCGGAGTTAACCGTTTATACAGTACAGTTTAACCCTGTAAAAACGGTTAACTCCGAGTGTTGGCTAACCCTGAGGGCCTACCGCGAAGCACGTTGTGTTGCCTCTCTGTCGCACTTGTAAATTCGTACGTAGGTAAGTGTGACACGTCGAACGTGGTTCGCGGTAAGCCCTGTGGAACGTGCAAGTGGCCCTTAGTGATGTGCACGGGTTCTTTAACAATCGATACGCTGATGAGTTCATCCATATTTTTGAATATGATGAGTGCATCCATATTTTTAGATTTTTACACTTGACTGTCCATGAAATGTTTCGTGTCATATAAGCAAATCTTAAATTACCTTACGAAGGTCGATGGCATCGTAAAGTATATGAAAGCGAAGACCAGATTCATCCTGAGGGTCGCGAAGTTGGAATCTCGACACAATGCGAATTTTAATTCGTTTGTGGTGAGCGTTCCGGTCCGACTGAACATCTAGCGACCTTCACCAAGGAGGAGTTTGGGCCGAAGGGTGTCAAGTTTCGGCGGTTCCGCGGCCGGATCCCTAACACTGCGGGGTTGCGAACTGCGTCGCAGCCATAATTGTGTGTTTTTAGTTTTAGGATACATTTTATAATAATCTATATGCTAGTTATAAGGTATTTATCTATGGGCCACTAGTTGACTGAAATAAAAATTTTAATTTCATTTCAAATCGTTTTAAAATGAGAGCGTATCGATTGTATGACTCGGCTCCGTTCGGCTCAGCATTGCTCCGAGCAATTATTAGGGTTGATACAACTTGACGGCCCTTTGCACGACCACAGATAAGATAATGGCTTGAATTTTGACAACCCTAAAAAGCAGAAAGGGATAGTGCCATATGTTAGAAAGGACAGCATGATTCGACCCTGAACCGCTGTCAAACTTCGGTTTTGTAGGAAGTTTTCTTTCTGTACGGCAGTACTATTATTTATTCTGTCAGTACTATTATTTACTCACATCACTAACCTCGGGGTTCAAATAGACGCGTCCGCCATTTTACTTATAATTTTAACTCCGCAGCTAACGATTGTATGAATAAGTAAAATGGTGGATGAGGTTAAAATACTTTTTTAAATTAGTTCAGTAGCGTGTTGCGAGCTCATTTTATGTCATATTTTAGTTTAATTAAATACATTCTTGGATTCCAGAATGCTGAGTGTAATTCATAGTTTTACATAAAATATAGACCCTGACCAGCGAGTCGTTTCACAAGCTATTTTTTTTAATTCTTTATATGGCAACTTTTTTTCCTATCAAATAAGCTGTTAGGCCAAGCGCGCACCACGACTTTTTGTCGCGCGATAATTTAGTCGCAGAAATGTAACGTATGTGTTTATATGGCAGTGCGCGCATATGCGACAAAAAAATCGCAGCGATTTTAAAATTGTGATTTGTCACATTTTTCCGCGACTGCTCGCGACGCGATTGTCGCAAAGTGAATTGCAGCATACGGAGTTGTATGGCCCTGCGCGCACTGCGATAATAAAATCGCACCCCGGACCTCAGTCGGCACTTCGCTCTCCAAGCCTCATCAAGTCGGAAACTGCTTCTACGATGGAGTCTTAAGATGAGACGCTAGATGTTGACCATTTAATTATGGAAATAGAAGGAGATCACCTTTGTAGTATAAATACTCAAAGTTATACGGCGAACGCATATTAAAGACAAGTTTCATGACAAACGACTGGTACGAAATCCATGTTGAGAATGAAGAAATCGTCTACTTTTTCATCGCAGTGCGCGCAGTGAATTTTCTGCGATATATTACAGCGCGATTCTAAAATCGTGTCGCAAAAATTAAAATCGTGGTGCGCGCTTGGCCTTAGTTTCAAGCTGTCATTTAATTTCATAGTAATTTTATTGCCATGTGCGGTTTGTACTGAAATTCCCGCGTTTTTTTGTGACACGACTCACTGGTCGGACTCTATGACTGTCAGACTCTAGACTCTAGTCAGTCTGTAGACTCTAACGAAAGTCTAGTATGCGGTTTATGGGACATTTTACACAACACAATCCTTCTTGAGCTTACCGTGGGGCTTAGTCAATTTGTGTTAAAAATGTCCTACAATATTTATTTATTATTTATTTAGCCGCCCATACGTCAAGTTGCCAAGCAAAATAAAATTTTATTTTGTCAACACAAAGCTCAAATTAGAATGGAACAGGAGACCTTTTTATAGGTCTCTGGGCGGCTAGAGGATATTGATAGCTATAGGTACATATACGGCCAAGGAATTTAATTTCAACACCATTTCGTACCTTGTCACAGTGACAATAGTATGAGGTCTCTAGCGACTTTCATATTGATTGTCACTGTGACAAGGTACTAAATTTAAATTCTTTGACTGTATAGTCAGTATCAACATCTAAAAACTCCTAACACAATTAGTTTGCGTTATTTTATCACTGGCTCTTACTAACAAACAACAAAGAGCAAACGGCCGCCCGTATGCCTAGCTATCACGGTTCATGAGATACAGCCTGTTGACAGACAGACAGACAGACAGACAGACAGACAGACAGACAGACAGACGGACAGACAGACAGACCAGAGAGACAGACGGACAGCGGAGTCTTAGTAATAGGATCCCGTTCTTAAGCCGCGTATCCATTAGAGGCAGCCTCGGGTCGAGCAGCCTCAACTTGAAGCAAACAGCCTCAGTTTGAGGCTGCTCGCTCTGAGGCAAAGGCTCGAGGCACGTTGTGATCAGCTCGAGGCGAATCGCCTCAGCTTGATCCGCAACGCAAGTTTAAAGCCAAAACGCGTCGATCGTCTCCATCAAATGCACGGCTCGGACTGAGGCTCCTTTGAGCACGGTAAAAATACCGACAAAATATGGCTCGGCTCGCGGCCACGAATTTGCTTCGTGTCGCGGCGAGCCTCAGGTTGAGCAAGCGTCTCCACTTGCGCGGCCTCGGGGCGAGGCAGCCGCTCGACCCGAGGCTGCCTCTAATGGATACGCGGCTTTACCCTTTGGGTACGGAACCCTAATAAAAAAAAAGTATGGCCACCTATCGTCTCGTCGCCATTATCAGATCAGCTTTATGCTAATATGCTATGTCTCTATATGTAGAACAGTTAGACTGAGACTTTTAAACTAAAGTACCTATGTTTCTTAACAAAATTAATATATTTAGGTCACCCTAATGGAATGAAAAGAAAATATATGTAACTTTGATATGGATACCCGTCTAGACGGTTTCTTAATATAGTTCGAGTAATAGAATATTTTACATGTGTTTGATCTTGATCCCTATTCTAGGGAATATTTAAGAAAAACAATTAATTTTCTTTATACTTTACAAATAAATTTATTCTTATTTACGGGCATTATTATTTAGGTACCTACATTTTTTATTATGCTTTTATAATCTGCCCGTGACTTCGTTTGCGTGAAATGATGATGATGATTGATAAAATTATCCTGTCCTTCCTCAGGCCTCAAACTAGGTGTACTCTACCTCTTCACGCTTTACCGCTGAAGTGATTTAGTTGAAATTTGGTATAGAGATAATTTGAGTCCCGACGAAGGACATAGGTAATCGAATTTAAACGGTTGTTGGTGTTGTTGTTGTTGTGTTTTTGTCGTTGTTGTTGTGTTGTTGTTGTTGCTGTTGCTGTTGTTCTGTTGTGTTGTGCTGTGTTGTTGTTGTGTGTGTGTTGTTGTGAACATGTCGTGCGAGTGACTTAAAACAAGTGAGTCTAAACCGTAAAATTATTCAAGGACATAGGTAGTTTTTAGGGTTCCGTAGGTACCCAAAGAGTAAAAACGGGACCCTATTACTAAAACTCCACTGTCCGTCTGTCGTCCGTCCGTCTGTCTTTCACTAGCCTGTATCTCATGAAACGTGATAGACAGTTGAAATTTTCACAGATTATGTATTTCTGTTGCTGCTATAACAACAAATACTAAAAAGTACGTAACCCTCGGTGGGCGAGTCCCACTCACACTTGTTCAATTTTTATCCTAGAAATCATTCTTTAAGGGGGTGAAAAGGGGGGTGGAAGTTTGGGGAACCAATAAGTACTGAACCGATTCAGATGAAATTTGGGATAGACATAGTTTGATTTGTGGGGAACATGATATGCTTAGAATAGTTTTTATCGAAACTATCCCTTAACAATGTAATAAAAAGGGGGGGGGGGGGTGGAAGTTTGTAAAGAGAATCTATAATTTAATAATAAAATGACAAAGACTTTTACCATTTAACTTTTCGTTAGAATTAAGAGTGTTTATGCAATTGACCAATTTCTCATCACTTTAGGGGGTTGAAAGAGGGAAGGAAGTTTGTATGGGGAATCAATAAAAGCCAGTAGGTAGGTACCTATAATATAGAATTTTATTTAAGTCAATCAAAACTTTTAGTACCAATTACCACTTTTATAATTACCTACGGAAACTTGTGTATTGGCTCTTTTGAAGTCATAAATGTACTAAGACCTTCGTCTATATGTAACGTATATTCGAAATAGTCACATGTCAGCTAGAGGCCACGCTATTATTAATTAACTAACGGAAATAAGAGCGTTTTCACATTGTCCGATCCGATATCGGATGTAGGATCCTACGCGTAGTCAGGTCGCGGGGGCGCGCCCGGGCGCCGTCTTTAGCGGTCACGCACACTACAACAAGCATTATGCCTACACATACGCACACAAACAAATATTATCGGTCCAACAGCTGACGGGGGGCTCCGACATGTCTGAATTTATCGAAGAATTTATTTATCGTTTTCTAGTAATAATGATTTTTTTAAATGCCTAAATAAATACAGAGAAACACATATATCTTTCATTTTACTTCCTTCCGACATCCGATATCGGTATTTAATTACACAAACGGGTCTACCGCGATATAATTTCATTGTTTTTACCTTTAATTCCGACGTTTTAGCTGAGTTGCACCAGCTGTGGTCACGGTTTGTAATATGAGGTGCAACTCAGCTGAAACGTCTGAATTAAAGGTAAAAATAATGAAATTATATCGCGCTAGACCCGTTTGTGTAATTAAATATGTTTACAAAACGCGAGAGTTTAAAGTGTTATATCCGATATCGGATCGGACAATGTGAAAACGCTCTAACGGAAATAAAGGGAACAGTCATAAAGTCTATTCGACATTCACGTACCTATTGATTTGGCATTTGTTCGACATTTGGCGCTGTTCCGCCATTAGGCTATTTACCCTAGGGGCCGACTCAAACTTTGAAATTGATGTCTATTTCATTTTATTTTAATGAATAGAACCAGGCGTTACTTTGCGGATATTGAAACCAAAATATTACTTTGCTTATTCGCGAAAAGATTAGAATAGAATAGGAAAACGTTTATTGCAAAAACCATCTATACATACAGTACCTTAAAAGTTTTTTTAAACAAAGAAGATCTTATACACTAAACATTTAAATCTACTAATGTGCTAGTCAATGAGTGCTAACCCGTTATACTTACTTGCATATTTTTACATGCAGTTAGTGCATTAATTAACCGGTTATACTTACTAAGTATAACGGGTTAGCACTGATTGACTAGCACGTTATCTTTTCGCGGATTAGTAAAGTAATATTTTGGTTTTAATAATTTTATTTTGTTTTTAGTTATTTGGTATAAGCTAGATTTCGTTTCTTTTATGACATAGGACGCAAATTGCCAGCGGCTTGTTAGATTTGACATACTTACGACTGTAACCCCATAATGTATTTAGATTGGTGTGAGTTAGGTGTGCGGCGAGTTATATCATAACTAAATATATAAACTTAGCGTAGCGTAACATATCGTAATTCTGTTAAATACATGCAGTCGCTATGATTGAAATGAAGCTATGAAGAAATAACACTTTAAACTCTCGTTTTGTACACATATTTAGTGATATTGAATGAGTCTGCCGCGATATATTTTAATTATTTTAACCTTATATTTTACCATTAATATATTTATATTTGACTTTATTTTAAGGTAAAAATAATGAAATTATATCGCGGTACTAGTATGGATTATTTTCCATCGTATTTTCACAGAAAACGTACGAACGTGTCTTGCTGTTTCAGTCATTATCGCTACAAAAAGTACTGAGGTTGACGGAAGTAGCATGACAAATACGAACGTTTCCGAGAAAATACGGTAATTATATCCGTTGGATATACAGTGTGGAAAGATAAGTCGGGCCCTGGAGGGAAACTACCTTAAATCCTTAAGCTGGCTCATATTACTTAAAGGAGACATTCCTTTATTTTTAAAACTAAAAATTCCAAAAAATAATCACTCGCAATCTTATTATACTAGTCGATACAGTTAATGTTAATGATAACATTTCTCCAAGAAACATTAGGTCTTACACTCGTCTGTCATACAAAATATCCATAAAATCTAATATTTAGTACTCAAGATTTTTTTAGACAAGCCAAATTGAAGAAAAAAAGGAAAATCTTCGAATGCAGTTTTGTTTCTTTTTAAAAATAAAGGAATGTCTCCTTTAAGTAAAATGAGCCAGCTTAAGGATTTAAGGTAGTTTCCCTCCAGGGCCCGACTTATCTTTCCACACTGTACTTTCATATGACTAGTAAATGTGAAGTTTGATATCAAGATAAAAATGAATGATAATTGACTTTGAAAATATTATTATCATGGCGACTCCATGGATCTAAATGGAAGGTACCAATAATAGATTTTTATAGTAGGAATGCCGCCTCTAGGCGCTGACATTTGGTTTATCGAGACTGGCTTTATGGAGTGATAAAATTGTCGACTATGAAACAAGGAGGTTATGAGTTTGCCATTGAAGCCTTTTAGTATGTACCATTGTTAGTTAATATAAATAACATTTCAATATGTAGTCGTCATATTTTACTAATATTAAACAATATTTAATGCCTCATGGCATTAAGTTCGTCTTTTGTTCACTAAGTTATTTCTTTTGTGCAATAAAGTATAAATAAATATTTGACTTATATACCTACAGTATTATAACTTATATCTATCGTTGTTTAGAAATTTAGCATTTTAAAATTCGTAATAAAAGTGCACATAAAAAACTTAGTGCCGAATTTTTATTTTGCAGTCGATTTTATATAAATTTCGATAATGTTGGCTATAATAGTTTGAAGAGAAAGATGACTCGCGTTTAACCGGGCCGGATCCAGGCTGGAGCTTCCAGCGCTTCGTTTTCTATGGAAACCATCACATGATCACCTGTCATAGAAAATTAAGCGGCGGTAGCTCAGGCCCGGACCCGTCCTGGTATAAAGTGAGTCATCTTTTAGAAGGAGGAACAGGTATACAGGGTGTCCCAGAAATCGACGTCAAGCCGTAAACGGATGATAGACCAAGTCATAACAGTTATCATAAAAATACAAAAAAGAAATCCAACTCATGTTCTTTAAAAAATATGGTCACTTTAAAAATTCACTAAAAAATCCACACCCTGTAATTATTCAAGATTACATAATAAGAAAAAAAATTAGAATAAATTATGGAATTTGTAGTAACAAGAGTTAAAGAACCATTACAGGGTGTGGATTTTTTTAGTGAATTTTTAAAGTGACCATATTTTTTAAAGAACATGAGTTGGATTTTTTTTTTGTATTTTTATGATAACTGTTATGACTTGGTCTATCATCCGTTTACGGCTTGACGTCGATTTCTGGGACACCCTGTATAAATATTGCAAAAATCATAACAAGAACATTACACAACATTGTGCTTGGTACAACGACTAATAGTTAAATGCAAATCGCTCGTTTTATTGCATTTAATATTCAGTTGTTTCCGTGATTTTCTACACTTTGTATGTTAAAGGTAAGTTAACATTTTATTGTCGTTTTATTGTTTAAGTGGTCAGTGAAGGAGTACAATGCGTTGTGCGGTGAGATGATGGCAGGAACATTAAAGAACGACCGTGTTATGTATAATACAGGGTTTATTAGTTACAACGTACATTGTAACTAAAAAACCATGGCCAATTTTTTTTCAAGGCATGAGTAGATAGCAAATGACTCAAACCTATCTGCCGTTTTAATTTGGCAAACGATGTACCAAACACCCTGTATATGTGTGTAAGGATCATTATTTATTAATAGCTTATATTTTGATCATTCTTACTTTTGTTTATGATTAATTTATAAAAGAGTATCAATTGACTCATACTTGTCACTGATTCCCGCCATGATGAATTATTATAAAAAGCGGGTATAGCAGTGACAAGTGGTAAGTTCGAGTACGGACATGTTAGAGTGAAGACGTCTTGAATATTTTATTGTAAATTGGTTGTTATTATGTTTGTAACAAATGAATAAAGTTAAAATATTGGTACAAGTAATAGTTTTCATCATCAACCCGGTAATAACCCAACATGTGATAATTAATTATTCTTCGGAGCCTTGATTGGGGACGATCTATTCTCCATACAAACGTAGTCCTCATTTTCCTCGTTGGATACTGGCATTATCCTCCTAAAGCCCAGCCATACAAATGAAAAATCCAAAATATGCCACTGAAATTTGAACCTTTAGTGCAGGGCAATAGAGTTGATTTTGGTTTTGTTTGAAAATTGAACGAAACAAAACAAATGCGACTCTGTTCCAATTGAATATGATTTAAATTTCCTCAAACTGAATAAGTACTATAGGTACCTTGGGCCTTAGGAGGATATGGTTTTTTTTTATTTATTTTTATTCGTTTATTTATTACAAAAAATACATTGTGTTTGAATTATGTTATAAATAACTTAAAACTACAAGAACAACAACAACAAACAAACATGCAGCTAATATTAAAATTAAAACATAAAAACACACAAAATTAATAAAATGGGAATAAGGTATTTGACCACTAGTCAGATCAGTTTCTTTTTTCGAACTGTCAAAGCAATTTTGCTACTAAAGAAAATATGTTTACAGACTTTTATGTATTTTAGTCATAGCAAACTGCCAAATCCGACACAAGAGCAGCCGATGCAACGGAGCCACGCCGTTTTGTCGACTAAATAGTGTTTAGTTTTAAAGTTTTAATATACATATGTATGTTAGTCTGTAAGGTATTTTTAATATGGGCAGTGTTGCCTGATTTAAATTTCTAAATAAAAATAAATAGCTAACGGTTGGGCGTTTGATTTTTCCGTTTATTTCATTATTATACTAGTTAGCACCAAAAACAGGTTTTATATATTTTTTTAATGCTCCTAACTCTTATTAATAATGAAAAAATCAAACGGCCCGACCGCTAGCTATGATTAAAATACATCAAATTGTGTAAAAATATTTTCAATAATGTTAATATCTACAGAGGAAAATGCGGCCGACGCTTGTATGGAAAACGGTTTCGGGGCGGTCGTCCCCTTTCGTCTTAATATTTTTCTTTTAAGTATTCAATTTTTTCTAGCTTTTATTTGAATACTTTGTCGGCGTGATGTGCTAAATTGCTGCGGATGGACAGACAGATGGACATGGCGATATAAGGGTTCATTTTTGACTATGGAACCCTAAAAAAACAAATTTATAAACTTCGAAAACCGCTTCTGGTATTACGAAAGTATCCAGTCGTCAAGCTTTACGGCGCGATTCGGGAAATGAATTAGAGATCAACTAGATACGATATAGTAAAGATATGTACGTCCCACGGGTAAAGGTACCTTATCGCGGTTGACGCTTACGCTATTATTAACCCCGCTCCAATATTATTGCGGCGCTATGCGACGTAAACGCCGGCCGCCATAAGGTACCTTTTTCCATGGAACGTCACTTATCTTCACTATTTCATATCTAGTGAATCTCTAATTAATTTCCCGAATAGCGGCGCCAGCCGCCATAAATTACCTTTTGCAGTGGAACGTCACATATCTTCATTGTTTCATATCTAGTGAATCTCTAATTCATTTCCCGAATTGCGGCGCCAGCTGCCATAAGGTACCTTTTGCAGTGGAACGTCACATATCTTCATTGTTTCATATCTAGTGAATCTCTAATTCATTTCCCGAATAGCCGCCATAAGGTACCTTTTGCAGTGGAACGTCACATATCTTTACTATTTCATATCTAGTGAGTCTCTAATTCATTTCCCGAATCGAGCCGTTAGCCATTACTCAGTCAGTACCACGCTGAGTTGAGAACATCTCGCGGCACTTTACTTTGTACAAGCATCTTACTGTTTACTTCCTTTTTATTGTTGTTCATTTTTATTGCAGCAGCTTTTCCGGCTTAAGAGCCCATCAACGTGCACACTAGCGCCACTGCTAAATAATCGTGATTACTTAAATTTAACGAAAGATATTTAAAAAAAGGGGCCGCTACGTACCGTAAACCGGGGATACTTTGATCAATTTTAGAGTTTGGCACCATTTTTTGACGACCCTAATATACGTAAAAATATGAAAAAAATATATAATAATCGGTTTTTTCTCTTCTTTCCGCCTGCCAAATAAAAAAAATTAGGACTTATATTTTTTTCAGAAATAAATAAAAACAACGCGATCAAAGTTATATTGAGAATGGGGTTACTTTGGAACCACTAATTTTTTTGCTGACAATTTAAAGTAGACCCGCTAAAAAGCCTGTAAAAAATAAAAAAATAAAAATCGGTTAAGTACTTTTTAAGTTATTTATATTTTTAACGTGTGGGGTTACTTTGATACCATACCAACAGATACCAATTAAAAAAATTAAGCGCTTATTAGATTATTTACTATAAATAACGTAGGTTAACTTATCATTGCACTTAGCAACAGATTTATGAATTGCAAGCTTTTCCGTTTCAGTAAATTTGGTCTGTGTACCCGGGTTTTTGATATGTTGCCCTTATAGGTACTTATTGTATAAAGTTCAATAAAACATATTGTATGCTTTCGATGCGGCATGAATAGATTTAATAGATTTTGTATTTTTTGTAGTCTCGTTACCCGATAATTTTTTGTAATCTCTGGCATTATTTCTATAAAAAAAACAATGCATATATATTTTTTGTAGAATTAATACGCTGGGCTGGTGGCCTTACGCACGTATAATAAAACACCTAAAGCAAAGCCGCAGGATAAAATATAGCCAATTTCCACCCAGAAAGTTAATTCCATACAATAGAAAAGAGTAAAAGAATGTTTAAAATCAGATGAGGAGTTCCGGGGTGATCAACTCCTACATACAATCACAAACTTATAATTTTACAACCTCTACCTCTTCCACTGTCTCAAACGATACCTATTTATTATATAACTACTGAAAAAAAAATAGTAAGCTGCCAAAATAATGCATGGTGTTACTTTAATCTTTGATCAATTTCACCACGTACTAGTGATCAAAGACACCCCGACCCATGGATTCCCCGGTTACGTGCGCATGTGGAGGTTGTCGAATTCAGGTATTTTTTTATAAACTCGCGAATAAGCACTGATTAACCTAAGACACTATAAAATTTACATGTATTAATTATTGACACAAATACAGTCAAAGTTTTTCAACTAAGAAAACCAGGAAGAAAAGCGTACTCGCACTTAATATTTTTTTCTAGACGAAATAATAATATTACACTCGCATCCGCTTACTGCGCGGTGAAACAACTATCAGTGTTGCCAATAAAGAAAAAATAACTGCGAAATTATTTTTTAACTCGTTAAAACAAGGACTTTAGTAGCGGAGAGAAGTTGCTATCAAAGTCGACCCGCAAATCAAAGTAACCCCGGTTTACGGTACTTTATTTTGTATTTAAGTACCTTTTGAATACATCAAACTAGTTTGTATGTTGCTGGATTCGTCAATCTATGCGTCCAAAGTTAAAACGGCCGTTTTTGTTTTGAGTTCTTAGATCGCCGAATCCAGCAACATAAAAACTAGTTTTGTGTATTCAAAAGGTACTACACTACACACTAAAAATAAGTAAGCTTAGAGTGTTCCTTACATGGCTACCTTTACTTTATTTACTTTACTTTATTATTAACTATACTCTGTATCTTTAGGTATTTCAATAAAAGTAAACAAAATCTACCCCTGGCTCCTTAGGCCAGTTGAGGGTAAATGAAAACATTACATGATCAAATAATGTAGGTTAAAGTCAGGTCGTTCAGTGACAGATCCAGGCGGTTTTGTATTTGGTTGGTTAACCCGAAAATGTAAAACTTGTTTGTTTACTTTTATTTAAATAGGTACCTAAAGATACAGACTATAGCGACCCGCCCCGGCTTCGCGCGGGTTAACAAATTATACACCTAAACCTTCATCAAGAATCGCTCTATTGATAGGTGAAGACCGCATGAAAATCCGTTTACTAGTTTTTGAGTCTATCGCGAACATACAAACAAACACACAAACAGACAGACGCGGCGGAGGACTTTGTTTTATGTATATCTGAAAAAAAAACATGAGAAAATTCTCAAGCAAGTTTAGATTCTTATTTTTATTATTTACGTTACTCATTGGCGTCTATTTCAAGTGCCATAGAAATCAAAACTATAACTGTAAGATAGTTTGGCAATACCGCAAGTATTTCATGGGAACTTTGCAATATTTGAAACTTCGTGACGTGACGACTGCGGACACTTCACCAGTGCTCTCCAAGCCGCCCTATCTTGGGCTTAGTGTGTGCTAGCCCTTATTGTGGCTTTAGGCCTCATTTAGAGGGTGCGAGAACTCGCATGCGAGTTGCATTACATTCCGTTATTTGATTGGTTGGCTGAATTGATGTAACCTCAATGATCCGCAATGTAACTAAAATCGCATGCGAGTTCGCGCGCCGTCTAAATCAGCCCTGGGCCTCATTTAGATGGTGCGAGAACTCGCATGCGAGTTTCATTACATCGTGTTATATGATTGGTTGTCTGAATTGATGTAACCTCAATTGTCCGCAATGTAACTAAAATCGCATGCGAGTTCGCGCGCCGTCTAAAGGATGACTCACGTTAGACCGGGCTGTGTCCGGGCCGGAGCTTCCGGCGCATCGTTTTCTATGGAAAGCATCATGTGATCGCCTGTCATGTCATAGAAAAGTAAGCGCCGGAAGCGGACACGGCCCGGTCTAATGTGAGTCATCCTTAAATGAGTCCATGTCTCTGACGTTATTCTGTCTGCCCAACGGTTCTATGCTCTAAGGCGCAACGTGTGCCCAGCAAAAGTTACAAGATTAAACCTAAAACATAGCTTATTACACAAATCGTTAACTATTGTATTGTCCACAAGAAAAACGGGCGTTTACTGAACGTTTTTGACCCATATCAGCTTAGTCAATGTAGCAATACGTGTGAACAATATAGTTATCACAAAACACACAGCGGACATGAATATTAATCTCAAACTAAAAAGCGTATTTTTGGTGAAAATCCATGTGACTTAGGCTCTTTTTATTCTAAAATATCATTGCGTGCTGGCTGTTCATTTGATTATACTTTTGTGGCAGAAATGTATGAATTGTTTATGGTATGAGCTGGTTCTGTTGCTTGTTAAAAGATAGGCGATAGCACTCGTTGTAGTTATTTTAATAATGTGTGATTACAGCTAGTAGGATTTATTTAACCTACCATAATGGTGGAAAATAAGCGTGCAAGCGTGGGCGTTTGCAAATTTAGCGGAGTGCATGACACATGCGTTGCCTACCGTTTTAAGTATATAAGATGTCACTGAGTTGGCAACTTAAGGGATAATAGCCAAAACAGGATAGGGAGCATTGAAAACAGTATAAGTATAAACCTTTCCCACCACCAGGAACACAACACAACACTAACTATTACATCTACAGACAGTAAGTAGCAGTGATATTCTGACCGTGGAAAGAATATTTAATGCTTACTACTAGCAATAGTATACCTACCTATATTCACCTTATAACAAACGAAATACATTAAAAGAGGCAGAGCAAATGGTCCAATTTTATTTGTTTCCGAACATGGAAAATACATTACGTACATGAAATAATAACCACACTGTGATTTCCCCCGAGGCGAGCGACAAAGGTGTTTACTCGTGGGTATTTACTCGACAACTGTGACTGCGGCTTTTTGATCTGGAACTACAGTGGGTTAATTAGTTTTTATTCAGCTGTGTCGTCGGCTAATGCGAGTTTATAAAATAATTTGTAATAATAATGTAGACACAAAGACAAAGGATAGGTGTTTATAAGTAGCACAGATAGCTGTGTAACTACTCACTTTTAGTTCTATTTATGCTCTGTGAGTATTAAGACACTTATAAGAGTTATAAGAACACACTCTTGATCCTACCGCTACCTCTTAATAAGCCCTTAAGATATCAACACAACTAATACTACATTTCAAGCTAACATATTATTTACGTTATAAATACGTCGTCCTAATATATACATGGTCAATAACCTGTTTACATTAGTACATATTTAAGTAGGTTTAACTAAATAAATATTAGGGGACATCTTACACAAATCAACCTAGCCCCAAACTAAACAAAGCTTGTACTATGGGTGCTAGGCGACGATATACATACTTATATAGATAAATACATACTTATATACATAGAAAACACCCATGACTCAGGAGGAAATATTAGTATTCATCACACAAATAAATGCCCTTACTGGGATTCGAACCCAGGACCATCGGCTTCGCAGGCAGGGTCACTACCCACTAGGCCAGACCGATCGTCAAATAAACAAATAAATATTACAGGGACATTCTTACACAAATTGATAGTAAGTTCGAGGAGGCTTGTGTTGCGGGTGCTCAGACAACGATATAAATAATATACTATTACTTAAATACATAGAAAATATCCATCACTCAGGAACAAATATCTGCGCTCATCATACAAATGAATGCCCTTACCGGGATTCAATCCCAAGACCATCGGCTTCATAGGCAGGATCACTACCCACAAGGCAAGACCGGTCGTCAAAAGGTACTAAATTAAGAGGCCTTTATGGCTCCTTTGTGATGTTTTTTTTATCCTCTCTTGTTATGATTCGCCAAGTCAAAGTAAAGTATGCCTCAGACCACAACAAACAAAAAATAATAAAAGAAATGGCATGGAACATAATATAAGAATGGAACTTCGACAATCCAAGACTTGTTAAATTTTAATTGGGATAACTTTGGAGCTTGGCGTGCAATTTCTTCTCTTACAAGTCCGCAATCGAATTTAATTGAAATTATTTCGGCTTTGTTGAATTATTACTTTCTTTATTACACAATTGTACAGTGACTTTTGACAAACTTTTGACAATTGGAATTAATTTCTAACACTTTTGTTAACCGTGATTTCAATGCAGTAGTAAATGTTTGTATAAAAGAAAACTTTAACAATTTACTTATAATAAACTAGTGGCTGTGTGAGCTGTAGCCCTCTCAAAATGGCTCCGTCATTTTCAAAAATTTCATACCGATTCGACGATAAAATACTGTATAAATTCATTTTTGACACAAGCTATTATCACTGACTGTACTTTTCTTTCAACAGGCAACTAATCAATAGCAAAAACAAACACAATTAAGTTGCGTTGTTTTATATTTATCACAGAGATCTTTATGGCTACCTCCTGTAACCACATCTAGATCAGCACGATGGTACCATAATATTTCATTGTAACCAAGTGGATGCGAAGTTTCACCACAATCAAATGGGAAGTTAATCTAATTTTGCAAGATTTGACTCGAACATACATACATACATGCAATCATTGAAAGTTAAATCAAGGCTTGTAAAAACTATCGTGTTTTATGTTAAGACTGCGTCGAGCAAAATCAGCAAAAAAGGCAGTCACCGTTTAGTCGCTAGCGTTCACATCTCTTGATAAAAAAAAATAATAAATGTCATTATTATCCCAAAGAGTGTGTTTACAACGAATCACCCTTGAAAATCTGAAATCTTTTACAATATAATAAATACACTTATGCAAAGTTGTACCTAAAATGAGATGAACGAGTGTCACCGTTTAGTAAAATTTATATAAAAAAATCGATGCTCAAGCTATAAAACCGAGTGATTTCGAAAGCCAGATGACTGGGCTACAACGAATCAGGCTTTTCCTATTTTTTCTCTTAAAGGCAACAGAGAAATTCAATCGTAAACGTAAACTTTCGTAAAATTTCCATACATCCACCATATCTGTCAAATTCTCCTTTTAATCAGATGCCCGCTGGGGCTCATCCGGAGCGGTCGCGTACTTCTACGTCCCAGTTTGACATTTCGGATTGGCATATATATTGACAGAAATTCATGTCCGTATACAAATGATGATACCAGTGAAAAACTGTATTCAAAATAAATAGGGTAAATAAATAACGTCACACGGAGATCTAAAGTTATTAAAATTTCGATTTATTTTTATTCACAAGTCATAATACTTAAAAAATATAACAAATTATTTAATTAAATATACGAATACAACCAAATCACTGTAATTAGCTTCTTCCTAATTCACTTTAAATGAAAAAGTTTGAAGATTTGTTATTTCTTATTGGAATAAATTTTCATTGTGCTGGTATTCATATTACGTCATTTTAAAAACATATATGACATAATGTCAATATACTAGATAGACAATTTATCAACAAAATTCATCACATTTTAACGTAAACAATATAAATTATTAAAATTTTATTTATGAAGAGACGAAGCAATGTTGTTCACATAATTTCAGCAATCATATTCGTAGTTTCAACCAGTTTTGTTGCTATTCTAAGAGCTATCACGTGCTTTGAAAGTTAATTCAATGATACGAGTATATCATCAAGAAAAAAAAAGGAAAAGAAATTGAAATCAAGACTCGACCTGCAGTCTCAGCGAGTTTTTGTGGCTTTATTATCAGTTGATAGAACGACATTTAAAGCCAATACCATCGCAGTGGTCTGGTTTACGAGTACCTATATTGGTTTCATGTGACGATTTTTATATAAATGTATCTATCAAATAACAACGTGCTTTTATTTCATTGATATTTCAGAAATGCCTTTCAGTGAACGTTTATATTTATGAGGTCGTTTATGAGGTCTTATGTCTTATCAGCGTGGCTTTGGCCTTTGGACATTTTTGTAATGCTTTGTAATAAGGTAGGTGAGGTATATATATCCCTTATTGTTATAACCGTTTTTTGAATGAATTACAATTTAATTCTTATTTAAATAAAAAACCGGGCAAGTGCGAGTCGGACTCGCGCACGAAGGATTCCGTACCATAATGCAAAAAAAAAAACGAAAAAAAAGCAAAAAAAAAAAACGGTCACCCATCCAAGTACTGACCACTCCCGACGTTGCTTAACTTTGGTCAAAAATCACGTTTGTTGTATGGGAGCCCCATTTAAATCTTTATTTTATTCTGTTTTTAGTATTTGTTGTTATAGCGGCAACAGAAATACATCATCTGTGAAAATTTCAACTGTCTAGCT
The DNA here is from genome assembly GCF_910591565.1 of Cydia splendana. Classification (NCBI taxonomy): domain Eukaryota; kingdom Metazoa; phylum Arthropoda; class Insecta; order Lepidoptera; family Tortricidae; genus Cydia; species Cydia splendana. The sequence goes on along the minus strand of NC_085983.1, from coordinate 2,592,915 downwards.
ATCACGGTTCGTGAGATACAGCCTGGTGACAGACGGACGGACGGACGGACGGACGGACGGACGGACAGCGAAGTCTTAGTAATAGGGTCCCGTTTTACCCTTTGGGTACGGAACCCTAAAAAGTGGTCCACAAAAATACACATCCGCTCGGTCCGCTAAAATAATTTAAGTGCCCTACATAATATTAAGTAGGTAGGTATATTTAAGATTAACAATCAGTAAACATCATTAATTACGCTCAAATGCTTATAGCCTAAGCAAATTAGAAAAATCTGCGGAAATAATTCGTGTAGTTGTGAAAATTGGTACAGGTATACCTTGAGGTGTCCAGATAAACATACTAAAAGTCCTCGAGGGTAGGGGGTGTGCTGGGGGTGTAGAGGGGGGTTGAAGGTACCTTTTTTTATATTTGTGCTCATATCTCGAATATCTGTACGAATAGCATTATAATTACTTTGGACAAAAGTTTTAACATAAAATTTACTACAAATTTGGTTATTTTTATTTTTACTCTGCGATCAATACTTTAGGAGCTACAGGCTGTTAAAGTTAAATAAGTGATAAAAAATTTACGGTTTAAGAAAACGTCGAATTTTCGTAATTGTTCATCATAAATAAAAATTTTAGCTAAGAATAAGCAAGGTAAGCGACCTGCTGATAAAATATAAAAAAACCGGCCAAGAGCATGTCGGGCCATGCTCAGTGCCTGCAAAACCTGCTCTACCGATTAGGTTCGCTATATTTTTCCTTGAAAGTCTTTACTAATCTTTATTTTCACGATTTTTTTCATATTTTTTGGACCCATGGTTCAAAAATTAGGCGAACTAAAAGGTAAAACACAACTTTTTTTCTTTCAGATCGATTATTTCCGAAAATATTAAGTTGATCTAAAAATGGTTCTTGAAGACCCTTATTCGTTTTAAAAGACCTATTCAACGACACCCCACACTATAGGGTGGAAGCGAAAAAAATTTCATCCCCACTTTAATGTAGGGCAGTTACCATAAAAAAATCTTTTCGAATCTGAAATTTGAGCGTAATAAAATTAATGATGTTCACTGATTATTAACATTACGTGTTAAAGAACCATGTCCCGATTTGGGCCCTGGTGCGTCCATTAATGAATCGCATACTAACGGATAGGGGTTTACGAGTACATTCACGGAAAAATAGTTTCATTGTTAATTGAAGTGGGCATATGATTATAGGCAACCCAATACTGGTGGCTTAATTGCCGTTTATAAATCTGAAGATTCTTCATGGATAGATACTCGCAAATCTTATAAAACATGTCTCCCATTTCTGTTCATGGAGGTTTTATTAGTTGTGTTAGATGCCTTGCATACCCTTATTACCAAATAATGGGCTGATTTGGCCCGGTAGCAACGAGATGGTACCGTGTACCAAAAGAAGGGAAGAGGGGAAATGGTCGGCTCCCCAGGTCCAATCTATGCTATATTTCTTCATGCTCTTAGCAACTATAGCGCAAGTTATGTATCATTTTTGTATAATTTAGGCACTCATATATTTTTTGTGAATAATAATTAGTAGCGCGTGGGGGTGATGATTTCTATTTAAATTGAATTATGGCCAAAGTCAAACATTAAAAATGTAAAAAAAACTGAATCTGGCATTTGAAAAGTGTGAATACAATGTTTTAATATTTTACAGATAAATTTTTACAAATGAAATGGGTTTCTGCCACCAGTGCCACCCTATTATAAAGCAGTAGACTTTTTTGCTAACAAAGTATGCCCACCAAATACGCTCATAAGAACGATATATTCTATCGAAATAGGCTATGAACTATCTAATGATGATAAAATAATAAATGTTAGATGTATTATTTCATAAACGGTAGTTTTATTATTTTATTACAGTTTATTATAGCAAAATGTAATTTTACTCATTGGGTAACGCACTTTTGATATCAATTTGAAGTTTTCTGATATCTGTTATATTTACGGAATTAAAGCCTGGCTACACTTATCGATTACACCCTGTATAAGTTACTTCGGGACGCATCATGGCCCAGAACCCATACTATCCGGGACACAGTTCTTTAATATTATGTTGGGCTAAAAAGGCCCTCTGTCAGTGCGGGTGACAAGGCCCGGCCCCGGGCCTTATTGAACGTATGAGATGATATAGTAAATTTAAATATTTTAATTTAGGTACATAATTATGAGTTCTTTGATTTCTCGATAAGTTTTGAGTAAGCATCACTTACTGACTTACAAAAGTATAAGTGTAGTACAACCTGAATTTTATTAGATGTTTTTAAAGCCTTATTATCAATAGAGATTTAAAAATTAAGTTAGAAGTGAAATATAATAAGCGTCTTTAGTTGTAAAAAATATGTTACAAGACCTATAAGTAATGAAGGGATAATTTTAGATATAGTCCACTTTTTTCGAGTAGGTAAAATAGACGATTTCTTATATCTTTAATAAAAACACTCCTAGGTTTAATTCGGTCTATGTTTACAAACCGCATACCATCGCCCACCACCACACTGTTAACTGACAGTTCGTAAACCTTATTACAAAATGCATAAGGTCCACCGATGGACAGTTAAGAGCGTCGCCGTTTGTACCTATCTTAATACAAAAGTCAACAACGAAAATAATTAATTACCTATGACATGACTTGAACAAACAAGGAAAGCTATATATAAAATGTTTTTTCTCTGTTTTCTCACAAAGGAAACTTTGACAGTTTGAATTCCTCAAAGGAGGTCAATAGTTAACACTAAACTCGAAACAGCACCTTTAAAAAAACATTAGGGGTCACTGACCTGTCCCAGTAAATTGAGGTAGTGTGCGTGAGTTGCGTTTGTGTGTGAAATGGGGTAATTTGACAGAATCTGAAAATTTACCCTCCTCTACGCCCTCTTAAGAGCCCATCAACGTGCACACTAGCGCCACTGTTAAATAATCGTGATTATTTAAATTTAACGAAAGATATTTAAAAAAGGGGGCCGCTACGTACTGTATTTTATATTTAAGTACCTTTTAAATACATCACTACATGAGACTAGTTTTTATGTTGCTGGATTCGTCGATCTATGAAGTCAAAACAAAAACGGCCGTTTTAAGTTTGGACGCATAGATTGACGAATCCAGGAACATAAAAACTAGTTTGATGTATTCAAAAGGTACTTAAATACAAAATACAGTACGTAGCGGTCTCCTTTTTTAAATATCTTTCGTTAAATTTAAATAATCATGATTATTTAACCCGTGGAGCGCCCTACACAGACACGTGTGCTGGTAACTAGTATAGGAGTTCCATACTACGGCCATTCGGGGCGCTCCAGGGGTCAGTGGCGCTAGTGTGCACGTTGATGGGCTCTTAAGTCTTATTCTGTTTGAGTATTAGCTTTAAATCCCATATATTTTGGACTTGTCCTACCCAATTAGGCAGAACCATACTAAAAAGGGGTCCCAACTAACTTCATACTTAAGCTCCGAGATATAAAATTGAAGTATATTGTTTTGGACGGCCATTGTGGACAAAGTTGCTAGAAATGGCTACAAGGCTAATAAAATGCGGGTTTTGGGTCTAAATGTTCGCGGGAAGCGGAAAGTTTGCTAATTTTTAATCTTTACATCCTAGGAGGATATGTTATTGCTTACTCTTTTAAATAAATAAATATCTGGGAGACCGAGCTTTGCTCGGAAAACATATAAAAACTCAAAAATGCGAGTTTTCTCAGAGATAAGACCTAGCTAGATCGATTTATCGCCCCGAAAACCCCCATATAGCAAATTTCACATCAATCATGAGACCCGTTTCCGAGATCCCCGAAATATAAATAATATATAATAAATAAACTTATAATTTTTTTACGTATAAATAAACAAGAATGGCTCGTTTAAAGGTATTAGATATGGCACAATTACCTACTGACATTAAAATAAACATGAAAAGTTAAACAACTCACATATTGAAGTCACATTTACGATATGTTTGTGACTGCTTACCCTCAGGCGGACCGTATGCATGTTTGCCACCGATGTGGTATAAAAAAAATGTAAGTAGAAATCGGACAATTATTTTGACATGTTATTGAAAAAATAATATTACCTATGTAAGTTAATAAGTTTTGTGTTTATTTTAGAATGTAAAAAAAATATAATATCATGCCACGTAGCATATGCGAGGTATATAATAGGTAAGTAGGTATATTCCATTTAACTTTGATTTGGCCGACGACCGGTCTGGCCTAGTGGATAGTGACCCTGCCTGCGAAGCCGATGGTCCTGGGTTCGAATCCCAGTAAGGGCATTTATTTGTGTGATGAACACTAATATTTGTTCCTGAGTCATGGGTGTTTTCTATGTATATAAGTATGTATTTATCTATATAAGTATGTATATAGTCGCCTAGCACCCATAGTACAAGCTTTGCTTAGTTTGGGGCTAGGTTGATCTGTGTAAGATGTCCCCTAATATTTATTTATTTATTTATTTCAATAATTGTAATTTCATTCAAGTTTCATTACCAAACGATAAAATTACTTACCTTTAAGCACTTACACACTTGAGAATAAAATTCCTTTTTATCTCTACTTCCCTAGTAATATTGTACACGCGAAAGTAACTTTATACCGCTGAACCGAGTTAGATGAAATTTGGTATGAAGATAGTTTGAGGCCCGAGGAAGGACTTAAGATAGTTTTTAGGGTTCCGTACCCAAAGGGTAAAACGGGACCCTATTACTAAGACTTCGCTGTCCGTCCGTCCGTCCGTCCGTCCGTCCGTCCGTCTGTCACCAGGCTGTATCTCACGAACCGTGATAGCTAGACAGTTGAAATTTTCACAGATGATGTATTTCTGTTGCCGCTATAACAACAAATACTAAAAACGGAATAAAATAAAGATTTAAATGGGGCTCCCATACAACAAACGTGATTTTTGACCAAAGTTAAGCAACGTCGGGAGTGGTCAGTATTTGGATGGGTGACCGTTTTTTTTTTGTTTTATTTTTGCATTATGGTACGGAACCCTTCGTGCGCGAGTCCGACTCGCACTTGCCCGGTTTTTATTTTTTATTAACGTCAGTCAAAATGTGTGCCATCCGAATGTAATCATCCGAAGTTGCTAAGCGGGCGAGGTGTTAAAAATTACCTTAACACGCTCATATTCTCTTAACAGTAAAGTCGCGTCAAGATAATTTTGAACACCTCGCCCGCTTAGCAACTTCTGCTGCTCACTGTACAAACTAGGCTCTTCAAGCAACTTTATCTCCCCCTCTAGTTAAACTCGGCCCGTTTTTACGCCGGTTTTTGCCGTAACTCTAAAAGGGTTGCACTTACCGCGGTACACGGGCTTTAGTGGCCTCAGCGGCCTCTAACCGCCATGCGGTCAAGTAATTTTGTACATGGAGGCAGGCGTGGCTCACTCCGCGATTTCGTCGCTTTGCTACAGGTAGCTAAAAGTACATCCGTTCGGCTCCAATTTTGGGGAAAGCCATAAGCCGCGCGTGGCGCTGTCGCCACCTAGCGGCCATATCTGTGCTGGCCCCGTAGACAACATGCCAATCGCTAACGCTCGGCAGCGAACGAAACGCAACTGTCACTGTCGCACTAATAAGGAAGACTGATAGAGAGACACAAAGCGATTCGATGGCGAAGCCATAGCAATTGTCACCTTGGCTAGACCGCCTGATCGTAACAGACGCGTTTTGTTAGAGAGTGAGTCTTCTGTACCTAGTACTATTATTTATTATGTGATGGAGGCTTTGTTACTGGCCTCGGTGGCTCCTAGCAGACATGCAGTAAAGTCATATCGTTATGGCTACTTACCGTATTATACCGTAAATGAGCTGTTTTAGGAGTACTAGCCATGAGGTTACAACTATAGTGATTAAAAAAAAAAACTATAGTGATATTTATGATTAAAGTAATATAAGAATAAGAATAATATGACAACATATTTATGAGAACGGGGGAGAACCATGAAAATGATAGTTTAATTTACTCATAAAATGAAGAAATGACTTCGCCTCGTAAAACCAAAGAGTTATTTATAACTAATTTATCTTTGAAACGTATCATGGGCCCAGCATTTAGTAACTGGAGACGCCTTGGCTGTCAGTTTCTATACAAAACAGTTTGCCGATTTTTGCGGGGGAGGGGCACGTCAAATGTATGGCTATTTGTACATGATACAAATATCCATGCCAGATAAACGTCAGTCCATACAAAAGTTTGCACAATTTTAAAGGCGACTACGGTTATTAAATGCTCTAAGCATGGGCCCCATCTAGCTTGATTATATAATAGTTTACGTTTAATTTATTTATAAACCAAACAGTCGTAAGAAACATCAAATATGCAATACACAATAATATATGAATTTTAGAAAATAAATTATATAATGGGACTTAATCGAGTATTAGAATAGAACAATAGAACAGAATAGTTTTTTATTCGTAAACACACAGACAATAGACATATATAGAAAAAACATAGTGAAAAGTAGTGTCACGAAACGGCCCCATTGTAGCATGTTGCTGGCGACTTCCAGATGTATAGTTTATACTGTATCTTTTCATTATTATGAAAATCATATATATATATATAATCTGTGGTTTGGTTTTCAATAACGTGTATTCTATTTGTAATTAATACTATAGGATCAAATTCGCCACATTTCAAACATTGTAAATTACCTTATTGTTTTCGTTTTGTGATTTAATTGTAATTGATCGTAAAGTAATATGATATTTGATTTCAACCAAACTCATTCAAATATTTCTATAGTCATTTCAGTGTAACAGCAAAATGTACACTTAACACATTCACTGCCCCCGACGCACATGTGCGTCCAAATTCATACAAGTTTGTTCCTAGGCCACGCTCCCTGGCAGTGAATGCGTGAACTCTGCGATGACTCACGCTAGACCGGGCTGAGCTCAGGCCGAGGCGTCCGACATGTCTTTTTCTATGACGGCTGATCGGTGATTAGATGGTGCTTTCCATAGAAAACGAAGCGGGAAGCTCCAGCCCGGACAACTTGAGTCATATGCATAATGTGGAAATTTGGCAATCAAATTTTTAGCAACGTAAACTTAGTAGGTACCAGAAATAGATATATCTGGCTTTCCAACACAGAAGGGCCCTTACGCTTCAAGTGCAATAAGGTCCTTTCCATCTGTAATTTCAACCGAAATTTTGATAAAAACGTCCTTATTGCACATTAAGCATAAGGACCCTTCTCTCTTGGAAAACCACATATGTTACTTTACCGTCTGTGCCAAGTTTCATGTAATTCAAGCACATCGTTTTTTTAGGGTTCCGTACCGAAAGGGTAAAAACGGGACCCTATTACTAAGACTTCACTGTCCGTCTGTCTGTCTGTCACCACTGTCACCAGGCTGTATCTCATGAACAGTGATAGATAGACAGTTGCAGAATAAAATAAATATTTAAGTGGAGCTCCCATACAACAAACGTGATTTTTTTTGTCGTTTTTTGCGTAATGGTACGGAACCCTTCGTGCGCGAGCCCGACTCGCACTTGGCCGGTTTTTCAGTAGGTATTTAGCTAGTTTTCAGTATACTAGTATTTAATTGTATAGCACACATTTTATTATCTCCCTCAAAGTTGATTTGCGATTGCAGTAAATGTTACCTTTTTAACTTCAACAATAAATAGAGGTTGGAAATGCACGTAAAAGCTAAGAAATAGGTACAACTCTCCCCTTTAATACCTACCCCTAATATATCATCATCATAAAATCGTGAGGAAACCGGACTAATCCCAATAAGACCTAGTCTACCCTCCGGATTGGAAGGTCAGATGGCAGTCGCTTTCGTAAAAACTAGTGCCTACGCCAATTCTTGGGATTAGTTGCCAAGCGGACCCCAGGCTCCCATGAGCCGTGGCAAAATGCCGGGACAACGCGAGGAAGATGATGATATCCCATTAATTTGGTCAATTTATAAAGTTTTGCTAACATTAAAAGATACATATTACCTGCGTCATATTTAATATATTTATACAAAATGCCTAGCAAATAGAATATTTAACTTGTTTCTTCTTATTTCTCAAATAAAATACGAGTGAAAACCCGTCAAGTGTCAAGCCAATCCGATAAGAGTCGCCATCAACGTCAACAGAAATGTTACCTGGCCCCAATTTCACCACGGTGACAGGTGCGACAATTGTAAAATCACTGTTGCTGACGTCACAGGCATCCATGGGCTACGGTTACCGCTTACCATCGGGCGGGCCGTATTCCTGTTTGCCACCATCATTGTATTATTTAAAAAAACTTTATTATATCGGAAAAAAACAGATATTTCTTTTGCGAAGTTTCTGACAATTGTCAAGATTTAGAAGAATTGTAGGTAATTCTTGACAGGTAATGAGTTATATGTCGGAATTTCGTGACAATTGTAGTGTTTCTTGTGACAATTGTCATAAACTTAGCAAGAGAAATATCTGTTTATTTCCAATATAATAAAGTTTTTTTTTAATAAAACAATGATGGTGGCAAACAGGAATACGGCCCGCCCGATGGTAAGCGGTAACCGTAGCCCATGGATGCCTGTGACGTCAGCAACAGTGATGTTTTACAATTGTCGCACCTGTCACCGTGGTGAAATTGGAGCCTGATATTGTCTTTACTTATAAAAGTGCCTCCATTTTCCTGACATAAATGAAGGCTTTTTCAATGTTTTTTTGACAACTTGAGTCATGAAAAGCCTAATTACTTTCCGGCTTTAGCTAATTGGCTTCGGTATGAAGTGGAGAGCTTTTAGCCGAGTTCAAAATAGGTAAGTGGCATGTAGTATTTACATTTATTGTAAACTACGAGTATGTAGGTGTGCAATAATAGTTATTTGTTTTAAAGTGCAACATTGCTATCCGTTTTTAGGGTTCCGTACCCAAAGGGTAAAACGGGACCCTATTACTAAGACTTCGCTGTCCGTCCGTCCGTCCGTCTGTCACCAGGCTGTGTCTCACGAACCGTGATAGCTAGACAGTTGAAATTTTCACAGATGATGTATTTCTGTTGCCGCTATAACAACGAATACTAAAAACAGAATAAAATAAAGATTTAAATGGGGCTCCCATACAACAAACGTGATTTTTGACCAAAGTTAAGCAACGTCGGGAGTGGTCAGTACTTGGATGGGTGACCGTTTTTTTTTTTTGCTTTTTTTTCGTTTTTTTTTGCATTATGGTACGGAACCCTTCGTGCGCGAGTCCGACTCGCACTTGCCCGGTTTTTGAAGTGCAAAGTAAGCCTTTCCGAGCTGGTGTGGTGAAAAGAGTATTGTATTGTATGTTCCTAATTTGTAGGGATTTTATGTAGTAATAATAGTAGTAAAACACTTTAGGTACCATTGACCGGGGTGACTTTCAAATGCAGGGGCGACTTTAAAATTCTAGTTTTTAAGCCATAATATATATTTATGCGAGGTTTTTTACAGTAGGTGAATATGAATATATAGTAATCTAACTAGTTACAGGAACATTTTCAGTAAATAATGAATAATGGTAATTCTATGGCCGTTTTAAATCTATCAAAGTAACCCCAAATTTTCCAAAGTCACCCCGGTCTACGGTACCTATTGTAGAAAATAAAAAGGTGAACTTATTCTGCCAGTTATTACCTCCCAAATGATTGACTTTGTTTCTGTACATGTATTGGAAACTGAGTGAGGTGTACAATATTAGTTATTTTCACTACACCAGCTCACTTTATTGTTCAAATTTGCATTTTATCCACTAGAGTGAAAAAGTGACAAAGCAAATTTTGTGTTGACTGGAATTGACTTTTAATTTTAGGTTACATTTATATTATACGCTGTATTAACCAAATCAAATTAATATAAACTTTGTTTTTACTTTTAAATGATGGTTTTGAATGATTTAATATTAATGGACCTGAAAAGAGAAGAGTTGCAAGCATCTCTTAAGGTTGACTCACGCTCGACCGGGTCGGGACCGGGCCGGAGCTTCTGGCGCTTCGTTTTCTATTGAAACGTGATCACCGATCAGCCGTCATAGAAAATGCCATGTCGGACGCCTCGGCCCGGGCACGGCCCGGTCTAGCTTGAGTCATCCTTTAAGCTGCAATTGCAGTGGTGTAAAAAATACCGATAAACAGTTTTAAAACAAAATAAAAAGTATTTAAAATTTTAATAAATTTAAATCGTAATCAGATGTAAAAACGTTCATTTAAATCATCAAAAATTAAAATGTCCTTGTTTTGATGTTTATTCTTTCTTTTGGAAGCTCTTTGCATTGCAAAATATTTTACTTGAATTAATGAAATATTGCATAATTTTACGCTAAATGTGGCAGAAAATATTTCAATAAAACATTTATTAAGAACTTGCGACCCGCCCCGGCTTCGCACGGGTAAACCTTAACAAATTATATAGGTACCTAAAGCTTCCTCAAGAATCACTCTATTGATAGGTGAAAACCGCATGAAAATCCGTTCAGTAGTTTTTGAGTTTATCGCGAACATACAAACACAAAAACAGACAGACGCGGCGGGGGGCTTTGTTTTATAATGTGTAGTGATATTTACTCGAAAGTCCATATCAAATATTAAAATAAGAAATAAACTTCTATTGTGTGGCGGCGGCAAGGTTCGTGTGATTCTCATTTGTACTTTCTTGTATTGTGTAATAAATATTTATTTATTATTCTGTATTTATTTTACTTCATAAGTTAGGTTCTTTATAACATGAATATAAAAGTAAAATATAAAAACACTTACAAAACGATAAAAAATACATATAAACACATTATAAAAAACGTAACCTAGGGTGCCGCCAGCAGCGGGGCAAGGCCCAAGCTACCGGTGGTCAGGGCTGCAGAGAGAGGAACCGGCGGACTATCCGCGCCGTGTCCAAGATCACCGCCTTCTGCATCTGACCCTTGATCCAACCACCTAGCGAGAGTCTCTCAAGATGTTGGTCGAGACTCTTCGCTATTAGACCGTTCACTGAAATTTATTATTAGTATTTATTCAGAGCCTACTGTGTCCCACTGCTGGGCTAAGGCCTCCCCCTCTTCTTCCACTCGTCTCTGTTTAGTGCTATGCCTTCTTGAGAGGCTGGCCATATATAGCACTAATAAATATTTCAATAAAAAAACCGACCAAGTGCGAGTCGCACTCGCGCACGAAGGGTTCCGTACCACCTACGCAAAAAACGGCAAGAATAATCACGTTAGTTGCATGTGAGCCCCACTAAAATATTTATTTTATTCTGTTTTTAGTATTTGTTGTTTAACGGCAACAGAAATACATCATCTGTGTAAATTTCAACTGTCTAGCTGTCACGGTTCATGAGATACAGCCGGGTGACAGACAGACGGACAGTGGAGTCTTAGTAATAGGGTCCCATTTGTAGCCTTTGGGTACGGAACCCTAAAAACATCTGAATACCATTAGGCAGTCCGTACGAAAAAAAACAGAGGGTCAAAATCGATTCTGAAAGCCGCAAGGTTGTCTAGTCACATTATTAAGTGGACGGCATCTTAAATCCTCCTCCCCCCTTTTATAAGCCCCCTCCATTTGTCAATTTGTCCAAAAAATTAACAATTAAAATTCTCAAAGGGTATTATGTACATAGCCCTGCGGTAAACAGCCCAAGCAGTGAGGAAAAAACGCTTGAAGTGGTGATATTGGATTTTGTAAAAATGGGCTTGTAAAAAGATTATTTATAATTATCATTTATATCATTATAGAATACCATTTGATATTTACCAGTTGCTTTTCAGTGAAGGAAAACATCGTGAGGGAACCGGACTAATCCCAATAAGGCCTAGTTTCCCCTCTGGGTTGGAAGGTCAGATGGCAGTCGCTTTCGTAAAAACTAGTGCCTACGTCAATTCTTGGGATTAGTTGTCAAGCGGACCCCAGGCTCCAATGAGACGTGGCAAAATGCCGGGATAACGCGAGGAAGAAGAAGAGGGCTTGTACAAATGATGTTTTTTTATTATTATTTTGTATTTTATTCCCGCTTTTGCAACCTGACCTGATCCTAAAAAATTGAGCGGGAAATAGTTGTTCATTTTTAACCTCCTAAATCCCTGCGTTCAATTTTTTGTACATATTCCAAAATCTATTTTGAACTTTTATTGTGTAAGTAAGGGTTCCAATTTCAAAAACAAAACAATTGCTTCTGGGTCGTCTCAGGAGGTTAAATAGGTAACTATAATTTTAAATTAACAACAATGCCCATCTTCAGACAAATACACGTTATCAACTACACATACAAATTCTTAAAGAAGTAAATTAACCGATTGAATTGTCATTAGCATCTTGAAAAACGAAATTTAAAAATAAAAATTAAATCGCCTACTGTTTTTAAATATGTCGGTTTTTCTACAGATAGTATTGGTTTACTAGTCTATAAGAACCACAGATGGGCAAGTTCCGGAAAGTGTCAAAAAATTCACAGGTATAAAGGAAACTTTCATTTTGAAAATGGGAATCAATCCCCATACAAAAATATGAGAAATTTCCGAAAATTATCCATGAGGAATTTTCACAATTTTGGAAACTGACGGCACACAATTAATAAGAACACAGCTTTATACAGCTGTTTACATTGAATGAGATCTTTTCAAGTTAAGAGTCTACCCTCTCTGGCCCCAATATAAATCTCTTACATAAATAAACCCAGGTGGCTGTATTTTTCTACGGAATTTATTGCAGACTTTAAGAATTAAAATTCTGGGGTGAAAAATTGTGTAAAAGATTAAGTTGAGGGAAGTTTATTTTTAGAATTAAGTTTAGAACTGGTTCCTTGAAAGTTTTGCTCTTGCGACTCCGTAGGGATGGAGAAAGAGACAGGGAAGTTTTCGGAACGTAGCGTTATGTTCTAATTTTTAAACTGAATGTTTGAATAGAGTTGTTTCCTTTAGAGAAAAGGGTATTTATTTTCCTACTAGTCAAATCAGTTACATTTTTAGAACTGTCAAAACGATTTGCTAATATGGAATTTATATGGAACGTTACATCGTGACGTCACGGTCAACTCGCCTACTTTTTATATTTATATCCGATTTATTAAATAGAACTTGTGTTTAAAAATAACTCCTATATGTATTTTTTTTATGGTTCCGTACCCAAAGAGTAAAACGGGACCCTATTACTAAGACTCCGCTGTCCGTCCGTCTGTCACCAGGCTGTATCTCACGAACCGTGAAATTTTCACAGATGATATTTAATTACACAAACGGGTCTACCGCGATATAATTTCATTGTTTTTACCTTTAATTCCGACGTTTCAGCTGAGTTGCACCAGCTGTGGTCACGGAAAGACTGACGTCCCAACAAATGTCAACAGAGATATTAATAAAACACCACTAAACTACCCGAAATTAGTTATTAAAAATGTTCGGGGTAGACAAAGAAATTGCAGCTACCCGTTAAAGTTTAATGTTTAAACGTCGGAATTAAAGGTAAAAACAATGAAATTATTTCACAGATGATGTATTTCTGTTGCCGCTATAACAACAAATACTAAAAAGTACGGAACCCTCGGTGGGCGAGTCCGACTCGCACTTGTCCGGTTTTTCTTTATCTAATAATTATCTGGTGCTTTATTTCATGCATGGTGTGAATAATTCATTTTAAATACAGTATAATACCCTATTTGTGATTCACTATTCACTGCTTAATCTCCTACTAGGGGTGCGAAACTCCTTTTCATTTCACTGATCCCTATTGGATAAAAGCCTCCTCGAGTCCCTTCCATTGTTCTCTGTAGTTAGTTTCATCCAATTTTTTCCTGTTTTTACAACTGTTATGTCATCTGACCAGCGTTTTTGTGGTTTTCCATGATATCTCTGTTCTGGTGGTCCTGTCCATTCAGTCATGGGACATACAAATTGCAGTCGGGTTGCAGTCTGTCTGTATCGGCCCTTAGGGACAAAATGCAGGGTTTTCGCCAACAACTTCATTACATGCCTGGCAATTTATTTTTAATTTTCAAATTGAAAGTCATATTAAAAATAATAATTAACTTATTATTTTCTGAATTTCAGGTAAGAACTTCTTATAATTCCGTACCAACATTCAAGAAACTCTGGACCCATTGTAAGTAGGTTGACAGATATTTAGATGCATAGCCATTATTTATACGATATTAAATTCGCGATGTGTGATTGATTATAGAGAAATTCCTATCACCAAATGCTCCGGCTGCGGAATGAATTACCCGCCAAGTTTTTTTAAAGACTGTAATTATTTTGAAAAAAAAAACCTATTTACATGGGTTTAAATTTTAAATAAAAATTTAAAAGGTTTAAGTTCTTGCTCGTCCTGCCGATTTCGCGCAATTTCGTGAACAAATGTCAAATATAGAAATCTCGTGATCAAATGTCAAATATACAGGGGTACTACTAAACTAAATTAATAACTATCTTACATCTAAAATAGGCCCTTGAGGGCCTTGAGGCATTGTACCAAAGATGCGTCCGGCATTTCCTCGCTGAATCGCAATGCTGATACGTTGTGCGAGGTAGCCGCCAGCTCTTCGGTCACTGTTACATCAACTAGACACTTCGCGATTTTTGCAAACAACTTGCGCGCGCTGGGATCCCATGGACCTAGAGTTTCAACTCCAAATGAACTCCAACTCTACCGAGGCTAATGTCAAATTAATATGAATTAGTCCACACTCTACCATCGTTCAAAAATGGGCCCCAGGCGGAAGCCAATGTCGTGCACACAACCAAAAAAAGAACATAACTAATTAATTTATTTTGGTATTCCGAAACTACGAGTAAAGCTGAAGCTGAGAAAAGAAAAACTTAAACACTGCTGCGCGAAGTCTGATAAGTTATTCAATATTTCACTAAAACAACTTTAAACTACAATATACTGTCAAAATCACGCCGAACTTTAAAAATAAATTCCATCGTCTATGAATGTGACGGGCAGCCGGCGGCCATCTTTGCGATCTTACGCGCCATTTTCACGTAAATTTGGCGCGAACTTTCGTGCACTTAAATCATTTTAGAGCGTGTTTTATGTCCCAGTTTTTGCGTTATATAGTGGAAAGGAGGTTAATTCTTTTTTTTCTCTTTGTTCGATTTGTTGCTGTAAGTTTTGTTTGGGACAATAAATGTCTTTTTTTTTCCAGACAAGTCGTAGGATTGTAAAACTTTAGTTTTTATGGTAGCTTTGTTTCTGTGTTAAATTTGCTACGAAAAATGTTGCATTTTGAAGTGTCTGTGTTCATACTAAACTATCTGCAGCTTTTTGGATTGTTTAGGCATCTTTTTCATATTATTAATTTAAAATTTCGTCGGAAAAATTGTTTTTTTTTTGGGGTTCCGTACCCAAAGGGTAAAAACGAGACACTAATACTCAGACTCCGCTGTCCGTCTATCCGTCCTTCTGTCTGTCTGTCACCAGGCTGTAACTCATGAACCGTGATAGCTTAGACAGTCGAAATTTTCACAGATGATGCATTTCTGTTGCCGCTATAACAACAAATGCTAAAAAGTACGGAATCCTCGGTGGGCGAGTCCGACTCGCACTTGCCCGGTTTTTTTAGTTTTCCCATAAGTGGAAAATATTGTAGGCTATACAATAAAATACTGTCAGTGTATTAATTCTGATTAAGACACCCAGTCCAGTAGGTATATATCTGTATAATCAATTCAGAACTTCTCTAAACGGTAAAGTCGGGACGGCCGGGATCCTAAAGTGACAAAAAACGGATGAATTTAAATGCCTCGATTATGATGAGACTTGTAGGGTGACAACCCTGAGTGATTGATATACGTACAAAACTCAATTATGGCATCGTGCGAAAAATAGCAGTTATAATAGCGGTGTCAGAAAAACAGAAAATTGTTGGACACCTGTGGGAATAAAACAAGTCATTCGATAACATAATGATGTGTTTTTAAGTCACACTACTTATATACAAATTATGAACTGAAATACATAGATGACTGAAATATTTTCTCTCTCTCTTAAATAGAGACTGCCCTCCGTGTCATTCGGCCTCTGTTATTAAAAGTGACTAAACCCTCCTAGTCACTTTTACTTTAGTTGACATCTATTTCAGTTTGTCATATATTTTTGGACTTAAATTTCAGATTAGTTAACACTTATTTGGAATTAATAATAAAAGTAACTTAAATATCAGTAAAAAATAAATATGAAAACCGGCTTAAATATATTCTTTTATATTTTCCATAAACATTTTTGAGATAATTTAAACGTAAGTTTACAGTTAATAGAGTTCGGCAAGCCATTTCCGTCAGTAGGAAAGGGCGGTAAATTTAAAAAATATAGGTGCGAATGCTTGTCCTCTCATAGAAAATTGGAATTTTGCGCCTTTTTCTACTGATAAAGTGGGTTTGTCAGAGTATACAATTAAAGCGAGGCCGAAAGCCGAGCTGCGGGAAGGCAGTGCCTCCAAGCGTTCTACTTTCAACCAAAAGCGTCATAGATAATTTGAATTTCGTGCCTTTTTCTACTGATAAATTGGGTTTGTCAGAGTACCTATACAATTAAAGCGAGGCCGAAACCCGAGCTGCGGGAAGGCAGTGCCTCCAAGCGTTCTACTTTCAACCAAAAGCGTCATAGATAATTTGAATTTCGTGCCTTTTTCTACTGATAAATTGGGTTTGTCAGATTACCTATACAATTAAAGCGAGGCCGAAACCCGAGCTGCGGGAAGGCAGTGCCTCCAAGCGTTCTACTTTCAACCAAAAGCGTCGGTTGTCAATACGGCGTTATTTCCATAAAGAGAATTTGAGATCAACCTCATCGACAACCGCCAATGTGGTACCTTTTTGTTGAAAACGTCACATATCAGCATGTATGTTGTAGGTACATATTTACAAATGTGTCGCTTTTTCTGGTAATATGCCGGTTTTACGAGCACATCTGTGCACAAGCAACCTTAATTTATTAGATTTGTGTATTGTTTGTCTTTGTCGACCTCGTGCCCAAAAGTGCTGGATGGAAGTATACTCTTATTACTTACATATACGAGTAGATACTCTTAATAGCAATAGGATTATTAAGTTTCTGAGTGAGTTCATAAACTAGAAATTTTAGGTTAATACAGTCAAGGTCATAAAATATACAATTGGTACATTGTTAATCTCACTTTAATGACAGGACAACCAAACACTTTGTATAAATAAGTATTTGGTTACTTTTATATAAATCTCCAGATCTTCGAACATTACAATTGTCAGATCTCAGAACACTTGCCACAATTTAAATCATTTTAAACCTTTAAATATAAAATAATTTTCAACGAGCGCGCCTTCAAATCTCGAACAAAGAACACTCAACTGTCATAACGGTTTTTGATTTAAAATCAACGCTATTTTTGGTGATTAAAAATTTTAAGGCATGAATGTCTACTTTATATTTTATAGACGGGGTCTGAATTGGATTAAAACTATTGAAATGGAATTGTTTATTCACGAAACTGAATAAATTAAGTACTGCTTTTTATTTTTCTATTGTTTGCAACATTTAGAATATTATTGTTTCAATATTTGCCGTCATTCCGTTTACACGTCGTTTATAGAAAACAACGACAACAAATAATTCAGTAATAATGTAGAAAATAATATTAATAATTCATAATCATTAGGTATATTAACTAACGCAATTCGTAACCTTTTGAGAGTTTTTAAAAACCTGACAATATTATATTAACAGGCTGTACCGTGATAGCAAATAGGTACTATATATAAACAAAACAAAATAAATATTGCGTAATGGTACGAAACCTTTCGTGCGCGAATCCGACTCGCACTTGGCCGGTTTTTTCACATCTTTAGACCTTTTGTGGCACATTAAAGACTACTTCGTTTTATTAAAACCTGCCACAAGAGAGGGGGGAGGGTTCCTACACATTTTAGTAATGAAACAATAACTCCAATTGTTTTGTTGAAAGCCAAAACTCACAAATATCCCGTCCACGGAAATTAGGCCGTTAAACCGGATGGTCACCCCATTTGCCATGACAATTTATTGTCAACAGCTTGCGTCGCGTGCTTACCGTACGTTTTTGAAAATTAGTGGTCGTCTGTTATACAATTAGGACAATTACACATTTGTTTTACAAAAACAAGTGGAAAACTAAGTTTGTTTAAAATGTTTGTGTGGGTACAAATGGTACAATACCTATAAAAGGGGAAAGTAACTTTTTCTATCTTTACGCTTAAGCCACCAACAGTTTAGATATAATTTGGTATGGATATATAGATTTAATCCCGGGGGACATAAGATAGTTTTACAAAAAAATATTCCTACTGATACTATATAAAATTTATTTGAAACTTGAAATGCATTATGTTGTCCGTGGCTTACAAATCAATTCTGACACCCGTCAATAAGATAAACAATACTTTATGAGATAGAGTTAGACCAAGCTGAGTTGGTAGCGATTTTAATAGCCCAAACTGTGCAAGTGTTATTTAAACATCATAATTTCATTTCAGGAACACAGCGATGGTTAACATTTAGAAGACATTTTCAAAAAAAGAAATTCACATTTATCATCTTTTCATAAAATAAATAGTTACGGCCAAATTTCGAAATCGGAAATCGGCCGCTGAATATCCCATACAGACCTATATGAAACAAATCTGCAGAATTAATTTTGGGCCCAGCTGCTCAGAAAGCCGAAAGTAACGTACCTACCTTTAAGGCGTGCTTTTCCCGTACGAGCTAAGCGAACCAGTTTTTTGAATCCATCGGAAATATAAGAAACAATGTTTTAAAATTGTGAAAAAAATATATCTTATACTTAAGGATCTGGCAGATATGTTTTGGATCTCAAAAACATGATTAGATAAACTTTGCTCGATAGAAAAAAAATCCAAAGTTACGCCTTTTTTTAACAATAAATCAATCTCAGAGCTACAATACAAACTTTTTTGACTTGTTTTTTACATAAATGTATAGGTAATAAGATAATCTAGATGATTTGGATCACTTTGTCTCGGTAACATCATTAAAATAATTTCTATGTTTCAATACCTACTAAATCCGCAAGCGCCGTCACTCGCGAACGCACTTACGCCCTCTTCAGTCGCGCGGAAGCGCTTGTAGAGGACGGACCTGCATCAGTCTGTTCCGTGCGGTCACGTGATTTTACCATTTACAAACAATGGGAAACAAAGCATATGAAACGTAAGAAAAAGTCACTAAGTGCTATAAAAACACACTTTCTGATAACAGAAGCATCTAATACTTTACGAGGTGCTTGAAAGCGCCTAGCTTTCCTACATCAACAGTTAAAATATTTCAGTATTTTCACTAGGTCAGCAACCAATTTCAATGTAGGTAAATAATATTATATTCCTAGATAATATAATTGTGAGTATGTAAGTATGATATATTTACAGTATTTCACCTTTACTGATATACCTACGTCCGATCTGCAAAATGATTATATTCCTTCGTGCTCTTTGACTCCTTTGAAAATCAGAAATTATTTATTTGGATTGATACAGTATGGGGATGTTACAATATACATATGTATGTATAGTGTTACGCTTTTAGTATGAGGGTGCCGAAGGCGCCCGGCTTTGGATCGCATGCAACGCGCCACGCCCGTCAAGCGTGCAAATTCATCATCATAATCATAAATTTAAATAAATATAAAATGTCAAATTGAAATAATTGAAAAAATTACCCTAATAGGCATATCGCAATACAATTATTTAAGAACTAAATACATATGACTAATTTTAATATTTGACCACGGTCGACATGAATTAAATATAATTGAGAGTTCAAGGTGCCTACAGGCAGTTCATCTTGCGCTTGGTTGTATTAGTCTTGTTCGAGAAACTGAACACGGTGAAAAATAGAGATAATACTCCTAAAAATACGTGTGATACCTCATTAGATTCGTCATAATGCCTAGAAAAATGCATTCGAAGCACACACAAAATATCAAAAGATAAGCAAAAAAAGGGGGAAAAAGTAGAGATCTTTAATTTCCCCAATATCTCAAAAAGTATTCATATTACGGTGCGAGATGGGTGGGGGGTGCTCGACCAAATGTCATAGAGGGCCCCAAGACAAAACAAACTGCATTAAAAATTTTTCAAAATGGCCGACTTTTTTTTTATTTTTTTCAAGTTGGTCCGAGCGCGCTGAGATTTGACATGCGGTGAGCTTGGGGGCCCATAATTACCATGTGAAAAAAAATTTTTGGAAAAATCCAAAATGGCGGCGGACACGGGCCAAATTCAAATTTCCAAGTAGGTTAGGCGAGCCCGACGGGCGAGCTTCAGGCTGGGAGGCCGAAGGCCGACCCCGCGGAGGGCCGTCAGGCCCGGAGCTTTATCTCGAATGTCCAAGCATGCTCCACCCCAGTGGCGTAGCTAGCATGGGTGGCACCTGGGGCGGAAATTGTGGGTGTCACCCCAAAATTCAATCAAAATTGTAAAATATGTTTAATATTTTACAATTATAAAATTACGTTTAATATTCCATAGCTCACAATTTACTCCATCGCTTTCATTTTAGATTCCATGAACTCTCAATAGTCCACACCCTAGCGGGTGTTGCCTCTGCGCGCGTTCTATGACACGGGCAAGGACAGCATCCGCTTGGTGTAACCCACATTTCATAAGTGTCATAAGGGCATCTACATGTTGGCTTGGGCTCTGCGCACGCTTCCCAAAGGTCCGAGTCATCATTGTCCCGTGAAAGATATACAAATAATTTACGTTAAAAAAAAAACTTTTTTGCCAAGTGCGCGATTTGAAAGAGATTCTGTAAAATCCCATTTCACAATGAATTTCAAATAGTCCAGAGTCACCCAATTAGAAACAGTGACATAGCTTCTCAATTACAGAAATAATCACATAATGAAAAAAAAACCTTTCTGAATAAAAAAACCTACGAGGCGCCAACATATTATTGTTACATACCAGGAACCCAGGGAGCTTTTAACCATGCATTTCTGAGGCCAAAATAAGTAAAATATACTAAAAGAGTTTACGTCAATTTCGCCAAAATAAAATTGTTTTTCGATTTTTTGTACATAAAATGTAAATGTATGTAAATTTGTAAAACTGTCACCCAAAAATATTTTTTTTTTTTTGTCAATTACAGAAATAATCACATAATTAAAAAAAAAACTTTCCAAAGTTGCGAAACTTTCCACATGAGAATTTCTCGTTTTTCGATTTTTTGTTCATACAATGTAAATGCTATAATTTGTAAAACTGTCACCCAAAAATAATTTTTACTTTTATTTGTCAATTACAGAAATAATCACATAATTAAAAAAAAACTTTCCAAAGTTGCGAAACTTTCCACATGAGAATTTCTTGGTAACTTCTGAGAATGTTCTCAAGAACGAGAATTTATTTATTTATCGTAGTTTATACCATGAATACTCACGATAGTTTAGGTGTAGTATCCTTACCCCCAGAAAATTCCGACTTTTGGTCTACCGCTTCCGGTCAGAAAAATGTATGACGGCCCGGCCAAACGGTCAGACCTAGGTGGGGGGTGCTCGACCAAATGTCATAGAGGGACCCTGGCAGTTTTTGACGCCGCCATGTTTTTTTTCAATATGGCTGACTTTTTTTTTTATTTTTTCAAGTTTGTCCTAGCGCGCTGATATTTTGGTCACGGAATCTCGGGGTCCCCTAAATACCTATGAATTTTTTTTTTTGGAAAAATGCTACAATTGCGGGAAAACTGGCCACTTTTATTTTGTATGGCAACTTTTAAGACGAAACAGGAGCTGAGTTTTAAATATTTTAGGTAAATATACCCGTCTCGCTAACGGAAGCGGCACCTAAAAGTAGTGCGATAAGGACAAGGCGAAAAATCCGGCGTAAAAATCTCAAAAATCGAGGTTTCGTACTCCTCTGTTTCCTCCTCCAAAACTTAACCAATCGTAACCAAATTTGGAAATCTAAATGATTATGAAAGTATCTGTGTCGAACCGTTCTGCTTTTTTGGCTAATTGATATCAGTTTTGAATGCCACGCCTCTCATTGCGGCATAGTCAATTAGGCCATTTTGGCCATTTTTGAAGGGCTCTAGCGCCTTAAAAAACAAAAATATCAAAAAAAGCAAAACGGTCCGACACAGATATTGACAATATTAATCTGTGTTGAAAAAATCATTGCTCTAGCTTCAAAAACCACGGAGGAAAACGAGGAGTACGTTTGTATGGAGAAATGACCACTCCTGTTGGCTCTTAAACGGTGCGTGATAGGTGGGGGGTGCTCGACCAAATGTCATAGAGGGCCCGAGACAAAACAAACTGCATTAAAAAAAAACAAAATGGCCGACTTTTTTTTTAATTTTTTCAAGTTGGTCCGAGCGCGCTGAGATTTAGCATGGCGGGAGATAGAGGCCTCTAGATTCCTATGACAAAAAATTTTATTTGGAAAAAATCCAAGATGGCGGAACAATAATTTCCATGTTGCAGGAATGTTCTGAGAACATTCTCGAGAACGTTTCCGCTTTTTGGGAATGTTCTGCAATTTGTACATTGCTATGCTGGTGGTACTGGACTATGAAACTAGGCGAATTCCAAAACAGTTTATAGGACATTTTAGTCTTTAAATATGATCAGGAATATTCTGTCAAAATCTCTCGGGTTCCTCATGGTTGTATATTATTTCCTTAATGGCGGTTATGCAATCTGCCACAGTTTTACGAATTTTTATTCATGGCACTACTGATGTTCACGGTCGGGTGTCACCCCCCAAATGGGTGACACCCGGGGCGGGCCGCCCCCGCCGCCCCCCCCTAGCTACGCCACTGCTCCACCCCCAGTAATTTTGGGCGAGCCCGAAGGGCGAGCTTCAGGCAGGGAGGCCAAAGGCCGACCCCAGTGGATGGCCGAAGGCCCGGAGCCTCCACCCCGACTCCCAAAACGCGAGGCCGAAGGCCGAGCTGCGTGAATGGAGTTCCTCCAAACGTCCTACAAAGTCAACTTTCTTGATAAGCGGAGCCGGCGGGCCGAAGGCCCGACGGCGAAGCGTCAAGGCTCGCGAAGGCCGAAGGCCGAGCTCCGCGTTGGACCGAAGGCCCGAAGCGTCACACGTGAGGAGGAAGTTGGAGCTGAAACACGACCCAATAGGACAAGTTACGATTTCCCAAGCACGCGAGGCCGAAGGCCGAGCTGCGGGAGTGAAGTTCTCGCATGCGGATCTTTTCTTTCTATCAAAAGTACAACTTTATTTATTTCTCCCTTTGGAAAACAAACTACTACACAACAATAACAACAGCAGGAATGGACTGCTACCAACAATGTGGGTTAGGTTAGGTTAGAACTGCGACCCTCACAGGAACAGACTGCTACCAGAAAAGTGGGTTAGGTTAGGTTAGAAATGCGACCCTCACAGAAACGGACTGCTACCAGAAAAGTGGGTTAGGTTAGGTTAGGTTAGAACTGCGACCCTCACAGGAACGGACTGCTACCATAAAAGTGGGTTAGGTTAGGTTAGAACTGCGAACCCCTCAGAAACGGACTGCTACCAGAAAAGTGGGTTAGGTTAAATAGGTTAGAACCGCGACCCTCACAGAAACGGACTGCTACCAGAAAAGTGGGTTAGGTTAGGTTAGAACTGCGACCCTCACATAACCGGACTGCTACCGAGCTACAGGAATGAAGTGCTCGCACGCGGATCTGTTTGTCCTAGCAAAAGTACAACTTTGTTTCTTTTTCCCATTGGAAAACAAGCTACTACGCAATTACAACAGCACAAACAACAGCAACAACAACACGTCAACAACAGCACCTACAGCAAACAACACGCGTACCGCGGGGCCCTCGGGCCCCGCGCACAGGGCAAAATCTAGTTAATATTATTAAAGAGGAGGATATTTCCAATACAACATTATATACTTGCAGGACTATATCTCCATTATTTATACTTTTTATTCAACGCTGAACACAGTCCTCCACGCCTCATTTTCGGCGTGAAAAAGCGATTACGTAACATTAAATATAATTTTAAAGGTATTAAATATTCATTGAAAATTAAAAAAAAATTATGGTGTATTTAAAACATGTCAACAAATGTACTACTTGTAGAAATTTATCTTAAAGTTATTTAGGCAATTGTAAATTAACAAAATTTTCTCAAACTTCCTTCTTTATTGAAAACGAAAAAAATGTATAAATAACTATCGTAAAATTTTGTCGCTCTTCTCATATAAATGCTTAATAAGATCACATTATAAAAAAAAATTAATACGTTTTAAGACGCTATTTTGGGTTTTACACATTATTACGCGATCAAGATCATAAAAAAAAAACATTTAGTAAACTTTACTAAATCAGATTATTTGTGAAGGGTGCGGAATACGGGGTGTGATTACAGGGAGTTCAAAATAAGGCGGGTATAAGACAATTTTTTTAAATATTTTATGTTATTCAGTCAGTTACGTGGTCTTTCACTATCGGCCTCATCTGAGAATTCAAAGTCGCTCAACGAGCTATGGAGAGGGCTATGCTCGGAGTTTCTCTGCGTGATCAAATCAGAAATGAGGAGATCTGTAGACGAACTAAAGTCACCGACATATACTGTGTGCATATTTATTTGCGTTATTTGACATCTGTCACAACAGCAATACGACGTAAAATGTCTCGCACATCGAAATCACAAAGGAAAACAATTGCACTACGAACGTTTACGTTCTACGTCTTTTTTTTAATTTTAGGGCTAGCCGGACACCACCTTTATGAATCGGTAGTCGTCTAAGTAAATCGATATGAATTTTTCATTTTTCTTTTAATAAAAATAAGGAAAAGGTGGATAATCAACTGTAAATATGGATATATTTATCGTCACCTAACAGACAACAAATTTGACACAGAAATAACATAAATAAACTTTAAAATAGATCCCCAGTTAGTTTAGATTTTGACGTTGGGTGCGACCTACTCGGTCGGTGTATTAAATGCCTTGCGCGAAAACCATATAATTCTAGCTTATTTAAATCGCAAATAAAAATTCATTATACGTCACAATTCGATACCCAGTCTACGTGCCATACAATCGTAATCGCTTGCTGTGACTATCGATTTGGGTTAGTTACATCTCTATACAGGATGTCCAGTAATTAATGGACAACCTTCTAACCATCGAGAGGGCAGCTTAGGCTGGTCCAGAAAATGCACTTATAGGTCTAGTAAAAGTTTCGTGGTTTTCGAGATAATCGCACTTTTATGTCTTTTTTACTAGTTAGCACCATACTTCACTTTAAACACCATCTAGGCCATATCTTTATTTGTAGAAATGTAAATAGGATGTGTGATACCATTTTAGAATCAGTATTAGATAAACTATTTTTAAGAAAGTTGGCCACTCTGTTCTCCATACATTATATATATATGGGCAGGCCACATTGCGCGCAGAGAAGATGGCCGATGGGGTCGAAAAGTGCTCGAGTGGAGACCACGGACTAACAAAAGCAGCGTAGGACGTCCACCCACAAGATGGACAGACGACCTTGTTAAGGCCGTCGGAAGACGCTGGATGCGGGTCGCTTCCGACCGGAATGGAGGTCCAAGGGGAAGGCCTATGTTCAGCAGTGGACGTCTTATGGCTGAGATGATGATAATGAGTCAGTTACAACTTAATTATATAATGTACTTAATAAAATGTAGGTACCATCGGTGCGCGAGTTTGACTCGCACTTAATTGAATTATTTTCTTGAAAACATTGTTTCGTTAAAATTGTGCGATCATTAAAGTAGGTGTAAAGTCGATAGGTATTGTAAACAATAATTTATTAAGTTAGGCAACAAAAGTATTGGAAATTGCGATAATGAGACCCACCAAAAACATTTTCATGTAAAATGTTGCCAAGACGAAAGGCTTGCACTGACAAAAAGTTATCAGAAATTTACTTTGAAACTGTTTTTTTTTTGTTTTTAGAGCTTATAAATAAGTACTACTGATCAGTAACAACGTTTTAATTTCATGGCAGCGTTATTGAGTTAAAGGAATCTGTAAAGTAAAATTATTGATTAAGGTTAATAACCTTTATAAATAGAACCCTTAATTGACCGTCTCCTTTAAAATTGTTACTTTCCTTTAGGTACTTTAACTCGAACACGCTGCCATGAAATTAAAACGTTCTTTACTGATCAATAATAAGTACACATGTCTATATAAAAATAATAATTCTACATGAAATTATCAGAAATACGTAATGCAAAAATACATACGTACATATACAATAAAAACTCTAAAACGTGACCATTTCCCGGTCTAGTTAAAATACTGCCATCATAAGATCATTATACTGTGACCCGTCTGCTATGTTTACCGTGCGCGGCGCGCGCTCACGATCTCGGCGAGCGGGTCGCGGGACGCGCGGGCGGGGCTTCACGGTTTGCCGCGCACCTCACCCCCTCAGATTCGTTGATGAGTCGAATCATATCGCCTTAATACAGATTGTGCCATGACCAAAAACAAAGAGACCGGCCTTTTTGGCTTAGCACTTCAGAATAATTTCCACAAAAACCATGAACCATGGTAAACCTACGCCGAGACGCGAAAACGAAAACAAAATGGTGGATTGTAAAAAGCAAATGGCCGCTTTGCAATTGTAATGTTTTAGAGACCGGTAGGGTTCCGCGGGGTTTATTTATTCGTATTTAGAAATTGGGATTTAACCGTTTAATTTTAACAGTATTTCGAGGAGTTGAATACGAGGCGGGGTGAAAATACCTTTTTTGGCAAATGAACGGTCAGCAAGAGAAGTAAGTAAGGGCGAGGTGTGCAAAATGATCTGAATACAACTTTATCCTTCATCATCATTTAAGAGCATGGCTCTTGTCGATGAATAATATTATAATCAATACACCTTATAAAACAATGTCCCCCGCCGCGTCTGTCTGTATGTTCGCGATAAATTCAAAAACTACTCAACGGATTTTCATGCGGCTTTTATTTACCTGTCAATAGAGTGATTCTTGAGAAAGGTTTAAGTGTATAATTTGTCAACCCGTGCGAAGCCGGGGTGGGTCGCTAGTACCTACTTATTATGTGTGACTCTTAACAGTTATACCGGGTGAGGCCTGTAACACGAGCAAATCATTAAAACATAGATTGTACTCCTCAAACGGTGACACTTTTGTTCAACAACTTTTAAAAATTATGAAGTAAGTATTTAGTCTTCCTATGTTTCATACAAAATAAATATTATCTTCAATGGACGCCATCGCCATGCCATATCATTTGTGGTTGACGTTGCTTGTCACGCCTTAAACATAACAAAATTCGCAATACATTGCGTCTTGGAATAAACTTTAAAGTGTATTAAAATCAAACCACAAGTTATTATTAAAAGTTGCTGAACAAATGTTGATCAGTATGAGGAGTACAGCCTACTGTTTAATAATATTAAACATAAGTTCATTTTTAACACACAGTTTGTATAGAAAAGTAGGTCTTAAGCTGGCCACATTATTCATTTAATTTGAATGTGACAACACTTGGAAAACGGCTGTCATCCCATAGCAATTTGACCATCATGTAATTTTCTAATTTTAATTTTAGTTGAAACGAACAATATAAGTTTCTTATCTTTTAAAAGCTGTTTTATTATACACCTACAGTTAAATATTTTGCTCGTATTACAGGCCACACCCGGTATTACATCTTCTAAATAATTTCCGAATGAACACAGTATTTAACCGGCTATAACTTTAAAACAACCGGCTGACATTGTTACTTAAATTTTACTTGACAACTGCACTTCACAAATCGTGTTGACAGAACCCGCTCTCTCATCTCGGTTCGCACTTGGCCTATTTTTAAGAGCCCGATGTTTAGAGCCGAAAAGTTGAGGACTTAAACTCGGGATAAGTGACACTTCGGCCCGAGGACAGAATAAAACGTTTTGTGAGTGTTTTATGCGAAATAACCTTTGCATGCGACTTTTTAAAGGGCCCACAGATTACGAGTCTGCCGGACGGTATCAGCCTGTCAGTTGTTCGGAGCTATCAAGTGTTGCGTTTAACTAACAGGCCGATATCGTAGGGGAGACCGAGGTGAGTTGTGTCAGAGGAGAGTTGTGACATAGTCGATTTTTTGGAATCTAATAACTGTTAGTGAGCTCGCAACAGTGTGCGTTTGTTAGCTCGCATCTTGAACTAACAAACGCGCGCTATTACGACCTAGTTTTTAGTTAATAGATTCCAAAAAATCGACAATGTCACAACTCTCCTCTGTCACAACTCACCTCGGTCTCCCCTAGTCAGTGGGCCCCTTTACATAGTAGGTACCTTTCCCTTGATCAAATATTTTGAAATTAATTTATTTCGTTTGTAATTGAATGGAAGATTTCGACATATCAGTTCAAATGAGGCTAAATTTGTTTTGTTTGTGCAACTGTTTAATAAAAAGAAAAGAAATGACTAATTTTCAAGTAACAGCTTAGGGTAGCGAATTTACAAAGCCTTTTCGAGTTTCCATTACCGTGGTTTCTCAAAAAGTACGTCTGACAAGTACGTATATTGCGGGTGCACAAAGTCGTTTACAGGGGTGTTAACACTGTTAACCAACAAAGTTTTCCTAACTAAATACAGTAGACAATATGTACCTTGCCCAAGAAATAAACAATTCGGGTTGCTTTGGCTCCTATCTATGTACACCAGGGTCAGCCTGCCTCATAGGTAATCCTCACTCAAATGAGTTTCTTTAATTGGTTCGAAAAAAGCCTTTTTAAGTAAGAGATCATATTTTTTTATTTTATGTATCACCCACGATGTAAATTATTTATGTAAGTACCTGTCAAAATTTTTTTTTAGCCTACTTTGGTGTCCCACTGCTGGGCAAAGGCCTCCCCTCGTTTTGGGGTAGAATGCGTCCAAGTCGTCCCGCCATCTCCTTTTCGGTCTGCCTAAACCCCGACCTGCACCGTCTATTGTGTTCCGTGGGTCCCACTCAGTAACCATTTTCGCCCACCTTTCTGGGTGCATGCGGCAGACATGTCCAGCCCAGTCCCAGTTAAGCTTAGCGGTCTTGGCGCCTACATCTACAACTCTAGTTTTGGAGCGTAGTTCCGTGTTTCTGATTCGATCAGTTCTGCGAACACCTAGTATACTACGCTCCATCGCACGCTGGCAAACCTTGAGTTTAGATTTTAGAGCCTCAGTTAATGACCAAGTTTGTGCACCGTAAGTTAGGATGGGGTCTAAATTTATGACGTGTAAAAGCATTGTATTTGTTTTACCAATAAATAATCTGAATCTGAATCTGTTAACTGTACAGTCGCCATCAGATATATCGGAGCGGTCAAGGTGTTCACAATATCTGAACACGCGCTCTAACGCCCTGACAATAGAGGCGTGTTCCGATATTTGTGAGCACCTTGGCCGCTCCGATATATCTGATGGCGACTGTACATCGGTGGACCTTATTATGCATTTTGTAATATATTAAGACGAAACAGGAGCTGAGTTTTAAATATTTTAGGTAAATATACCCGTCTCGCTAACGTAAGCGGCACCTAAAAGTAGTGCGATAAGGACAAGGCGAAAAAACCTGCGTAAAAATCTCAAAAATCGAGGTTTCGTACTCCTCTGTTTCCTCCTCCAAAACTTAACCAATCGTAATCAAATTTGGAAATCTAAATGATTATGATATTATCTGTGTCGGACCGTTTTGCTTTTTTGGCTAATTGATATCAGTTTTGAATGCCACGCCTCTCATTGCGGCATAGCCCTTCAAAAATGGCCAAAATGGCCTAATTGACCATTTTGGCCATTTTTGAAGGGCTCTAGCGCCTTAAAAAACAAAAATATCAAAAAAAGCAATTTAACGGTCCGACACAGATATTGACAATATTAATCTGTGTTGAAAAAATCATTGTTCTAGCTTCAAAAACCACGGAGGAAAACGAGGAGTACGTTTGTATGGAGAAATGACCACTCCTGTTGGCTCTTAAGGTCCACCGATGTACAGCTAGTAGTGGTGCTGTTTGTACGTACATTCCACGATACTAGTGGTTCATAAAATAGCTTCATAAATATTTCTTATTAAAAATCTAAGTAATTTTGTACAGTCTGACAAAAAAGAGTAGAAATTAAAAAGTGGCAATGCTGTAGTGTCCTCCCGTTTTCTTATATAAATTGGTTTGAAAGGGACACTACAGTATTGCCATTTTTTCTTATTAATTTTTACTCTTTTTTGTCAGACTATACAAGTTTGTAAAAAATCGTGCCACGATTACAATAATCGCCCCAGTCCCACCTCCTTTATTCACCGCGGCAAATAAATTAGCCGGATAATTAATTTGATGGCCCCGAGGAGTCATGATTAATTATTAATTAGGTGAGGTGTGCCCCAGCGACGAGTTTGACAAATGGAAATATTGTACTGTTTATTTGTTTAGTATAGTTCGTTTTTTAGCATTAGAAAGAAGGTAAGCGATCTTGACATGTCTTTTAACTGAAAAACGCTTTTTTAAAAATCAATAACTATTATAATGAAAGCAGAAGAATATAAATGATCGTATTAGGTTCATAATTGTTACATATTTGCCGTGACTTATTTTACTAGCTTTTATCTAGTTTCACCTGACCGTTGTCTGTCTGTCTGTCTGTAATCAAATCTTGCAAGTTAAATTTGATCCAGTTCCCGGTTTCCGATTGAGCTGAAATTTTGCACGCATGTATAAATCGGATGACAATGCAATATTATGGTACCATCGAGCTGATCTGATGATGGAGACAGGAGGTGGCCATAGGAACTCTGTGATGAAATAACGCAACCTAATTGTGTTAGGGGGTTTTAGAATTGTCTCGATGAGTAGTAGTTGTCTGTCCTAAGAAAAGTACAGTCAGCGATGAAAGCTTGTACCAAAAATGGAATTTTTGCCACAAACTTACTTATAAAGCGTTTTTCATTTAAAGGACACGTCAAGATTGTTTACCTTATTTCTAATGCTACAAAAAACGAACTATAGCCAGACGAAATATCATCGTCAGGCTATAGTAGTCCGCTGCTGGACATAGCCCTCCCCTAAAGAGCGCCATAGCGCCCTGTCCTCAGCTTGCCGCATCCAGCATCTGCCTGCAGTCTTTCGCGGATCGTCATCCCACCAGAGGGGCTACCGCGAAATCCGAAATTCGCAAATTGCGGGGATCTTTCTCTTTTACTCCAATGGAGACGTAATTAGACTGACAGAGAAAAATGCCCGCAATTTGCGAACTTCGATTTTTGCGGTTATAGCCCTGGTCCGAGGGCGTCCTACACTACGTTTGCCGAGTCACGGTCTCCACTCAAGAACACGTTTACCCCAGCGGTTGTCGGTTCTTCGTGCGATTTGGCCAGCCCACTGCCACTTCAGCTTGCTAATTCTTTGAAGAAATAAGTGAAGAAAGAGTGGTAACTCTATACATCAGGTTTCTTACCAAAACGCGAGTTATTTTGTAGTCGACATCTAGCGGTGTAATATAGACACCGTGGGGTCGAGAAACTTTTATTGCAACCACAATTTCCTGAGGTCATAAGGAGCAAAAAATTGTATTAAATGACTTTTGGTCAAATCGGTAAATAAAATAGTGCGTTTGTATATCTTCTGCACATGACACGTTATTTATTTTTACATCTAGACGAAAAATAAAACATTACAACGAATAAGTAAAGTTTTTTATTTACGAACAAATTTTGCAAGTTTACTTTAAAACTTTAATGTTTGTCAGTAGGTAAATTACGTCTAAACCAAGTCACATACATAGTTGCAGCGTCGCAAGCAAAAAGGTGTTTTTCACTGAGTTATTAACAAAAAAAATCAAAAGAATTGTCATTTGTTTAATTACACAAACGGGTCTACCGCGATATAATTTCATTGTTTTTACCTTTAATTCCGACGTTTCAGCTGAGTTGCACCAGCTGTGGTCACGGAACAGATAAAAACAATGAAATTATATCGCGGTAGACCCGTTTGTGTAATTAAATATGTGTACAAAACGCGAGAGTTTAAAGTGTTAGAATTGTCATTATCTCTAAAACAAAACCGATTTCAGAAAACTTCATATGACATTTTATTCTCTAAATCTTTTATTCTTCCTCGCGTTATCCCGGCAATTTGCCACGGCTCATGGGAGAAGAATTGACGTAGGCACTATTTTTTACGGAAGCGCCTGCCATCTGACCTTCCAACCTAGAGGGGAAACTAGGCCTTATTGGGATTAGCCCGGTTTCCTCGCACGCACGAAAGTCGCACGCTCCTGCCGCTAGGCACCATCGCTTTTACACATTTTATTCTCTAAATGCGGTCAAGAAAACACCTTTAAATCTGTCGGGTTATTGGGGCCCACGGTGTACATATATTTATAGACAAGGTTCTATATATATTCTTATTGGAAATCGGATTCCCTGCGGGATCGTAGGTTCGTATCCTACCAACTGCACCATTTAAAGTATTGGGAAATACACAATGAAACCACCTCAGCTGATTACATACGTATGTACATACATATAATCATGCCTATTTCCCGGAGGGGTAGGGAGAGACCACGGATTTCCACTTGCTACGATCCTGACATACCTCTTTCGCTTCCTTCACTTTCATAACATTCCTCATAGGTACACGCTCGCCGGTTTAGGGTGCTCTTGACCTGGCCTTTCTTCAGGATTTCTCCGATTTGATTATGTGATCTGAGGATCGTAGCAAGTGGAAATCCGTGGTCTTTGCCTACACCTCCGGGAAATAGGCGTGATTATATATATGTATGTATGATTATGTGATTAAAGTCTAATTTATTATATTTTGGGTGCCGCTACATCTTGAGATCTCTCAATGAAAATGAGTATTGTAAATCATTAGGGTTCCGTACCCAAAGGGTAAAACGGGACCCTATTACTAAAACTCCGCTGTCCGTCCGTCCGTCCGTCCGTCCGTCCGTCCGTCTGTCACCAGGCTGTATCTCAGGAACCGTGATAGTTGAAACTAGACAGTTGAAATTTTCACAGATGATGTATTTCTGTTGCCGCTATAACAACAAATACTAAAAACAGAATAAAATAAAGATTTAAGTGGGGCTCCCATACAACAAACGTGATTTTTGACCGAAGTTAAGCAACGTCGGGCGGGGTCAGTACTTAGATGGGTGACCGTTTTTTTTTTGCCGTTTTATGCATTATGGTACGGAACCCTTTGTGCGCGAGTTCGACTCGCACTTGCCCGGTTTTTTTTCGGATATTTTATCTTTATTTTGCTGGAAAGAAAAGCAATGGGGAGTATTTTTCTACTAATAAAAAATAAGTAAGAGTTTTCCTCAATGTATCCTTATTTTTTTTCTCATTCTATGTTTACAAATTATCACCAATAAAGGATGATTCCCGCTAGACCGGACCGGAGCTTCCGGCGCTTCGTTTTCTATGGAAAGCACCACGTGATCGCCGATCAGCCGTCATAGAAAGTCACGTGTCGGACGCCTCGGCCCGGGCGCGGCCTGGTCTAGCGTGAGTCATCCTCAGGTCTTCACAAAGTAAAAATAAAATTGAGTAAACAGGCAATTATATTTTTAACGAAGGAGCTGCCACAATAACAAATATCTGAATTATTATTCCAGCAGCACTCTCCGGAATACTAAATAGAGGAAATTGTAAAAATACACAATAATGCAGGAAATTTTATTCAAATCCGAATGGCTTTAGAAATTTATTGTTTCTTGTCTTTTTGTCCTCAGTAGGTATGAATTGTTTTGTTTTTTACACACTTTTATTAAGCTTCACTGCGTATATATGTAAGTAAGTAAGTAAATATTCTTTATTGCACCAATAATGATTATACATTTTACATACATGTAAAACTACAAAGAAATTTACCCAAACCTATATCTATATTTATACCTATATCTCTTTGTATTATATGGTGGTTCAAATCTTGTAACTTTGAACCACTTGCGGGTGTCTGATTGAGCTGAAATTTCGCATGCTTTCATATTTCCGATGACAATGCAATAATATGCTAACATGGAGCTGATCTGAGGATGTAATCGGAAGGTAGCCAAACGAACTATTCGATGGAAAAAAATAAACACATTGAGTTTAGGCTCATTTGAAAGGTTTCGAGAAGTACTTGATAGACATGCAAGATGACTAAAAAATTCAGTCAGGATTCTTATTAAACATAGAAAGGTTATAATACTGTGTCTGATTGACAAGTCAAATCAACTTTTATTTTCCAATTATCAAAACGATTAGCCACGGAGTTTATATGAAACAGAAATGTGACATCACGGTCAAGTTACCCAGACTTTACAGCACTTTCCGATTTGTGAAATAAAAATTGTGTCAAATTTTTTTTTTTATTATTTAGTGATTTATTTTGTGTTTGTTGTTAAATTATTTATTGTCTGTCAACATTCCTATTTATTGATTTTTCTTCCCTAAAATCACTATCATTGTCAATAGTAGGTACCTAATATAGGTTTAGGTATTTTTCATTAAATAGGTAATGTAACTAACACTGATAGTGATCCGTTATAGGTTTCAAATAATTTATCATCGCAGTATTCGATTTATAAAAGCTTATTTTGTTGATTTATAACATGTGAAACTCGCAACTTTATTCCGTAAAAATGTTCGTTAAATTTTCATTCCACGGGCATTTGAAAAGTTTGGGATGTTCTAATTCTGATTGAAAAACTTCTAAATTTTATTAAAAATATTTCACATAATCAACTTTTTTGTGTGTCATGGGACTTAAACAAAAGCTGTTTTATCCATCTACGAGTACTTTATGTGAAAGGTTATGTTATAATTTTATCGCGAACCGTATGCAGATTGTAATTAAAGTTTATAATAATACTAGCTTTTGCCCGCGACTTCGTCTGCGTGGAATTAGTTACAGCAGCTAAATTAGGTATAGCGCCTGGATAATTCTAATAGCAATCATTCAATTCGCGCATTGCTTACTTCAATTATTAGGCAATTCATTAACTCTTTCAATTCCACCCCCCTTTGCACTCTCTTCAGGGATGATTTCCGACATAAAAACTATCCTATGTCCTTCCCCGGGTCTCAAACTATCTCTATACCAAATTTCAACTAAATCGGTTCAGCGGCTTAAGCGTGAAGAGGTAACAGACAGACAGACAGACAGACAGACACACTTTCGCCTTTATAATATTAAGTATGGATTATTAATTATTTAACCGGAAATGTCACTTTTGACACTGACAGATCGTATTGATAACAAATCCAGATCAGTTTGATCTTAAGTTGATTATATCACGCATATTGAATTTAATAGTAGTTTATATGACTGCTACATAATGAAAGGCATTAAAATGCGAGTGTGGGTTTATGAAACGAATGAAATGAGTTTCATAATAGTATCACACGACTTAATGTTTTAATGCCTAATTATGTACAGTTACATACAGGGGCGTATTTACCCTAGGGCCATCCGGGCCATGGCCCGGGGCGCCAACCCCCAGGGGCGGCATATGCCGCCCCTGGCGGATTGCATTTTGTTTTTCTTCCTTGAATTCTGGGGCGTCGAACCGTATTGGCCCAGGGCGCCAAATTTCAAAATACGCCCCTGGTTACATACACTGCTTTATCTACACACATATTATAAACTTTCTATGATATATTCACTAACCTCATATTACAGCCGACATTGGGGCACTTTGTTCTCTGGCGGAACTCGCGGATATGAGGTGGCGTCTCCGAAATATCTTTATCGCACATTTTACACGAAACTTTTGTTATAGTTACTTTAAAAACAACAAAACAAATTAATTTTTACTTACAAATTAATAAAATATAACTCGTACGTCAAATGGCGGCAAAAGAAAACTTTTTTCACGCATGTCACGCATCCGTAGTTTTTTTTTAAATTCAGAGACAAACTAAAGTCGGGGTCGATTACCATATCGTCCGATACCATGCTTACATGCGGGATTTGTCAATATTGTATGCAATTGTCATTTGATTTCGAATAAAACGTCATCTCGACCGATATTAGAATAGGGGTCAAATTAAATTGCTTTTTTTTTCAGAGATGTTCGAAATTTGAATACATTACCAAATCGATTTTGATATAGTAATGAAGCTATTACCACATTTTCACAGATAAGAAATTTTCTGTAACAAAACAGTTTATCGTAATGTGGGCCATTATTTACGGATTTTGAAGGCGTCATAGAGAGTTTATGATATGTGTGTAGATAAAATACATTGCTCGCTCGCACTGTTAGGGCTTGAGAAAGGAGACCTAGGCTCTCCAAAACATGTCGCGCGACACTAAACTGTAAAATTATTTAAAGGTACCTTTTGTCTGCAAACGTCACAAATGTCTAACGTTAAGTTACAGATTTCAAATGTCTATCCGAAAGTTGAACTAGGTAATACATACTAGTAGAAGAGCGGGTTTAGCTAATCTACCTAAGCATTTTTATTTAAACTTGCACTTTAAAGCGCGACTTTCGTGTTTCAGTAACGTCTAACCGTTACATTCCTGACAAAATTTATGGGATTTGACATTGACCGTCAGTTTTGTAACGATTGCTAACCGGCCGATAAAGGTGCACAGTTAAGTGAAAATGCCCACCTATTACCATAGTAGATATTCTATATCTATACAATACCTATTAGGGCGCACGCGGGTGTAATTGTACGTAAAATCCGTTACGCGTCCGCGCCTGGGGGCCTATCGCAAACCAATTCAACGTGTCGCCTCCCTGTCACACTTACATACGAATTCACAAGTGCAACAGAGAGGCAACACGTCGAACGTGGTTCGCGGTAGGCTCTCAGTTAGCGTTGCCAGGCGTGGCTAACTCCGCGATTTCGTCGCTTTGCTACAGGTAGCTAAAAGTACATCCGTTTCACACCAATTTTGGTGGCTAGCCATAAGCCGCGCTGTCGCCACCTAGCGGCCATATCTGTCCTGATCGTAACAGACGCGTTTTGTTACAGAGTGAGTCTTCTGTACCTAGTACTATTATTTATTCTGTGGCGTTGCTCATACAATTTTTCCCTCACCCGCTCCGTGCGCACCGCGCCAGCTAGCGAACGCCTTTATAATTCGTGCTTATAATATACAGTTGTTTCAAAATTATAATTATAACAAGTAATGTATTCATTAACCCCGTCTACATCCATGTTAAGATCCCGAACTTATAACTAGCATGTTTTGCATCCAGAATGTATAACATCTTGTAAATTTGTGCACAAATCCGGCACGGAGCACATAAACATGAGTTTTGCATAATTCGCCAAGTTTTCGAGTTGCCGTAAGTTTGGTAGAGATGTGGGGTTGCGGGAAATATTGCCAAATGGTCAATGTTGCTGGAAATACTGCCATTACATAGGTGATAGTGATAGGTGTAATGTGTCTAGGTAGAACAATTAAAATATTTGTTTATTGTATTTTATAAAAGTAGCTTTTATAAAATACAAAAAGGTTGATTTAACAACCACGCCAATATATTCATATTGTGACGTCGGGCGGACCCCAAACTAGGCTGAGCATGTATATATGTATGTTAGCCTGTAAGGTATTCGTAATATGGGCCTTTTTGCCTGATTAAAATTTCTAAATAAATAAATATATATTGGGGCCCTCTACGTGAACGTTAACTTAAACTACTTATACTTATAAGCTTTTGAAAGTGAACTAAAGAGATACCTACGAGTACCTATATCCACTCACATGCTTGATATTTTTCAGTGACCTCTATTATTATAATAAAATAAGGGTGACAGCTGGTAGCTACAGTTACCAAAAGAAAGTGAGTGGATATCTAAATTTTAAAAGTTATTAGAAGGTGCAGATACATTTAGCCCGTTTTCTTCGGAGACTATTGGTATTGGTGTTGACTGTGTCATAGT
This sequence comes from Cydia splendana, assembly GCF_910591565.1. Lineage (NCBI taxonomy): Eukaryota > Metazoa > Arthropoda > Insecta > Lepidoptera > Tortricidae > Cydia > Cydia splendana. The sequence continues at coordinate 2,555,087 of NC_085983.1, read as the reverse complement.
ATAGGAAAATTAGGAAATAGGTTAGTGTTGACTTCTTAAACCAGTTTTCATTTTTGAACCCTTGGTAGCGTTTATTATGGAATTACCCAATAAGCAGTTTGGTTGTACTTTCATGCAGGGCTGATTTCGTTATATCTGACCATATTGATGTAACGCACATGAATTCCGAATGACTCGTTGATATGAGCCGGGATTGAACTTGCCGGCAATATTTCCGAAAGCATTGCACTCGAAAATATCGCCATCGGCAACACGACACATCACTAAAGCCCGGGGTTACAGCTGCGAGCGACTGTTTGCTTAATACGTACTTTATGTGATGCATTAAAAATGACTTTTTACACTTTTGTTGAAACGTGGAACAGTGAGAAATGTTTCCAGAGTTACGGTATTTTTTGTTTAGTGCAGATCGCTTGATTTATAAAACAAGCTAGCCTTCGCCTGCAGTTTCACGTGTTTTTGAAAAGTTTTAATCCCATTTTCACCCACTTAAGGGACTTTTATAAAATGTTTTCTGTACAGGGTGGCTAAAAAAACTACATTCCCGTTGCCAGGGAGGTTTTGGGATTATATTGAGCAACTTTGACCTCTACTATGGGACCAACGCGAAAATAATTGGCTGTTTCATACATTTTGGCTGGTCCATTTTATATGGGAGGGTAAATTTTTATTTGCGGTTTCGGTGTTGGTCCCGTAGTAAAACTTGCTCAGTATAATCCCAAAACTTCCCTGGCAACGAGAATGCAGTTATTTTTTAGCCACCGTGTATATTAATTACTAATGTAATGGCCGTTTTTCGAGACATGCGTCGCTTAATGACATAGTCCGTCGGTCTCTTGCCACCATCAATGTGCCTGCTCTTCTTGAGCCGACTGGCATTATCAGAGATGATGGCAAGAGGCCCGATGGAGTGTCCTTAGTTCCTTGGAGCTTGGGACGGATGTTGGTGTGGGATGCTACCTGCGTAGACACACTGGCACCGTCCCACCTCCAACGGACTACTGTAAAAGCGGGCGGAGCGGCGGAAAGCGCCGAAATTCTAAAACGTAACAAATATAAGAGCCTCGGTAGAGAGTACCATTTTGTACCATTTGGTGTTGAAACTCTAGGTCCATGGGGTCCCAGCGCGCATAAGTTGTTCGCAGAAATCGCGAAGCGTCTGGTTGACGTAACTGGTGACCGAAGAGCTGGCGGCTACCTCGCACAACGTATCAGCATTGCGATACAGCGAGGAAATGCCGCCAGCATCCTTGGTACAATGCCTCAAGGGCCTATTTTAGATTTAAGCTAGTTATTAATTTCGTTTAGTAGTACCACTGTATATATATTGTATGTAAATAAAGATTTATTTAGTATTACTAATGTTAAAGTCCTAACCTTCAATGGTAAGGTGTTAATGTTTAGGCTGTCTGTCAGTATGTATATTTTATAATGAAACTGTTTTATAATATATAATTATACAACATTTAAATATGTAATAAGCTTATGTTAAGGTTTAACTCCCGTATTTGTACTTAGTCACTCGCGCGACATGTTTCGGATTTTGATTTGTTGACTTAGGCTTCCAAAACATCGCACGAGTGACTAAAAAATAAATGAGTTAAACAGTATGCATAAAGGCAGCATCTTTAAATATTAAAAGAGTATACAGTGTGTAAGTCTAATACGGGCGATAAATTAAATCGGACATAGTATTCATTAGTGTAATCATGAAGTAAAAGGTTTTTTTAAGTTGCAGTTCTTAGAATTCTTTCTCAGAATTGCAAGTTTCTTATTTTATTTCAACTCTGATTTGACAATGTCAGTCTTTCGATTCAAAAGTAATCGTATGTTATAAAAATGCCTCGTTTAACAACTTTTACTGCTCCTGGACATGATTTTAATTTACGGTGAAACACTACAAAATGGTCATCGAGCGCTAGCTGTGTACAGAGAGCGATTCCCTCATCGGGTCGTACCAAGAAACGCTCGAGTAATTGTAAACGCGATACAGCGAGCTCGCGAAGGATTGCCCGTAACTGGAAGGGTGGAGGGAGCAGCTATTCACGATGAGCTTCCAGTTCCATTGCAAGACCGAATCCTTCGCCATTTTGCACTTAATCCTGAAAGTAGTACAAGGGATGCAGGAAGACGATTTAATACGAGTTGTTATTTTATGGAGTCAATCAAACGTCGTTGCGAAACCTGTTCTGAAATACAAGGAAGGCACATCGAGAATAGGTATTTGCGGCGAAACCGGCAAAACTAAACTCAGGTTTCTCAGAATTTGCATTGTTGTAAATTGTGTTTTTTAGTTTTCTTTTTTAGTTGGTTTTCTTTAGGTAAGTATTTCAGCAACTTCAGTACATTTCAGTTGTAATTTCAATGGGTCGTTATTAAAAGAAATGATTGCTTTAATAAGATTTTTTGATGTAATTTGATTTTAAACTAGGTATTAATTTCGTCAGATAAAAAACATCATACTTATTTATTATTTACCCACTCATGACAGTTAATGACATTACATACGCAATAGGAGTTTTTGAAAGTAACTGTCAACGAGCGTTTAACGTGAGTGTGTTTGCATTACATTGCGGGCTGAATTATTTTGTATGGACAAAATTATTGTTGCAACTTTAAGTAAATGTTATCTAATTACCTTTACTTTGTCCTATACTAACCACCGTTAAGAGATTCGCCCGTATTAGACTTACACATTTAATATAAGTATAATAAATACATAGGCAAATATACATAAAAAATTTAGGGTAGAAAAGGGGTTTCAATCGATGTGTGGAAGGGCGGCACCGTCGTCTAACCCAAGCCACCTGGCAGTGGACTTCAAGCGGTGGCGGTCCCTCGGATGCACATGCTGGTGGCGCGTATAATATTAAAATATTTATATTTTAGTTTTCGTAGAATAGCTTTTACGTAAAGGAGGAATAAACATCTAAACATACAAGTTTTTATGAAATTAGTAAGTAGGATACCATAATGATAGTTTTGTTACCCAATCATTTATCCAATCTGTCTGGATTTGTACTGGAATGATAGATTGGGAAGATCGGGTGATTGAATTGTCGTATTTGTATCTGGGAAAATAGAACTTCGATATCGATATTTCTACGGAAGCGGCAATTTGAAAAAATCTGTATTATCTATTATATTCACCTCACAGAGTACCTATGGCTAAATATCGGAACATAATATGTTATATCGGGTGTGGCCTGTAACACGAGCAAATAATTAAAACATAGATTGTACTCCTCAAACGGTGACACTTTTGTTCAGCGACTTTTAAAAAATATGAAGTATCGGCTATTTTTCATACAAAATAAATATTATCTTCAATGGACGCCATCGCCACGCCATATCATTGTGGTTGACGTTGCTTGTCACGCCTTAAACATAACAAAATTCGCAATACATTGCGTCTTAGAATAAACTTTAAAGTGTATTACAACACAAACCACAAGTTATTTTTAAAAGTCGCTGAACAAATGTTGGTCAGTATGAGGAGTACAGCCTACAGTTTAATTTTATGCTCATAATACAGGCCACACCCGGTATTAATACATTGTGCGAATAGGTAATTCGCAACTCGTGTTGATTTAAAACACTCCCTTCGGTCGTGTTTTATTTATCGCCACTCGTTGCGAATTTCCTATTATTCGTACTTGTATCGTAATGTATAGCCATGTCAGTTGTGGGAGTGAGACAAGACGATAATATTATGTTATAGGTAACTATCAGTACGGATATGATGGTCGTTCTTGTCTACGTTACAGCGTGAAAAAACGGTATCCGTCACTTCAATCGCGCTCTGTTAAAAAGTGACGGATGTTTTGTCACGTGGATAAAGGTATCCATAATAGGCCTGCAGACCATTTTACGTTCGATGAAGATAACATAAGAAAAATAATTATTGAATATTTTTTTTAAACATGCAGATACGTCTGCGAGTGCTATTCCAAATTGGGATATTTCAATTGGGAGAACACACGGATTGAGGAGGTTGAATAGAATAGAATAGTTTTTTATTCGTAAACACACAGACAATAGACATACATAGAAAAAACATAGTGAAAAATAAAGTGTCACGAAATGGTCCCATCTCAGCATGTTGCTGGCGACTTCAAGTGAGAACGAAAAAGACCATCAAGTGAGAAATAAGGTTGCGAGTTCAAGTCCTGCCGGAAGCGTAATTTTTCCATTTTTTCCTTTAATATAAAATTTGGAATATTGAATGAACTTCAATCAATATTTTTCTTATTGCAAAAAACAAAAACAAGTAAGTATTCTAATTTGATTGCGGTTTTAATGAATGTCTATTATCCTATTACGTGTTGTATTGTGTGTTGTGTATTATTTCGTGTTATTACTCTAATAACACGAGCTAATAATTGTCTAGTCCAGACTTCCAGAGCACACAGTCGCTGGGGTCGAAATCGGTCAGGAGAGCATCATCATCATCATTATCCTATCATTTATGTAAATGAATGAAACAACCAAAATCTCATGGACACATTTATTAAATTTGGTTTAATACATATACTTAAGTATCTTATGTATGAGGGTAGATCAATTTTCATTGTCACTCGAATAAATAGATTTTGTTTTAAATTTTCATCCTCGTGTTGAATTTCAAATGTCCTCAAGCATGTGGCGGGTTAAATGTATTTTTTATAATTAAGTAAAATAGGATTTATTCAGTTGTTAAAAGTCAATTAAAATATTAAATAACTTCTTGCTGGTGATACAGAACAACAATAAAAACTAATTGATCCATCCAGATACCAATTTGTCAAAAAGATTAATATATGGTCCTAACATTAATACTAAAATTAGCTGCAATGAAATTTTTATTAGAATTGAGTTGTAATTAAACAAACCCTATTTTCTAACTTCAAATTTCGCTGCCAATTTTTCCTCTAGGGGTCAATACACCCCTAAACCACCGCCAAGGCCGGCACCAAGGCCAGCGCCGAGGCCGGCGTTGAGACCGGCGCCGAGGCCCAAGCCCCCGCCGAGACCTAAACCTAAGCCTCCACCGATACCGAGGCCAGCGTTCCCGTAGCCTCGACCATATGCACCGATGGGAGGGTATCCTCCGTAGCCAGGGTATCCGTAAGGCATCATTTCCATATTGCCAATTCCACCATAACCTGAAAAAGAGAGTTCTGAAATCTGAAATCTGTTATGGTTTTGATGTTGATATGATACCATCGCTCGCATTTATTGGTGCGCTCGCTCGTGTCTTACACACCTATTTATGTATTTGTTGAAACGGTATCATCATTGGCCTTCGAGTCTATTACAGACTATACAAGCAGTGTCAGGTAGGGAGACAACGTTTTTCGTGGCTGTGTAAGCCAATACGGGAGCGGCAAACACGACCACAGGCCTGGCAGGTGTAATGTGCCCGTGGCGAGCAGGTGTCGGGCTGATGACGCTTGGCTCGCTTACTTACGAGTGTCTTAAACAAAGAGTCGTCGTGAATTTTACGCCCGTCAAATACCAGTTTGCGCCACTTGACTCTGTCCTCGGCAAGTTTCTCCCATTTGTCAACCGGGATGTTGAAGGGCGTGCATGTCTCGCTTGGCGCAATCTTTATGTCGTAACATTGGCCGGCCGACGCTTCTCTTGGCATCGGCTATGGCACCAAGCAAAACACGCCGCGGTAAACTTGTCCATAATGGTCTGAAGCTCAAGCTTGAAACGGTATACTCACCATAATACATGGGCGGCGTAGGAATTGTTTCACAGACAGTCATGCCCCCCATGCCCCCCATGGGTTCGTACATCGCATTCGGGCACAATGGTTTGCCGGCAGCCAGACAGATTAGTCCTGAAAATTTCCACCATATACATAGAATAGAATAGTTTTTTATTCGTAAACACACAGACAATAGAAATAGACATACTTAGAAATAACATAGTGAAAAATAAAGTGTCACGAAATGGCCCCATCTCAGCATGTTGCTGGCGACTTCCAGCGCTGATCTTCCGATGAGACCATCAAGTGAGAAATAATCACGGAAGGTAACAGACAAGAAAAAGAAACAAAGGAAAGAAAGAATAGCATAGCAGGTACAGTCACCTGCAAAATATGTTACTCTTCGAAGGCCGCAAATATATGTGACACGCTCTTCAGGGGCCCACTGATTAACAGTCCGCCGGACGGTATCGGCCTGTCAGTTAGAACAAAATTTTGAAAGTTCCGAACAACTGACAGGCTGATACCGTCCGACGGACTGTTAATCAGTGGGCCCCTTTATGGCTCTACAAATAAGATCGTGTCAGATATTTTTGTTGCATTCGTTGTGTAACATATTATTGCAGGTGACTGTACGTAGTTATTATAAATGGTTTAAAAACTAGTTTACGGTTTTAGTTTTAAAAATACATTTCGTATTATGGCCTAAGCAAATTAGAAAAATCTGCAGAAATAATTCGTGTAGTTTTGAAAATTGGTACAGGTATACCTTGTGGTGTCTAAATAAACATACTAAAAGTCCTCGAGGGTAGCTTTTTTCATATTTTTGCTCGGTTCGGTGGTTTGAGCGTGAAGAGGTAACAGACAGACACACTTTCGCATTTATAATATTAAGTATGGATTTGGTTATTGGAAAGGAAAGCAAACTGCGATTATAAACTACAAGCTTATTAAAATTAATTTAAACGGGGTACACATGTGTCGAACTGTTTTTTGAGGATCTTCGACTAACCCGTATAAATTAGTTTACACACATTACACGTGAGTTACCCGTCTTAATTAATTTTAATATGTTCGAGTCACACGGGAGTTATATAGAGGTACAGGGGGAAATTTTAACCAACTTTAATACTCTACGTAGTGACTTTATAGGTTACCAGGACCTTTATAACACTTTTATTATGGGACCAATATAATATTTAAACGTTAGACCCGTCTATAAATGTGAGTTAATATATGGGACCAATGCCGAAATCGCGAAAGTAAAATTTGATTGTTTCATACATTCCGGCTGATGTGATGTCGCTGATTTTTACGGGATAGCCAAATATTTTCGCGATTTCGGCATTGGTCCCATAGTAAAAGTTGTTCAGTATGACCTATTAAGTCACTAAAGTGTAATTCTATGGAACTTGCTAACTATGTAAACAAAAGTCACTAGTAAATTCATCATTCTTTGACAATTTCAATATGGCGGTTTGTTTACATACCTAGTTAGCAAGTTCCATAAAATGACACTTTACGCAGAATATGAACGGTGGTTAAGATTTCACCCTGTATAAGTAGTTAATATTACAAGCAGTTTATATAAGACGTTGGTTAGATGAAATAAATGAACTCACCAAGGAGAAACAAGCAGATCTTGACAGCCATTTTGAAATTATAACTGTTAGTAACTGGAATACGGTATATATAGCGAAAATTGTTATTAAAGTTGACATATCATCTGATACGGTCCAATGGTTTGGAATACATTGGAATGTAATTAAGTTTTGTTTGCAAAATAAAATTTTACATACATTCATAACATCAAACAAAGAAGTAACTATCAATAAGTATATTTTTCAATTTTGTGGGGTAATATTTAAAAAAAAAACCGGGCAAGTACCATACGCACGAAGGGTTCCGTACCATAATGCAAAAAACGGCAAAATAAACGGTCACCCATCCAAGTACTGACCCCGCCGGACGTTGCTTAACTTCGGTCAAAAAACGCGTTTGTTGTATGGGAGCCCCACTTAAATCTTTATTTTATTCTGCTTTTAGTATTTGTTGTTATAGCGGCAACAGAAATACATCATCTGTGAAAATTTCAACTGTCTAGCTATCACGGTTCGTGAGATACAGCCTGGTGACAAACAGACGGACGGACGGACGGACGGACAACAGCGAAGTCTTAGTAATAGGGTCCCGTTTTATCCTTTGGGTACGGAACCCTAAAAACATGGCTTAAGGGCCGTTTCTTTCTATGTTTACACGCCGTAGGGAAGGATGGTAAGAATTATCGGAATCTATATAGCTCAGCTAGGTATAGCGACTGGACCAGCGTTTCAGAGAGATTAATCTAATTCATCAAATCAATACCTCTCAAAAACGGACAGAAATATAATACATGGCACACGATGGAGGAGGCCTATGTCCACAAACGGACATCTCAATAAATATTTAAAGTAATAAATAAATACAATATATAATTATTAAATTATTTATAAAATTAAATTATTAAAATGCATGGAACAATAATCAAAATCATCAAATTTAAACTGCATAAATTATGAAATATTATTAATACTAAATCTACTTATACAGTATGTAAATTAACGAAAATATTTACTCAAAACCGTTAATGTGTAGGTCATACTGAGCAACTTTTACTATGGCACCAATCCCATAATTATGAAAAAAATATTAACTCTCCCATAGGAAATTTCGACGCTAGACCAGCAAAATGTATGAAATAACCAAAAAATAAGTTTTTCACGATTTCGGGGTTGGTGCCATAGTAAAAGTTGCTCAGTGTGACCTACACATTAACGGGTTTATGTAAATGTTTTTCGTTAATTAACATACTTTATAAAAAAACCTTTACATGTTTTGAAAACTAAATGTAATATTTATTGGAATAAATGGCTCTACTACTTCTACCTCTCAAATTATTCATATACTACGTTCCACAGCCACGGCAAGCCACGGTGCCACAGAAAGACGCACAGACACATATCGGTCAAACTTATAACATCCCCCTTTTTGTCGAGTGTCTATGAAAAGGTTGGTGTTGGGTCTGGAATAGCCAAACGGCCATACCAGAGCCTCTACCATCAGTTTTTACATTGACATAACGCTCACGTCTACGTAATTTACTTTCTGTACATATCGCTTGCACTATTGCTCGCATATGCGAGTACGAGCGAGATGCATAGAAAGTAAGTTACGTAAACGTGAGCGTTATGTCAATGTCAAAACTGGTGGTAGCCGTACAGGGGTGCGAAACTCCTCCCTTCGGGCAAACTCGGCTCCGTTCGGCTCAGCATTGCTCCGACCAATTATTAGGGTTGGCACCACTTTACGTCCCTTTGCGTGCACGACCACAGATAAGATAATGACTTGAATTTTGACAACCCTAAATAGCCGAAAGAGATAGTGCCATATATTAGAAAAGGACAGCATGATTCGACCCTGAACCGGTGTCAAATTTCGGTTTTGTAGGAAGTTTCCTTTCTGTACGGTAGTACTATTCTCGTTGAAATAGCATTCAACGATGATCATTTTGTCTGCGTGATCCTAAAAACGTGTCCAAATGTTCTACAAATTAACGCAAAAATCACAATATCAAACAAAATCTAATTAACACAAAAATGTTGTAACAATGAGTAGACCGGAGAAGATGGGACAATAACAGACTAAATTAGTTCCTTCAGTATATATACTGGGACTATTCGAGTTAAACACAGATCGAACAATCATGGCCACCAAGGCCTCCTTTTTGATCCTTGGTAAGTTCTTTTCTGTCTTCACCATTTGTATGTATTTATTTACGATCGAATGTATTAATTTATGACCCATTTCGTACCTTGTCACAGTGACAATAAATTTATATTTTCGACTGTACTGTATAGTAAGGAAAACTATTAGCTTAGCTTAGGGGTACAAAGCTTTGCTTTTCTGACTGTACGCACAGCCGCTAAATTGCGTGGCCATCCTCGCTACGCTCGTGATTAAATTTTGGAATCTTTCGCTTGCTCGGGTATCAATAGCACGAGCGGTTAAACAACAACTTTGCCCCCTTGTAAAACATATAACTATTTCAAAGTGTTTTTAAATTGCAAATAACCCTATAAACTCACGCGTTTTGTACACAATATTTAATTACACAAACGGGTCTACCGCGATATAATTTCATTGTTTTTGCCTCAAATTCCGACGTTTCAGCTGAGTTGTACCAGCTGCAACAGAGCAGAGTTGATTTGTTGAAATTATATCGCGGTAGACTCGATTGTGTGATTAAATATGTTTGCAAATAACCGTTTACTTTTAGGACTCCTCTGCCTGGCTAGAGCTAATCCCCTGTGCCCTGGATCCACGGCGGTATACGAAACTCCTGCAGCCACCACCGTCTGCGAAACTACGCCAAGCATCAGCGTAGGAGGCCTGGGAGGTCTAGGAGGTCTGGGCGGCCTCGGCGGAATATGGGGATCTTGCGGACGCGGACTCGGCTTTGGTGGTCTTGGAGCCACCACTGTTTGCGAATCGACACCGAATGGCATAGGTGTAGGATATGGAGGCTTGGGAGGAGTTGGCGGTACAACGGTCTGTGAGACCACCACACCTAGTATTGGAATAGGAGTAGCGCCTGGTTATGGAGGTGTTGGCATGGGTGGTACTACAATATATGAAACTACACCGAGTATGAGCTTTGGGTACGGGTATAATCCGTATGGTGTAAGTGGTGTCGGTGTAGGAGGTACTACGATCTGTGAGACTGTACCTAATATAGGCTCTGTGGGGATTGGTGGTACAACGGTCTGTGAGACTACAACACCTAGCCTAGGATTTGGAGTAGGTTATGGGGGCGTAGGTGGGATTGGTGGTACTACCGTCTGTGAAACCATCCCAAACGTAGGCTATGGAATGGGCTACGGTATGGGTGGGATTGGTATGGGTGGGATTGGTGGTACCACTGTCTATGAAACCATCCCGAACGTAGGCTATGGTATGGGCTACGGCATGGGTGGTCTAGGTATGGGTGGGATTGGTGGCAGCACAGTCCCGAGCTACGGAATGGGCTACGGAATGGGCTACGGTATGGGTGGTCTAGGTATGGGTGGTCTAGGTATGGGTGGTATAGGTATGGGTGGCATTGGTGGTACCACCCTCTATGAAACGATACCGAGCTACGGAATGGGCTACGGTATGGGTGGTCTAGGTATGGGTGGTCTAGGTATGGGTGGTATAGGTATGGGTGGGATTGGTGGTACCACCCTCTATGAAACGATACCGAGCTACGGAATGGGCTACGGTATGGGGGGTCAGGGTATGGGTGGTATAGGTATGGGTGGGCTTGGTGGCACTACCGTCTATGAAACCATCCCAAATGTAGGCTATGGGACGGGCTACGGCATGGGTGGTCTAGGTATGGGTGGGCTTGGTGGTACCACAGTCTGTGAAACCATACCTAGCTACGGAATGGGCTACGGTATGGGTGGTCTAGGTATGGGTGGTATAGGTATGGGTGGGATTGGTGGTACCACCGTCTGTGAAACCATACCGAGCTTCGGAATGGGCTACGGTATGGGGGGTGTAGGTATGGGCGGTATAGGTATGGGTGGGATTGGTGGTGCTACCGTTTGTGAAACCATGCCGAACGTAGGCTATGGAATGGGCTGCGGTGGTCTAGGTTGTGGTGGTCTGGGTATGGGTGGTCTTGGAGGGTCTACAGTCTGCGAAACTATTCCGAGTGTATCCTACGGATGTAATGCAGGTTTAGGGTGCCCGTATGCCCGGGGTGGTATGTACCCTGGCTGTGGATCCTTCGGTCACGGCGGCCTGGGTGGTTTAGGTATGACTCCTTTTTTATAAATAGCTCTTCTTCCCACAATTCTTTGAAGGTGGGGGGGAGATATCCATACCTGGAATACAATCAGTCATCTAACGAATACCAGCATTTGTCTATTGGCCTTTGATTATTTGGTCTCATTGTTTGTTTAGAATTGTTTGCGTATATTACAATACAATACTCTTTATTGGACACCTCGCATAGTTCACAAAAACAATTGGATAGAGATAACAACAATATATACATATTATAATATTTAAAACTTCCGCGTTTTGAACACATATTGCGCAGTGAAACCTGTGTCGAAACGTCGGTAAATAAAGGTAATTGAATAAATTTCGCGTTAGACCCGTCTATAAATATGAGTTAACAATATATATTATTTAAACTTTCACGATTATTAAACATTATCAAACTGCACAACGGGACTTAATCGCGTAAAATAAAACAAAACTTAAATACGCGATTAAGTCCCGTTGTGCAGTTTGATAATATATATTATATTAGTATTTATATATTTCCTGATAATTCCTTATTGTACAGCGGTTATTGTGACGGCCACCTAACCTAGTTGGTAGTGACTCTGCCTACGAAGCAGGAGGTCCCGAGTTCGAGTCCCTGTAAGGGCATTTATTTGTGTGCTTATCACGAATATTTGTTCCTGAGTTATGGATATTTTCTATGTATATATGTACCTATTTATATTTATCTATATCTTATATATATCGTCGTCTAGTACCCACAACACAAGCCTTATTGAGCTTACTGTTGGACTAGGTCGTTCTGTGTAAATTATCACAAAATAATCGAGGTTCTACTGAATCATCTCGCTCCGCGATTATTGAGCCATTTAGAGTCCTAGCTAAATTGGTAGTTCAATACTTACGCTATGGAATGTCCAATTTACCTAGAACCCTCTATGGCATAACGGCGGAACGTGACTGTGCATTCATATTAACAGCAATTCAGTTGAATAAGGATCCTTGAGCCGCCCAGAGACCTTTAAAATGGTCTCCTGTTCCATTCTAATTTGAACTTTGTGTTGACAAAATAAAATTTCATTTTGCTTGGCGAGGTTTGACGTAGAGGATAAACCGTTATTGGCATTGCTCTAAATGCGTATTAAGTAATATGTGATATGTTTATTACCCGTACAGTGTGAAGTTCATATTATCACATGTAATTGTGGGTTTGTGTAATTATATTGTAATATTAGGTAATTAGCGCAAAACAATATCTGACGACAAATTTTAGTTTTAGTTCACGAAGCATGTTGAAAATACTTCAGATATATATGCAAAACACAGTTTTGTATCTTTAGGTATTTAAATAAAAGTAAACAAAATCTAACCTCAAATGGCTCCTATAGCCAGTTGAGGGTAGATGAAAACATTGCATGATCAAATATTGTAGGTTAAAGTCAGGTCGTTCAGTGGCTGATCCAGGCGGCTTTGTATTTGGTTGGTTAACCAATAAATGTTATAACTACCCGAAAATTTACAAATTATTTGTTTACTTTTATTTAAATACCTAAAGATACAGACTATAGCAATTACTAAAAAACAAAGAATCGCTTTGAAACATTTTTCGGGTTGAATTATTTTAATGTAAATATTATTTGGTTTAAACACTCGGTCTTTTGTGATATATAAATCTTATTTTAGTGACATAATTATTTTAAATTATCTACAATCATTTTGCATGTGTATTTGGATTGTAAAAAAAAGAGTAGGTATTACAACGATAATTACAAAAAAAGACTGTATTTATTTAATTGGCTATTAAATTATATATTACGATTTCTGTTTTGTAATTAAATATCCTTATAATCGTTCCTGTAATCATGTTATGGTTACTGAAATAAAAAAAACAACAGTATATTATGCTGCTTATACCCGTAATTTATTCAATTGCATTCACACTTACAAAAGTAGCCTTAAATTAATATATACAAATATATATAATACAATATTTAAATATACCCTGTTACAACTTAATATATATAGAATACAATTTCAAACATTTATCAAACTTCGGCGAAGGTACTGATGCATTGCAAGTAGCTTTTAGTTGATCCCTGTAGACAACTTTAAAATAATTTAGGTCCAATTGCACCAATGGAAGTATCTACTCCTAAATCCACTATATAATCTTGCAGTTGATGTATCCAGATACCATACAGAACGCAGGATATAAGTACTCTAGAGAGTGGAGAAGATGGTACAGCCAAAGAATTTAAAATGCTGAACCATTTCGTACCTTGACACAGTGACAATCAATATTAAAGTATCTATGGACCAAATATTGTCAATGTGATAAGGTACGAAATATAACTGAATTTAAATTCCTGAACCGCACTTGTTTGCGCTGAATTTGGCATTCATTGTGTTATAAAGCAATTAACAAACGCCTTGTAAAGAACTTGTAAAAGCTTTAGAAATATTTCGATGTTGGAACGTCTTTTTAGTAAATGTTGTAGTCTTTTAACTTAGTTCATGCACGGGCAAGGTGATGGGCAGGGGCACGGGCTAGGAAGGGGGTAGGGGGACGGGCTAGGTAGGGGGCAGGGGCTAGGGGAAGGGAACCAAGGATCAGGGCAGGGTGACGGGCTAGGAGAGGGGAACCAAGGTTGAGGGCAGGGTGACGGACTTTGTGAAGGGAACCAAGGGCTCGGACTACGACTTGGATTCCGTAGTGACCTCACGTCAGCGCAGCCTATGGTCCTGAAGATCTGGGGAGGGTCAGGCTGGAAGACGATGGTGGGGGGACTGGGTACTAAGACTCTTGGAGGAACGATGACTAATGGTGTTGGTAGTGGCGGTTGAACTGGGCTTGGGATGACCTGAAAATATAATAAAAGATGACTGACAGAGAAGATAACTTCAGAACATAACTTATTTATTTTCCTTTGTTTAAAATTAATTGAGCCCCTGACGATTTCTAGATAAAAAGCCGAGAAGAGACCGGGATACAGCAAAGTCAAGCTTCGCTGACTTCACTATTAAAATATTTTAGTGCTATATCCTACGAATATAACCTGAAAATTCTCAAAAAATTATCTTAACCAAAGTTTTAAAATGTCGTTTGACTATGTCCCCGTTTTCTTTAAAAATAACTTATGATTGGGATCCTTATTGCAGCTTTGCTTGCTCATGAATTCATGCAAGAGTCAACTCACATTAAAAAGTTCAAAAAAGTTAAAAATAATACTGCGGAAGAAATTCCGACGCATTCGAAATCTATCGAGCCAATTATGACTTTAGTACGTGATTTTAACCAATTTATATTTATTTTATTTTCAGTATGACTTAGGGGTCGTCCAGAAATCATGTGATCTTATTTGGCCTATTTTTGGAGCTTTTATTATTAATGTTTTAAAGTTAGTGCGATAAATGTTTTTATTGGGTAAATACGCATATTAAATTGAACGGATTGTTTGAACTGATTAAATTTTTGAGTAATATTGTTGTTTTTGCCTTTCCCGCTTTGAAAAAAAAATCACGTGATATCTTCTCTGACCCCCCCTCCCCCACCGTGATCATTCGTGATTTTTTCTTACCCCCGCCCCCCCTCTAAACGATTACATGATTTCTGGACGACCCCTTACAATAGATTAAATATTTATGATGTGAGTCCAACCGAGTTAACTCAACACAGACTTTGCAATGTGTGAAAGTATCATCCTAAACGTCAAATTCCTAGAAAAATACGACGTTAACAACACGTTCACATTTTGTACTGGCAAAGTCGATGCAGAGTTAGCTTAGACCAGGGGTCTCCAAACTTTTTTACCTGAGGGCCATATTGCCCCTCAGAAATTTCGCGCGGGCCACCGTCGGTTTTTGCGCCGGGGGAGGGTGTCTGATTGCTGCTGTTAGGAACAGTTCCACTCTCAATGAATGCTGAACCCCTGGAGCCTGGCTCCCGCGGGCCTCGAGTGTCGGTGGGCCGGATTGGAACGCGTCGCGGGCCGGATTTGGCCCGCGGCCCGGGGTTTGGAGACCCCTGGCTTAGACGGACTCAGCCAGTCAACTGACCTTGATGGGGCTAGGGCAAGGCACAGGCACCGGCTGAGGTCTGACCCAAATCGGGGGCAGCACAGGCGGCATCACCGGCGGCACCCTCACGGTGAATGGGGGCTGTAGCGGCGGCTGCACCGGCGGGGGCCTGGCGGTAGGGTTGTCATATGAAAAAGCGGAATATCGTGACAAAAATCTGCAAGAACCTTACAAATCCTCCTGTGACTGCGTTGTCCGTTAATCTTATTGGATATATTGGAAGAGGAGGAGGGATTTTAATTACTCGCCTTCCACGAGGAATTCTAAAATTTCACTTATTTCGATCATCGGACCAAAAGGAATAAATCTATTTTGCTAATTAACAGTGCCCTAACCGGATGAAAGCATCAAACTTTATAATTTTTTTTTATTAATATTTTATTGTTATTTATTAATCCTTAAATTAAAATTTACAGTCAAGCTACACATGTTAAAAGGAGTGACATTATATAAACATTGAGAGTAACATTTTACTTAAGTGCTAACTACTGTACATTGATTGAGCTCGGCGTCGTTATTGACTCTAGGTATCGGCTACTAACTGACAAAAAACTAGGTTCCGTGCATTGGAATATGTCAAGTTCGCTGTCGCTGTCCAATATATCGTTCAGGAGAGACAATGCGCGGTGCAGCGGTGAGTGGGATAATGCCCGGGTCCGCGCCGCCGGGACTGCAAACAGCGCGCGGCGACGAGGGCGCAGCTGAATACTGTACGGACAGGTACTCGAAACGGGACAAGTGCTAAAGAGCAACTGAGGGTCATCAATTTAATGTAGGTAAGAAATAATTACTTGATTGATGGTGATGATTACTAATTAATGATGATAATTAATCGATCTGTACCAGACAGTGATAGGTGCGGAGGTGGGGGGTAGGTTTACTACGATCGGCAGGGGACGGGGCAGCGAGACGGGGACGATGGGGCCCGAGCGCTAGCAGTTAAGGTTTCTAACTAATCCTGACACCAGACAAAGGACCAACAATCCTAACATGGCCTTTGGCTTACCTGACGGTGATAGGTGCAGGGGCAGGGGGATAGACTGGCCGGGGCTTCACCCAGATCGGCTGTGGGCGCGGCAGCGAGATGGGGCCCGGGCGGACGACTATGGGCGGCTGCTGAGGAAACCGGATCTGGCCTGGCCTGACGGTTATTATTCCTAGAACATTTTACGTATTTTAAGCTGTCGTGTTTTCTATGCATGAGATTTTTTTTGGGAGCCTCCGGATGAAACTCCGATATGATGACTGCATGACATACTGTCTGACTGTTCTTAGAATCAAGAAGCCCTTTACAGAAGAGTTTTAAGTATGAATCCCAATAGAACGGTCTTGCCCCGGGCCGAGGTTTCCAACACTTCGTTTTCTATGACCGGTGATCGTTGATCACGTGATGCGTTCTACATTAATGATGTGTCGGACGCATCGGTCCGAGCCGAGGCGTCTAACACTTCGTTTTCTTCGTTTACTGGTGATCACGTGATGCGTTCTATAAAACTGAAGTGTCGGACGGCTCGGCCCGGACCGTTTCAGCGTGAGTCATCCTTTACAGGTGATTTATGCCTCAGACGGTTTTCAGTAGAACCAGAAATGGAATAATAAAGTTAGATGCTGTTGTTTATGCAGTTATGGATAGCAGTGCATGACGATACGATTGTTACTTAGTGATTCTTCGAACGCGTTTTACTCGTTGCCTATTGGACCAGCGTGGAGACTATAAGCCTTAGGCTTCTCACGCATGAAAGGAGGCCTGTGCCCAGCAGTGGATTGTGCATTTATTGTAATTGTAATTAGCCTTTATTACTGAAGTTAGTTGGTACATAGTATAATTATATTAATTCGGTATTTCATAACTTCAACTCGTCCTTTGACGTAGGCCTCCTCCATAGCTTTCTTTCTATTGTTGTTTGCATCTATTTACCTCCTCCTATTCTTTTTAGATCATTCGACCATCTAAACTTTTGTGGACCACTCTTTCTTTTATTATATCTTAGGCACCACTCTACAAGGTCCTTTGTCCACTTATCTAGGGTTTCTCTCATCATATGTGCATTTATTACCTGGCTGTGACTGTCCATAAGCGTAGTTGACCTGCCGGCCGCAAGGGTTGCAGGGGGCGACGTTGATCACGCCACCGTCACACGGGCTGGGACAGCTCGGACACGGGCCGGGACAGGGCTCCGAACAAGGGCAGGGCTGGTCCAACTGCGGTTCCGGCAGCGGCTGCGAGAGCGCCGATCCAAGGAGGAGAACTGAAAAATTATGCTTTGTGTAGGTGTCATGCGTGGCAGGTTAAATTGGTAAGCAGCTTTGCCAAACCTTGTGTGTGTTCTACCGCCTGTACAATGGGCTGTGCTCTGAGGAGTTGTTTGACATGATGCCAACGGCCGCTTTCTATCACCGCACCGCTCGCCGTGTTCAGGGTGTTCATCCTCACACCCTAGAACCTAAATGGTCGCGTACTGTGCGATTTCAGAGGAATTTCCTCCCGCGGACGTTCCGGCTGTGGAATGAGCTCCCGAGGTTTTCCCGAGGGTCTACAGTATGGGGTTCTTCAAAAAAGGAGTGTACAGGTTTTTAAAAGGCCGGCAACGCGCATGTAACACCTCTGGAGTTGCTACGGTGACTGCTTACCATCAGGCGGGCCGTATGCTTGTTTGCCACTGATGTGGTATTAAAAAAAACAACTTAAAGGGGCTGGTAAGCCAATACATAAGTCCTTATAAGCTACAGCATCCTAGATATTAAAGAAAATAGAGCGGGTAGAAGTTCTACATAATCTACATACAATACGCGCTCTATTGTCTATTGTAGAACTATTTTTAGCATAACATTTTAAATTACCCGATATACCACCATTTTTAGTGTTATTTAAGCATGCCTGCTGAATCTTAAAGCCGACCACTGACTAACAGGCCGCCGGACGATATCGGCCTGTCAGTTAGAACAAAAATTTGACAGTTCCGAACAACTGACCGGCCGATATCGTCCGGCGGACTGTTAGTCAGTGGTCGGCTTAAGATCGGCCGCCGACAGATTATATTAAATACATACAAAAAAGAAAAAAACTTAAAGATCCTGACGAATTGAGACCTGACTTTCTCTTTGAAGCTAGTTAAATATGAATTTTAATAAAACATTAACTTAAACTTAGAACCACATAATAAATTATTAATTACTAAAATGTATACATAATTGTTAGCAAAGACCGTTATCGGCCGTTTAAATATTAAATCACTTAACGTTTGTACAACTATAAACTTAGTTACTGACTGAAACCGATCCGACTCACTTATAATTAACTCGAATTGATTCAATCAATGAACTGAATTGGACAAACTGAATATATTTAGTTCATTTACATTGAACGATTCGAGCAGAAACTATTTATTAAGAGAAATTGGACAACCGCTACTCCATACAGATGTATAATATCTACCTATGCCCCTTCGTTTGAGTTTTTTTGTTTTATCATTTATTTATCTTTCTTCTTAGGCTAGGTCATTTATGATATGAATATTAAAATTAAAATACAAAAACACATAACAAACAATTAAAAATACATATAAACTCATTATAAAAAACCAGCGGGGCAAGGCCCAAGCTGCCGGTGGTCAGGGCCGCAGAGTGAGGAACCGACGTACCTACTATACGCGCCGTGTCCAAGATTGCCGCCTTCTGCATCTGAACCTTGATCCGACCACCCAGCGGGCGTCTCTCTAGGTGTTGGTCGAGACTCTTCGCTATATTCGATTAGTTTGTATTATTACTAGTAGTTCGCCCCGACCTGAGAACTCGCGGTTTGCCAAAAATTATATAGAGCGATTGACTTTCTTGTTGTCGTATAGTTCGATATAAAATAGTAGAAAATAATTTTCAAGAAAAAAAAACCGACTTCTATGGAGGCCGGTGAAAAATTATTGTACAGTCACCTGCAATAATATGTTATACAACGAAGGCCGCAAAAATATCTGGGGTGGATTTCATCACCAAAAATTTCACCATACAAAAAAATATTTTTTTTTAATGTTTAATTTAACACGATTCTAGCTGGGTAAAGTAATAGGGGGCTGTATATTGAGGATATTTATGGTATTTATACAATCATTTGTGGCTTATATTTGAAGTTATCGCTTTCGGAAAATAAAAACGCAAGATGGTGATGACAATCATGGTATGGTAATGACTCTTTTATAGACGGTAATGACACTGCATGTACGGTAATGACGATTTGGGAACTAATTTATATATGTATTAAAAACGTATTAAAAAAACAAAAACTTTTTTAATTGTAAGGCTTTAGAACTTTAATAAACATTACAAATAACATGTTTTTGAACATAAGACTAGCTACATAAATTATTTTTAGAAAATTATAAAAAATACATTTTATTCATATAAACAAATATATAACAAGTATTTTTATTGTATAATTTTAAATAATTTATATTCCGAAATAGGCAATTTATGTATTCATTTATTTTTTTGGGTTTTTTCAATGTTAAATCATATTAACAATATTGTACTCTTATTATCAGTTTAAACCCGCATCTTCTTTTATCTACTGCATAATTTGGTATTTATATCATATTATAAAATTGCTGGCTTACCAGTGAGCTTAATTTTTATGATATATTACTTTTTTTTTGATAATTTGATTCATTGCATAAGTTTGTATTTTTGTTGTTTTATAAATTAACTTTAAAAATAGCTATAATGTATATATATATATATATATATAATATAATATTAATAGCTAAACATTAATATATAATTAGTGTTTTATAAGTTGCAAGACCCCTACTTGTAATGCATATCATAAGTTACAAAATGTTAGGTATTGGGTCCGGTGACTACCCAATGGTATAATTATTAATTGCTGTAATTATATACATCAATTAATATAATATTATCAAAAAACATAAGGCCATTACGATAGTGAGCCAGTACCGTAGCCTATGGTCGCTTAAAACTATGTTGCTTGTTTAAATACTTTGTTTTAACACGACTAACATGCAATTACAGACTCTAAGTTGCACGATTTACATTACTAGATAATAAAAAATAAACATTTGTATGTTCTAAGTTCTAAGTGACCTAAATTTTGCCTACTTCAGTCAAAATGTTATTTAAAACTAACCATCCTCTTGTGTGAAAAAAATAGTCATATCTTCTTCTACATTTATTCTACATTTATAAGGTAGACATCATATAGTGTTAGAAGACATAGAGAACGTTTTTCAAACATACAGCTTAATTTCATAATGAATTATAGCAAAATAACTAGAAAAGTTTCTGAGAACCGTCATCACCATACACATGAAATCATCACCGGTCGTCATTTTTTCCCGGTGATGATGGGTATGGTGTTGACGATTTGAGAGTTTCTTGTTTTTATTTCTAGAATACGAATAATAGTAGTTAATGTCTATGCCACACAATAAACTTCATGTAGTTTGCCATTCATTTCAATAATTATTTCTAATATATCATTTGTAACTTTTTTAAACCAAAGCATAACGGTGATGATGCTCTGTTGTGACAAACTACGTTTTACAAATTTGTTCGTAATATTTCTCACGATTCAATGATGTGACTTTATAGTGAAATCATTTTTGGCATTCTATATTAAAGTGAAAAATAGGGCAATGACCTTTAGCGGTATTTCGTTGTTCATACACGGAGATAAGCTCACATTGACATTACCATGACGGTGTTGACGAATATTCGTGACAAAATTTTAAATATTTTTAAATGTACTTTCTCGGTGAAGGAATTATTGCATATTTTCCCATGTGTTAAACAACAACATGGAAAAGATATAAGTAAAAAAAAAATCGCAATCGTACGATAGGTATGCTATTAATTTTCACTGCAAACAATAAGGTTCAGATTTTTCCGGTAGACGGTGATGATTTTAGACACATTAAACATTTTATATAAAAAAAACTATTAAGTTATTGGAGATGGTAATTGAAGGAACATGAAGATAATAGTTCTTAAAAACATATAAAAAAGTTGCAACTCGCACAACCTACTAGTTTTTTTTATAAAGACCGAACCATAAGTTTTCGCAGGATTTTGAAATCCACCCTGACACGATCCTATTTGTAGAGCCATAAAAGCGTGTCACATATTTTTGCGGGCTTCGAAGAGTAACATATTGTTGCAGGTGACTGTACCTACATAGATGGTGCACTATGTAGAAAAGGAGATAAAACCACCCACTTTTCTAGTAGCGTAAAACGGGGTGAGTAGGTTTCGCGGGGAGCTATGGGTTATGAATGGGGAGAGAAGGATTGAGAGGGGGGTGAGGTGGGTTTTTAAGGCTACTGCTACAAAAATAATGTATTCCAATTTAAAATGGAGCTATAGTAATATTCATAATAAAAAAAAATCGATCCAACAATCTTCCAAAATCACCTTTGTATGAAAAACCCTCTCACCCCAAATACGAGGCACTACGGGGTGAGGTGGGTTTTCCTCTTTATCGTCAAAGTTATGAAATGGAACTACCCAAAATAAAATACAAACTAAAATACAAACGTCCGGAACACTTTACGGTATTGGACAACCGCTAGTCCATACAAATGTATTAATACCTTACACTTCGTTTAAAAACTCAAACGTCGTAGTTTTATCTAATACCTTTAAACGAGCAATTCTTGTTTATTTATATATTTCGGAGATCTCTGAAACGGCTCTAACGATTTCGATGAAATTTGCTATATGGGGGTTTTTAGGGGCTATAAAATTGTTCATGGCGTCTTTATTCGGAGACTCGAGTCCTTTTGAGTTGCTCTTAAAAAGACCCAACAAAGGACTCGACTCGGGACTTAGAAGACTCAGAAGTCTTTTAAGCGCCGAGTCTCGTAAAAACGAGCTGAGTTCTTCAAATTCAGACTCAGTAGACTCGAGTTCCTACCAACACTAGCCGCAGTTGCAAAAAGTATACAGCTAAGATACGCGAGCAGCCGCGATACCTTCATATTCATACTGGTACGCGCCCCGGCCGCCGCGTTGGTCAACCACACCTTCTCGTAACTCATGAGGCCCCGGTACTTGCTCCGCGCTAAATTCAATTTTTTGACAGTTGTTTTCTTGATTTTTGCCACCGTAGCCTATGGAGACTAACAAGCAACACTAAGTGGTTTTCGTAGTCAATGGATGTTGCTATATTAAGGGTGTCACATGCACGTTTCTGACTTATGAACCAATTGTTTATACTATACAACCTAAAATAAATAATTAATTTGAGCTATGGTTTTGTTTCGTCCTCTTGATCGCGGCGAGCTGTGATTGGTCAATTTCATTATAGTTGAGTAAACTGTATCGAAATGAATATTATAGTTGAGTTGGGAACCCATACATTAAAAATACTCTATTGCAGTTTGGTATAAGAAATCTTAATTGAAGAATTACAGTCGACGAGTAGAAAAAATGCGATGTGCACTCAGACTGCATTGTATAATTTGCATAACACGTGTCTGGTAACAAATTAATGGTGATTACGGGACATGCTATTTGTGCTCAAAGGAATGTTCTACATATCCCCAACACGGATTGGCCGATTTTGTGAAGACTATCTCTTTTTGGCATATCGGCGGTGGAGTTCTAACAATTTTAATTCATCAAAGGATACTGCTATAATCATTAGTTTGATTTTCAGTTTGAATTCGGAGTAATTATATAAGTTTTGCAAATAAATAAATTATTGAAATTTAAAAGCTAACTTTACGCGCGCGGCTTTCGTGACACCTCTGTGCATGCACTTTAGTGCTTGAAAATGTAGACCAATAGGTCTACAATAAGCATAATAATGCTCTCCAAAACATGTCGCGCGAGTATCTAAAAATACGTGAGTTAAAACGACAAATACTTAGCTTAATTTGGGTCCTTTTCAAAAAAATGTCTGCGGTCGAATTACCGTGACCCATACAAAATGTATGAAAAGTCGTAGCAATTAGGCGCAACCGCAGACATAATACTCTCAGAGAATGACCCAATTAAATTGTGGTATAGGTCTACCACTTTTAAATAAACAATTGTCTTCTTCTTCTTCTTCTTCTTTCCAGACCTTATCCCATTTACTTGGGGTCGGCCTTCCACAACTGTAACAATTGTAATATTCTAAAATATAGAGACCCTACTCACATACAGAAAATTTAAACATATTTACCAGATAACCATAGCACTTTTCCCTTCGCCATCATCCGGCCGTCTGATCAAAACCCACAAAAACAAAGCCTTAAATACAAAAAAAAATAACCCAAATTTCAAAACCGTAGCCATATTGAAACCAAATATGCTATTCGAAAAACAGCTTTATGCGAAAAGAAATAGAGTTGCTAATGTGAACACGAATCTTTTGTTTTTAAACTAGGCAGTACCGTGAAAAATATTTTAAATATTTTTTAAATGCTTGGCCGTTGATTAGCTTTTTAGACATTTTTTTTATAACGATATCTTTTGAAATGGCTTTGAAAATGAAATCATATTAATCGAAACGTGTTGTTAATTCAATTAGTAATGGTGCAAGATTATTTAACGTTGATATGCAGCGTGAAAGAGTTTAAAAAATAATGTTATCTTATCATAAAGAGTTTTACTCTTCGCTGAAAAAGCCGTGATTAACGTAAAAGTACCGTGAACCATTTTTAGGGTTCCGTACCAAACCGTCAACAGGCTGCATCTTAGACAGTTGAAATGTTCACAGATGATGTATTTCTGTTGTCGCTATAACAACAAATACTAAAAACAGAATTAAATAAATATTTAAGTGAGGCTACATACAACAATCGTGATTTTTTTGCCTTTTTTGCGGAATGGTACGGAACCCATCGTGCGCGAGTCCGACTCGCACTTGTCCGGTTTTTTTATGATATAGGACCAACAGAGAGAATCGCTTGATGGTAAGCAATAACCCTGTTGTAAGATCGCCTGTTGTGTGTAACATAGTGTTTAAATTATGATTTACTTATATTATGCATCCACTATTTCTTTGTTAATGGTGTGCAATAAATAAATAAATATTATAGGACATTTTTTACTGGTGGACTTGTCTATTTTTGTGTAACATTTACTTTAACAATTACCCTGTATCTAGCTTTAAGTGTTTTAGTGAGTAAGTTCTTCTCTCTTTTTTGTAACTGAAGTGGCGCTGTATGTAGAAGGTTTTTACAATAAATGTCTTTCTTTCTTTCTTTCTTTCTTTCTTTCTTTCTTTTACACAAATTGACTAAGACCCACGGTAAGCTCAAGAAGGCATGTGTTGTGGGTACTCAGACAACGATATATATTATAATATATAAGTACTTAAATACATAGAAAACAACCATGACTCAGGAACAAGTATCTGTATCATCATACAAATAAATGCCCTTACCAGACCGAACCAGATTCGAACCCGAGACCATCAGCTTCATAGGCAGGATCACTATACCCACTAGGCCAGACCGGTCGTCAAAATAATAAATAAGGTCGTATAAATAAGAAATATATGTATTGTAAACGCCCCGTTAAACTGATAAATTTGATAATAATACTTACTGAATAACTCAGAAGATAAAGATATAACTATAAAGCGTCTGATTGGTCGAAGCGTTCGGTCTTTAGTTGGCAACCCATCAAGACTGATAATTGGTCCTTTGTTGCCTTATCTTTCCTGTCAAATGTACCTATATTCAAAGAGAATATTAAATCAACCTTAAAATGATAGTGGAGAATGATTTTCATATTTTAACATTATTATTAAATAACGAAAATGGGACTATATTGTGCGTAAATAAAACTGGAAACCTCTAACGTTTTGAGCGCAATAATATTACACTCGTGTTAAAATTATGGGAAATGAGATTAAAGTATTAACATATTATAAAAGTCAACCACTCAAAAACGTCTGTACGGATTTCGCTGTAGTTGGCACACATTGCATATCAATTTAATAAGTTTTAAATAAACATATTTTTAATCCCAAAATTCATACACTGAAATACGAAATAGGAGGTATACTGCATACGGGACGTATAGGGACGAACGGCCCGATTCGAATAATGTTTCTAAGAAGTCACAGCGATACGACATCGATCTGTCAGTGTCAAAAGTGACGTTTTTTAGTTGAAAAAATGTTGGTCATTAGAATTTTATGTTTTCAGAGGCTAACTTTTTATTTTCCTAACAAAAAACTATTCAATTTAGTAAACATAATAAATATAAGAGCCAGGGGTAGAGAGTACCATTTTGTACCATTTGGAGTTGAAAATGTACCAGTGCGTGAGTGTGTGAGGTCCCAGCGCGCACAAGTCGTTCGCAGAAATCGCGAAGCGTCTGGTTGACGTAACTGCCGGCCTAGCCAAGGTTACAATCGCTATCGCTTCGACAACGAAACGCTTTGTGTCTCTCTATCACTCTTCCATATTAGTGCGACAGTGACAGTTGCGTTTCGATCGCTACGGAGCGTAAGCGATTGGCATTTTGGCTACGCGGCCTGGTGACCGAAGAGCTGGCGGCTACCTCGCACAACGTATAAGCATTGCGATACAGCGAGGAAATGCCGCCAGCATCCTTGGTACAATACTTCAATGGCCTATTCTAGATTTAAGCTAGTTATTAATTTCGTTTAGTAGTACCACTGTATATATCTTGTATGTAAATAAATGACCATTTAGTAAATATCTTGGGAATCTGTTCAGGACTATCCCTCCTAAATTATACGATTCTTTATCAACACCACAAAAATTTACCATCGAAAGACAGAAGATTCTCATGTTTACCACAAGTATGGGGTCATTCTACAGTGAATCGCTGTCGTTACAGTTCTCAATAAAATTAAAGTGGAGCACAGATTGAAACTAGAGATCCTCCGTCGTTTAACTAAATGTATGCGATAGATAACTTTAAATTGTCTGATTGGCCGAAACGGTATGTCTTTGGCTCGCATCCACGCAAGATAGCACGAACATTGTTTCTTTTATCGCCTGTACAGTCAGCATCAATTCTATATAATATTTGATAATACACGCAGTCAGTGGGGAGACACTCTACGGCTACCACCAGTTTTGACATTGACAGATACGCTCGCGTCTACGTAAATTACTTTCGATACACCTCGCTTGCACTAATATGCGAGTACGAGCGAGATGCATAGAAAGTAAGTTACTTAGACGCGAGCGTATCTGTCAATGTCAAAACTGGTGGTAGTGCTTCTGACTTCAGGCAAACTCGGCTCCATTAGGCTCAGCATTGCTCCGAGCAATTATTAGTGTTGACAAAGCTTGACGTCCCTTTGCGTGCGTCATTATCTTATCTGTGGTCGGATAAGATAATGACTTGAATTTTGACAACCCTAAATAGCCGAAAGGGATAGTGTCAAGTCACCCGCCGCGTCTGTCTGTATGTATGTTCGCGATAAGCTCAAAAACTACTAAACAGATTTTCATGCGGTTTTTACCTATCAATAGTGTGATTATTATAAAAATCATTATAAAAATGAAATCATATTAATATTACACGAAAGAAAATGTGACCAAGGCCTCCAGTGCCCACTAAGTTATTTTCTGGGCACTGGAGGCCTTGGCATGGATGGCAGATATTCATGGTGTATATAACACTTTAAACTGACGACCAGTCTGGCCTAGTGGGTAGTGACCCTGCCTGTGAAGCCGATGGTCCTGGGTTCGAAACCCAGTAAGGGCATTTATTTGTGTGATGACACAGATATTTGTTCCTGAGTCATGGTTGTTTTCTATGTATTTAAGTATTTATATATTATATATATCGTTGTCTGAGTACCCACAACACAAGCTTTCTTGAGCTTACTGTGGGACTTGGTCAATCTGTGTAAGAATGTCCTATAATATTTATTTATTTATTTAATCTCTCACGTTTTGTACACATATTTAATTACACAAACGGGTCTACCACGATATAATTTCATTGTTTTTACCTTAAATTCCGACGTTTCTGCTGAGTTGCACCAGCTGTGATCACGAAAAGACTGACGTCCCAGCAAATGTCAACGGAGATATAAAATTACAGGTAAAAACAATGAAATTATATCGCGGTAGACCCGTTTGTGTAGTAATTAAATATATTCTTGGGGTGTTCAATTCGCTTCTTTTGAAGCTGACTGTACTGGGCTGGGCGCCATTTTAGCGGTCTAACTGCCGTCATAAAAGTGCCGCTGATGGTACACAATGCAGTTAATAGTAAATAATAGTTTCATTTCACTTCCGTGTATATCGTGGCTGCCATAAAATATAACTTAATTAATGTGTTCACATTTTTCTACTTTTTAAGTGCCTACTGTTCGTACTTGTATACTGTTAAACTTTTAATAATAGGAAGAGAATCCAGGCTGTATTACCTACAAGTTTTTTCATATGTTTTAACTTCAATCAATAATTCATAATTTATTTGCAAAAATACAGTAACAAAAGATGTTAAACTATTCAGTTACAATGTGTGTGAGTGTATCAGGTAATGTACTCGTACCTATGATTTTTGTTTAAAATAAGGCACCTATTTTATATAGTTACCAAAGGTTTAGTTTGCTTTTTAGGGTTCCGTACCCAAAGGGTAAAAACGGGACCCTATTACTAAGACTCCGCTGTCCGTCCGTCCGTCCGTCCGTCCGTCTGTCACCAGGCTGTATCTCACGAACCGTGATAGCTAGACAGTTGAAATTTTCACAGATGATGTATTTCTGTTGCAGCTATAACAACAAATACTAAAAACAGAATAAAATAAAGATTTAAGTGGGGCTCCCATACAACAAACGTGATTTTTGACCGAAGTTAAGCAACGTCGGGCGCGTCAGTACTTGGATGGGTGACTGGTTTTTTTTGCCGTTTTTTGCATTATGGTACGGAACCCTTCGTGCGCGAGTCCGACTCGCACTTGCCCGGTCTTTCTCAATCATCATCATCCCACGCAGTTAAAGTCGCCTGCAGTACCGTCAGCTATGTGGGTCATTTAAGATCTTATATTTTGGCTCATTGGCTACGCTTTATTTTCTTTTGTTGCTGCTATTCTTGAAATTACCTTATCATTAATGCAATAACCAATTTGGCAAAGAATCTTAGTGAGGCGAAGAGGCCACTCCAAAGATCGAACACATTAAGCTGGGTGCTTCCAGCCTTTATTACTAATTGGTAAATTGGTACTAAAGGAACAATTCCTACATATACTTTTCTAAAGCGAAACCACAGAATAAGTAATAGTACTACCGTACAGAAAAGAAACCTACAAAACCGAAGTTTGACAGCTATTCAGGGACAAATCGTGTTGTCCCTTCCTATGGCACTATCCCTTTCAGCTATTTAGGGTTGTCGAAATTCAAGTCATTATCTTATCGGTGGTTGTGCATGCAAAAGGACGTCAAGTTGAGCCGAACGCAGCCGAGAATGCCCGAACGCTCTAGTTTCCTACCCCTGACATAGGCAACTAATACCCATCGAGACAATTTTAAAAACACCAAACACAATTAGGTTTCTTTGTAACACTTTAAACTCTCGCGTTTTGTACACATATTTAATTACACAAACGGGTCTACCGCGATATAATTTCATTGTTTTTACCTTTAATTCCGACGTTTCAGCTCAGTTGCACTAGCTGTGGTCACGGAAAGAAACAAACAA
This sequence comes from Cydia splendana, assembly GCF_910591565.1. NCBI lineage: Eukaryota > Metazoa > Arthropoda > Insecta > Lepidoptera > Tortricidae > Cydia > Cydia splendana. The sequence continues at coordinate 2,525,867 of NC_085983.1, read as the reverse complement.
ACATTTTTATAAACTAATTTCGGGTAGTTTTAGTGGTGTTTTATTAATATCTCTGTTGACATTTGTTGGGACGTCAGTCTTTCCGTGACCACAGCTGGTGCAACTCAGCTGAAACGTCGGAATTAAAGGTAAAAACAATGAAATTATATCGCGGTAGACCCGTTTGTGTAATTAAATAGGTTTCTTTGTTTTATCACAGTGTTCCTATGGCCACCTCCTGAATTCATCATCAGATCAGCTCGATGGTACCATAATTACTTTGTCACCCGACTTACATATGTATGCAAAGGACCCCACAGCAAACAGGGAAAAAATGGTTTCAGACAACAAAATCTCACGAAAATTTAGTATGATGTAGGTGAAAGTCTCCTGATAATTTTTTTATCAGGGCGCAACTCTCTCAGGAGTATACTTTCAGAAATAATTAGGTTTTTATTGTTCTTTTGAAGTGAAAACTTCTTTAGCAGCGCTGTGCACTTTTGTGATAGGAAAAAAATGTTAAACTCGCAACAGGTCACGTGACCGTAAGATTCGTACGACGGACACGTGACCTGATCGAAAAACTGTTACAATGTCATTGAGTTTTCACTTCTGCCGGCGCTCCCGGAGTGCAACCCGTTGTTTTTTTCTGAGATGTCTTTCCGTGCCCATACAAAAAAAAAATCGAGAGCCATGAATCTACATCATGCTAAAATTTGATGACTGAAACCACTTTTTCCTTATGTTTGCTGCGGGGTCCTTTTCAGCTTCATTGGAAGTCGGGAAGTGGGTCAAATTTTACTTGCAAGATTTGACCCATACAAACATCGGTAGTTGCGTATACATAGATACCTATATTGCAAGTTATTAAAAAGCTTTTAATTATAGACTAGACGGGTTTCGTTGCTCTTGGAATTTAATCGTTGACCATTTTCTGTAACTTAGGCCTATTCGGATTTCGAGATAATCACAAGATCTTGAGACGATTTAGAGATCAACTAGATCTACATTTAGATATCGACTAGATGTGACTTGGATATCTAAGTCATAACTTGTCGAAATCGTTCAAGAGGACCTGCAGAATCGCTTAAACGTTAAATTTGACATATCTATCTTACAAATATCTTTAAATTATCCGTATCGTAACTTGTTGAAGTCTAGCCGAAATCTAATTCATTTTCCGAATCGAGCCGACTATCTCTTAGTTTAGTAGAATCTCTTCACCTACGTATAAGGCCCCCTAGTCACGTGTTAGGCGGTTCGTTACATTTTGTTTGCGTTCGTGTTCGTGTAACCAAGGCGAAGGATTTCAGATCGAATCATATATTCCTTGTTAACTTGGAGAGGCATGTGAGAGTTTCAGGACGTTTCTAAATAGGTAGGTAACGTCACAGAATAATTAATAGTACTATCGTACAGAAAGGAAACTTCCTACAAAAACGAAGTTTGACAGCGGTTCAGGGTCGAATCATGATGTCTCTTTCTAATATATGGCACTATCCCTTTCGGCTATTTAGGGTTGTCAAAAATCAAGTGATTATCTTATCTGTGGTCGTGCACGCAAAAGGAAGTCAAGTGGTGCCAACCCTAATAATTGCTCGGAGCAATGCTGAGCCGAGCGGAGCCGAGTTTGACCGAAGTCAGGAGTTTCGCACCCCTGGTAACGTATCGCCTACAGATGTAGGGAATAATTGTTTTCCATCGTATTTTCTCGGCAACGTTCGTATTTGTCATGCTACTTCAGTCAACCTCAGTACTTGTTGTAACAAGGCTGACCGAAATAGCAAGACACGTTCGTAAGTCTCCGTGAAAATACGATGGAAAATAATTATGCAATACATCTGTACCGCGTGTCTAACTGCCGTATTCCAACTTCAAGATATTCACAAGAGACGAGACGTATAATAATTTAGCCTTTTATTTCCAATAGATTACATCATAGTAAGATTACATTTCATGCATAATATACATAATATATTAATTACATTAAAATAATATCATAACTAAATTCATCATGACGACCGGTCTGGCCTAGTGGGTAGTGACCCTGACTGCGAAGCCGATGGTCCTGGGTTCGAATCCCAGTAAGGGCATTTATTTGTGTGATGAACACTAATATTTGTTCCTGAGTCATGGGTGTTTTCTATGTATATAAGTATGTATTTATCTATATAAGTATGTTATCGTCGCCTAGCACCCATAGTACAAGCTTTGCTTAGTTTGGGGCTAGGTTGATCTGTGTAAGATGTCCCCAATATTTATTATTTATTTATTTATCATTAACTTAACGTATCATTAATTAGTACAATATTTATAGTATTAATTATTTCTAGTTGTATGCACCATTATAAACTAATTTACTTATAAGATGTGATAATTTTAACTTTTAGTATTATTTATTATAATAATTTTCTTATATCTACTGGGTTGTCCATTTTTGGACATAGGCCTCCTCCCTCCTGTTCCACTCATTCCTGTCGGCGTCTACTCGAGTCCAGGTGATGCCTGCCTCGCCCGCCATACGACATTCTAGATACGTTATAGTTTAGATATCAACTAGTTCTCTTTTGCAGCGCAATTCGGGCAACCATGCAATGTCACTTTTACGTTAGATAGAGTAGGTAAGATATCTATTAATAGATGTGAATTGGATCTCTAAGTCTTATCCTGTGGAAATCGTTCAACAGTATCTCCAGAATCGCGCAAATGTTAAATTTGACAGGTTAGATCTTAAACATATCGTTATCGTATCTTGGTGATGTCTAAAAGATGTCTAATAGATGTCTATTTCAAAATCCGAATCGGGCCCTAAACCTAGCCTAGCACTCAAGATTCTATTTTTCAATTTTGGTGTTTTTCGTTTGCTCGGGTATCAATATTACCACGAGGAGTTAGACAACTATTAATGCCCCCTTTTAAAACAAATATTAACCTTAATTAAATCATTTATTCGTCCTTGAAAAATAAAAGTCACAGCAAATATGTAACAATTATATAACTATCGACGCTTCTCTCATTATACTTCCTAGAGATCACTCCAAGTTTTGTTTGTATAAATATAATATAAGTCATTGAAAGTATAAACATAACACAAAATTGTTTTTTTGAAGTGAAAACTTCTTTAGCGGCGCTGTGCACTTTTTGAGGTGGGGAAAAAATGTTAAACTCGAGACAGCGTAACGCGTAACGCGTGACGTGATGTGTGACGGACAATGTCATTGTTTTTTGATTTAAATGCCATCTAGTGAGTTTCCCTCAAACTGGTATTAATATAACTGTAGTAAGTCAAGTCAAGTAAGTCATACATAGTACTGCAGATATTTTGCACTAGATGTCGCTGTTATTAATATTTTGAGTTACAATGTCGTTGAGTTTTCACTCCCTCCTGCACTCCCGGAGTGCACCCCGTTGTTTTTTTGCAATAGTTTTCAACAGCACTAGTTGTTAATGTCATTACACAACATACAAGAGGAACATTAGTAAAGCTTTTTTAGGGTGCCGTACCCAAAGGGTAAAATTTACTTTTATTATATATTATATATTTAATTACTATTACTAAGACTCCGCTGTCCGTCCGTCCGTCCGTCCGTCCATCCGTCCTGTGAATCTCTAAGTCGTCCGTCCGTCCGTCCGTCCGTCCGTCTGTCACCAGGCTGTATCTCACGAACCGTGATAGCTAGACAGTTGAAATTTTCACAGATGATGTATTTCTGTTGGCGCTATAACAACAAATACTAAAAACAGAATAAAATAAAGATTTAAGTGGGGCTCCCATACAACAAACGTGATTTTTGACCTTTCCGAAGTTAAGCAACGTCGGGCGGGGTCAGTACTTGGATGGGTGACCGTTTTTTTGCCGTTTTTTGCATTATGGTACGGAACCCTCCGTGCGCGATCCGACTCACACTTGCCCGGTTTTTTAACTATACTTATAATTATAAAGTAGGGGACATCAATAAAACAAAATGTTATGAATACATAATACATATTTATTAATTGAATACATACACATAATATAACATAAATAACATACTATACAAAAAGGACTACTTTTGTAAACACACTGTCACAATAGAATACGTACGGGTACTACTTAATAATAGGCATATCGGAACCAGAAACATATATTATGTAGCAAAACCATTGAAATATACCATTGGCCCTAGGGCCAAAAAACCTTAGGCAGGAGCGCTATACAAATGTATTAAGGCCCGTGCACACTGGACGGGTGTGTGTAGACGTGCACGTGCACTTGCGCGTTATGATACACTTTTTGTTATGTTAGACTGTGCACATCACATGTGTGACGTGTTCGTGCACGGCTCCAACATTTTAGTGCACGTGCACGTGCACTCAGCCGGTGTACTGTGGCCTTAAAGTTAATTGTATAAAGAACCTACTATTTTTTCTCTGATTTATAAATCAGGCCCTAATTTATGAGATCCTTTGATTAATTAGCGTCATATTTAAATCATTGAAATTTCATCATCATCAGCCTACTCTCGTCCACTGCTGGACATAGGCCTCTCCTATTGCACGCCATTGAGCACGATTTGCGGCAACTCTGATCCAGCTCTTGCCAGCCGCCTTGCGAAGGTCATCGCTCCATCTAGTCTAAGCGTCCTATACGTACACTACGTTTGCCGATGCGCGGTCGAGAACTCGTTTACCCCGCCAGACCACCGTTTACCAGATTAAAATTATGTTTTTAATACATATATAAATTTCTATGATTTATATATGCAACAAATCAAACAGATTGATTAGCTAAATATTTCAATGTGATTTAAATATGCGTAAAATCCAGCGTTTTAATATAATGGGGGGCATGGGTTGCACGGGCCGCACGGAGGGTGGCATGGGCTGGGGCATGGATTTCCCGGGTCGCACGGGCTAGGGCATGGATTGCACGGGTTGTACGGACTTGGGTATGGATTACACGGGTCGCACGGACTTGGGTATGGATTGCACGGGTCGCACGGACTTGGATATGGATTGTACGGGTCGCACGGACTCGAGCTTGGGTTGCACGGGCTGAACGGGTTACAAGGGTTGCATGGGTTGACCGGATTGCACGGGTTACAAGGGTTGCATGGGTTGACCGGATTGCATGGGTTACAAGGATTGCATGGGTTGACCGGATTGCATGGGTTGCACGGTTTGACCGGATTGCATGGGTTGCACGGGTTGACCGGATTGCACGGGTTACAAGGGTTGCATGGGTTGACCGGATTGCATGGGTTACAAGGATTGCATGGGTTGACCGGGTTGCATGGGTTGCACGGGTTGACCGGATTGCACGGGTTACAAGGGTTGCACGGGAAAGGGTTTAAAGGGTTGCAAGTATCGCATGGGCTAAACGGGATAAAACGGTTACACGGATTACTTCCACAACCGCTGATCGGTACACTGATTAGTGGAGGCTGAAGCGTCGGTAGTCGCGGTACTCTAATAACGAATGGTGGCGGATTAATATCAGGAAGCTGTGGTGGATTCACCCTGATGGATTCTGGCAGTATTGGTGCAGGCCTAGGTGGTCGAACTACAATAGGTGGGGGGGATATTGGCGGTGGCTGTGGTGGTCTCACAGTGATTGGCGGTGGGGTGATTGGCGGTAGCCGTGGTGGTCGAACGAGCACTGGTGGTGGGGTGATGGGGGGCTGGCGTGGTGGCCTGACTACGATCGGTGGCGGCTGGATCGGGCTCAACGGTGACGGTTGCACGAGGATGGGCGGCAGTTGGATCACCACATTAGCTGATGGCTGTAAATACACGTTAATAGTTAAGATAGCAAAGAAACTTAGGTTAATTGTGGCCTATAGACCGACCGCTTAAATGAGTCCTCGCCTGCGGGGTACGGGGGTGACGGGGTAGGACGACTAAGGGTGGCAGGAAAGGTGCGGGCGGCAGGCGTACGGCGTAGGCGAGGACTCATTTAAGCGGTTGGTCTATATTGAAGCTCTAAACCAAAGACTTAAACTATGCCAGTTTTAAGTCTCGGCTTGTTCGGTAGGTGCCCTAACATAAAAACCGGCCAAGTGCGAGTCGGACTGGCGTTTCATGGGCTCCGTATTTTTTTTTATCTTTATCGTACATTAAGTGCTGCTCACGTTTGACTGCACATTTCTAATAGGTTTTCCTGTCATCTATAGGTAAAGAACTATTTTGTGTATTTTTTTCAAAATTTTAGATCCAGTAGTTTCGGAGATAAATGGTATTTTTTTGGCTATTTTCTTAAATAACTTCTAACCTATGTATTTTAAAATTATAAAAAAAATATATTTGAAATTCTTAAGACAAGCTCCTTCATTTGAATATTACACGATATAGTTAAAAAAAATCTATAACTATATTATAGGGGGCCATAAGTGCTACCCATTTTAAAAATTCATTTGTTTACGTTACATGTCTATCTTTGGGTCACTAATTCACATATGTGTACCTTTCAACTTAATTGGTCGAGTAGTTTCTGTTAAAATAGATAGGACAGACGGACAGACAGACAGACAGGACGCATGAGTGATCCTATAAGGGTTCCGTTAAGTGCCGGAGGCCGGATTAGAACCGGCGTCTTCAGCTAACGCGGCAAACGCCTTGGACCTCTAGGCTACCCGGCCAACCTAACCTTCATAAAGAACGTGCCCCCTGGAACCCTCATGGCCCTGAAGCCCGCAGTCTGCAGCGAACTAGGCACCGCGCTGCGGGGGCTCGTCGCCCTTATGGGACCATCACCACATCTGGCTAAAACAACGTAATATTATGTAGTTAGCGGATAGAATAACGAGCCAAGAATATAATACATCCAATACAATACTACACATTAAATATATTAAGAACGGGTCACTCACGTATTTTAAGTCGAAAAACGCTCGACATGTTTCACTCCGTACCGAGGAGTGTCATCAGGAGCTTATGTCTGTGTCTCACGGAAGTTTTGTTACAATACCACACTCTTTATTACTCACCTGACATACTCGTAGTTTACAATAAATACACACATACACATACACACACTACACACATACATACTACACACTATTATACATACTATTAGATTTATAAGCTAAATTATTACTAGTCGACGATATATATCTTATAGCTTTAAACTAGCAATTCTTGTATATAAATATATATATTTCGAGGACCTCGAAACCGGCTCTAACGATTTCGATGTAATTTGCTATATGAAATGAGGTTTTCGGGGCGAAAAATCGATCTAATGTCTTACCTCTGGGAAAGCGCGCATTTTTTAGTTTTTATATGTTTTCTGAGCAATGCTCGATCTCCCAGATATTTCTAATAGAAGCAGGTAAGTATACTACTAAGGAATCAGAATAAATTAACTATGCCTCTTAAAGTACCAAGATTCCAAGCTGGGATTGCTATACAAACAAAGATTGCATTTTAGTTTAGTCCTCAAAGTACGTCTGCACCTACGATACCGATCTTAGATGCAGTCGCTTCGCGAAATTATATTTGCCAAGCACCTCAAGGCCCTGTTTATCTACAGGGAGCTTTTTAACGGTTTAGGCTGAGTATGTCACTTTCTTAGGAGGTCACTTTCGAGTTAGGTCATGTTCTGAGGACGTCACATTCTGACGTCCTCAGAAAATGGCGTTCTCAGAAAGTGACGTACTCAGAATGTGACGACCTCAGAAAGTGACGAACTCAGAATGTGACGTCCTCAGAACGTGACCTAACTCGAAAGTGACCTCTTAAGAAGGTGACATACTCAGCCTAAACCTTTTTAACCTTTGCCTTGCTCTAAAAAAAATTACTATGAGACATTCAGCCGAAAATGAATTATTTCATCTATTCAGGGCTTAATTTGAATAATATGTAATGTATTCCATAGATATGTTATGAAGACCCATTCATCATCATTCATATCAGTCGAAAGACGTCCACTGCTGGACGATACCTCCCCCAAGGATCTCCACAGTGAACGGTCATTCGCTGCCCTCAACCAACGCTTTCCCGCGACTTTAACCAGATCGTCGGTCCATCTAGTCTGGGGTCTACGATAATTTTACTAGAAATCCGATAGGTAGCACCTACAAATCATAGAGCAATTATAAAAACTGGATCGATACGACCTTAAAAACTTCAAGAAAAGACCGTTACTTGAATTCTATATAAAAACCACAATTTTGCGTTAGATCCCCTTTAACACGTTTAAGGTCAATGTGGCTAATTTCGTCATAAGGGCTATTCTGTCCATTAGCGTTTATCTCGAACAACGAACAACATTGATAATAAACTGAAATAAATGTCATATACTAAGAAAAAGTGACCAAGGCCTCTAGTGCCCCAGGCTGGAATCGAACCAGCGTCCTCTGCTATCGCGGCAGGTGCCTAAACCACTCGGCCACCGGGCCACAGTGGCATAGGTCAAATTTTCGAAGTATATGCACTTCTTACTGAAGGCTTATGGCGCCCCCTGGCCATCTCTAAGGTAGAACAGTATGGTTCGGACCTTCTAACTAGATCACTCATGTGATACTGAGTTAGCGAGAGAGATGGCGCTGCCATTAATACTAAAGTATTTGAACAAATTAAATTATTTCAGAAAAATATTTTAATTTGTTTTTATCAAGTAGAAACACTACTATATAAATTATAAACTGACACATTAACATTGATAATTTCGTCGACAAAGCAGCGATTGCTTTTAGTTTCGGCAATCTAAGCAAATGGTTTTTTCCTACGATTGAAAATCAAAGAAATATACCTACTCTCGTGGACGGATTAGTCCCTATGACGGAATTAGCCACATTGACTTAAACTATATTTTATGGCATATTTTCAATTTAACGTGACTAACCTTTTATTATGTATTTTTCAGGTACAGTCTTGTTAGAAAATTATTCATCGGGACTTAAGCGTCTACTTGAGACATCGTGTAATGTAAGTAAATCACTAGACCAGCGGTCGGCAACCAACGGCCCGCGGGCCGCATGTGGCCCGCGAACCTCTCACTTGTGGCCCGCGAGCCTCCCTGGCTATTTTGTATGTAATATTGACAAATGACAATGTCTGATAAAGTCATAAATATTAACAAAGTACGGCCCGCGTCCACTTCGTTAACTGCTATGTGGCCCTTGGCTGCTAAAAGGTTGCCGACCGCTGCACTAGCCAAATATCGGGTATCAATAAATTTAACAATCTCTACGATAATTCAATAAAATTAACAAAAATTACGGCATAATTAATGGAAACCTTTTTCCAATTCCGATATACGTTATAAACAGAAATTATTTTCCCAGAAACGTAGTTTTTCTTAGTTTAAAAAGAATCTTTCAAGATACCGTAAAATGGGTTGAGTAGGGTCAAAACGGAAATTCAAACCTCGATAACATTTTATTTTTACACATGAAAACTGAATGGTATACACCATAATAAGTGTTCCGGACGTTTGTATTTTATTTTTTTATTTTATTTTGGGTAGTTCCATTTCATAACTTTGATGATAAAGAGGAAAACCCACCTCACCCCGTAGTGCCTCGTATTTGGGGTGACAGGGGTTTTCATACAAAGGTGATTTTGGAAGATTGTTGGATCGATTTTTTGATGATTTTAAATTGGAATACATTATTTTGTAGCAGTAGCCTTAAAATCCCTTCTCACCCCCCTCTCAAACCTTCTCTCCCCATTCATAACCCACCTCTCCCCGCGAAACCTACTCACCCCGTTTTACGGTACAGAAAAAGTTTTTAGGTAAATTTTGCATTAATCTCTCTTACAGGCATCCTGTATATCACTACAGCTTATAAAACAAAGTCCCCCGCCGCGTCTGTTTGTTTGTGTGTTTGTTTGTTCGCGATAAACTCAAAAACTTCTGACCAGATTTTTATACAGTTTTCACCTATCAATAAAGTGTTTCTCGGGGAAGGTTTAGGTGTATAATTTGTTAACCCGTGCGAAGCCGGGGCGGGTCGATATAAATAACAAATAATATATGTATCTCGTTATGAAGCACGATTTCTTTTGTTCTTTTAGCTTGTTATAGGGGATGTTGCGGATGCAGATTTTTTACATCCGCGGACGCGATGTCAAGATGTCAAGATTAGGTACTTAAAAAACGTCAATTATTACATTTTTTAGTAATTTTTATTAAAAAAAAACGAACGTTTAATATTTGTGCAAGAATATAGGTTATATTTAATAAACAGCAACTTGGCCGACTTTTCTGTATCTAGACGATTTCGTTAAATATAGGTAATGACGAAATTACCTAGCACTTACGCCGCCGCTAAGACGTTCCTGTTACAGACTTTGTTGGCATCCGCATCCGCATGAGCTCCGCGTCGATTTTATGCGGATGCGGATGTTGAAAATAATGCGGATGTTCCGCGGATGTGGATGCGGATGCGAATATTCGCAACATCCCTGGTTTTCACCTATCAATTGAGTGATTCTTGAGGAAGGTTTAGGTGTATAATTTGTTAACCCGTGCGAAGCCGGGCGGGTCGCTAGTTACAACTTCTTCCTCGCGCTATCCCGGCATTTTGCCACGGCTCATGGCTGTGGTCCCCTTGACAACTAATCCCAGGAATTGGCCTGGGCACTAGTTTTTACGAAAGCGACCTCTCTGACCTTCCAACTCAGAGGGGAAACTAGGCCTCATTGGGATTAGTCCGGTTTCCTCACGATGTTTTCCTTCACCGAAAAGCGTATGGTAAATATCAAATGATATTTTGTATAATAAGTTCCGAAAAACTCATTGGTACGAGCCGGAGTTTGACCCCCCCGAAACGGATTGAAAGTCGCACGTTCTTACCGGTAGCAACCGGTAGGCACCAGCGCTTATTTTCGGATCGCTAGTTATAAATAACAAATAATATATCTCGCTATGAAGCACGATTTCTTTTATTCTGTTAGCTTGTTAGTTACGTACGTTATTTTATGAGTTTGCATCGGCTAATGGGCTCTGAAATTCTGCAAGTTTACTTCGTATGCATTACAAAACGAGAAAGATAATATAAATACACAATGTTTAGATAAAATGTTTCTCTCTTCTATATGCTCCAGGCTAACAAATACGTAAAACAAGTATAGAACAAAGGATTATATAATACCCAATAGATTACATTATATGAAAAATATTAATAAATATTTAATTGCACAAACGGGTCTACCGCGATATAATTTCATTGTTTTTACCTTCATTGTTTTGCATTGTTTTCGCGGTAGACCCGTTTGTGCAATTAAATAAGTATGTGTACAAAACGCGAGAGTTTAAAGTGTTATAATATTAATAAAAACCGGCCAAGTGCGACTCGGACTCGCGCATGAAGGGTTCCGTACCATTACGCAAAAAACGGCAAAAAAATCACGTTTGTTGTATGGGAGCCCCACTTAAATATTTATTTTAGTTTGTTTTTAGTATTTGTTGTTATAGCGGCAACAGAAATGCATAATCTGTGAAAATTTCAACTGTCTAGCTATCACGGTTCATGAGTTACAGCCTGGTGACAGACAGACGGACAGCAGAGTCTTTGTAATAGGGTCCCGTTTTTACCCTTTGGGCACAGAACCCTAAAAAATCACTCGATAAACATTGCTCATCTAAGCGCTGCATCAAGCGCTGGTGGCCTAGCGGTAACAGCGTGTGACTTGCAATCCGGAGTTCGTGGGTTCAAACCCCGGCTCGTACCAATGAGATTTTCGGAACTTATGTACGAAATATCATTTGATATTTACCAGTCGCTTTTCGGTGAAGGAAAACATCGTCAGGAAACCGTACTAATCCCAATAAGGCCTAGTTTACCCTCTGGGTTGGAATGTCATATGGCAGTCGCTTTCTTAAAAACTAGTGCCTACGCCACTGGGATTAGTTGCCAAGCGGACCCCAGGCTCCCATGAGCCGTGGCAAAATGCCAGGACAACGCGAGGAAGATGAAATATGGCTCATCTTTCGTCCATTAAAAATCCCAAAATAATAAATCCTAAATAAAAGACATTTAAAATAATACGATTTACATTTACATTATATTTAACAGGATTAAACGGAATTTTGACAAGCAAGTGTCATTTGCAGTCTAATTTAACCCTTGTCAGAGTCATGTGAAATTATTAAATTTCCACTGACATTTATGAAGGCCGTCGGGTTAGGTCAACGGACAGACATTTCGTAATTAAAGTCGCAATTAAAAAACAAATGAGTTACATAGGTTTTACAGTAACCTATTTCAAGCCTAGCTGCATTCATGTATAGGGCTATTCATAAATTACGTCATTTGAAATTAGGGGGGGGGGGGGTCTGGACTGGATCGGATGATGGTAGCATGACGTAGGAGGAAATGGGGTAATTCGAAGCATGATTTTTGGATGATTTTAGGGGGGGGGGTTCAAAAATTCTCATAAATAGATGACGTAATTTATTGACAGCCCCTATGTAACCATCACGGAATAGATAGGTATACTAGGTATACAGTACCGTCTTTACCATAAGGGCACACGGGGCCCGTGCCCATGGCCCCCATCCTCAGGGGGCCCCGAAAGACAGACAGTAACAGTATATTTGATTACTCATAATAAATAGAAGATCATAATAAAATAATAAATAATAAATAAATATTGGGGACATCTTACACAGATCAAACCTAGCCCCAAACTAAGCAAAGCTTGTACTATGGGTACTAGGCGACGATATACATACTTGTATAGATAAATACATACTTATATACATAGAAAACAACCATGACTCAGGAACAAATATTAGTGTTCATCACACAAATAAATGCCCTTACTGGGATTCGAACCCAGGACCATCGGCTTAGCAGACAGGGTCACTATCCACTAGACCAGACCGGTCGTTTCTTGGTCTAGAAGATTCTTGGTCTTGGTTGGTTTCGTGGTATAGAAGATCATAGTAGAGAAATTTAAGTTTAATTCGCTTTCTTTACTTTCTAAAAGGGCCCCAAATTCTTATGTGCGCAGGGGCCCCAGCATAGTTTAAGACGGCCCTGTAGGTATAGGCAAGGGTCCTATATGATTTCCAAAAAGGTCTCTTCTGTAGACAATACAATACAAGTTAACGACGAGAATTTTAATGGCACATATATATTTGGGGGTGCATATTTATTTATTTTTTATTTATTTCTTTACATACATTTTAGAAAGTAACTTAATAAAAAAAAGGTTTTGGCAAAAATTTCATTTTTGTTACAAGCTTTTATCGCTGACTGTACTTTTCTTACGACAGACAACTAATACCCATCGAGACTATTCTAAAAACCCCTAACACAATTAGGTTGCGTTGTTTCATCACAGAGTTCCTATGGCCACCTCCTGTCTCCATCATCAGTTCGACAGTACCATATTATTGTATTGTCATCAGAACTACATACAGCTGCCAATTTTCATGACACCTTGGAAGATGGTTAAATTAGTTACCTTGGATTCCATTACATAGTTACATACAGGTCGACCTAATAAAAGCTTGTTAAAAGTATGAAAGTAGGTAGGTTTTATAAAACAAAGTAATTTTTTAGAATGATTTCAATTTTCTTGATATAAATAAAAATGCTTATATTCAAAGAGAAAGTCCTCTAAAATAATTATTTATAAAATATCGCTACTTAATTTTTGACTTCGGGGCAAATGGGATTGCTTCGAGCTTATGCAAAGTAGAGCCTAAAGGGATCTATCGAATATTCTTAATATTTTTTATTTCTTTACATTCGTATTCAATGTCAAATGTCTTTGGGCACATATTTTAAATTTATAGTTATTTCAAGTTAGATAAATGCAATTATATATAGGTATACGATGCAATAGAGCTTAAAGGATGACTCACGTTAGACCGGGCCGTGTCCGGGCCGGAGCTTACAGCGCATAGTTTTCTATGGGAAGCATCACGTGATCGCCTGTTATGTCATGGAAAAGTAAGCTCTGGAAGCTCCGGCCCGGACACGCCCTGGTCTAACAGTCATCCTTAAATGTTTAAAAAAAATATGTTCGCTACTTACTAGGTGTAGGTCCGCTCCACAACGGGTAGGTTGGCCCATATGGATTGCCCGGGTTGCTCGGGTTATACGGGAAAGGCGACGGGTTGCCCGGGTTGAATGGGTTGCCCGGGTTATAAGGGGTTGGCGACGGGTTGCCCGGGTTGAATATGTTGTCCGGGTTGAACGGGTTGTCCGGGTTATACGGGAAAGGGGACGGGTTGCCCGGGTTGAATGGGTTGCCCGGGTTATATGGGCATGGCGTCGGGTTTCCCGGGTTGAATGGGTTGCCCGGGTTATACGGGCATGGCGACGGGTTTCCCGGGTTGAATGGGTTGCCCGGGTTATACGGGCATGGCGACGGGTTTCCCGGGTTGAATGGGTTGCCCGGGTTATACGGGCATGGCGACGGGTTGCCCGGGTTGAATATGTTTTCCGGGTTGAACGGGTTGCCCGGGTTATGCGGGCATGGCGACGGGTTGCCCGGGTTACACGGGCAAGGTGACGGAGAAGGATCGTACGGGCAAGGCGACGGGCTAGGATCGTACGGGCAAGGCTGGGGCGGGCAAGACGGGCAAGAATTGCACGGGCATGGTGGTTGCCGTGAGGCCTCGCACGGGCACTGGGGTTGCGGAGTTGGTAGTGCGTATGTTGACGCTATTAGAGCTGCAAAATAATAATATAGATGATAGTCATAGATAATCTATTTTACAGTACAAATACAAAAGAGGCCACTTTCATTTCATTTCATTTCATTTAATCATTGCTTTGTGTGTACAAAAAGATCTTATGATTATTGTATATGTTTCAACACAACCCTGTAAGGGCACTGCAATAAAATTACAAACTAATCAACTACTTAACCTACTAACACTACTAACACTATTAAATATACAGTAGGCAATGACCGGCCGTAGATAAGGGCGGCAGAGAGGTCGACACGAATAAATATTAAACATTACCTCCGGAGTCTAGATACTCACTTACAGAGTAGAATGCTTTGTCTACGAGGAATGCCTTTAAACTTTTCAGGAATTTATTATCATTTAACTCGTTTTTTTATGTAATTAGGTAGTTTATTATAAATTTTAATTGACATTGGGTAGGGACCGTTTTTATGAATGGCTAATTTAGACGTCGTTTGGATCAAATTATTTTTGAAACGGGATTCGAATCGTCGGGGTATATCTCCGAATTTAGAATAGAAATCAGGGTGCTCTTTTACAAATTTACACAATTCGAAAATATATATGCAAGGTACCGTCAGAATGCCAAGATTTCTAAAATGTGGCTTACTACTATCAGGTAGTGTAATATTTGCTAAAATGCGAATGCATTTCTTTTGCAATATTAGTACGTCGTCTGCGTTTGTACTGTTTCCCCATAAAATGATGGCATAGCGAAACCATGCCTGGGCAAAAGCATAGTAAGCTGTTAGGGCCGTTTGCAAGTCTGTGGTCATTTTTAATTGTCGCAAGGCGTAAATAAATTGGCTAAGTTTGGATTTAATTTTTTCTATGTGGTCTTTCCAATTCAAGTGAGAGTCTATCGTTATACCGAGAAGTGGGAAGGAGGGCACGCATTCTATTTTGTTATGTTGGAATTCAAAATGGATGTCTAACTCTTGTTTTTGGTGGGGCCTGAATTGCATAATTTTTGTTTTTGAAAAATTAATTTCTAGATTGTGGTCATTTGTCCAGTTTACGATGCTTGTTACAACTTCCGATAGTTTGTCATTGAGATTTGTATTGCAAGTGCATGATAGTAACAATGAGAAATCATCCGCATACATTACGCATTTTTCATTTAGAGATTTTGGAAGGTCGTTTATGTAAATAATGAACAGCAGGCAGCCAGTCACGCTTCCCTGCGGAATGGAGTCAGACACGGGCTGGACATCCGACCTGATGGTACTAATTTCTCTTGATTGGTTATTTGTGTGTTCGATATCAACGTATTGCTTTCGGTTGCTTAAATATGATTTGAACCACTTATGAGTAACTCCTCGCACTCCAATTCCGTATAATTTATCGTACTTTACCGCACTAGTGCGATAATAAGCACATTACGCAACTATGTTGAAAATTTTAAGGGACATATGTACTGTAAAACGTTGTACGATACATGTGCGAATAGATAATTCGCAACTCGTGTCGATTTAAAACACTCCCTTCGGTCGTGTTTTAATTTATCGCCACCCGTTGCGAATTTGCTAGATTGCGCACTTGTATCGTTATGTACCTTACTTCATGTCGCATAATCAGATTTGAATCGGATATCGCCTTTAGGCCATAAACCTGGTAAAGTGACCTAATTATAATCAAGATTTGAAAGTTAATTATGTCTCTATCGTTTACTTCATTCCAATTATTTTTATATATTTGTATAAAAATTACTAAGAACTCAAAATAGCTGCTGTAAATCCCCTGCCCTTATTTCTATTAAAAATAACAGATTAAATCGAATATATGTACCAACTTAATTAGGTTATGTATGTGTATCTACATTGTACATAATACAAAATATTGTATAATACGACAGTTAATATATTACGCATAGCCGCTTTACGAAAGATCATTAATATTTTAATTTTGACATAAAGTAATTTATTTCCTAAGTTCATTTGCATACTAATTTTCATTCACCTCCAACCTACCCGTTCGTATTCAGAGCGCGACAAGATTGTGGATTGTAGTTAATATTTCGTCAGGTGACAAGCAAAACTCACTAATTACTAATAAATATTTAAACAAAAATCAACCTTCTTTTAGTACTAATATGGTTCACTATGGCTATGAACTTGTGGTGGTAATTAGTGAGTTTTACTTGTCACCTGACGATTTGTTATAGAAACTATGTTGTAACACTTTAAACATTCACGTTTCGTACAGATATTTAATGATATTTAATCGCGGTACACCCGTCAATATCATTAAACTATTGTGTCTTAGATACGCCATAGGTACTGACTAGTTATTGAAAAACGTATCTAAAGTAAACGTACTAGTGCTCGACATGCTAATGCCCAATACATGATACCTTGCTGTCACCTCTATTGATAATGACTTAAGTTTCAAGATGACATGTACTGGGACAGCGTCGAGCACCAGTACGTTTACCTTACTGTCAAAAAACCTTTATACATACCTAATATGCCCAAAGCCTTAAATCGCCCCATATTTCGCCCGTAACTGTCATCAAATACACCTTACCCCATTATATACTCACCATATTTGTATAAAATCGTAATTTTCATCGCTATTGGATTTTAAATTGTATCTTTCAACGTCGGTGGAGCGTCACTATAAATTTCATGCACGTGAATTAATTTTGTCAATGTTTTTATTACACAAGTTTTTCGACGCATGGTTGTGTAATCAAATTAGCGCTGTATATTTTGTTGCGATCCAATCAATTATTTTCATATAATTTCATAAAAAATCCTTTATTTTTAATACTTTGAAATATCTGCGCGAGATTTGCTTTGATAAAAACTGGCGGCGGTTTCGGAAAACTAATTTTCTCAAAAATGAACCTGCGGTAGTATCCAAAAAAGCTGCGGTAGTATCCAGAATATGATTGTGTAAAGTAATAACAGACTGATGGTTTTTAGGGTTCCGTACCCAAAGGGTAAAACGGGACCCTATTACTAAGACTCTGCTGTCCGTCCGTCCGTCCGTCCGTCCGTCCGCCCGTCAGTCCGTCCGTCTGTCACCAGGCTGTATCTCACGAACCGTGATAGCTAGACAGTTGAAATTTTCACAGATGATGTATTTCTGTTGCCGCTATAACAACAAATACTATAAACAGAATAAAATAAAGATTTAAGTGGGGCTCCCATACAACAAACGTGATTTTTGACCGAAGTTAAGCAACGTCGGGCGGGGTCAGTACTTGGATGGGTGACCGTTTTTTTTTTGCAGTTTTTTGCATTATGGTACGGAACCCTTCGTGCCGAGTCCGACTCGCACTTGCCCGGTTTTTTAATTGGGAAATCTCGCCCCGAGTTCCGTAAGGTTGAATGTGGAAAAAAACAACTTTTCAGTAGAAACAGAACAAAGTCATCAATTTTGCTTGCCAGTATTTCATGAACTATGTGGGCTATTTTTTTATATTGAGCTAGGCCTTTGTACCTCCAGTTATGGACAAAAGAAACCATTGTTCCGTAAAATGGGGTCAGTTGGGACAAATCCGAAGTTCAAACTGAATAAAAGTTTATTTTTATATGTGGCACGTTGATTTAGTAGTAGTAGGATATCCCAGCTCAGTCGGGGTTAGGGGGGATAGGAATTGAGTGAGATGGGACAATTGCTAGAATTGACACAATATTATAATAGCTTGACTTCTCAAGAGAATAAAGTATTTAAGTAACAATGTGATAACTCTGCTCTAAAAATACCTACTTGCCCCTCTACCATCCCTCCTAACCCCATTCATAACCCAATTGCCCTCGTCATCCCTACTCACCCCATTTTACGGTAGCATTTTTAATTAAGTATATTGAAAAAGACAGTATTTATGCATAATCTCTCCGACTCGAATAGTAGGTACAAGAGAGGCATAAAGTCGTATTTTTACTTTCTTACACTATAAACTTTAAATACTTTAGGCATAAAATAGAAATGATAAGATGTAGGACAATGAAAGTAAAAGAAGGTAGCTAGAATTATAGTACCTAGTTCTTTCTACTTAGTTTCAGCGTTAAGTTTTGTCAACTGAATGTTACATAATTAAAGCCTTTATTAAACTTTTGAATAAATAAGTGTTATTTTAGAACCCGACGTGACTACTCAAAATGCATTTGTCGATGTTAAAACAATGGCGTTTAAATCAACAGATGACCATTTGTTATAAAAAGGCAGACAGGCCATATTCCCGTTCGATATAGCGTTATTTCTAGTTCATGAACCAACCAACGTAACATGGTCTTCGTAAAAAAGAAGACATACGACTATGCGTAAAGCAATTGTGAGTCAGGTGCAATTTGCTCGTGGTCTTCATGCAGGCGCTCAAGTGATTGTGTACTTTCATCACCTGGCACTACTTTTCCCCCAAATAAAACGCCTGGCATTGTTATATTTGAATTAAATACATAATTAGCTATGATATCCCATCAAACACAGAGCTCTATAAATTGCACACCTTCAATGGATTTTACAACCCATTTGTTGCCCAACCACTGTCACACCCACCACTGAACAGCTGCCAGGCGCCCGGATTAATTAATAATGATATGACACACTAACTAGAGGGATTTCGTTGCTCTATAATTTGCATACCTATCTCCGTAGCTCTCCGGCTACTAGATGTCGACTATGAAATAACTCGCGTTTTGGTAAGAAAACTGGTGTATGGAATTACTTCTCTTTACTTACATTGCTCTATATGTCGCTTGGGCTCCTCCCTTTCGACATGTCTGTCGGAAGCCGGTATTGTTCGACTAGCTCATGCCAAAGAGAATAGATAGTATAGAGGGGTCCTGTCATAGTAAATTTTGTAGTCACAGTAAATTTACTGCCATCTATCGACACACGACTAAGACTCAAAATGAAAACGTATAAAATTATCAAAAAAATGTATATATGTATATGGATAAATGGTTTTATTGTTTTTATATCATTTTGACCCATGTTCATTCACTGATATCTATATGTTAAAATTGTTAAATATGAAACGGTGTCGTCACGCCATCTAGCCGAGCATAGGCCAAAGGTGTGTGCGCCATCTATCCGAGAATGACTTTTTCTTGATTTCCGAGGCATGTTTTTTCCTTAGACTTTATTCATCTTATACGAAGTTACATATGTCTTTGCTCATGCTAAGTGCGATTGCAATAGCACCCCCCGCAATAAATCATCGCCCTGCCAACAGCTCTCCATACCCGTCAGGCATTTTGACAGCGCCTGTCATTTCGAGCGTGTTGAATTTGGCGCGGTGACTGCATTGTTTTGCATATAATATAGATGGCGCCGTACTGTCATATGGTTTGTGGTATGGATCGTTGAGCGTTAGCGCTTGAGTTTGTACAGGTCAAATAGAGGTTGAATGTTTAATGTGACGACTGATTTGTAATTTTAGTTAATTATGTACTCTAAAACTACCCAAACGTAGTCCTACTACAACTTACTTTTTTCACAAAATAGTTAAAAAACACAGCGGTGGTGGCCGAGTGGATCTGACGTCCGACTTTCAATCCTGGCTCGTACCATTGAGTTTTTCGGAACTTATGTACGGAATATCATTTGATATTTACCACTAGCTTTTCGGTGAAGGAAAACATCGTGAGGAAACCTGCATACATCCGCGAAGAATTCAAAGGTGTATGTGAAGCTAACCTAACCTAACCTAACCCAACCCGCATTGGGCCAGCGTGGGGACTATAGCCTAAACCCTCTCGTGCTTGAGAGGAGGCCTGTCCCCAGCAGTGGGGCGTATATAGGCTAAATTATTTTATATTTATTATATAATTAAAAATCGCATTTTGTCGAGATTCCAACTTCGCGAACCTCAGGACGAGCCTAGAGTTTACTCGTATTACTTCACATTGTCATGGACCTAAATAAATAAAATAAGGTTGTGAGCTTTTCAAACAGGTTAAGATATGGCTGTGTTTTATAGAGCTAGGAATTTTAACTCTGCCATCAATTTATGTCTTAGAGGCGAGCATGTTTGTTAAAGGAAATATGCAATTATTTCCGCAACATTCGCGACCAGAAAACTTACGTCCACGAAATAAATTGGAAAGACCAACCTCAAAGTTACAAATGGTACATAACGGCCCGTTTGCAATGTGCGTCAAAGTTTATAATAATTTACCAGCTAACATAAAAAATGAAACTAGTATACCCAAATTTAAAACCCAGTTAAAAAAATATTTATTACAAAAGAACATTTATTCCACTGCAGAATTTTTTTCGGAAAACTGATAATTCGTCTTTTACATCCATAACTAATTTAATGAACACTATAATCTCAGTGTATAATTCTAATTAATTTGAATGTTTGAAGTTCATCCAAAATTAAAGATATGTATTATTGTATTATTGAAAATTATTTTTTAAATATGATTTGCACCAATTTTTAATGCTATATGTTGAATTTTTTATTTTTTTTTTATGCAAGAATGGTATTATGTAAATTATTAGATATAAGATATAGTTATAAGATTGCTATGCCCTAACAGGGTTCATGTTTGATCCAGATATAAAATACCTGAACACCTTGTAAAAACAACATGATGATGCAATAAATATACTGATACTGATAAAATCCGAGACATTCACTGGTAAGTATGAATCAGGATTCGGGGCAGTTCTAGATTACACAGTAATATCTTGTCGTCGGTTTCTGAAAATCTAGCTCAAAAATCAAACGTAGGTGTTGATAAAGAAACTAAAACAACGAGCCATACCGTAAAATGGGGTGAGTACGGTGAAAACTGAAATTCAAACCTCGATAACATTTTATTTTTACATATGAAAACTGAATAAGTGTTCCGGACGTTTGTATTTTAGTTTTTATTTTATTTTGGGTAGTTCCATTTCATAACTTTGACGATAAAGAGGAAAACCCACCTCATCCCGTAGTGTCTCGTATTTAGGGTGAGAGGGGTTTTCATACAAAGGTGATTTTGGAAGATTGTTGGATCGTTTTTTTTTTATTATGCGTATTACTATAGCTCCATTTTAAATTGTAATACATTATTTTTGTAGCAGTAGCCTTAAAATCCCTTCTCACCCCCCTCTCAAACCTTCTCTCCCCATTCATAACCCACCTCTCCCCGCGAAACCTACTCACCCCGTTTTACGCTACTTAATAAATTTTACCCATGCCGCGTTTACTCGGCTGGCCGAGTAGTTAAAAAAAAAGAAATAAATAAATCATTTATTCAGGCGAAATAGACCCTATTTATTTGTACAGATTTTTTCTTCTGCCAAACTGCAGGACAGGTTAAGTTTAGTTTTTTCTTCTGCCAAACTGCAGGACAGGTTAGGTTTAGGCAGCTGCCGTGAATGCAGAGGACGCTGGTTCGATTCCAGCCTTGGTCACTTTTCCTTTCCTATGTGACATTTATTTCAGTTTACACGTACATACTTTACTTTACTATACATACTTGTTAAACAGATTTAAATCAAATCTGGGAAAATGTAGGATTCCGGCCAGGGTCAGATTACACAGTAATCCCTTGTCATCACGGTTTCTGAAAAGCTAGGTCATAAATCAAACGTAGGTGTTGTAAGCCTAGGCCTAGTTAATGCCTATGAAGAGGGTCAAGTATATGAGCCTTTGAATACACCGTTCATAAATTAATATCTATGGTTTAATTGCTTTTGGCCTTGGGCCGGCCTGAGAAGCGAACCTGAGGCAGTGGGGAGACACTCCTAACTTCGGGCAAACTCGGCTCCGTTCGGCTCAGCATTACTCCGAGCCATTATTAGGGTTGGCACCACTTGACGTCCTTTTGCGTGCACGACCACAAATAACATAATTACTTGAATTTTGACAACCCTAAATAGCCGAAAGGGATAGTGCCACACATTAGAAAGGGATGGTGCCCTATTGATATTCCGAAAAAAAATATGCCGATTTTTGTTTCGCCGACAACGATTCGCAGACGGGTTGTTTGGCAGAGTAACGATTCGCCGAATCTCGTTACGCATAATAGTCATTTGCGAGAGTAGTCAATAAGCAGAACATTGATACGCATATTTACTATTCCTAGAATTAGCATTTAGTAACTGTCATAATTACCCGAGAAACCATTGGTCGAAACACAATAGGTCGAATGTTCATTTGGCATTAATATTGAATGTTCGTTTTTTTTGCATTAGAAAAAAGGTAAACAATCTTGACGTGTCTTTTAAATGAAAAACTCTTTTTAAAAATAAGTCATGGCAAATATTTAACATTCACGAATCTAATACGATCATTTATATTCTTCTGCTTTCATAAGTAATACTTAGTTACTGATTTTTAAAAAGCGTTTTTTCAATTAAAAGACATGTCAACGTCGCTTACCTTCTTTCTAATGCTAAAAAAATTTATAAAATAAGGTGACATTTCAATTATTGATGAAGTGCACCCGATGATGATGATTGTTGATGAATTGATGATAATGATGATGATTTTTTTTAAGTAGTATGTTTAGCGATTATTCCAGCACCCATGGTCCGATTTGAGTTATTCTTTTTTTGTTTGAAAAAAGTTACCTGCGAGTTATTCCCATAATAATTTTGGTTCTGATCTGATGTTGTAATCCATGAGGAATTGACGGAACCCCTCAATTTTGAAAGGCATGTGTATTATGATTTCGGTATTTTCTAAAGTAACTCAAGCATTTCCTCCTGAAATCCACCAATTTCATGAAGTGCAACTGTAGCCTTACCACGAGTTTGACACTACATATTCGCTAACTTCTTCGTAACTTTATATACATAATTATACTTAACGCATTTACTTAAAAAATGATAATATTTTATTTCATTCTTTTGTTTCGAAAATAACGACTTACTTATATGTAAAATGTGAAACGTTATTCGACTAAACATTGCTTAAACGAAACGATTACTCTGCCAAATGGAAATCGTCCAATAATAGTTCTGCGAATTTACACAGAAGCAAACTGAACGGTATGTGAACCAAGAGTCTACGTAACGTTAGTTGACCAGAAGTTACATTGACAAATAAATGACTCTGAGAAACGATGTTCGCCGAATCGTTGTCGTCGAATCGATGATCTGCTAAAAGTTTATCGGAGAATCATTAGGTACCCGAAAGGGATAGTATGATTCGACCCTGAACCGCTCTCAAACTTCGTGTTTGTAGGAAGTGTCCTTTCTGTACGGTAGTACTATTATTTATACTGTGCCTGAGGGGGTTATCTTAGCGTAACGCGTGGCAGGCATCCATGGCGATGGCAATTGTATACCATTAGGCGATTCGTCTGCTGGATTGCCTTCTATAGGGTGACTGCTATATTTATTGGCCACTACATAGTAATTGGCCACTCCTAATAAGACTTGTTTTCGCTTGATTCTTTATGATTTGTTAGGAAAGGCCAATGATGTGTAGTGGCCAATATCATACAAAAGAATTATTCGAACTTCTAACTGTTTAATTAAACTCGCTTCGAATTTTGCTTTCCAACTTCGTAGATATTTAAAATAGTTATTAGTTTTACAAGGGGGCAAAGTTGTTGTTTAACCGCTCATGCTAATATCAAAATATTGATACCTGAGCAAGCGAAAGATTCTAAAATTCGAAAAATGGAATTTTGAGCTTTGCGAGGGTTTCAAAGCACGAGGGTTAAACAAAATTTGCCTCCGAGTGAAATAATAATTTTCACCACACCAACCCGAAGAAAATATTAACTGTAAGATATCAAACAAAAAGAAACCAAATCAAGAATGTTATTAAATATTTATCTTCCAAAATCATCATTTACCTAAAAGTCAATTCAATGAGCAAACATAAGATAACAACTCAAAATTTGCATTTGATTACTTTGCCTCACATGTGAATAAAATGCAACTTTGCTATTGGAACAATCGAGAGTGCCTTTACCAGTTCGTGTGGTGAAAAAAATCTTTTGAACTCTGAAGGTCGTTTTTAGGGTTCCGTACCCAAAGGGTAAAACGGGAAAATTACTAAGACTCCGCTGTCCGTCCGTCTGTCAACAGGCTGTATCTCCCGAACCGTTATAGCTAGACAGTTGAAATTTTAACAGATGATGTATTTCTGTTGCCGCTATAACAACAAATACTAAAAATAGAATAAAATAAAGATTTAAGTGGGGCTCCCATACAACAAACGTGATTTTTGACCGAAGTTAAGCAACGTCGGGCGGGGTCAGTACTTGGATGGGTGACCGTTTTTATAGATAATGGTACGGAACCCTTCGTGTGCGAGTCCGACTCGCACTTGGCCGGTTTTTTAAGCCAGGAGAACATTTTATTCAATTTAGTGCGTTTACACTTTTTAGATCGCTTAAAAGTCAACATTAAAATTGTATCAATATTACTTCAATCAAGCTTGAATTTTAAACATTAAATTCGTCTATCCACGTTTTGTTACGCTTCGTTGGCCGTAAGGTAATGTATATTTTAGTTTCAACTATGTAAAGTATATAAATGGGCCGATTTTCAATCATTTTCGACACACAGCTATGATGCTTGGCCGGTGCTTATTATTCCTAGGTAAGTTAAGGATGACTCACGTTAGACCGGGCATCGGCAACAGAAATACATCATCTGTGAAAATTTCAACTGTTCACGCGGTTCTCGAGTTACAGAGCCTGGACGTGATAGACAGACGGACAGCGGAGTCTTACTAATAGGGTCCCGTTTTTACCCTCAGGGTATGGAACTCTAAAAATATGTTTTATCTAAACAACATACATCACTTACCCAATAGACGTAATTATCCCAGATTTTCTTCTAGCCCTAACCGCCATCGCCGCGTCTGCCCCCGCGGAGTCGGGCTGGCGCTGCACCGGCGGCCTCGGCTCGCCCACCGTCTGCATCGGCCCGGCTGGTGCGCCCCGCTACAGCCCACCGGCCATCCAGATCTTACCGCCTTTACCCCCGTGCTCTGGGCCGGCGGTCGTGCTTACCCCGCCTCCCAGTCCTTGTCCGCAACCGTGCCCGCAACCGTGCCCACAACCGTACCCGTCGCCGTGCCCGCAACCGTTTCCATCGCATTGTCAATATTATAACTAAACGACGATCATTAAATACGGCTTTAGTAGTCGAAATTCTTCGCAAATATTCACTAATTTTCTTGTAAGTTTGCGAAGTTAAATAATATAAACGACATTTTCTAATCATGTTTTTGATTAACCCTTGGGTCGCAATTATACATAACATTACTATAGCCAAAGACATATGTAACTTCGTATAAGACGAATAAAGTCTAAGGAAAAAAAGTGCCTCGGAATTGAAGCAAAAGTCATTCTCGAATAGATGGCGCACACACCTTTAGCCTATCCTCGGCTAGATGGCGTGACGACACCGTTTCATATTTAACAATTTTAACACATAGATATCAGTGAATGAACATGGGTAAAATGATTAAAAAAAAAAAAAAAAAAAAGCCTTTTATTCAAGTCCAATTTCGTTACATTTCATTCAATTACATAGTCAGCATTTATTTTAGGTAAGTATAATGTCATTTTGAATTAGTTATTGTTAAGTCATTTTTTACATATTACAAATATACAAAGTATTATATGTGGTGGACAAGAACCCCTCATCGGGTGAAGGCCTCCTCCAAGGACTTCCATCTATCCCTGTTTGTAGCTATATATTTCCAGTTTATACCAGCTGTTTTATTTATGTCATCAGTCCAACGGCTGTTTGGTTTCCCGGAGCGTCGTTTGCCTGCAGGTCCTTTCCAGGTGGTAGCTTTCAAGGTCCAGCGCGAGTCTGACAGCCTGGCAACATGTCCAGCCCATCTCCATTTTTGTGTTTTGGCGTGTTCGAGAGCGTCTATTAGTTTTGTTACAGCTCTTATATTTATATGTGGTATTTTTTGAACTCTTTTTATGTTTAGCAAGCTTCTCTCCATTGCTCGTTGGCATGTAGTTATTTTTGATTTACTTTTTGCAGTGAACAGCCAGGTTTGACTTGCATAAGTCAGTGAAGGTAAAATACATATATCCATAACTTTTTTCTTGATTTTCATATTCATCAAAATGATATAAAAATAATAAAATCATTTATCCATATATATACATGTTTTGATAACTCTATAAGTTTTCATTTTGAGTTTTAGTCGTGTGTCGATAGATGGCAGTAAATTTACAGTGACTACAAAATTCACAATGACAGGACCCCTCTATACTATCTATTCTTTTTGCTATAGCAAATTAAAATGAAGAACAAATAGGATCTTAAATCTAACTGTTCAATACTTGCGCTATAGAAAGTCCAATTTAGCTAGAACCATAAATGGTTCAACAATCACGGAGCGTGACTATACATATTAACTTCTTATGCCTCCTCTACATGATGGCCCAGCGCTGGACCAGCTAAATGACCATGCGATGGTTGAGACCACGTGTAGATGCGTACGCGCCATCGCAGGCCCACTACCTTTGATGTGCGGACAAAACTGACACCGCAGCCATCCCATCGCCATCCCGCCGCGCCATAAGCCATCCGACACTACCCTCTCCACACGCTGGGCAAGCTTCGTGGGCCAATATGATAGCCCATCGTGTAGAGGAGCCATTACAATATGTACCATCACGCTCCGCGATTGTTGCGCCATTTAGGCTGCTAGCTAAATTGGTTGTTCAATACTTACGCTATATAGAATTTCCAATTTAGCAAGAACCCTAAATGACAGTGACTGCACGAGTAGGTATTCATCATCATCATCATCATCATCATATCAGCCAGAGGACGTCCACTGCTCGACATAGGCCTCCCCCAAAGAGTGCCACAATGACCGGTCTTGCGCCACCCGCATCCAGCGGACTCCCGCGACCTTTACCAGGTCGTCAGTCCACCTTGTGGGGGGTCTACCCACGTAGCGCCTTCCGGTACGTGGTCGCCACTCGAGAACCTTTCCGCCCCAACGGCCATCGGTTCTACGGGCAATGTGCCCCGCCCACGCGAGTAGCGAGTGTACGAGTAGGTATTGTTAGGTGAATAATATTAACTTTACTAAAAGACAAAACTCGGTTTGTGTCATTACACAAACCCACATTATACACATACCTATTTAGTGTAATGGTTTTCCTTTGAGGCGCGACAAAAAGATTGTTTACCCACTCTAACCTCACCGACGAGTATAAAAATAAAGAAAAAGAATTCACAGCACACAGACTTTTCACCACATCTTCCTGGTTCATTCAAAAGTGGATTCTATTTCGTACATGACTAGGTAGCTTTTCCATCAGTTGAGAGCGAGTTTAGAAATAAAGTCGACAGAGGAATAATTGGATTTGTTCTTAACCAAAGGAATTAATTGCTAGTGCCAGTGGCTAGTGTAGAAAATACTGACAACCTCCATACTCGTACCACGCCGCGTTCTCAGCAAACCTGATCTTCGTTGAGGGTTGCGCTATTTATTTAGGATTTTCATACAAAGTTGTCTTATATAGTTGTTCAAGCAAATCTTGTCAGTAGAAAAAGGCGGCAAATTTAAAAAATGTAGGCGCGAAGGGTTGTAGTCTCATAGAAAATTAGAATTGCGCCTTTTTCTACTAGTCTGTTCGAGATCCTGAAAACGGTGAAAAATAGAGATACCCTTAACCGTGACTAGTTCTACTAGTTATCGAAATAGAGTACTCACTCACGAGTAGAGTTTTAGTTCTTTCATTTAATTAATAATCATAATTTAATTAATAGTCTGTTCGAGATCCTGAAAACGGTGAAAACTAGAGATACTACTTCTAAAAATACGTGTGATACCTCATTAGATTCGTCATGATGCCTAGAAAAATGTATTCAAAGCGTGTATTAGCACACAAAAAATATCAAAAGTTATAAACAAAAAAGGGGGGAAAAGGTAGTTATTTTTTATTTCCCCAATATCTCAAAAAGTATTAATATTTAAGAAATAAAAATTAATATTATAAAAGAGGAGAGAAATTAATATTATATAATATTTCCAATAACACATTCCATACTTGCAGAACTGTATCTCCATTATTTATGCTTTTTATTTACATACATAATTTTTTTTTCGTTTTTAATAAAGAAGGAAGTTCGAGAAAATTTTGTTAATTAATAATTGTCTAACTTGTTGAAAAAATATTTTAAGATAAATTTCTACAAGTAGTACATTTGTTGACATGTTTTAAATACACCATAATTTCTTTAAATTTTTCAATGAATATTTAATACCTTTAAAATTATATTTAATGTTACGCAATCGCTTTTTCACGCCACGCGCCTTTCCCGAAAATGAGGCGCGGAGGGCTGTGTTCAGCGTTGAATAAAAAGCATAAATAATGGAGATACAGTTCTGCAAGTATGGAATGTTATATTGGAAATATCCTCCTCTTTTATAATATTAATGTTGGTTTCTTATTCGTATTTTTAGGAGTAGTATCTCTATTTTTCTCCGTTTTCAGGATCTCGAACAGACTATACTGACAAGATTTGCTTGACCAACTATATTTTAGACTACTCTGTAACATATATAAAAATAAATCAAATCGGAGCCGGACAGTTGGGTACCTTACCTTCAACCTTGTCAGATTACAAAATAGACCTATGTTCCAAATTTCTTTAAAATATACCTTAAAAGTGTCCGAATAAAATGGACGTGGCATACGGACAGGCGGACAGAGAAACGGGCGGACAGACGCACATGACTAGATAATAATGGTTCCGTTTTTGACATTTTGGCTACTCTAGCAAAAAAATACTATTTAGCTTTCTATGAAGGTTGTAGTTCTTTTTTATTTAATAGCCTCTGCTACTGCTAACTGTGTGTTGGTATTCGTTTTAGTGGTGCTAAAAAGAGCAGGCACGGTAAAAACCACAATGAGTTTAAACGTGTGACTTCGTTAATGTCTATTAAGCAGGGATGTTGCGAATATTCGCATCCGCATCCGCGGAACATCCGCATTATTTTCAACTTCCGCATCTACATCCGCATCCGCATAAAATCGATGCGGAGCATCCGCATGATGCGGATGTCGACCAAGTCGGTAACAGGAACGTATTAGCGGCGGCGCCGGCGGCGTAAAGTGCTAGGTAATTTCGTCATTATATATAACGAAATCGTCTAGATTCCGAAAAGTCGGCCAAGTTACTGTTTATTAAATAAAACGCACCTATAATCTTGTTCAAATACTAAACGTTTCGTTTTTTTTAAATAAAAAATGCTAAAAATGTAATATTTGACGTTTTTTAAGTACCAAATCTTGACATCCGCATCCGCATCCGCATCCGCGGATGTAAGGCCTTAAATATCCGCATCCGCGGATGTCAAAAAACCTGCATCCGCAACATCCCTGCTATTAAGTATGTGTTTGTACTCAAAGAATTTAATTTTAGTACCATTTCGTACATTATGACAGTGACAATAGTATGAGGTCCCTAGCGACTTAAATTTTGTTTAGGGTTTGTTTCGCCAGGTCTGTCTGTCCGAGGCTTTGCTCCGTGATCGTTAGTGCTAGAAAGCTGCAATTTGGCATGGATACATAAATCATGCATTGCGACAGAACGGTAAAATAAAAAGTACAAACATACAAAAAGTTTTATTCGAATTTTTTTTTTCTTTGTTTCGATAGTGTAGCTGTAGGGTAATAGGTCTTTCATTTTTACTAAGGTTCACCAACAGTGGCAACAACCATGGTATAATAATATACTCCGCCTGGTACTCCATTCCGAGATTCGCGTATGACCTAACTGACACGCGCCTACGTCATCATGCTGTTTACAGGTTCTCAAACTTTGAAATGTGGGAGAATTTTAACCAACGGTGAAAATTATTTTAACGGCATTAATTTTAAGTTATTCATGTAGAAACATAGTAAAATAAAACAAATCTAATGTATTAAATTAAACTTTATTTATCTATACAAGACAAACGTTTAAAAAACTAATTCACAGTTACACATTAATTACCAAGCTTACGACGTGAAAAGTTTGGAAAACACTGCGACTGCTGACACTGAGCGAGAAGGAAATAACAATTAACACGCGTTCGACAAGGATGACGGTCAGGGCATGAAGTTATCTAGATCCGAATTGTCAAATGTGCACAGCGCTATCCTGTGTTGCCAGTAGTATAAACAGAATTACCCGAAAGTCTGAAATTTCTTTCGTGAATCGGAAGATATTGCTAACAAGTAATTAAAAATGACGTGTTATTGTAAAATTTAAGCTAAAATACATATAAATGAAAATTATAAAATTATTAAGAAATATTTTAACTTATTAACCATAGGTATAATGTACCCATGTAACATGTTATGTTGAAATAAAGTGGCAATGTTATTGTGACGTAGGCCCGTGTCACTCTGGGAATGGAAGACCATGTTTTATTAGACCATGGCAACAACAACTTATAGATTGTTACAAATATGGATTCACTTGAATCCATGTCAAAGCTTTTCCATTTTTCTTGAGAAAAAAAAATATCCCGAATATTTTTGGTTCATTTGGTTACGTTTTCAATACAACCTTCTATGGCTGTAACAAACGGACAAACAAAAAAAATGTATGAAATTTTGTAGACACTTTTTAGGGTTCCGTACCTCAAAAGGAAAAAACGGAACCCTTATAGGATCAATCGTGCGTCTGTCTGTCCGTCTATCCGTCTGTCACAGCCTATTTGCTCCAAAACTACTGGACCAATTAAGTTGAAATTTGGTACACATATGCAAGTCTGTGACCCAAAGACGGACACGTAATGAAAACAAAAGAATTTTGAACATAGGGGGCACTTTTTGGGGGAAAATGAGAAAATTAAAAAACAAAGTTTTGCAAACCATATCGTGTTATATATTAAACGAAAGGGCTTATTTTCACGATCTCAAATATATTGTTGTTATTATTTTATATTAAATAGTTTAGAAGTTATTTAATAGGCAAAAAATGACCACCCCCCCCCCCCCCCCCTTAACTCCGATACTACTGGGTCTAAAATTTTGGAAAAAATACACAAAATAGTTCTTCATCTCTAGATGACAGGAAAACCTATTAGAAATCTACAGTCATGCGCGAGTCGGACTTAAGGAAAAAAATGCGGTTGGGCTGTTTTAGGGACACAGCCGTAATGTTTTACGTAAAACGTGGTGTGGACAGCCATTGCGAAGGCCGAAGGCCGAGCTACGCTTATGGCCGGAGGCCTGAAGCGCAGAGGCTTTTAAAAACGCGCGGCCGAATGCCGAGTTGCGGGAGGTTAGTGCTCAAACACAGAACAAAATTAGTACCTACTTCAAGCGTCTGAAACTCATCATCATTAACTTTTGAGATATTCTCT
The DNA here is from genome assembly GCF_910591565.1 of Cydia splendana. NCBI lineage: Eukaryota > Metazoa > Arthropoda > Insecta > Lepidoptera > Tortricidae > Cydia > Cydia splendana. The sequence goes on along the minus strand of NC_085983.1, from coordinate 2,493,993 downwards.
TGTCGGTGGAGTATGTTCCAGCTTTTCCTATCACTTGCGCCAGCTTTTTGACTTTTTGATACGACACGACCCCTACTTTTTCTTTCACTTGGTCTAAAAAGCTGCGTCTAGGTTTTCCTCTACCCCGCTTGCATCCTATCCGCCCCTCCAGGATTAGTTTTAAAGAAGTGGTCGTGTCGTATTAAGTGTCCAATCATCTGAAACTACAGGCCTAAATATTGGACAAAACACGAAATATAGTTCTTTACCTGTTGATTACTGGAAAATCTATAAAAAGTCTGCAGTCAAGCGTGAGTCGGACTTAAGATTAAAAATAGTGGGTAGGCTGTATCAGGGCCACGACCGCAATTGTTTACGTGAAACGTGGTATGTGGATAGCTAGTGCGAAGGTCGAAGGCCAAGCTCTGCGTGAGGCCAAAAGGCCTGAAGCATCCGAGAGAGGTGCGGCTCCACGCAAGGTCGAATGATGAGCTGTAGGAGGTTAGTGCTCAAACATAGAACAAATAATTGGTTTAAGTAGCTAAATGAGAAGACGTATATCTGTTATCTTGAAACACAGACAAAACATCCTCCAGACTGAGCATAGTCGCGCTACCCCCTCTGCCACGCATACGGTAAATTTACTCCATGTTCGAGTTGAAAGTGTCTTTGTGTGACGTCCGTGAACTCGTTCGTCGTTTGAACGGACCAATCACGGCACGGGATCTCGCTCACCTCGTCCCTCGCACCCCCGTATTTTTGGCAGCATCGGTTTCATGAAATAATTGCTCTAAACTCCGTCTAGAGGTTTCCTAGTCTATGTCTTGAAATAACAGAGATACGCTTAACCAACGCAAAAAGAATGTAGGCACTATGCTTAACATAATACTTGAACAAAATTTTGGTTAAAATTGAACTAATTTACCTACTAAAGTTATTGCGTAACTAACTATCCTCTGACAGCTCAGTTAAAAAACATGAAAATGCCTGGCCCCAATTTCACATCGGTGACAGGTGCGACGAATTGTAAAATCACTGTTGCTGACGTCACAGGCATCCATGGGCTACGATTACCACTTACCATCGGGCGGGCCGTACTCCTGTTTGCCACCATCATTGTATTATTTAAAAAAACTTTATTATATCGGATAAAAACAGATATTTCTCCTGCGAAGTTTCTGACAATTGTCAAAGATTTAGAAGAATTGTAGGTAATTCTTGACAGGTAATGAGTTATATGTCGGAATTTCGTGACAATTGTAGTGTTTCTTGTGACAATTGTCATAAACTTAGCAAGAGAAATATCTGTTTTTTCCGATATCATAAAGTTTTTTTTAATAATACAATGATGGTGGCAAACAGGAATACGGCCCGCCCGATGGTAAGCGGTAACCGTAGCCCATGGATGCCTGTGACGTCAGCAACAGTGATTTTACAATTCGTCGCACCTGTCACGTTGGTGAAACAGGGGCCTGGCCGTGCCCTAGCCAGCCGTGTGTTGTAAGTAAGTTGAATGTAAGAACTTGGCTTTGCTCGCTCGTTCGAAAATGAGTGCAGTACGGAACCCTTGGGACGCGAGTTCGACTCGCACTTGACCGGTTTTTTTATCTCGTAAGTAGGATCGAAAGAGCTCGTGATTGAGTGGAAATCATATAAAAAATCCAAAATCCAAATAGCAAGTTTAATACATAATTATTTATTTCATAATAATACAACACTATTAGAAGTATTAGAACAAATTAAATTATTTTCAGAAAATATTTTAATTTGTTTTTTATCAAGTAGAAACACTACTATATAAATTATAAACTAACTCGCTAACTCGGTATCACCTGAGATGATCCAGTTAGAAGGTCCGAACCATACTATTCTACCTCAGGGATGGTCAGGGGGCGCCATAAGCCTTCAGTAAGAAGTACATATACTTGGAAAAATTCGACCTATGCCGCTGTGGCCCGGTGGCCGAATGGCACAGGCACCTGCCGCGATAGCAGAGGACGCTGGTTCGATTTCAGCCTGGGGCACTGGAGGCCTTGGTCACTTTTTCCTAGTATATGACATTTATTTCAGTTCAGAATACAATATTAAAACTAGAAATAAAATAAAAATAAAAACTATAAAATATACTTACCTACAAAAAACCAATTACAAACGTATCGCCCTAGCGGTACAAAGAGGTAACGCCGCCAGTGTAATGGGGTCCTTGCCGCAGGCCGAACTGTTAGACGAGGCATTTCTGTTATGATTGGGTTAAGTTTTCATACTATAAATATACTAGGTAGGTACTAATTTAATTTATTATTAATTTTTAATCCTAAGTTAATTTATAGTATTTTTTTTTATTAATTTCTATTGTTATCGAATGTTAGTAACTAACACTTTTTAAATTTAAACAGTTAATTATAGGTGAACCAGGATCTATTGAGGGTGCGCCATGATACGGAAATTTGTTGGTACTAATTTCTAGCAATGGCAACAACTTTAATAATAGACAACATCTACCCTCTATGATAGTTGTCAATATTGACAATGTAAACATTGCTTTGTCTAGTTTCGTGTGAATTATTATTAGACTGCAATAATCATGCCGAAAGTTTTAGATTTTACAGAGAAAAAGTTGTAAACGGTGTATATAGTTATTTATTGAAAAAAAAACGTGCGGGAGAGAAATATCTTCCATTAGAAAACATAACAAAATTACCACCTGAATTGACGGGTAAGTTTCAAACTTATGGACAAATGTCACTATAGTCAGGTCGTCACGATTTGGTTGATGTCTTGTAATAATTTGATTTGTGTATTAGGTGTATCGCATGCATCGGTATCACGGATTGCTAGCGAAGGGCGTAAGGGCGGAATTAAACGACCAAACCTAAAAAAAAGAAAACAAAAAAAGAAAATAGATTTGGATGATTTTGATTTATGTGTCATACGTCGTAAAATTCACGAATTTTATAGCGTAAAAACCGAAGAAATATCCAAACATCAAACTTCGCACTTATTAAAGTTGTCGGAATAAAACAAAAATCATCTGCCAATTTCCATTGTCCCCACTATACAAATTGTTGCTATATAAAATTCAAAACGAGCGCCCTCTTGACAGTACTCCCAAAGTTCTGGTTTACCTATACATTACAAACCAATTCCAATAAGCAAGTTGGAGGTACAACTTAAAATAGAATTGCGCATTAAATATAAGTAGTAATATCGAAAAAAAATCACTAATTATTTAGAAAGATACGTTGACGGTCTTCAAAGTCCATATCACTTGTTCCGCTCCGTTGAATTCAAATGCGTTTGTGACTTTAAAGTAAAAAGTTCGCGATATTTGACAGGCACGCCACGTTCTAGGAGACCAGTGTTAGTTGGTCTTGAAAGCTGTAATAGATATGCGTGAATTGAGAGCCAATTTATACTGGTTTGGTAAGCAACTAGCTCGATTTCTCTCGCTAGGGTTGGAATAACTGTTTAGGAGCACAGATGACTTTCATTTACCAAAAATCAGGGTCGTATTTACCCTAGGGTCGTCCGGGCCATGGCCCGGGGCGCCTTTTGTTTTTCTTCCTTGACTTCTGGGGCGGCAAAACTTATTGGCCCGGGGCGCCAACTTTTCTATATACGCCCCTGCCAAAATTCATTGATTTTTAGCTAATTTTACGGTTTCACTCACGCGTAAATGTTAGTAATATGTCTCACGATGGTTTCAATTCGGTTAATTGATTTTATTTGGTTTGTTATCTAAAAATAACATGTCTCCAAGTATTGACGCCATATGTTTGTGGTGATTGAATTGTGAAACTTCAATATTTGACCTAGTTTAGTAAACGCGCAGAGTACGGTTAAAGGTTGTAAACTCCTGTATAGGACTTGCGGTAATTCTGTTTAATCCAAAAGCCGAGCTTCAGGAGAACCGACCTCGTGAACCAATGTCCATAAATGTCAAAAAGCAAGGTCAAAAGCTCTACATATGTCAAAAAATCCAAAGTGTTCAATTCCGACTTCCCGTGCAAGCTCTAGGCCGAGCTGCAGGCAAGCAGAGAGCTTGAAAACGAACTTTTAAATAAATAAAGAATAAATAAATATTAGGGGACATCTTTACACAGATCAAACTAGCCCCAAACTAAGCAAAGCTTGTACTACAGTGCTAGGCGACGATATACATACTTATATAGATAAATACATACCTAAATACATAGAAAACACCCATGACTCAAGAACAAATATTTGTGTAGATCACACAAATAAATGCCCTTACCGGGATTGGATCCCTGGGGGCCGATTTTTGAATTTCGACCGCTAGATTTCGTGTATTTTGTTTGTTCAATAATATCTCCACTACTAGGCATTTAAATTTTACTAATATTGAAATCGAGTGGTCGATACCACTCGATTCCCAATTTCTATCGCTCGTATTTCAAAAATTTGATATCGCCGTTTTCCACCGATTTTCGAGTGACAAAATCGAGCGCTCGAAATTCAAAAATCATCCCCCAGGACCATCGGCTTCATTGGCAGGGTCACTAGCCACTAGGCCAGACCGGTCGTGTTATCTGAAGTAGATTCACCATATTGAGGAGCCTATGCGTAGTGGTCGGGGGTTTGAACTAAATATACTTGGACATTTGCCCCGGAACAAAGTTTATGGAATCTTTGAGTTCATCTGACTTGAAGGGATCCGGCGTATTTTTACAATTTTCTTTGACTCTCAACGTTATATAACATGGTGTCTCTGACCATGGGGCTTTAAATCCAGGGCTCGATTCTACTCACTAAACTGAGCTACTTTTATTATGGCACCAACCCCGAAATACCGAAAAAAAATTTCACTCTTTCATACATTTTGGCTGATCAGATGTCGACGTTTTCTATGGAAAAGCCAAAAATTTTTCCCCAATTTTAGGGTTGGTCCCATTGTAAAAGTAGCTCAGTTTAGCGAGTAAATCAAGCCCTGGATTTAAAGCCCCATGGTCTGAGACAGACTGTATACAAGCGATTTCACTGTGGACATAAAAAATAACCTTATAAGTAGGTACTTACTTCTTAAAATGTGTATGATGAAATTCTTATTAAATCTAAGACAATGTATTCAAATCGTAACTTTTGTATATCTACTGAAAGGACGCCGACTTTCCGAAAATTCTCGTACGTTCCTACATACATATTTTTGAAAAACATTTTAATAAAAATTGAATTCCACGAAATCGAAAGTTAGTATAATATTTAAACATTAGTATGTCATAATATTATTGTAAAGTATTAAAAACAATAAAGCTATAAAAGACGAAAACTAAAACAATTTAACGTCCATTAAAAATCCAACTATAACAATATTTTTTGATGTAATTATAAATAACTTGAACGTTTTTATTAAATTTATTACTTATTTTTACTTAAAAAACTATGCTCGCTTGACTGTGAGAAATACTTTTAATTATCTTAAATTAAACATAAATATTACCTCGGGTATATAATTGGTGAACTCTTTCGTTCTTTACTCAATCACTGGCAAGATGGTGAGGGTAGCGGCGTTGGAAATATTGGGTAATATTCCATTTTTAATAGTATTATGTTACAAAAAAAAAGCGCTGGTGGCGTAGCGGTAAGAGCGACTTTCAATCCGAAGGTCGCTGGTTCAAACCCCGGCTCGTACCAATGAGTTTTTCGGAACTTATGTACGAAATATCATTTGATATTTGCCAGGCGCTTTCGGTGGAGGAAAACATCGTGAGGAAATCGGAATCCCGATAAAGCCTAGTTTACCCTCTGGGTTGGAAGCTCAGATGGCAGTCGCTTTCGTAAAAACTAGTGCCTACGCCAATTCTTGGGATTAGTTGTCAAGCGGACCCCAGGCTTCCAGGAGCCGTGGCACAAATGCCGGGTTAACGGGTGTGTAATGTTTAATATAATTATAAAAAAACTATCATACATTTGTTATAACGCCATTTGATATATTATTGTATGTTATAATGTAATTTTTATTATACGTTTCCTTTATTATATAGTGATTTCATCTAAACTGTCATTGATATAATGCCTAATGTAATATAATTTTCAAATAGTATATAGACATGTTTTATAATGACATTTGTTATATTATATTTTTGTATAACGTAATACTTCATACAATTTTATCAAGTATAAATACATATATCGTATAACATTTTTTGTCATATTTCATTTACTGATAACGTAAAGTTTTACATACTTTTTATAACTAGTACGCAGGCCTACTGCTTTTGCTAGCTATTTTATTCTAGGGAGGTCGGAGTTCTAACCTAACCTAACCAATTTTTCACGGTTTTCGTTCTGCGAGGGCCGCAGTTCAAACCTAACCTAAACCACTTTTTTGATAGAAAATTTTATTCTACGGAGGGTCAAAGTTCTAACCTAACCTAACCCTCCTTTTGTTAGGTAATTATTCGTTTGTGCGGAGTCGCAGTTCCAACCTAACCTAACCCATTTATGTCATGCAACTATTATGCTACATGAATAATTATGTGATGTCACTTGTTATAACAAATAATATGCTTTAGAGTATGTAATAATTATGGCAATGTATATTAGACAAAGTGTAAATATACCTTATGACCATTATACCAATAATAACATTATGTATACCGTTAATTAGGTATTACGGTAGTATGCCATTTATTACGTTATTCAAAATAACGATATATCAAACTATAATATATGAAATGTAATTATAACAAATGTAATGCACCCCGGGTTAACGCAAGGAAGAAGAAAATTATGTGACTACTACATAATGAAACTCTCCTCAGCTCGTTGCATAACTCCACACTAGTAGTATAAAGCCTAATTATGTACAGTTACATAAACTGCTTTATCTAATATCTACACATATATTATAAGCTCTCTATCATGTGTTCAGGAATCGCATACACGGCCGGCATTATTGCGGAATTATATCGCACTGTTTGCAGACTTCGACTTTTAGTAATTTCATTCATCTTATACCTTTAAACAAGCAATTCTTGTTCATTTATTTATATGTTTTTTTTAGTTTTTAGATTTTGCCTTTTAACCCTCTACTATTCGATTATATGTATATTTTTAATAAATTTAATTTATGCTATTTATATATTATTTTATATAATTTTTTTTTCGGGGATCTCGGAAACGGCTCTAATGATTTCGATAATCAAAAATCGATCTAGCTAGGTCTTATCCCCGGGAAAAGCCGCATTTTAGAGTTTTTATATGTTTTTCGAGCAAAGCTCGGTCCCATGTCACATCAAATTCCTTAGTTTTTCAGGGATTTTCGAAAATTTTGTATCATTATTAAATCGATATAATAAACTTTATTAATAAGCAATACCATTTTGTACTTTACATATGACTTTTTCAGTGCTCTTGGCTTCGTCGTACGCGTTACCGGCACCCAAGGCTGATCCAGGCTGCTGGTGCCCCCGTGTCAAATGTGAAACCTGCTGGAACCCTAGCCCGCCTTGCCCCCGTGTGGACCCACTGCCCGCACCCTGCCCTTGCCCAAACCCCATCATTGAACCGATTTGCCCGCCATGCCCTCGTCCGTGCCCGTATGTTGAACCGATAAACCCCCAACCCTGTCCATGTCCCTGTCCCTGCCCGGATGTTGAACCGTTTAACCCGCCATGCCCCCGCCCTTACCCGTATGTTGAACCGATTAACCCGCCATGCCCTCGCCCTTATCCGTATGTTGAACCGTTTAACCCGCAATTCCCACGACCCTCTCCGTATGTGGAACCGCTTTACCCATATCCACAACCCTGTCCTGGTCCAATTTGCCCACGTCCGTGCCCGCCTTACCCATACCCACAACCGTGTCCTGAACCAATTTTCCCGCGTCCGTGCCCGCCTTACCCATACCCACAACCGTGTCCTGAGCCAATTTGCCCACGTCCGTGCCCACCACCTTACTCACAGTACAGATTTAGCCCGTGCCCACAACCATGCCCTCGCCCCTTCCCGTATGTGGGACCGATTAGCCCACCATGCCCTCGTCCTGAACCGATTTGCCCGTGCCCCTCTCCTTGCCCACCACGCCCCATATGGCCAACCTGCGGCCTACGGCTTGGTTGCTCATGTTCATAATTTCAAAAGTTTCAGTAACTTTTTCTAAGCGAGTTGTTCAAAGTCGATTCCTGCTTAAGTACACTATGATATACTTTCAAAAAATATACCTAGCTAAATTACAAATGCAGAAATAAATTCACCTGCTCGGTGTTCTTCAAATGTTAAATAAGAGCCAGGAAAAGGTGCGAAATCTTTTCTTGAAGAAATACCAGGAAGAAAATGTACACAAACAAAGAAAAGCCGATCGGGAAAACACTCGCTCAGAAGCGCTCTCTTCTTGAATTTTCTAACACTACGGTCGCAGTCTACAATGAGATGCCAAAACAAGCTTATGAACATATTTACCTATAAAATTCTATATTATTTGGAAATTATATGATTGGTTTCAAAATTCATTATTCATAAATACATTATCGATATTTAAAAAAAGAAATTTAATACATTGGTTGTTGAGAGATTGCCTGTTGTTTTTTTGAAAGATACACCCATATTCTTCATACCCATACCCAAGTACCTACCATCTTCCACGCTTAAGGATGACTCACTTTAGATCCGTAGACCGGGCCGTGTCCGGGCCGAGGCGTTCGACACTGCTATGCCCCTATGTTTGATTTTTTTCGATTCTTTAATTGTAAGGGTTAGGAGCATTTAATTATTTTATGAAATATGTTATTCGCTCCTAATTTTTACACCAATAAAAGAACCGAAAAAAGTCAAACATGGGGGCATAGCTACATCAATTTATGTTAAAACATTTTGCATAATGTCAATATTCTGAGAGGAAAATGAAGACGTTTGTATGCAGAAACGGTGTAGTATATTCTCTTAATACCGTAAAATGGGGTGAGTAGGATCAAAACTGAAATTCAAACCTCGATAACATTTTATTTATACATATGCAAACTGAATGGTGTATATAATAAGTGTTCCGGACGTTTGTATTTTAGTTTTTATTTTATTTTGGGTAGTTCCATTTCATAACTTTGACGATAACAGAGGAAAACCCACCTCACCCCGTAGTGCCTCGTATTTGGGGTGAGAGGGGTTTTTTATACAAAGGTGATTTTGGAAGATTGTTGGATCGATTTTTTTTATTATGCGTATTACTATAGCTCCATTTTAAATTGGAATACATTATTTTTGTAGCCTTCTCACCCCCCTCTCAAACCTTCTCTCCCCATTCATAACCCACCACTCCCCGAGAAACCTACTCACCCCGTTTTACGGTACGTAAAAACAGAACCCTAAAATATAAATGACTGGATTTAATGTGGTGTAATGGTAGTTTGCGGGTAATTAGTCTGAAAGTGGTTGAAGCGGTAGTCATTCAAAAAAGCTGCATTTTTAATGCACTTGGGAAATTGAATTTGAGTGGTCGTTCATGTTCTGTTCTAAAGTAGGTAGTGGTCTTCAAATATGATTTTAGAATCACTATTACATATGAACTTTTTTTCTTTTTTTTTTCTCTTTTTAATTTTTTTCTTTGTTTTTCTTTCTTTATCAAAGCTAGTGAGATATAGATGGTCAAGCAAATCTTGTCAGTAGAAAAAGGCAGGGTTCGGAACCGGTATTTTTTTAAAACCCCGAAATAGGGATATATTGAATTATTTTACGCTCTGTACGTAGGACTGAATCATGTATTTAGGTAACAACTTCGTATTATTAGATTGTCCCATTAAAATTGAAATAATAAACCAAAGAACGAAAACGAACGTAATGATACCGGTATTTTTGTATGGAGCAAATACCGGTTTCCGAGCCCTGGAAAAGGGTGCGAAATTCAAATTTTCTAAGAGATGATATCCCTTCGCGCCTACATTTTTCAAATTTGCCGCCTTTTTCTACTGACAAGATCTTCTTGACCAAGTATAGTTTAGTTTTATCAACAAGAGCGGTAAGTTGATGCAAATTTAGAGTCGTTTCCTCACGCTGGCTGGTTAATTTGACTTTTAAATGTTATAGGACGATCTTGAACGGCCTTAGGGGGCTAGTAAATTTGATATTGGCTGTTAATTGTCGCATTTAATATCTATACAAATTAAAAAGGTATGATTTTTTTAAGTATATCCAAAGGCATCTTGATTAATGACCCTAGGCCGAACAATGGGTCAAAACTCTGTTGTTTCGGTGGGGACTGTGGTAGCTGCTGGTAGTGTTGAAGTTGGTAGCTGCGAGATTGGTAGCCTTGAGGTTGGTGTTGAGGTTGGTAGCTGCGAGATTGGTAGCTGCGAGGTTGGTGATGAGGTTGTGGAAAACGTTGAAGTGGGCCTTGTGGGGCGGCTGTTATTAGAGACATAGACACTGGAAAAAAGTACAACCGTTTATATCTGTACTTGCTGCAAAACTTGGCAAGTCATTTTGTAAATCATCGGAATCATTATAATGGCATAGAAATAATGGATGGGACTCACAACAGTAGTGCAGATCCCTACCCTGACTTTTACTGCTCGACAGAACCTACTATGCACAAGAAAACATCCGAGAACGGTAGATGGCAGCACTTGCTTTGGCGTGAAGTTTTTACGTTACCGATTCAGACAGCCTGGGATCGGCTTGACTACTGATCCCATTATTAGACGTAGGCACTAGTTTTTACGAAAGCGACTGCCATCCGACCTTCTAATCCAGAGGAGAAACTAGGCCTTATTGGGATTAGTCCGGTTTCCTCACGATGTTTTCCTTCACCGATCAAGTACTGCCATTCACCTATATTATGTGATTTATATGTCCTTATTATTTTATTGCTTTTTATGAAATGGGAGACCTTTGATCTGGACTAGAGGTTAAAACAAAATATAAAAACTTACTTATCAATACTAATATTCCGAAACGTGCCATGTTCTGCAAAAATGTCGGAGGTAATGAACGAATCCGTTTTATGGTTGACTATTTACGTAGAATGTGGAACAATTGACGTAAATACGCGTAATTTTTCTCTCCGTCTGTGTTTCAGTAATTTCCTGTAATTTCAGATTTTTTTAGGGTTCCTTACCCAAAGGGTAAAAAAATGGACCCTATTACTAAGACTCCTGGTGTCCGTCTGTCCATCTATCTGTCTGTCCCCAGGCTGTATCTCATGAACCGTGATAGCTAGACAGTTGAAATTTTCACAGACGATGTATTTTGTGGCGGCTATAACAACAAATACTAAAAACAGAATAAAATAAATATTTAAGTGAAGCTCCCATACAACAAACGTGATTTTTTGTGATTTTTTGCGTAATGGTACGGAGCCCTTCGTGCGCGAGTCCGACTCGCACTTGGCCGGTTTTTCATTTATTTAAGCCATTTAATTGCTTAAATAAATGTAATATGCATGTATTGCATAAGTTGACTGCGGTAGCTAAAAAAATATTAGGAGGTCTGCAACATTAAAAAAATATGTTTAAGTTTCGAGGACTTTCGTCAAAAATAAACCAATATAATTATCAAATCTGCTCACCATAATTCACGAAAATCGATTGAAAAATGCGACCTGCAGACTTGACATACGATAGAATTTTTTTGCCAATCTGAAACGGATACCTTTGCTTTCGCTCGGTCAATTAATTATAAATAAATATGAAACAAAGCATTTTCACACCAATCCACCTTCCATAATATAGCTAATGGTTAACCCAAACATCATGATGTAAGCTTAATACTAAATAATGTTCAGCATTCTAGTAGTTTTTATATTCCTTGTTTTATTTTAGATAAGTATATTTGAAGCGGTGGTGGCCGAGTGGATATGACGCCCGACTTTCAATCCGGAGCTCGCGTGTTCAAATCCTGGCTCGTACCAATGAGTTTTTCGGAACTTATGTACGAAATATCATTTGATATTTACCGCTAGCTTTTCGGTGAAGGAAAACATCGTGAGGAAACCTGCATACATCTGCGAAGAAATTCAAAGGTGTATTATTATTATGTTTTATGTGGGCCTTTGACTGTCGCTTCGACCAAGCTGTGATCTATTGTGACGGCCCTTTAAAGTTCATTACTAATGCCCGTTGAATCCAGGAAATTCCAGATTCTTTGGGCCGTAATGCTCTGTACCTCATAGGGTTCCAGTATATGTCGCCCTAGGTAGGCACTTCTTTTGGACATTAGTGGTCCGCAGGAGCAGAGGATGTGCATAGCAGTCTCCTCTGACTCTTGGCAGAACCTGCATGTCGCATCTTGTTTTTTCCCAATTTGAAACATGTGTTTGTTCAACTTGCAGTGTCCAGTCAAAATTCTAGTCACCGCACAAGTTTTGTGTCTTTTGAGCCCTAGAAGCTCCTTAGCAGTTTTGCTGTTGAACCCTTTGATTAGAGCTTTCGAGTGTTCTTGTCCTTTTACGAACTTCCACCAATCGATTGCTCTCGTTTTTTCTATGTTGTTGAGCAGAGCATATGCATCCCGTTTTGTGGTTCCACAAAACGGTTCTGGGCCGACCAGGGGTGTGTCTGCGCCCTTTCTAGCAAGTTCATCCGCTTCTTCGTTTCCGTTAATGTCGGAGTGCCCTGGTACCCATCTAAGTATGACTTTGTTGGAATAAGCCAGTGCATTTAGGTTTGATTTACAGTTCTGGACTAGTTTTGAGTTTGACTCAAGAGATTCTAGTGCCAGTAGAGCAGCCTGGCTGTCTGAGTTGATGTAGATATGCTGGTGTCTTAGGTTTCTATCCAGGTTGATCTCCGCACATTTGTTGATGGCGAAGACTTCTGCCTGGAAGATTGAGGCCTGTGTGCCCATGCTGACGCTAGCTCTGAGCTTAGGTCTCTCACCATAGATCCCACATCCTACATCATTGCCTTTCTTGGAACCATCCGTATACCAAATAAGGCTTCCCTCTTCGACGAACATTTGGTCGTTAGTCCATTTGTCTCTAGGAGGTATTTCTACTGTGTACAGTTTAGTAAAGTGACATTGAGTGTGCGTGTCATCTGTGGGCATGCTAAGGGTTCTATTTGCAAAAACCCAGGCCTTTAGTTTGCTTAATGCTTGAGAGCGCCATTTTGGCCTGTTTAGCGTGCAGATTCTGTAGACGCACTGCTTGGCCTCCTTTTGCACCTGCAAGTGGAGTGGTATAATATCCAGCAGTGCATCTAGGGCCGCTCCCGGTGTCGAGGAGAAGGCGCCTGTTGCTGTTAAACAAGCCGTGCGTTGCAGGCTGTTTAATGTGTCTATTGCCGTCTTTTGGTTGGTTTTGTTACACCAGGCTGCGAAAGCGTAGGTGATAATTGGCCTCACCACAGCTGTGTATAACCACATAGCAATTTTGGGTCTTATGCCCCATCTCGCTCCTGCCATGCGACAACATGACCACATGGCCATTTTTGCTTTTTGTATGATGTTCCTCAGGTGAGGGTTCCAAGTTAACTTTTGGTCGAAGGTGACCCCCAGGTACTTGACCTCGTCTGAGAATGATATTATTTGTCCATTAAGTCTTGGTTCTGTGAGCTTTTCGAGCTTGCGTTTTCGTGTGAATGGTACTATCACGGTCTTGCTCGGATTAATGGACAAGTCATTTTCTCGACACCATTTGAATGGTGTCGAGAAAAGGTGTATGTGAAGTCCCCAATCCGCATTGGGCTAGCGTGGGGACTATAGCCCAAGCCCTCTCGCGCATGAGAGGAGGCCTGTGCCCAGCAGTGGGACGTATATAGGCTGAATTATTAAGTATATTTAGGGTTGTTAGTTTTAATTTAGTTTTATTCTTAGATATATTTAGTTCATAGCATGAAATGACAGATGTACTCGTAGTAAATAATTATTTTCCAACATATTTTCACGGAAACGTACGAACGTGTCTTACTATTTCAGTCAGCCTCGGTACAAGAAGTACTGAGTTTGACCGAAGTAGCATGAAATATAAGAACGTTTCCGAGAAAATATTATATGGAAAATAATTATGCAGTACATCTGCACTAAGTAACGATGTAATTAAACAGTATGCTTATTTTGAATTAATTAAAATACCCAATAACGATCAAATTTAACCAATTACGCTAGTAAATTGAAACATTGCGGTGGAGCCATGAGAATACTGGTTAAATAATTTCCCTTCCGTTTGATTTAAATGCTAAATAATCTACGGTGACGCTTTATTTTGATAAAAGGTTATTGCCACGTTTTTGCCAATTGATTAAAATGTTAAGTTTTGCCACAGCGGCGAAACTGATCCTTTCGGGCATTCTCGGCCCCGTTCGGCTCAGCATTGCTCCGAGCAATAAAATAACAAATTTTGAAATTACTTTAGGTGCTGTAAACCAGTAATCAACTTCGAATTTTATTAGATAATTACTTCTTGTTTATATAACGAACCATACAATAAAAGCGCTGGTGGCCTAGCGGTAAGAGCGCGCGACTTGCAATCCGGAGGTCGCGGGTTCATACCCGGGCTCGTACCGATGAGTTTCGAAACTTATGTACGAAATATCATTTGATATTTACCAGTCGTTTTTCGGTGAAGGAAAACATCGTGAGGAAAGCGGACTAAAATAAGGCCTAGTTTACCCCATGGGTTGGAAGGTCAGATGGCAATTGCTTTGGTAAAAACTAGTGCCCATGCCTATTCCTGGGATTAGTTTCCAAGCGGACCCCAGGCTCCCATGACCCGTGGCAAAATGCCGGGACAATGCGAGGAAGATGACATGATGACAGTAATTAATAGTTATTTGTTTTACAAGAGGCCAAAGTTGTTGTTTAACCACTCGTGCTAAAATTGATACCCGAGCAAGCGAAAGATTCCAAAATTCGAAAAATGGAATCTTGAGCGTTGCGAGGGTTTCAAAGCACGAGGGTTAAACAAAATTTGCCCCCGAGTGAAACACAATGTTTTTTATCACACCAACCCGAAACAAATGTAAAATATCAAACTAAAGCAAAACAAATCAAATCCAAATGAATGTTATTAAATATTTATCATCCAAAATCATCATTCAAAAGTCAATTCTACCAGCAAACATAAGAAAACAACTCAAAATTTGCATTTGATTACTTTGCCTCACATGTGAATAAAATGCAACTTTGCTATCAGTTTTTGAAGTGCAAAGTAAGCCTTTCCAAGCTGGTGTGGTGAAAAATCTTCTTTTTGCGTTCCTCTAAACTAAATTGTTCCAAGAGTATAGTAATATACAGGTTGAAAAACTAGTGCAGTGCAATGTTATTTATGGCAATTAACATTACTGTTAATAACCATTTTCAGTTTTACACTTATATGGGCCAATTTCGCATAACCAAATGATTATCGATAAAAAGTTGACTATTTCGCAACTTCGCTTATGAAATCAGTAATAGTGAAATATTAACAAATATCTTTAGGTATTGTAATTCCAAAGAAATTTGACTATACAGTGTGTAAAATCCAATACGGGAAATAAATTAAACCACTTATAGAACTTTTCCGTGTAATAATTAATTAAAAAGTTTTTTTTTAATTACACCTTAATTATTGTGAGTAAAATTTACCGAGCAGCAATATAACCAAATTTTAATATTTCCGCTAATTTTGAGTTGTTTTCTCATTTTGCCGGTGGAATTGATAAATAAGATGATTTTGCTCGGGTATCAATATTAATTAGCACGGGGAGTTAAACAACAACTTTGCCACCTTGTAGCTGGTGTGTTAAAAAATAGTATTAAATGAGAGTAAAAGTAAACCAATTGGTTCAGTCTTCATGTCCAAGGGACCCTAAAACGGGCTCAGTTTATCTTTGTTTGTATAGGCCTGTTTGCGGGCCTTCAAAAAATAATGGCCATTTTTCATCCATCTTCATCCCGAGTTAAAAAAAATGAACAGGAAAGGACAGGGGTTTTTGAAACGGTGTATTTCATCAAAATATATACGGTGACTCATTCTGATTTATTAATTTGTTATAGTTTTGATCTTAAGGGGTCCACTGATTAACAGTCCGCCGGACGGTATCGGCCTGTCAGTTGTTCGGAACTGTCAAAATTTTGTTCTAACTGACAGGCCGATACCGTCCGGCGGACTGTTAATCGGTGGGCGCCTTTACGATACTAATACCTTGATACGACTTGTGCAACTAACGCGCATCAATAATGACTTGGCTGTTAGTGCGTTTCGCTCGCACCAACCAGCGTGACCTCTCGTCAACATTGTATTAAAAAAAAACAACGGGTTGCACTCCGGGAGTGCCGGCAGAAGTGAAAACTCAATGACATTGTAACTCAAAATATAAATAACAGCGCCATCTAGTGCAAAATGTCTGCAGCACTATGAATAATTGAGGTTAACGCCGTCTAGCGTTATTTCGTCGCATTACTTGAAACCCCTAAGCACATCACTGTGAGTACTCATACTCATAATCTTTATTGCATATCACATTGTATCTTAACCTATTACATATAATTGTGTACAACATGACACCCTGTAGGGCACAGCAAACAGTTTAATCCAGAGGAGATCGAGTTTTTTGTACTAGATAATAAGTTTATATTAGTGTTATTTATTGTATAGGTGATTTATTAATTGCAATTATTGGTCGTGAAAAAATTCATTTAAAGTATAATAAGCTTTTTTAATAAGGCGATCTTTTAGTTTTTTAAAGAATTCATTGTCAGACTTGGTGTTATTATTTCGTTACAAATTTTATTGAATATTTTTATTGCCATTGAGCTAGGGTTTTTTGAATGTAGTTTGAGTTTTGAGGGGATAACCTGCACCAGCTTATTTTGAAACCTACTGGCGTAACGTCGGGGTATATCTGAATGTTTGGTATAAAATTGAGGGTATTTTTAGGGTTCCGTACCTCAAAAGGAAAAAACGGAACCCTTATAGGATCACTCGTGCGTCTGTCTGTCTGTCTGTCTGTCTGTCTGTCTGTCTGTCCGTCTGTCACAGCCGATTTTCTCCGGAACTACTGGACCAATCAAGTTGAAATTTGGTACACATATGTAAGTTTGTGACCCGAATACGGACATGTAACGTAAACAAATGAATTTTAAACATGAAGGCCACTTTTGGGGGGTAAATGAAAAAATGAAAAAAATTTTTTTTTCAAACTATATCATGTTACATATCAAATGAAAGAGCTTATTGTAAGGATTTCAAATATTTTTTTTTATAATTTTCAAATCAACAGTTTAGAAGTTATTCAAGAAAATAGGCAAAAAATGACCATTCCCCCCCCCTTATCTCCGAAACTACTAGGTCTAAAATTTTGAAAAAAATACATAAAATAGGTCTATACCTATAGATGACAGGAAAACCTATTAGAAATGTACAGTCAAGCGTGAGTCGGACTTAATTACAGTTTTTAATCCGACCCCTACGGATTTTTTAAAGAGATTTCACTCACGTTTCACATAAAAAATACATTGTTAACAGTGCCGGATTACTTAGAGTAGTAGTTTTCTTAGAGTAATTGGTGATAATTTTCTGATAAGATAATCATTTTAAATATTTAACGGTCTTACCTACTTACGAGTAATTGTAAGGTCAAATTAAAAATAATGTTTAAAAAAAATGTTAAATTGAGAGCTAGCTTAAAGTTTTTTGTACTCGTCGACTTTAATGGTTGAATTAATAAAGACTTTGTAACCAATAAGCAAAACAAGCACGTGCTTACGGCACCACGTTCAGGGAGGGCACCAAAATGCCAGGTTGAAAAAGGTGAACAAATTTTAAAATTAGGAACAGACACATCGTTTTTACCACACGATTTTTTTAGCTGTCCAAAAGCTAATTTGCAAAAATAATGGCGCGTAATTCTTTGGGAAACAATCGGTAGCAGTAGAAGAGTCGTGATTACATGCATAGATTCGATTTCAACCCACTCTTTTGCGGTTCGGCGTTAGGTCTTATGCGAGGCCTTCTGCCTTACGGCAAAGTTGATCTTCTGCCTTAATTACACTTGGGCGTGGATCCAAATCCAAGCTTTCCTCTTTCGCAGCTGGGCCTACTGCCTTTCTCACACTTCGCCAATTCAATTCCAAGCTCTCTGCTTTCTTGCATATTTTTTTATGCATGAAAACAACCTCGCTGAGACCCTTAAATATCGAGCCCTATGCGAAGCTAGGCTGATAGAAAACTGTCCCATCCCTTCTCTGTATGGCGCCAGGCGGGAAGTTCGTTCACCAGACTTAGTTCCATACATGGTGGGTCATTAATTATATTAAATAGTCAGTTAAAATTTAAGGAACGTAAGGACATTGTATCCATGTCTGTTGAACGGACTATAGAACTAAGTGCAGTATAATTAGAGCAATTTATTGTTGTCTGTGTGTATAGGCCGCCATTAAGTAATTTTGAATTATTTGAAAACATAATGGAATCTGCCCTACTTAAAATATCATCTTCTAGTAAGAAATTGCTTATATGCGGCGACTTTAATGTAAATATTATGGAAAATTCAACAATGTCTTGTAGATTATTGAATCTTTTTAAATCTTGTAATCTCAACCACATGTTTATGGAGCCCACTAGAGTGACTGCTACTAGTGCAACCTGTATAGATAATATTTTCACAGATATTTTTCCTATTGCTAAAAAAGTTATCAGCAATTTAGAATCAGACCACTTAGGTCAATTAATGGTATTTGAGGCATTAAGGAAAAATACCATGAGAAAACAAATAACTTTTGTACCAGTAACCTCGGACCGCGTGGAAAGAATGAAGCTAAGTTTAGTTCAGGCGCTACCCTTTTTGTCTTCCGATATGAGTCCTAATAGTATGTATAATTCATTCTTTCACACTTTTATGGATCATTATAATGCGATATTCACCTCAAAATCGGTCGTAGTTAGTGGTGCATCAGTTTTTAGTGAGTGGGCTACTGCGGACTTACATCAAAGAAGACGTGAACTGTATGCCTTATATGAGGAACGGCGGTTTAATCAGAGTGATGAATTTAAAGAACATGTGAAGGAGTATTCGAAGAAGTTTAAAGTAGATTGTCATATAGCTAAGCGAAATTATCTAAGTCAGAAAATAAAAAGTAGTTCCGACATTGTTAAAGCAACCTGGAAAGTTATAAATGTGGAGACTGGTCGCTCTAAACACACAATTAAAGAGCTTAAACTAAACATTGATAACAAAATTATAGATTCCAATTTAGAAGTAGCTACAGAATTTGAAAAATTTTTCACCGAGGTACCAGTATCCACAACTAAGGATTTAAATTCATCACCCTCATCTGCTGTTACATTATTAAAACATAACGCTCCAGAGTGTTGTGGAGACCTTCATTTTGAACATGTTTGTACCTCAGATGTAATAAAGGCGTTTAAATCAATTAATGTCAAAAAAACTAATGACCTCTGGGGAGTCTCTGTCCATGCTGTCAAATCCTTAGTTGAAATTGTAGCGCCTGACTTGGTAGTTATATTTAACAACAGTGTTGATTGCGGCGAGTTTCCTGATCTAATGAAACATAGTAAAGTAATTCCTTTATTTAAATCTGGTAGCAGCTCTGACCCCACTAACTTTAGACCGATATCTGTGCTACCAACATTTAGCAAGATTTTTGAAAAATTAGTTCTTTCTCAATTAGTACGACATTTTAACGTTAATAATTTGATGCATAATAAGCAGTTTGGTTTTACACGGGGTCGCTCAACAACCGATGCCGGTGTTGAGCTAATTAAGCATATTTTCGATGCCTGGGAGGAGTCACGAGATGCTTTAGGTGTCTTCTGTGATTTATCTAAGGCCTTCGACTGTGTTTGTCATGAAACATTAATCAGGAAACTTCATTATTACGGAGTTAGAGGATCGGCACTGAATTTACTTAAGTCCTACTTAAATGGTAGAATACAAAGGGTCGATGTGAATGGACAGCGATCACCTGGGTCATTGGTCTCTATGGGTGTACCACAGGGGTCAATATTGGGGCCTTTCCTGTTCCTTATCTACATAAATGACTTGCCATTCCTTGTTAAGACCCACCATGATATAGTATTGTTTGCAGACGACACCTCACTTATTTTCAAAGTCAAACGACAGCAACAAGCTTACAATGATGTAAACAATGCCATTTCAAAAGTAGTAAATTGGTTCAATGTTAATAATTTATTGTTAAATGAGAAAAAGACTAAATGTATTAAGTTTGTCACTAGTAGTAACGTAAGGCATGTGCAAACAAGTGTCATTGTGAAGGATGAGGAATTGGAATTAGTTGATAGTACAGTTTTTCTTGGTATAACTTTAGATTCTAAACTCCAGTGGGGTCCCCATATTGCTACTCTTTCGAATAGACTGAGCTCTGCAGCTTTTGCAGTGAGCAAAATCCGTCAGTTAACTGACGTGAAAACAGCTCGATTAGTATATTTTAGTTACTTCCATAGCATTATGGCATATGGTATTTTACTGTGGGGCGGTGCTTCAGAGATAAATACCATTTTTGTTCTGCAGAAGAGGGCTATTCGAGCAATATACAAAATGAACCATAGAGACTCACTTAGAGATAAATTTAAGGAAATTGACATAATGACAGTGCACTGTCAATACATTTATGAGAATATTCTGTATGTACATAAAAATATTGTAAATTTTAGGAAAAATTGTGAAATTCATAATATTAATACTAGAAATAAACATAAGCTCGCAGTGCCCTTCACTCGGCTCCATAAAATTAAAAAATCATTCATGGGTAATTGTGTAAGATTTTATAATAAACTTCCAAACCATATTACTGAATTATCTATTAATAAATTTAAGAATTATGTAAAGCGTAAACTTATTTCTAAAGCTTATTATACCACACAAGACTACATGAATGATATTACAACGTGGGATTAATTGTTATTCGAAATGATTATTTATTTATTAGGTACATTTGATTATTGATGAGGAAATGGATATTCCGATGTAATACTATCTACTTCTTTTGTTACTTATGCTTTTTTTTGACATTTAGATTTTATTCTAGAAATTCTAGACTAGTATTTTTTTATACAATCTTTTTAATGTTTGACGATCCTTTTGTGAAATTCTTAGTGTTAAATTTGATATGTATAATAATCCAATTTTATTATGGAATAAGTAATATTAACATCAATAAATTGCTCTGATAATTAGATAATTAGATTAAGATTAATTACGATTCGTAAGAGCTTGTTGCTAGGCCTACATGAATAAAGTATATTTTTGATTGATTGATATGAAATCCTGGATTCGCGCCTGGTTGGGTCTAAAACTAAAATTGCGTTTTTATATCGAAAAATTTTCGCGCTCGCTTCGCTCGCGTTTCCAATTACTTTATAAGTTATGATAAAGGTGACATTCGGGTGGCGACTGCAGCAACATTACTCTGTTGCAACGTTACTGCTGCAGTACTGTCAACTTCCGTGATAAAATGATGTGACTGATTTCCATACTAAAAGTAAAAATGTACAACTGTCTATCATATTGCGTTTTTATATCGAAAAATTTCCGCGCTCGCTTCGCTCGCGTTTGTATTACTTTCTACGCTATGATAAAGGTGACATTCGGGTGGCGACTGCAACAGCATTAGGTACTCTGTTGCAACATTACTGCTGCGGCACTGTCAATTTTCGTGATAAAATGATGTGACTGGTTTCCATTCTCAGCTGTAATGCGGCAATGAACTTCTCTCAATTTACCAAAAAATCAATGTTATCTTGATGACCCTAGGGAGAGGGGGCACCTAGAAATGCTTAGGGCATCAAAATATCTTAATCCGGCACTGATTGTTAAAAATTGTGTAATATACGGAACCCTTGGAACGCGAGTCCGACTCGCACTTGGCCGGTTTTTTTACAAACTTACATGTTTCCAAAATGTATATTGATGTTAGGGTAAGTATTTTTAGATCGATGAAATGTGTCTTACTACTTTCCGGTATATTTATGTTAGCCAAGATTCGAACACATTTTTTTTGTAATATAAATAGGCTTTCCACATCTGTGCTATTCCCCCATAGAATGACACCATAGGTAAGCCAAGCATGGGCATAATAAGCTGTTAAGGCGGTGTTGAGGTCGCATGCTTTTTTTAATTCGCGTAAGGCATACGTGAACTGGGACAATTTCGTTTTTATTTTTGCTACATGCGCTTTCCAGTTAACATTGCAGTCAACTTCGAAACCTAGAAGAGGAGCGGTATCTACACTATCTACACATTCTAATTTTATATTATTGAAGGTGAAATTAATATTAAGGGGTGTTTTTGATAAGGCCTAAACTGTAAGATTTTTGTTTTTAAAAATTTACTTCCAAATTGTGATCCGATAACCAGTCAACTACGTTTGTTAATAAAGTGCTTAAGTCTTGTGTTATATTATAATCGTCTGTACACGAAGTGAGGATGGAAATATCGTCGGCAAATAAAGTACACGTCTGCTGTATAGTTTTTGGAAGGTCGTTGATATATATCAAGAACAGAAGACATCCTATTGAGCTGCCTTGAGTACTACAGTTATATTAATACCAGTTTGAGGGAAACTCACTAGATGGCATTTAAATCAAAAAAGAAACAATGACATTGTCCGTCACACGTGACGTCACGCAAGTGCCCTGCGCCGCCTAACGAAACAGCAGGCTCAGGCATACATTTTCGCCACGCGGTAGAAAGAGAGGGTTACGCCTTACGCTGTCTCGAGTTTAACATTTTTCCCTACCTCAAAAAATGCACAGCGCCGCTAAAGAAGTTTTCACTTCAAAAACATCAGAACCGTTACAAATTCTTAAAACAGAATTGGCTTCAAGGTATAACTTTCATTACGAATAAAACGAAGACCAATGAAAGAGGACCTTAAAAGCAATGATCCCAATAAACAATATTCTTAAAAACAATGATCCCAAAGAGTTGACAACTTAGTCCTTCTTAGTGAAAATCCGGTTCGAAGGACCATGTTCTTAAGGAATAAGGTTCAATATCGATTGCAGGTGAAAGCAAACGCATCTGGGGGCCGATTTTTGAATTTCGATCGCTCGATTTCTTGTATTTCGTCCAATAATATCTACAGTACCCGGCATTTAAATTCTACTACTACAATTGAAAACGAGTGGTCAATACCACTCGATTCCCAATTTCTATCGCTCGTATTTCAAAAATTTGCATTTCACTGTCTTCCGCCGATTTTCGAGTGACGAAATCGAGCGCACATATTTCAAAAATCGGCCGCCTGGTCACAGATTAATAAATAGTTACTACGTAACAGATACTTCATTCCCAAACAAAAGCAAAAATACCTACGCTATAATAGCCTACAGAACCTTAATAATAATACCTGCTGCTCAGGACAAGAAGAAATGTACCATAATTACGCGCACAAAGAGTCGAGACTGATAAGATAATCATTTTAAATATTTAACGGTCTTACCTACTTACGAGTAATTGTAAGGTCAAATTAAAAATAATGTTTAAAAAAAATGTTAAATTGAGAGCTAGCTTAAAGTTTTTTGTACTCGTCGACTTTAATGGTTGAATTAATAAAGACTTTGTAACCAATAAGCAAAACAAGCACGTGCTTACGGCACCACGTTCAGGGAGGGCACCAAAATGCCAGGTTGAAAAAGGTGAACAAATTTTAAAATTAGGAACAGACACATCGTTTTTACCACACGATTTTTTTAGCTGTCCAAAAGCTAATTTGCAAAAATAATGGCGCGTAATTCTTTGGGAAACAATCGGTAGCAGTAGAAGAGTCGTGATTACATGCATAGATTCGATTTCAACCCACTCTTTTGCGGTTCGGCGTTAGGTCTTATGCGAGGCCTTCTGCCTTACGGCAAAGTTGATCTTCTGCCTTAATTACACTTGGGCGTGGATCCAAATCCAAGCTTTCCTCTTTCGCAGCTGGGCCTACTGCCTTTCTCACACTTCGCCAATTCAATTCCAAGCTCTCTGCTTTCTTGCATATTTTTTTATGCATGAAAACAACCTCGCTGAGACCCTTAAATATCGAGCCCTATGCGAAGCTAGGCTGATAGAAAACTGTCCCATCCCTTCTCTGTATGGCGCCAGGCGGGAAGTTCGTTCACCAGACTTAGTTCCATACATGGTGGGTCATTAATTATATTAAATAGTCAGTTAAAATTTAAGGAACGTAAGGACATTGTATCCATGTCTGTTGAACGGACTATAGAACTAAGTGCAGTATAATTAGAGCAATTTATTGTTGTCTGTGTGTATAGGCCGCCATTAAGTAATTTTGAATTATTTGAAAACATAATGGAATCTGCCCTACTTAAAATATCATCTTCTAGTAAGAAATTGCTTATATGCGGCGACTTTAATGTAAATATTATGGAAAATTCAACAATGTCTTGTAGATTATTGAATCTTTTTAAATCTTGTAATCTCAACCACATGTTTATGGAGCCCACTAGAGTGACTGCTACTAGTGCAACCTGTATAGATAATATTTTCACAGATATTTTTCCTATTGCTAAAAAAGTTATCAGCAATTTAGAATCAGACCACTTAGGTCAATTAATGGTATTTGAGGCATTAAGGAAAAATACCATGAGAAAACAAATAACTTTTGTACCAGTAACCTCGGACCGCGTGGAAAGAATGAAGCTAAGTTTAGTTCAGGCGCTACCCTTTTTGTCTTCCGATATGAGTCCTAATAGTATGTATAATTCATTCTTTCACACTTTTATGGATCATTATAATGCGATATTCACCTCAAAATCGGTCGTAGTTAGTGGTGCATCAGTTTTTAGTGAGTGGGCTACTGCGGACTTACATCAAAGAAGACGTGAACTGTATGCCTTATATGAGGAACGGCGGTTTAATCAGAGTGATGAATTTAAAGAACATGTGAAGGAGTATTCGAAGAAGTTTAAAGTAGATTGTCATATAGCTAAGCGAAATTATCTAAGTCAGAAAATAAAAAGTAGTTCCGACATTGTTAAAGCAACCTGGAAAGTTATAAATGTGGAGACTGGTCGCTCTAAACACACAATTAAAGAGCTTAAACTAAACATTGATAACAAAATTATAGATTCCAATTTAGAAGTAGCTACAGAATTTGAAAAATTTTTCACCGAGGTACCAGTATCCACAACTAAGGATTTAAATTCATCACCCTCATCTGCTGTTACATTATTAAAACATAACGCTCCAGAGTGTTGTGGAGACCTTCATTTTGAACATGTTTGTACCTCAGATGTAATAAAGGCGTTTAAATCAATTAATGTCAAAAAAACTAATGACCTCTGGGGAGTCTCTGTCCATGCTGTCAAATCCTTAGTTGAAATTGTAGCGCCTGACTTGGTAGTTATATTTAACAACAGTGTTGATTGCGGCGAGTTTCCTGATCTAATGAAACATAGTAAAGTAATTCCTTTATTTAAATCTGGTAGCAGCTCTGACCCCACTAACTTTAGACCGATATCTGTGCTACCAACATTTAGCAAGATTTTTGAAAAATTAGTTCTTTCTCAATTAGTACGACATTTTAACGTTAATAATTTGATGCATAATAAGCAGTTTGGTTTTACACGGGGTCGCTCAACAACCGATGCCGGTGTTGAGCTAATTAAGCATATTTTCGATGCCTGGGAGGAGTCACGAGATGCTTTAGGTGTCTTCTGTGATTTATCTAAGGCCTTCGACTGTGTTTGTCATGAAACATTAATCAGGAAACTTCATTATTACGGAGTTAGAGGATCGGCACTGAATTTACTTAAGTCCTACTTAAATGGTAGAATACAAAGGGTCGATGTGAATGGACAGCGATCACCTGGGTCATTGGTCTCTATGGGTGTACCACAGGGGTCAATATTGGGGCCTTTCCTGTTCCTTATCTACATAAATGACTTGCCATTCCTTGTTAAGACCCACCATGATATAGTATTGTTTGCAGACGACACCTCACTTATTTTCAAAGTCAAACGACAGCAACAAGCTTACAATGATGTAAACAATGCCATTTCAAAAGTAGTAAATTGGTTCAATGTTAATAATTTATTGTTAAATGAGAAAAAGACTAAATGTATTAAGTTTGTCACTAGTAGTAACGTAAGGCATGTGCAAACAAGTGTCATTGTGAAGGATGAGGAATTGGAATTAGTTGATAGTACAGTTTTTCTTGGTATAACTTTAGATTCTAAACTCCAGTGGGGTCCCCATATTGCTACTCTTTCGAATAGACTGAGCTCTGCAGCTTTTGCAGTGAGCAAAATCCGTCAGTTAACTGACGTGAAAACAGCTCGATTAGTATATTTTAGTTACTTCCATAGCATTATGGCATATGGTATTTTACTGTGGGGCGGTGCTTCAGAGATAAATACCATTTTTGTTCTGCAGAAGAGGGCTATTCGAGCAATATACAAAATGAACCATAGAGACTCACTTAGAGATAAATTTAAGGAAATTGACATAATGACAGTGCACTGTCAATACATTTATGAGAATATTCTGTATGTACATAAAAATATTGTAAATTTTAGGAAAAATTGTGAAATTCATAATATTAATACTAGAAATAAACATAAGCTCGCAGTGCCCTTCACTCGGCTCCATAAAATTAAAAAATCATTCATGGGTAATTGTGTAAGATTTTATAATAAACTTCCAAACCATATTACTGAATTATCTATTAATAAATTTAAGAATTATGTAAAGCGTAAACTTATTTCTAAAGCTTATTATACCACACAAGACTACATGAATGATATTACAACGTGGGATTAATTGTTATTCGAAATGATTATTTATTTATTAGGTACATTTGATTATTGATGAGGAAATGGATATTCCGATGTAATACTATCTACTTCTTTTGTTACTTATGCTTTTTTTTGACATTTAGATTTTATTCTAGAAATTCTAGACTAGTATTTTTTTATACAATCTTTTTAATGTTTGACGATCCTTTTGTGAAATTCTTAGTGTTAAATTTGATATGTATAATAATCCAATTTTATTATGGAATAAGTAATATTAACATCAATAAATTGCTCTGATAATTAGATAATTAGATTAAGATTAATTACGATTCGTAAGAGCTTGTTGCTAGGCCTACATGAATAAAGTATATTTTTGATTGATTGATATGAAATCCTGGATTCGCGCCTGGTTGGGTCTAAAACTAAAATTGCGTTTTTATATCGAAAAATTTTCGCGCTCGCTTCGCTCGCGTTTCCAATTACTTTATAAGTTATGATAAAGGTGACATTCGGGTGGCGACTGCAGCAACATTACTCTGTTGCAACGTTACTGCTGCAGTACTGTCAACTTCCGTGATAAAATGATGTGACTGATTTCCATACTAAAAGTAAAAATGTACAACTGTCTATCATATTGCGTTTTTATATCGAAAAATTTCCGCGCTCGCTTCGCTCGCGTTTGTATTACTTTCTACGCTATGATAAAGGTGACATTCGGGTGGCGACTGCAACAGCATTAGGTACTCTGTTGCAACATTACTGCTGCGGCACTGTCAATTTTCGTGATAAAATGATGTGACTGGTTTCCATTCTCAGCTGTAATGCGGCAATGAACTTCTCTCAATTTACCAAAAAATCAATGTTATCTTGATGACCCTAGGGAGAGGGGGCACCTAGAAATGCTTAGGGCATCAAAATATCTTAATCCGGCACTGATTGTTAAAAATTGTGTAATATACGGAACCCTTGGAACGCGAGTCCGACTCGCACTTGGCCGGTTTTTTTACAAACTTACATGTTTCCAAAATGTATATTGATGTTAGGGTAAGTATTTTTAGATCGATGAAATGTGTCTTACTACTTTCCGGTATATTTATGTTAGCCAAGATTCGAACACATTTTTTTTGTAATATAAATAGGCTTTCCACATCTGTGCTATTCCCCCATAGAATGACACCATAGGTAAGCCAAGCATGGGCATAATAAGCTGTTAAGGCGGTGTTGAGGTCGCATGCTTTTTTTAATTCGCGTAAGGCATACGTGAACTGGGACAATTTCGTTTTTATTTTTGCTACATGCGCTTTCCAGTTAACATTGCAGTCAACTTCGAAACCTAGAAGAGGAGCGGTATCTACACTATCTACACATTCTAATTTTATATTATTGAAGGTGAAATTAATATTAAGGGGTGTTTTTGATAAGGCCTAAACTGTAAGATTTTTGTTTTTAAAAATTTACTTCCAAATTGTGATCCGATAACCAGTCAACTACGTTTGTTAATAAAGTGCTTAAGTCTTGTGTTATATTATAATCGTCTGTACACGAAGTGAGGATGGAAATATCGTCGGCAAATAAAGTACACGTCTGCTGTATAGTTTTTGG
The DNA here is from genome assembly GCF_910591565.1 of Cydia splendana. Taxonomy (NCBI): domain Eukaryota; kingdom Metazoa; phylum Arthropoda; class Insecta; order Lepidoptera; family Tortricidae; genus Cydia; species Cydia splendana. Next base: position 2,465,762 of record NC_085983.1, on the reverse strand, counting down.
AAGGTCGTTGATATATATCAAGAACAGAAGACATCCTATTGAGCTGCCTTGAGTACTACAGTTATATTAATACCAGTTTGAGGGAAACTCACTAGATGGCATTTAAATCAAAAAAGAAACAATGACATTGTCCGTCACACGTGACGTCACGCAAGTGCCCTGCGCCGCCTAACGAAACAGCAGGCTCAGGCATACATTTTCGCCACGCGGTAGAAAGAGAGGGTTACGCCTTACGCTGTCTCGAGTTTAACATTTTTCCCTACCTCAAAAAATGCACAGCGCCGCTAAAGAAGTTTTCACTTCAAAAACATCAGAACCGTTACAAATTCTTAAAACAGAATTGGCTTCAAGGTATAACTTTCATTACGAATAAAACGAAGACCAATGAAAGAGGACCTTAAAAGCAATGATCCCAATAAACAATATTCTTAAAAACAATGATCCCAAAGAGTTGACAACTTAGTCCTTCTTAGTGAAAATCCGGTTCGAAGGACCATGTTCTTAAGGAATAAGGTTCAATATCGATTGCAGGTGAAAGCAAACGCATCTGGGGGCCGATTTTTGAATTTCGATCGCTCGATTTCTTGTATTTCGTCCAATAATATCTACAGTACCCGGCATTTAAATTCTACTACTACAATTGAAAACGAGTGGTCAATACCACTCGATTCCCAATTTCTATCGCTCGTATTTCAAAAATTTGCATTTCACTGTCTTCCGCCGATTTTCGAGTGACGAAATCGAGCGCACATATTTCAAAAATCGGCCGCCTGGTCACAGATTAATAAATAGTTACTACGTAACAGATACTTCATTCCCAAACAAAAGCAAAAATACCTACGCTATAATAGCCTACAGAACCTTAATAATAATACCTGCTGCTCAGGACAAGAAGAAATGTACCATAATTACGCGCACAAAGAGTCGAGACTGTGTTGCCCGCCGTTCGAGTCACGTGCCAACGCGTCATCGTAAGAATGCGCTAGGGTTGTAGCTACCCTACCTATGATGATTATTGTAATAAAACGAATGTTGCGAATCAAATATGTTTTAGTTTTAATATAATGATTTATAATTTTTTCACTTCTCGGAATTCTCTATTATTAAAATTTAATAAGTAGTTGAAAATATCGTAAATCGCGTAAATAATTTTAATAAATATTCAGGAGCAAAGCAACAGACAATCAACGGTTTTTAAAAGTTGTAATACGGTGCTACCAGGCCGATTAATTATTACGTCGTCAAAGTTATTTAAAAATACTTTTTCTAACCCTTCAATATAATTATTAAACTTTCAGGTGGGACCTTTAGCCCGCCATAAAAAGATGATTTTTTATTATAGGGTTTTTCCTTTATTTTTTTGACTTTTTCACCCATCTACTGCACAATAATTACGTGGTTTCGGCATTTCGAAGCATAAGCGCGGGAAACGCGCGGTGCAATGCGGTGCGAGCGCTGAGGCGGGCGTTCGGCGGCCCTCTGTCGGTTGTATCGTCGACGATACGCCGAGCGGTAGGCATATAACGCGTGGCCTTGAGCGTGTGACGGAGGCCTGGCCTGGTTTCTAGACGTTATTTTATTGTAACCTAAATGTAAATTGTAAATTTGAAACATAGGAATATGGACAAAGTAAATTACGTAGTCAGTACATTTACGGCCATCTTTCGACACAAATGATACTTTTAGAACGCCATTTGACTTTGATCCTTATTCTCTCACTGATACATATCATTGAAAAAATAAGGATAGTTACATTTGTTAAACCAATGTTAAAAAGTATCACCATCTACTCGAGAGTAGGCCAAAGGTATGGCCCCATCGCTGGAAAAGATGGCACCATACCTTTGGCCTACTCTCGAGAAGATGACGATACTTTTTGACATTTAACAAATTTAACACATATCAGTGAAAAAATAAGGATAAAATTCAAATGGCGTTTTAAAAGTGTTAATCATTTGTGTCGAAAGATGGCAGTAAATCTAATGGCTACATAATTTACTTTGACAATAAATATTCCTCTCTTTGTTGTAACTAACGAGAGGCTATACCTACAGCTAGGTAGGTATAGGTATAGTACGGTGACGGAAATCGAGAGCACAAACACGCTTTACAATTCACAATTACTTCCAAATCTGTACATCAATCCAACTTTGCGCACACTTAAAATACCAAAGAACTAAGCTTTCCCCTCGAGGCCCGGACGATTTGCATAAGTCGAAACTTTTTTTATTTCCAACTTTCCCTTTGGGATTCTTTTCCATTATCATATTAAGGTCTCTTTGTGTCGAGTTAGTGCGGTGTGAGTAATACGGGGCCTTTGATATGTATACAGATTTGGGAGGCGCTAAAATTATATGTGTTTGGTAGCCATTCCGTTTTAGGGACACCAGCGCTGAAAATGGGAGTGATGCGTGTTATCCAGCGAAGCCAGAGCAGGAATAAAAGTTCCTTGTATTTGGCATAGGACAAGTATACATAATAGTCAGGTCAATCTGGGAAGACCGTCTATAAGAGAAGATTTTTACGGGGCCACACCCCCTCACTCATAATTTATATAAATACGCCTTTTCCAATTACATATATGAAAAACTAAATAATATTATAAATACATTTCAAAACTAACTCTGTATATCTGTCAATCTGTTAAATCTTTACGCTTAAATCGCTGAACCGATTATGGAGATAGTTTGAGGGCCAAGGAAAGATTATAGGATAGTTTTTATCAACCATCATTATCTCTCGGAGAAGTCTAGGCAGGTGCTAGAATTAGTATAAAATTTCCGTATTTTAGACAGGAACAAATTCTATCTAGCCTGACATCTAATTAACAAACCGCCAGTTCCACAACTACGAACTAAACCGCATCGTTACATATGAACAGCTAATGCGCTAACTACTAGAGATGCACCGGATATTCGGTTACTATCCGGTATCCGGCATATCCGGCCATTATTTTAACATCCGGCCGGATGCCGGATAGTAGCCTACAATCCGGCCGGATGCCGGATAGTGGCCTACTATCCGGCCGGATACCGGATAGTAACTTTGCTTGATTTCGGAGTAAACAAAATTGGAATAAGAAACCGTCACGGTTATAATCGTACTCGTTTATTATTTTAAAACAATTTAAACATTCCACTCACTTGCACGCGCACTCATTTCGAACCTACAAATGAGTTCGCGCGAACGTTCACTACGAAACAGGTCAAAACCTGCATAATGCGCACTTGAAAAACCGAAATGTATGTATCCGTTCCGCCGGCCGAATATTCGGCCGATGGTCAGTCTGAATATCCGGTATCCGGTATCCGGCCAAACAACTATCCGTTGCATCTCTACTAACTACCGTATATTCGCATGTTGAGTGCTAAGCACGTTACATAAGACAAATGGTCGGCAGCGCCATCTATCAACGCCGCGCAAAAACTGGGAACATTAGGCTGACGACTGCAGCCACAGATTATATAAGAAACATTATAGACAGGCTGCTTGCTGACGGTGCGTTTTGTCAGTGGGGAGACACTCCTGACTTCGGGCAAACTCGGCTCCGTTCGGCTCAGCGTTGCTCCGAGCAAATTAGGGTTGACACAGCTTGGAGTCCTTTTGCGTGCACGACCACATATAAGATAATGACTTGAAATTTGACAACCCTATGTAGCCGGAAGGGATAGTGCCATATATTAGAAAGGGATAGCATGATTCGACCCTGAGCCGCCGTCAAACTTTGGTTTTTCCTTTCTCTACGGTAGTACTATTATTTATTCTATGCTGACGGCTGTAGCCACAGATTATACACGGTGTAACATGAGGAAACCGAATAAATTTAACAGCGTATTCCTGATCATATTTAGAGACAAAAATGTCCTATAAACTTTTTTGAAATTCGCCTAGTTTCAGAGATATTATTAATTTAAAAAAAAAAACTAGTTTTTATTGTTACATAGTGTAAACGGCCTTTTTGATGGTGAAGTTGCTGCTATGGGACGTAGTCTAAATATCCTTATTGATAGATGTCAAAAAGTGACAAGTAACACTTTGCAAAAAGTAGGTTTTACGAAAAAAAAATGTAAAAATCAATTTTAAGTGACAAGTTTACCAATAACATTTATTATTTATGTACAAATACATTCAAAAAATTGAATAACCAAAACAAAAAAAAATTTTTTTTTGGCGTAATTGACCTAAACTCATATTACATTTTTTACTTCTTTTTGACCTCAGAAATGCGTGGTTAAAATTATTCGGTTTCCTCATGTTACACCGTGTATAAGAAACATTTAATGACATGCTGCCTGCTGACGGTGCGTTTTGTAAATGACATATGTCAATTGAATATTTTGAGGAAGACTTTTTTGATGAAAGGGAAATGTCAAAAGCAAAACGACTTCGATCTTCGATTAGATAGGTCTTCAGAGGTGTTGCCTCCATGTTCGACGTGTTGCCTCTCTGTCGCACTTGTAAATTCGTACGTAAGTGTGACAGGGAGGCAACACGTCGAACGTGGTTCGCGGTAGGACCTCTGAATAGGGTGTATGACTGACAAGTCGAATCGGCTTCTGTTGCCGAACTGTCAAAACAATCAGTCACTGTAGAATTTATATGAAACACAGACATGTGACATGTTATGTTCAAGTTACCTATTTTTTTAGTTTTTTTAATTATTTGGAAATTCTATCAAAAAATAACTGCGTTCTATGTTTTCCTATGATTGCAAAACCACATCGACATGGAGCAATCCAATTGCCCATTTGATCAGAAAATAAAATTGGCGTCAATCTCCTCCATCGTCAACAGAGCAGAATTTTTTAATCACCAATTTTCGATTTTTGGTGATAGTCGAGCGTTCGAAATTCAAAAATTACCCTCAAACGCTTGTATACTAGAATAGCATCATAGCGTCGAAAATTGGCGTTTTGCGTCCGTATCTCTGATTTGATCGGTTACAATAAAATCAAGTGGTATTGGTGGTATATATGTTTTTGAATTTTGTTTTTGTTTTCGCACCAATTATATAAATGTCAAATTTATCAGATTGTGCGTAAAATTCACCGTGTGGACGGGATAGGTATTAGAATAGTTATTTACGATAGAAGTGCGGAAAAGAGGAAATTCGAAACGAGTTGCGAATTACCTATCGCACGTGTATCGTACAACGTTTTACAGTGCATATATTATGGCCCTTTAAACTTTTGACATACGCACGAAAAGTGCTATTTTACGCACTAGTGCGGGAAAATAGGACCATATGTACTGTAAAAGAAGTTATTCGATTCGCAAAATGCTAGGACATAGTTAAACCCAAAAAAAGCTTTTCCTCAAAATTAAATGTAAAAAAATATTTTACACAATAACCCAAGAAACCAAAATAGATTTTGTAGATACACTTTTTTTATTATATGGCTATTCGTCTACTCGTCTTAATTACCTACTTAAGAAAGCCACACAAATAAGTCACTAATGTTAAATGTATTAAATTTCCATCACAGCAAAACACGACAAGAGAAAATTAAATTTTTCTTTCACTGAAATGTCTCCATTTCATGTAACGCGATAGATATATTTAAACTTATTTTTCCCCAATTATAAAATGATAACTGTGCTCTAACATTTCATACCAACCCGTCTCCTAAAATATAATTACCCCTTAAAGATTTCATCCCGTAAATATTTAAGACCAAAATAAATGTAGGTATACCTACTGTCAAACAATTTTTCACCTCAGCAGCTCGAACAAGGGTACTTTGCTTCTTAAAAACACTGAGCAAAATGCGATTTTGCTCACTGAGTCATTTTGTCTCACTCAGTGAGCAAAATGCGATTTTGCTCACTGAGTGAGACAAAATGACATTCAAGTGACCTTTATAGTCAAATGTCATTTCAACATGCGGGGTCTAATACAAGTTCGATATACTTGGGTTCTATTATCTCTGTCCCTCTAGGTATGTTCTCACTGCTTAGGGTGAAAAATTTTGTGTACTACACGAGATCAAAGTTATTTACATCTCGTGCGCTTTTGAATCCCTTACTACGCTCAAGATTCTAAATTAGATTCACGAGCGTAGAGAGTATTATAGAATCTTTCGCTTGCACGGGACTCAAAATAAGCACTCGAAGAAATATCAAACTTTGATCTCTTGTTGTACAAATAACTATTGTCGGTATAATAAGTTTTTGGCAAAAAAATCATTTTTGGTACAAGCTTTTATCACTGACTGTACTTTTCTTACGACAGACGACTAATTGGACTATTGGGTGCTCGACCCATCGACCCATCACTCATCGAGACGATTCTAAAAACCCCTAACACAATTAGGTTGCGCTGTTTCATCACAGAGTTCCTATGGCCACCTCCTGTCTCCATCATCAGATCAGCTCGATGGTACCATAATATTGCATTTTCATCCGATTTATACATGCATGCAAAATTTCAGCTCAATCGGAAACCGGGAAGTGGATCAAATTTAACTTGCAAGATTTGATTACACACAGACAACGGTCAGGTGAAACTAAATAAAAGCTTGTAAAAAGTCGCGTAATTCAAATTTTCTAAAGAACGAAAACCCTTCGCGCATATATTTTTTAAATTCACCGCTTTTTTCTACTGATGGAAATGGCTTGAGAGACTATATCTAGTCTGCCATCAGCACACTTTGTGTATGAAAACCTATAAAAAGTTTCGATTTCCGGCGGAAACTGCAATAAAATGGCGTCCGGTTGAACCAACAAAGGTGGGATGGAATTTAATTACTTGCTCTTCGAAGTGGTCGGGTGCTATAGGAAATAACCTATTGAAATTGTATTACACTTCAGATAATAGAATTCGCACTTTGGTATAAACTCATCCAGAATAATAAGGAAGATAAACAAAGATTGTTTGATTGAAGCAAATTTTATATCAAAACTAGCGACTCGCCGCGGCTTCGCACGGGTTAACAAATTATCCACTTAAACCTTCCTCAAGAATCACTCTATTGATAGGTGAAAACCGCATGAAAATCCGTTCAGTAGTTTTTGAAGTGTGGTGTTCAAGTGGATATGACGTCCGACTTTCAATCCAAAGGTCGCGGGTTTAAATCCTGGCTCGTACAAATGTTTCGGAACTTATTATGTACACGTAACATCATTTGATATTTTCCACTAGCTGTTCGGTGAAGGCGAAATATGGCGGAGAAACCTGCATACAGCTGCGAAGAAATCCAAAAGTATGTGAAATCCCTAATTCGCATAGGGCCATCGTGGGGACCCTCCGTTTGTTATACTAAGTAGGTATCAAATTTAATTTTCGAGAGAACCAAACATGCAAATATCCAAAGTTTCACATTTAGGTACAATTTACCTACTTGGCACGCAGCTGCACTGAAAAGCCGCCTCCGCATTTAAGTTTTATTAAGTTAAAGTGCCGTTCGAAACGATTAGATTGCACCTACCTGTTGAATCCAAAATGACTACACTCGCACCCCGAAAGAAAGAGTAAACATACGTATCTTCTTAGTAGTTTGTGGAGTAAAGTAGTAAACTGACCTTTACGAGCCATTTCTTTAGATTACCAATTTACCGCGTTTTGAACCATTTATTGTAAACTTATTAATACATCAAAGTTTCCTTTATTGACGTGGATCTATGGCTTCGTTTTTTTATCTACATAAAAAAATGTGCCCTCCGTGCGTTGCGTTGAGCGCCCTCCAGACTATGCGCGTGAATCGCACGCGAAGCCGCGAACGCGAGTGTGGCGTCGATTTCGCAGATTGTTCACGCCTTCGCGCCTTGTTCTCCGTTTTTTGTCGGTATTTCGGCCCGCGTCAAAGGAGACGCGAAGCGCGAACTTGCAAGACTCCACATTACACAATATTTTGGCTCCTCTGTGGCAAGATAAATATTAATTGTATTATGATTATATTATATTAAGTAGCTACTTTTTACGGTTTTACAATAAAACAAAATGGAAAAACAGCTAAATCACGTATGATGCCAGAGATAACTAACAGTTAAACTCGATCAGCTGATGCTTTTCCGCCATATTGCCGCAAACCAAACTGCGAAATCGCCGTGAAGTGTGCGAGTGTGGAGTCATACGTCAACTTCGCGATATGTTCGCTCCGCGACGTCGCGCCGCGATTCACGCACATAGTCTGGAGGGGGCTTTGGGCTGCGCAAAACTCTTATAATGTGAGGGACTGGATTGCGCACCGTACGTCGGGCTAGCCCGACTCTTTTGTCATAAGGGCGCCAAACTCGCCAAAGGCGCTCAGCAATGGAGCGTGTGCAGCGCGCCCCGTACATCGCGCAGGGTGCACCTTACGTCGGGCTACACCCGACACTGAGCGTGAGGGCTCCGAAGACGCCCGGCATTGGCAGCGAGCACCGTACCTAGTGTACCTACGTTGGGCTACGCCCGTCTCTTTAAGTAAATTATTGTCGAGAGATCGACGGCCCTGAAAGTCCGTTTAATTTCAAACAAAGCTATCAAAATGTTATTACAGCCGAGTTGTATATAGTACTTACCTCAAAAATGGTGCAAAAATAAAAATAACATCGAAACAGGCGAAGTCGCGGGCTAAAAGCTAAACAAGTCCGGGTATAAGAGCAGCAGTATACTCATCCTTTCAATTTTACAACTTATATTAAAAGCTAACACCCTTGACCCCTCTTAATTAAAAACTGAAAAACGCCCCAGAACTGTCACTGGCTTAAAGGACTCGCATCCAGGCCATAATTGTAAAAAAAATGTCACCCTCAATGAGAACAAACCATTAAAACACCCTTTTCATCCGATTGAAAAGTATCAGTTTGAAAAAAACCCCAGTTTCAAATTAAAAGTCTTCTATGGCAAGCAAAGTTTGCGTGGAGTTTAATGAAATGAAAAACCTCTCTGTAGTTAACGAGACGTTTTTCAGTGGAATTAAAAGAACAAGTTTGCCTGTGAGGCGTTTTTTATCGGGCTCAAACAGCTCTGTGTGCAAAGTTGATAGAATGGAGCGTTCAGGATGTTTGAGTTAATAAATACCAACGTAAGATGCAATTGCTTTTAAGTAAGTAGGTAGCACAATAGCGATTCTAATATACCGTAAAATGGGGTGAGTAGGGTCAAAACTGAAATTCAAACCTCGATAACATTTTATTTTTACATATGAAAACTGAATGGTGTATATAATAGGGGTTCCGGACGTTTGTATTTTATTTTTTATTTTATTTTGGGTAGTTCCATTTCATAACTTTGACGATAAAGAGGAAAACCCACCTCAACCCGTAGTGCCCCGTATTTGGGGTGAGAGGGGTTTTCATACAAAGGTGATTTTGGAAGATTGTTGGATCGATTTTTTTTTATTATGCGTATTACTATAGCTCTATTTTAAATTGGAGTTTTTGTAGCAGTAGCCTTAAAATCCCTTCTCACCCCCCTCTCAAACCTTATCTCCCCATTCATAACCCACCTCTCCCCGCGAAACCTACTCACCCCGTTTTACGGTACTTGACATAATCTACCAATTTTCTAACTTTTCTAAGTTAGCCTAAGGCATCTTTTTAAAAAGAAGGCAATAGTACATTACGATACAAGTGCGAAAAGAAGGAAATCGCAACGAGTGGCGATAAATTAAAACACGACTGAGGGGAGTTTTTTCGCACGTGTATTGTATAAAGTTTTACAGTACAAATGGGCTTTTAAATTTTCGACATACGCAATAGTGCTAGTTACCGCACTAGGGCGGTAAAGTAGCACCATATGTACTATAAATATAATTATACCATACCTACTTATCATAGCTCCAATGTTGACAGAAAAAATCAGTTTTACAGCACAATAGAAACGTAACGTTAGTTTAAAAACGAATATTGAAATTACATCGCATGAACACGACGGGAGCTGAAAACTTTGAGAACAGCTCTCGAATGTGCTCGAGTAGTGATGTACCGTTGTTGGGAATGTTCCCGCCTTATAACCAGTGTTACCGGGTTTAGCAAACATTGAAACTAATCTAGAAAAAAAATTAAACTGTTTATTATAAATTAAAAATTAACAATGTTTACGGACAGACTTCGCCTAATCTACACTATAATAGATTTTTAATTTTTAACAAGCAGAAACGTCTGCGAACGATGCTATTAAGCAAAATAAAATAATAATAATAGTATGGGTAGCACATCGTAGCTGGTGAATTTCCAATATGACTTGGAACTCCGGTAGCCGTTTAAGAAGTGTAACACTCTTGTGGTAGATGTCGCTAAGGTCCCCTTGACCTATAATATGGTGGAAAGATTTGCTGGCTATGGATGAGGTCTTGGTGGCTCAGATGGCAGAGCGCTGGAGTATCGATCCAGAGGCCGTGAGTTCAAATCTCACCCAAGACAGTAATTTTTCCACTTTTAAATTTATTCTAAACTATAATAGATTGTTAGCTAAGTGAGAGGTTTTCTTTCCAAAGACCGACCGCTTAAATGAGCCCTCGCCGGGCGAGGACTCATTTAAGCGGTCGGTCTATAGTTACATCATTGACATTATTATTACTTTTTTTTAATCCAATTTATATAATATAATGTGTATCTATTTTAAATTTGCTTTTAACTTAACTACTTACTTAATAAGTTCGAGCAGTCAAGTTCTTAATGAATGGCGTATTAAATACATGCAAAAGACATGCTGCGCCGACCCCAAATGATTGGGATAAGGGCAAGCAAATGATGTATTAAATACGCTATTCATTCATTTTTAGTTCGTAACACACAGAAACAAAGATAAGAGTATGACTAAAAAAGACGCTGCTAAAAACCACCGCGAGCGCGAAACTTCTCCTAGGTTATTGCTGAAACAGCTAGCCTCTTCCCGAACGCTACATTTCCTACCCGAACCGGACAGTTATAGGCACCGTGCGCGTTGGAGGGTCTGCCATCTTGTGGCCTGAATCGGTAACATAAACATGTACATAGCCAAAGCAAGTGCTGCCATCTACCGTTCTCGTAAGTTTTCTTGTGCATAGTAGGTTCTTCTATCTTGTGGGCTACATCGGAAGCATAAACTGTACATTTACGCCTGGCGCCAAAAATCTTACGTTTACTAGAGTGCTTAACAAAACGGAGAATAATATAAATGGGAACGGGAACGTTCCCATCTCTATTCCCGACACACGCGGGATAACTAAACAAAAGCCTTTCAACTTCACTATCAATTGAACTAAATCTGCTTCCAGCGGCTGGAAAGTTGGCATACTGCGGTTTTATACCAGCTCAGTCGAAAAAGTTGCTCGTAGTTGCCTGTACCAGCTTATCGCTTCTACCAGACAAAGAGAATTATAAAAGTATAAACTGAAATACCTAAAGAAATTGTGAGGAAGTCCACCACAAAAACCAAGTAAAAAAAAAATCAAATCAAAAATATTTCATAAAATAATTTGTTTTTCATAACACTTTCTCGAAAAAGATCTTATTTCATGAATAACCTCCCTTCCTCTTAGCTATATCCATTCCTTTAACCACATTTTCTATATTAAGATTTAGAAGGCGCTTCTCTGATCAGTGGTAACCAAAGACAATATTAGACTAGACCATGGTGTTATATATGTATATTGGTGGAGGGTAGGGTTAATTCTCTCCGCGCGCCCTCTGGCGCCGGCATTGTTGTAATGTTTGTCAGTCCGGTAATAAACCTATGTACTGAACGCACGGTCTTCTATTTAGCACCCCTGAGAACCCTTCGTAGCATCCCCCTGGGCTTAGATATACCAATTGGCGACGAGATTCTTCGAGCTTCACGCGAGCAGTGTTGGCAGTGGCACGAGAACGCGTTGTTTTGCGCAGTAGTTAAAACAAAAAAAATAGTGGCGGGTAACGGCAAGATGGCGGTGGGCAAGTTGGAGCCGTTCGATGTTCACAAAGGCAGCTGGGAAGCGTACAAGGACCGAGTGGAACAATATTTTGTGGTGAACGAGATCAAAGAAGAGAGGAAAGTTCCACTGCTGATCACGTTGATGGGTGCAGAGGCGTACGAGCTGTTAGTGACTTTGTGTACACCGGCAAAACCGTCTACCTTAAAGTACGACCAAATTCAGAAACTGTTATCCGATCATTTACAGCCTACGCCCAGTGTTTTGGCCGAAAGGTACAAGTTTCGCCAGCGTAAACAGGCAAAAAGTGAAACGGTAGCGGATTACTTAGCAGACTTGAAGAAATTAAGTAGGTTTTGTGACTTTGGGACTTGGTTGGACGACAGTGTAAGAGACCAGTTTGTGTGCGGTTTACATAGTGAGAGCATTCGTTTAAGGTTATTTACTGAAAAGGACCTTAAATTAAAAACGGCTACAGACTTAGCGATTGCAATGGAGGCGGCGGAATTTAACGCAGCGGAGGTAGCTCGTCGAAATAATCCGGGAGGTGAGCGAGAGGCAGCGGGTTGCCATGCAATTAGCGAAGCAACGAGTGCGAGCGGCGTGTTACGGGCTAGAGCGAGAGGCTACACACGAGCGGCAGCAAGCCGCACCGAAGGCACGCGAGGCGGCGCGACGACAAGCGGAAACGGACGAGCATGGCCGAACGGACAGCGTAGATATAATGGCGGCGCTAGCGCGGACATGACACTGACAGCTGATTATAGTCGATCAAAAGTAGGTCACGGTCAACTTTGTTCGGTTTGTGGACGGGATCATTCCAGTGAGACATGCAAATTTAAATTATATTCATGTCGTGTGTGCAACCAGGAGGGACATTTAAAGAAGATGTGCCCGCGATTGTCGCGTTCCGTGGGACACCATTATGTTATTACGGAAACGGGAAACCAATCGACCCCGGATGATGATTTAGAGGTAACAAATCTTTCTTTTGTTAAACAAAACAAGTGTGATTCTAAATATCCGCCGTACAAAATGATGATAAATGTCAACAATAGGGACATATTTATGGAAATTGATACGGGCAGCCGAATTTCATGTATTAGTACGCAATTTTATGAAACTCATTTTAGTGATTGTAAGTTAGATACTAGTAATTTGAGGTTATGTTATTTGACAGGAGGAAGTGTGCCTACATTAGGAATGATAAAATCTGTAGTGCGTTTGGGCAACTTGAGTAAAGTTTTGAACTTGTATGTAGTAAATAATGGCAGGGAAAACTTGTTAGGAAGAGAATGGTTAGATGAATTTGGTATTATTAAAAGGGTTGAACAACAGTTAGAATTAATGCATTATGTAAAACCGAATGAAGTTTTTGATTTGACGGAATTTAGTTCCAGATTTAAAGATGTATTCTCGGAGGGGCTGGGCCGGTACAATGGCGGGCTGGTCACGCTGCGGGTGAGAGACGGCGCCAGGCCGGTATTCATGCGCGCGCGGCCGCTGGCGTACGCCCTTCGTGGACCAGTGGAGCGGGAGCTCGAGCGACTGCAGCGAGAAGGTGTCATCACACCAGTGGAGACAGCGGACTGGGCGACTCCGATTGTTCCCGTGGTCAAGTCAGATGGATCCCTCCGGATTTGCGGGGATTACAAGATAAGTTTGAACAAGTATCTAGAAGTGGACCGTTTTCCCTTGCCAAGAGTGGAGGATTTGTTTGCCAAATTACATGGTGGTAAAAAGTTTAGCAAGATTGATCTGTCACAGGCATATGCACAGCTAGTTCTGGATGATACCTCCAAGTATACAGTCATAAACACACACAAGGGCCTATTTAAATATAATCGTCTTATATATGGTCTATCCTCGAGCCCTGGAATTTTTCAGAGGATTCTGGAGCAGATGTTTGTAGACATACCTCGAGTTGGTGTGTTTTTAGATGATGTGGTTATTACAGGGTTAGATGATCAAGAACATTTAAAGAATTTAACTGCAGTTTTTGAGCGACTACAAAAGTATGGTTTAAAAATTAAAAATGAAAAATGCTCTTTCATGTCAGAATCTATAACATACTTGGGTTATGTAGTAAATAGTGAGGGTATTCATACTTGCCCTAAGAAGATAGAAGGAATAGTGAATGCAACTACGCCTAGCAACGTGGCTGAGCTGAGATCTTTTATAGGCATGACAATGTACTATGCCAAATTTGTAAAAAATATTAGTACAATAATGGCCCCATTATATGCACTATTAAAGAAGGAAATGAAGTTTAATTGGACAGCGGAGTGTGATATGGCCTTTAATAAAATAAAACATTTATTGTCTTCCAGCAAGGTGTTGGTGCACTATTCACCGGATCTGCCGCTTATTCTGACTACTGATGCCAGCAGCTATGGAGTAGCCGGCGTTATATCACACATTATGCCAGATGGTACAGAGAGAGCTATAGCATATGCTTCCCGAGTTTTGAATAAAGCAGAGCGAGCATACTCACAGATTGACAAAGAAGCGTTGGGAATTATATACTCAGTAAAGAAATTCCATCAATTCCTGTATGGTCGTCGTTTTGTTTTAAGAACAGATCACAAACCATTAGTGACAATTTTTGGGGACAAAGCAGGTATTCCAGTAATGGCTGCCAGCCGCTTGCAAAGATGGGCAGTGATCCTGGGTGGCTATCAATACGACATTGAATACATTCCAACAGCTAAGAATGCAGCGGATGCATTATCAAGATTACCATCAACTAGTCAGGATGTCAAGGACTATGCAGAGGTAACATATATAAATTTTGTGCAAGATTTCCTACCTATAACGAGCATGGAGGTGAGGAAAGAGACAGAAAAAGATGAAACATTAAGGAAAGTAAACCAATTTTTAAGCAGGGGCTGGCCAGATCATTGTTCAGAGGAAGATATGAAACCATATTTTGCACGAAGACAAGAACTATACACTGATACTGGCTGTGTTATGTGGGGGTATCGGATGGTCATACCAGCAGCACTGCGACCTAGTATTATGAAGGAATTACATAGCAGTCACCAGGGTATGGTGAAGATGAAAGGCATAGCCCGCAGTTTCGTGTGGTGGCCAGGTATTGATAAAGAAATTGAACAAATGTGCAAGCTTTGTGTAATCTGTGCGGCAGACGCAGCAGCAACGGCGAAGTCAGCACCACAGCCCTGGCCATACCATGAGCAAGTATGGAGTAGACTACACATTGATTTTTTAGGCCCCTTTGAAGGAAGAATGTTCTTTGTCATTGTAGATTCAACATCAAAATGGATTGAAGCGTTTGTGATGCAGAGGACTACAGGGACTGCTGTGATTAAGGTGTTAATGGAGATATTTGCTCGCTTCGGGTTGCCGAAAGAAGTGGTTTCGGACAATGGACCTCCCTTTACGAGTCAAGAAGTGGATCAGTTCATGACACGGAGTGGCATTAAGCACACTTATAGTGCACCATACCATCCCGCTTCAAACGGAGCCGCAGAGGGGGCTGTCAAGCTATGTAAACGGGCTCTGCGGAAAGCCACCAAGGAAAAGGTAGACTTGGATGTGGCATTACAGTCCTTTTTATTTAACTACCGGAATTGTCCACACAGTACGACAGGTGAGTCTCCAGCCATGATGTTACAGAAACGAGCTCTGCGCTGTAGGCTAGACTTACTGCAACCAGGCGCCACAGTCGATCAACGAGTCCGGCAAGCTCAAAGCAAGCAGGTGGAAAGGTTCACTAGCAAACCATCACATCAAATGAAGCAGGGAGATCCAGTATGGTTGCAGGAATATAGCGGCCCCGATAAATGGGTGCCAGGAACAATATCGGAGGTAAAAGGAAACCGCAACTATGTCGTGGCGAGGGAAAACGGTACCACCAGTCATAGGCATACTGATCAACTAAAGAAAAGATTTAAATATTGTGTACCACCCGGGACACAATTTAAAAAAAAAGAGGATATAGGTATAGAGGTGCCACAGTCGGTCGAGCTTCCGATCCAGACCGCTCAGGACACGCCCGCGGCGCCCGCACAGCCCGGCACCAGTACCGACCCGGCAGCTCAGGTTAGAAGTCAGGAGAGTAAAAGAATTAGACGCCCGCCCGTCAGATTTGGTTTTGAGATAGATTAAGTTTCCCGATATTTTTGTTAATTGTTTTTATAATTATGGTAAATGTCCTAGGTCTTGACCTATTATTGTCCAAATGGGAAATACCCATATATCACCTTCATTTTACATGGAAGGTTAACTTAATGAACCACGGTCAAGATCTGGAACACACGGTTAATTTATAGGTTCAATAACTACTGTTATTTAAGAAAAGGGGTGTTATATATGTATATTGGTGGAGGGTAGGGTTAATTCTCTCCGCGCGCCCTCTGGCGCCGGCATTGTTGTAATGTTTGTCAGTCCGGTAATAAACCTATGTACTGAACGCACGGTCTTCTATTTAGCACCCCTGAGAACCCTTCGTAGCATCCCCCTGGGCTTAGATATACCACATGGTATAATAATATACTCCGCCTGGTACTCCATTCCGAGATTCGCGTATGACCTAACTGACACGCGCCTACGTCATCATGCTGTTTACAGGTTCTCAAACTTTGAAATGTGGGAGAATTTTAACCAACGGTGAAAATTATTATAACGGCATTAATTTTAAGTTATTCATGTAGAAACATAGTAAAATAAAACAAATCTAATGTATTAAATTAAACTTTATTTATCTATACAAGACAAACGTTTGAAAAACTAATTCACAGTTACACATTAATTACCAAGCTTACGGCGTGAAAAGTTTGGAAAACACTGCGACTGCTGACACTGAGCGAGAAGGAAATAACAATTAACACGCGTTCGACAAGGATGACGGTCAGGACATGAAGTTATCTAGATCCGAATTGTCAAATGTGCACAGCGCTATCCTGTGTTGCCAGTAGTATAAACAGAATTACCCGAAAGTCTGAAATTTCTTTCGTGAATCGGAAGATATTGCTAACGAGTAATTAAAAAAAACCGGGCAAGTGCGAGTCGGACTCGCGCACGAAGGGTTCCGTACCATAATGCAAAAAAAAAACAACAATAAAAGCAAAAAAAAAACGGTCACCCATCCAAATACTGACCACTCCCGACGTTGCTTAACTTTGGTCAAAAATCACGTTTGTTGTATGGGAGCCCCATTTAAATCTTTATTTTATTCTGTTTTTAGTATTTGTTGTTATAGCGGCAACAGAAATACATCATCTGTGAAAATTTCAACTGTCTAGCTATCACGGTTCGTGAGATACAGCCTGGTGACAGACGGACGGACGGACGGACGGACGGACAGCGAAGTCTTAGTAATAGGGTCCCGTTTTACCCTTTGGGTACGGAACCCTAATGACGTGTTATTGTAAAATTTAAGCTAAAATACATATAAATGAAAATTATAAAATTATAAAGAAATATTTTAACTTATTAACCATAGGTATAATGTACCCATGTAACATGTTATGTTGAAATAAAGTGGCAATGTTATTGTGACGTAGGCCCGTGTCACTCTGGGAATGGAAGACCATGTTTTATTAGACCATGGACTAGACTTATATCGGGATATGGGCCGTGATTAGAAATACCCTCTTTACTTTTATTGGACTGTTTGAGAAATAATTATAAACACTATTTGTAAGCACGTTTATAACTATTTTAGGTATACCTTAGTTTATAAAATGTTTTAAAGCCCCCTCCAGACTATGCGCGTGTATCGCGGGCGAAGCCGCGAACGCGAGTGTGGAGTCGATTTCGCTGGAGCATAGTCTGGAGGGGGCTTAACGAGTAAAAGGCTCCACTTACGCTACAATAAATTGCATTCAATTTTAGGTATTAGCCAGTCGCATGTGAAATATAGCTGGTAAAACTTTTTCCGAAGAAAAAGGCGCGAAATTCATATTTCTATGCGACGATAACCCTTCGCGCCTACATTTTTTAAATTTGCAGCTTTTTTCTACTGACAGGAATGGCTTGACAGGCTATAAATTCAATCGATTGATCGATCGAATACCGCAGTGTTACCAGAGTTTAATACTTTATTCGTTATATCATCTTGTTTCGTTGTTTCAGATAACAATAACAATCGAAAAATCCGCACCGGGAGAATTAATGAGGTAAGGGAATTTTTAAGTTGTTTTTCTCGAATGCAAATATTTCCAAGAAAATCCTTGATTTAAAAAATATTGTAGGTATTAACTACTTAAGGTGGTAGCATAATAATGTATTATTAATTTGTGACACACCCGTGACGGTAACGTGTAGACATTAACGGTTTCGGGATTTTTTTGACTGATATCTTTATTTTATTTATTGATACATCCAGAGGCTATTTGATTGTGTATAGGGAATGCAATACCGGGATTAAACCCGCTCGTAAATTAAGCGGGATCCCGCGGGATTTGTGGGGTAGAAGAGCGACGTGGCTCTTACGTGTTACTTACTACAAGTAGCGCGTGCTCGGGCGCGTGCCTACTGGTAGTGATAGCGGTACCATGGTCTAATAAAACATGGTCTTCCATTCCCAGAGTGACACGCGATTACGTCACAATAACATTGCCACTTTATTTCAACATAACATGTTACATGGGTACTGTATCTTCCCCTAACCTACTTACTTAACCTACCTTAATATAACATCCCCTTTAGATTTACCCTTAAAATATGGCCATGTGATCGTCTAGCTAGTGGTTAGGACCCCTTGAAGTGAACCGCGGCAACCTCAAATTCTTTAATGAGTATCAGTTAAATTTTGGACTCTGACTTTATTTATTATTACCTAGATTTTGAGAACAGATATTTATGGTAATAAAATAATTATTTATGCAAGTAAGAAATAATTTAAAGAAAAATGAATTACAAAAATAGAAAATTATTAGAATTTATTAGTGCAATGTAAATGATGGTGTAAAATTTACTATAATGTATTTAAGTATTGCAGCATATATGATGATATAAAATATATAAAAATGTTGTTGGTAAAATCCTGCCACACCTATTAAGCTCCCGGGATAACATAGAAGCAGCACTCCTGAGATAAGCTCTTTTACACCCTAGCATTTCAAGGATATTTATAGTTAACTATCATCTTCTAAACGATGTGTGATTTATTCACACGTGCTGCTCCGTACGCCCGATGCAGGTCTGGAAGCTCTTAGTCCGATTTGCAAGTATCAATCGGAACACCTACCCTACCAGTTTAGCCAGACGGACTATGACCAACACTTCGTAACCTAAACGCACCTAGATGATGATGAAAAGAAGTGTCAAAGTATCCATCAATCATCATAATTACTTATCTTTTTTATATTCAAAAGCTAGGGATGCTAATCCCATAGTCCCATTCCCCAAAGCTGATAATCTAGACAGAATTCCTAGTTCTCTAGATGTATAAACGAAGCACCGAGTTTATTTATTAACTATTATGTTTAGTAGAGGTCGAAATTGAGTATTCACTCAATAAATCCTTTGTATTGCTCTTGCCTGACAAAGGTTCCCTAAAACAAACCGTTCTTCAATCCCAGAATAGTCTGCGTTCCTAAATCCAGATTGATAATTAAGAGTTTATGTTGTAAATACCTGATTTTATTACTCAGTACCTCGTTCCTACACCAGACAACCAGAAATGAAAAGTAGAAATAAAATTTTATAGAAGCACTAATTCTTTCCCCATATAAATGAGAAATTAGAAAGATTTAGGCAGTTAAACTCTTTACCTTTTAAAACACACATATTTTAGGATTAAGAAACCATATTTTAAAACCCTTAAAGATAAATATATATCAACCATTTCAAATTTATAGACCCTAACTAAAAAAGAACGTTAATAGACATCAAACAAGTGTGTGATTCTACCCTAATCCTACCCTTTGTCCCTAATCTAGTATATTCAAAGCATAGTTCGTTCTTACCATCGACCTAATGCTTTGTAATATACGCAAGTGTAGTCCCTACGAGAGGCTGTAAAGTTCGGCAGGCGAAACCGATAAGGCAACCTACAGGCCAGTGTATTTGACTCCCTCCTTATCGCCCGCGGGCATGGTGGATAAGAATAAGTCGCCCTATTCCGTGTATATAAGTGGTTCAGTACCCTAGCACACACACGCACTAATCACGAGGGAAACTCTGCCACAACAAAGACTAAGTGTAATATCAGTCACGACAGAAGTCTGTCCCCGCAACCAGCACTAGCATGAACCGGAGCACCGAAATATATAAATAAATTTAATAGGAGACCTAGTCTCAATTACTGTCGACTTCAGTGGGCCCAGATTACTCCGGATGACGCGCACGTGACGTCCCCACATCCATCTAAACAGCTGGGCCTTGAGACTAGTGAGATAATTCGTCTCTTATGTTGATATAAAAGAGACGCCAAGTCCTCTCAAACTTGGAGCAATAGACTCCTAACCATCCAATCCTTTGGCACCGTTAGGCGGAGTGAATGTTTAGCTGGACAAACTGTCAGTCCAAACAATGATCTGGCTTTTAAAATAGCAAAAATACCCCATAGAAAAACACTAAAATAACTAAGTTATCACTAAATTAAACTATGAGTTAGTGAAAAGTGAAATTCCCCTAAACACTGTCATCTATATTTAACGTTACGAGAATTTCTTCCCGCAAAACCAAACACAGACACTATTCCAAGCCCCGGCTATGCATTGACATTGTCCCTGCATAACATGACAGCACTTAGAACACACAGCGTAGAGAAAACTTCACAATAACTAAAAACCCACACATGGTAGTAAAGAATCTCCACAACAGTCTAAACTTAGCGTTACGACGATTAAAATCCCCGCAAAACCAAGCACAGACACAAATTCTAAGTTTAAATTCACTAGGATAATTCCAAGTAAAAAACAAACACAGAAAAAGTCGCGGAGAAACTTCACCTCCCCGCACTACGTTACACCCGAAAACCAGAGTCACTGCTAGCCCGGTCGAAGAATGAATGCCCCTCCCAACGCTCCGCACCGGCCTTTTATACCTTTTACTATGGCGACTGAATGGCGACATAACGGCGACATAACGGCGACTGAGCGGCGACTGAGCGGCGACTGAGTGGCGACTGAGTGGCGACTGAGTGGCGACTGAATGGCGACTGAATGGCGACTGAATGGCGACTGAATGGCGACTGAGTGGCGACTGAATGGCGACTGAATGGCGACTGAGTGGCGACTGAATGGCGACTGAGTGGCGACTGAATGGCGACTGAATGGCGACTGAATGGCGACTGAACGGCGACTGAATGGCGACATAACGGCGACTGAATGGCGACTGAATCAAAACAAAGATACTGGCGACTGAGTGGCGACTGAGTGGCGACTGAATGGCGACTGAGCGGCGACTGAGCGGCGACTGAGTGGCGACTGAGTGGCGACTGAATGGCGACTGAATGGCGACTGAGTGGCGACTGAATGGCGACTGAATGGCGACTGAGTGGCGACTGAATGGCGACATAACGGCGACTGAATGGCGACATAACGGCGACTGAATGGCGACTGAATCAAAACAAAGATACTGGCGACTGAGTGGCGACTGAATGGCGACTGAGCGGCGACTGAGCGGCGACTGAGTGGCGACTGAATGGCGACTGAATGGCGACTGAATGGCGACTGAATGGCGACTGAATGGCGACTGAATGGCGACTGAGTGGCGACTGAATGGCGACTGAATGGCGACTGAATGGCGACATAACGGCGACTGAATGGCGACTGAACGGCGACTGAATGGCGACATAACGGCGACTGAATGGCGACTGAGTGGCGACTTAATCAAAACAAAGATACTGGCGACTGAGTGGCGACTGAGTGGCGACTGAATGGCGACTGAGCGGCGACTGAATGGCGACTGAGCGGCGACTGAGTGGCGACTGAATGGCGACTGAACGGCGACTGAATGGCGACTGAGCGGCGACTGAGTGGCGACTGAGTGGCGACTGAGTGGCGACTGAATGGCGACTGAATGGCGACTGAATGGCGACTGAGTGGCGACTGAATGGCGACTGAATGGCGACATAACGGCGACTGAATGGCGACTGATCGGCGACTGAATGGCGACTGAATGGCGACTGAGTGGCGACTGAATGGCGACTGAATGGCGACTGAATGGCGACTGAATGGCGACTGAATGGCGACTGAGCGGCGACTGAATGGCGACTGAGCGGCGACTGAGTGGCGACTGAATGGCGACTGAATGGCGACTGAATGGCGACTGAGTGGCCACTGAATGGCGACTGAATGGCGACTGAATGGCGACATAACGGCGACTGAATGGCGACATAACGGCGACTGAGTGGCTTCATATTGAGATAAACATTATTCCAAAAGTACCAGGATACCAGAATTGCAGAAGAGGTCGTTTGCCTCGGGCGGGTAACAAGGTTCGATTCAAGAAGAAAGATCATAAGTTACAGGTTGTTTACTAAACCATATGTCTTAAATATTAACGTTCATTATTGCTTACTTCAGAGTATAAATCATGTCCTTTTTTACTCACGCAGTTTAGAGAAAGACGGAGCTATTTTTAATGACATCTACGCACACATTCATAGGCAATAGTCGAGTAGTCAGTTGGAGTAGACTAAATTACGATAAAAGGGAACGTTCGAAAACTCATCGCGTACGAATTTGTAAGCATTATTTTACTTTGAGATATTTTAAGTTTATTTCTAAAAAACGTCCCTGTATTGAAGTATTTTATGTTTATTAGTATCAAATATATTATTTAAGACATCCGGAATTTAGAAGAGTAATTATTATAATATTTTTATTTATCTTATGAATTTTTAGATTTTATGTTTCGAAATTGTACTAAAGCATCAGCGTAACGGAACGTCGAGCTGTCATCATCAGTTTTATTGTCAACGTCAATACCAATTTGTTGTTGATTATTTCCTGAGGGTTTATTTTGTTTATTTCTAAGTTAAAATAAAGATTTAAAAAAAAGAAAGTCACGTGATACCTATTATGGATTACCATGGAATTGCTTCAAGTTTCAACTGTTAGAATATTCGATGGAATCATGAATGAAATATGCGACTGAAGAGGTCTTTAGTTTTACAAGGTATTTCCTTTTATTTTCTGTGTTTCAATGAAAAATGTGGTTAATACTAGGCAATAGGCATACGACTAGTCACAGTTCGCCCCCGATTTAAGTGTTTTATGAATTACTACAGTAATTTGTAAAAGACTTCAATCTACTCTAGATTAGTCGGATATATCCCCCCTTTTCTAAACGTGTAGTGTGTGTCTCAATACTAAGTGACCGCTAATGATTCAGTTCTGAAATTAGTTCATCAGAATTCTGTCAATGAACCATGACAACTTTTTCCCCAGTCACCTCGCTCCACCAAAGATATTAGGTTGTGAATCTAATAGGCTACTAATTAACCCGTCCTTGCCAGCTCAACCCGGCCGCGTCGAGTATTACTCTTGTCTCTACCCGAATTGCGCCGTACACTTCCGTAGAAGAGCATCTGATGAGACAGCAAAAACTCCCCAAGCAAAACGAAGAGACCTTTAATTTTTATAAGTACGAAGCTTTCAAGTTCCATCGCCAAAATTCGAACCAATTTTATTGCCTTATCACCCTCAACCACGTTTTCTTGGCGCGTGTCTCATACTTGAATAAAATATACCGACCTTTAAGTTTGTTTGGGTGTGTATTTTTTTTTAATATATAAACAAACTTAAAATTGACATAAGTAAATACCCCAATATGGTATGATAAAGATGTTTTTGTTTGAAAAAAAAATTCGACCAAAATAAATTAAATATTTGCTTATTATTATACCTTATATTGATGAAAGCTTCACAATATATAATTGTACTTAATTAATCTATTAAAAAGAGCCTCGTCCTTTTAGACGCTCCCGGCCCTCAAATATGTCGAGTGTCAGATATATCTCATCCAAAATGAGTGTGTGGGTTTCGTAAGGGTCTTATTACCTTGTGTAGTACTAGCCATAAAAGCCTACCCTTGTGAATGGGTCGAAATTTTAACCTACCGATAAGGTTTTTCTGGCTAGTTGTGTATCCCCTTCCCCCCCAGTTTGTTCCCCTGCAAGTACCGACAAATCTAGTTTGATTACCCTCCAGCTTTTGTCTATCTGTATCAATCCGTCCTTTCCAAAAAGGTACACCCATCAACTTGACATCCGTCATCTCATATCATACATCTCTTTCATAAATCACCACAGACTCATAACTATAAGCACTCAATACACACACATTTTCATTCCTCCTCTGTTACACTTTCACACTGATTTCTACAGACAGCCAACGCGTCGATTAGTAATCAAAATGAGAATATATAAATTTATATTAATAGCCACATAATCATTTGAAAAAAAAAAAACTTACTCATTTTGTCCTAATCCCATACTAGCCCAACATTTCTAGATGATTCCCAGATGATTTAAAAATCCCTCAATTTTCCAATTAATCATTTTATTTTATGTTTATTTATTTATTTAATAATTACTAGTTAAAAGTACTTTGACACTAAGTATTAGAATCAAATGATATGCACATAGGGCTTGCAAATATTCGAAACTTTCAGGTATTCGAATATTCGACTTTTTCTGACGAGATATTCGAATATTCGAATAATTATTCGAATATTTAAAAAAAATAAGAAAAGGAACGAAAAATCGGTTTATTATCGTTTCATTCAAAAGCTTTTTTCACATATTGCTAAAATTAATGATATTTTGCAGAAATCCACTTATTGACTAGATTTTATCATCCTACTCTGAAATACCCACGTTTATAAAAGCAAGTAAGTACCTAAAACGCAAAAATTAGACATTTTCAATATTTCTTCATAAAACTTTTTATTATAAATGCGTCGTTGCGTGAATTAATATAACTTTAACCATCCAAACACGTATGTAAGAGAGAAAACATTTAATAGGTAATCACTAATCATTTTCTGATTTAAATTAACTTCTTGTCGTTAAGAAGCCTGTAAAATGGCCTTTAATTCCATTGTATTTTGAATCTTTATTGACTTTATTAGTCTTGGCAAGTTTAGTTTTGATTCCTAATGGTCAGCTGTTATATAATAAGTTATATAATTGGTATTGGAATATTTAAGGGAAAAAGTTGGCTGGTGGATCATTCGTTAGCTAAAGGTGCATGGTTAGATTACCTAGTTCGGTAGGTTTGGTATGATCAAATTTGTGAATTGCGATAAAGGGCAAGGTTTAGACTTCCAATATTCGCTTAAGGTACGCTTTTACTCAATAAACAAAATGACCCTTTATCTTAAAACTTACGTAAAGTTACTTGTACCTAGAAAAAGCATTAGCCGCACCGTAATAAAACATACTTTTTGATTTCGTTTCCTTTGAAATTGAGTTAGGTTCTTAGGTTTAACTGTATTCACGAAGCCTATTGAGAGGAATACGGTAAAAACATTATTTCCTTCGCATTTGGGTACCTACGGTTCCTCATTCACTGTTAATACCCGGCAAAATACACAGAAACTGTAACTATAACGGATGAAAATAGATTTTACCTAGTAATAAAAAATATTCGAATATTCGAAACCTGAGCGGCCGAACATTCGAATATCAAAACAGGTCGAATATTCGACATATTCGAACATTCGAACATTCGAATTGCAAGCCCTACATATAAAGAAAAATCTGCACTTTTGTTAGATTTTATGATAACGCTCCGCGATTAATTTCTCTATAATCCCTATCTTTCGCTCACTTACTGTCATTCAACGCGCGGCATCAAAAACCTACTATGCAATAAACCACCGCGGAAGTATACAGACAAAAAAGAGTCGAACTTGAAACGCGCTTAACCGTTCCGCTGCCAAACCATGGCAGTTCACACGGCTGCTTGTAACGTCTAACTATTGCTCATAACCGTACATTGTATAGCCTTTAAACGACCTTAATCTCACTACTCCAAAACCCACGCACAGCCACGAATATATAAAAAAACTGACCTAAAGCGATTATGCGATTAATACATTTAAAACCATAATGAAAGACTCTACTTGTACGTTGTTTTTATATAATTAGCCCATTGGCCAGCCAAAATAATGCAAACATGCTCACAAATAAATAAAAATAAATTTTATAAGACATTTATAATGATGATTTCTATGAATGATGATGATGATAAATCAAAAATTATAGTAGCGACGAATCATAAAGTATAGTAACATAAATGCTGCAAAACATATTTAAATAATTTTTTAAATTTTTATAAAATTATTATCCGTTTTAATGCATTTTTACCAGCCTATTTACATTATAAAACACACACCGTTTGACTTAACGTACCTATAAAAAAAATCCAAATCATAATATTATTAGCCATGTTATTCAAATTACTATTGTGAGATGTACTAACTCGTTTATGCACTGTTAGTGTTAGTGCTTAAAAATGGAGGCCTAGGCACCCTAAAACATCCGCGCCAGTGATTAAAAATACGTGAGTGAACATCTAGGTATTTTAAGAACTAAGTACCCAGGTGCTCCTAATACAAATACAACTGCATTGGAAGGGTTAGGTAGGTAATGAATCCATCTTTGATATAAAGAGTAAGTAGGTAAGTATTTATCTAAACATTGTGCAACAATTCATTTGTGTAAATAATTTTAAAAAAATAGCCTACTGAACATAAGTTTATTCATAACTCCAGTTTATTTTATAACGCTACTCGTAGATACATATCCAAAATAAATTTTATTTATGCATAGTTTTTAAGAATTTTGTAAACAAACAGACCACAGGACTAAAATAAATAAAATAAAATAAAGTTCTAAAGGGATCCTAAATATATTAATAATCTTGCAAACCTGTTAAATAAATTAAAACGAATTATTTAAAAAAAAACTAAACAAAAAAACTTATTTGCTTGCCGGGATTCGAACCCACTCCACGTTCAAGTAATCTTCATACATTTGTCCACCTTGATATCCACTAGACCACGGGAGAGTTACAAGTGACGAAAAATTTAACAATGGCTTTCATAACAAAGTGATTTATTTTTCAAGTGTTTTTCGCACTAAATGACTAACAAAGAATTTTATTTATCACATGAAAACCATGTAATATAATGCAAATACCTATGTATATACCTACGAACACATTATTATGGAATCCATTGAAAACGTGTTACTAACCGAATTCCATTTAGAAAAATCAAGAAAGCATGTGATTATATTCATATTGAAACGCTTGAAAGATCTGAACGTCAATTTAGTATTATTTCATATAATGTAAACAAGCTATATGCGTTTTATATACTAACATATTCAACAATTGTTCTAGGCTTGCCAAAATTTCTACTCACGTGTTTATTTGTTAAACGCACGTTTCTTGCAGATGAATACTATTTTCACCACATTATCACGTCACTAATTTCACCCACTACACTATTCTACTATTTCAATATAGATTTACTACAGAATACTACATGATTTTTGTTATTTGTTTCCAAAATGCACTCGTTACTTGCGTCCGCAAAATGCACGTAAAACTAACCATTTCTCGCTCAAATACACATTTGCACTCAATTATGGACTTTTTCCGGGTTAGTATCTAAACACTGTCCATTCTATTTTATCACTTCTTAATAACATAAATATTTCCGTTCAAACCAAAGTTGTTTCGTTTACGAAACCGCAATATTTTATTTTAACACGTTTTGACCAGATTACCATCGCTATCTATTGATTTTTGCAATTATTATCAATACTAAACGAAATCGTTCGTGTGAACAAGTTTTTACGCATAGACAAAGTACTAATAACCAATTTACAATCGCGTACAAGACAAGCGGCAAGACGAGCCGCGAAACGAGACACGGAACGAGAGTGTAAACGGGGGCGCGTGCGTCCATGCAATGCGACAAAATCAAAAACACATTCTAATACTCCCGGCAACATACCAAGCACAACCCACTCAATTTGGTCGGGTTCTTTGTACGACTTCTTAAGTAACAATTCCGATAGATGGCGTGAATAACTAAGTGGTTTTGAATAACTATTCGAGACTGAATTATAAACGTTCAACAGTGAAACATGAGTGAAACGAAATTTTGTCTTTGGCAAATTATAACTGCTGTCATTTCAGATTATGCTTATTTTTTGAAACGTAATTAATTTATCCTTAATACAAGTAAACTAATCGTGATGTTAATGATTAAAATTACTTCAGTTTCCGGTGACATTTTGATCAAATACCTAAACATCTGACAATCGCTCAAAACATGCTCAGAACAAAATTAAAACGCCATTTTGAATACAAGCCATTGCCTTTGTTTCACAATGATTTCCTACAGTAAAATACCACGACGCAAGCTTTACGCGATGTAGCGAGAAAGGATTGCCTCCAAGAATGCCCTAATGGTTTCCAAAATATAGCCCCTTGAAGAATTTACTATAAAACGAATGAAGTGAAAGTTCTGTTTCGTCGCCGCATGGCTGACCTTTTCTCAGCTTGCGTCTTCTATTTTTCTGTGAACCTAGTGCCCATAACTATGACCTAATGTTTGAACTATCTAGTACAAAGGATGTGTAATGAGTCTAGCTGTCGATACTGCGAATGAAATGGACTTAAATGTGGAAACTGTTGCTTCAAACAAAGGTAAGATTTTATTCCTCTTCTTTCTTTAAACAAGTTGCTCCTATTTAAAAACTGTTTTGCTTATTAGAATATCAACTAGTGAAAAGTAATTGATCACAAATTGACCTATCTATCAATAAATCTGCGTTCTATTTGGTCTTATCGAATACAGACAAACATTAAGGTTTCCCTAATTTCATATCATTACGCTTGTAATGTTTTTACCTAATGTAGTGAGTTGCCTTATTTTTATTCTTTGTTCAGCAACAAAACACATTTTTTTCTGCAAAACTTGAAAGTGATCAAAGTAAAAATCAGTATTAAAGGAATGACATGTTGATTTTTGATTTTATGCTGTCTGTCTAATGCAATATCTGTTCTTCACTACATGTTTGTTTTCTGCTGCAATAAGATTTACAAAGTATATTTGATTTTTCAGCAAGCTGACAACTTTATTAGAATGAACCCCGGTATACATATATCGTTATCGAAAGAAAAGAAGTTGAAATTTTGCTGTGATGACTCCCTTGCTATTTTCGATGAATCAAAACAACTGTGAAACGTAAGTATGATATTTCTACTATTAGACATTTACTCACTGGTTTGACCATACTGCTTTTGGAATTTGAAAAATGTTGTCGCTCTAAAAAGATGACCCGGGTCAATTTCTTTCGGAAATACTAGCTTCCTAAATTTGGAAGTGCAACATATTATAAAAATCATAATTATATGATAATGTCAACTAAAAATAAACAGGATTTCTTGCATGGCAATGAAAATTTGTTAATAAATATGTATTTTCTTTACAAAAGGATCCCGCAGTCTTCCGGTAAATTTAATATAATTTGTGGGCCTAACCCTAGACCTGTCATAAATATTCCTCTTTTTGTAATACATCTTACAATTTATGCTGTTATTTTTCAGCAAACGAAACCCAATACCTAGTTGTCAGTGAGCGGAGCAAATTTCCATTGATGCCCTCATGGGTTCTTCCGAGCCTTTCAACAGTCCCCTAGTAAGTATAACACCCATGCTACTAGAAAACTACTGTAACATATACATATGTACCTAGAAAAACAAACTTCAAAATTTTTCATCACTCTCAAAAATAAAATAAAAATTGATTTTATTTTTATCTTGACTGTAAAGACCCTACTTGTACTAAATAATAAACACTTTTAATGAGACTTATGAATAGGTTCTCTTAAATATACCCTACTTTAGCTAACTTTTATACTTTATCAATTTCAGAGTTCCCGGAGAAATGGCATCGCTCCGCAGTAACAATATGCCTGCCTTCAATGTACTTCTATAGACTGTCTCCAGTCATGACAGGTATTTTATTTCATTATATAAATACCAAACTTATCATAAGCTATAAAAACTCTTAACTTATGTCTGACTCTAATATTTCAAAATAATGAGCGAAGAGGTTCCGGATGAAAGATCGGAGATATGAAAACTGCCATTAACCTTAATCCTATTATGATTTTGTTGACTAAGTAACTTAATCTAGCTTATTTGTGACCTCACTTTATGGAAATGTGCCCTGTAAGGCAAAGATTCTCAAACTTTTTTGGATTTTGAAGAATTTAAGTACTGTCTAGTCTACTTTTGTGAAACCTAATATTTCCTATGAGTGTATTTGACAATAAAATAATGATGCGCCCCCTCTAATGAATGACTGTTGATATTTTACTACTATTATTGTACTTATTCAACTCTTTTCTCTAAGGTTTCCTAATACTTGCCTAATTTATTCCAGGCTACCAAGAACCTCTGACTTCAATACTTCAACACTCCTGTTTGATGGCCGTATCTCAAGAATTTGCTGCTAAGGTCGCTCTAGTCTTCAATGGATACAAGAAAGAAATGTTAGGTACTAGCGTGTTAGCTTAACCAATTATTGTATATTATTACTTAATAGCAATCAGAATACGATTGAAAAGTACCGTCAGCAGAACTGTACTGTAATCATAAGTTAACAGGCTACCTTCATACTACAAATATGTCTTTGTATGCACGCTGTTCGTCCGGCTAATTGGCGCGTTGCATTTCTCAATTGATTTTCATGAAATTATTTGAGCGGCTTAAATAATGACAATAAGGTACACAAGGCAGCTCGCAGGAGCTCTTATAGATAATAGTAATAACTATAACCAGTAAACTATACATATCTCAGCGCTGTTCTCGATAAATGTTGTGACTCTTAGGGTTCCGTACTGAAAAATATGTAGATAAACTTTCATACAAATGTGTATGTTCTACTTATGCTCCAATAGTGATTGCAGCATGTACTATTACTCTTTTCTTAACCTAAATATCTATAAATTGGTTTAAAAATAGTCTTAACATACGATTTCCTATTCAAATCCAAGCTCATGCATACATATATGCTCATTTTTCTTATCCTACAGTAGCAAATGTATGATGTTTTCGTACATTAATGAAATTTAAGCTTATTACTGGCATGTGTGGTTGTCATTCGGACCCACACGTGAAGCAAATAAAACCTAACAGAATTATCTGTAATATCTGTTTCTTACTCTTACTCTATGATCGACAGGCCTATCCAGGACCGTACATACATATTATGCAATCTGTAACTTAACTAGTTTATTATAGTGACAGCTTATCAGTAAACAAAGCATGTAACAAAGATGGAACTCCAATGTTATCTATCACACACGAGTACCTAGCTATTTTTTTTTTTATGATATAGAAGGCAAACTAACAGACATATACCCGGTGATGAATGATTGCCGTTTCCTCGTAAAGCCAGAGAGGTTGTAAGTGCGTTGCCGGCTTTTAAGACGGGAGCATAAGAAAGTAGTGAAATACGCCCCCTATGCCTTAGTATTCCTGCGTGTAAATGAACAATTACACGCCCCCATAATTTTACAACTAATGTATATATTTGTAATACGCCCCCGGTTCTGTAATATTACAAGTAAGCCTACGTGAAATGAACAATTTCACGCCCCCATGATTTATCGACTAAAGTACATGTTCTTACACAACTAGATATCTTATCTGACCACATCCTAGGCTAACTTAGGTAAACTAATCTTATCTCTAGACTATGGTAACAGCCTCCTAACCCAAATTATAGTAACCCTGCCTACAAATGCTGCCTGGCAAAGGCCGTCTACCACGAATATGAGTTTCCAAGTCATGGACATTATTTATTAATCTAAGTATGTATTTATCTATACAAGTATGTACTGCGCCGCCTAGTACCAGCAGTACAAGTTTTGCCTAGCCCCAGGCCAAATTGATATGTGAAAGATTGTCTCTGGAATATTTATTTATTTATTATTGGTACCTGCAATGAAGCTAATTTCTTAATAAATGTATGACAGGAGATAAATAAGACTGATTGTTTTCGCTTAAAATAAGCGTTAATAAGTGCTAATGTTATACTACATAGGGTTTAATTTTGTAACTTTATTTTTCAGATATCAAAGACGCAAGAAGATGGATCATTAGTAGTGATGACAAACATCTTAAGCTGAGGAATATGAAAGTAAATCCCTAATTACGGCGCGCAGAGAACGAGTAAAAAAATGTAGTACCAAACTCATCAAGAGATGGCGCCACCTCCGAGATAGAACGCGCCAACGATGTGTCAACGTAGAATCTTGATATCCGAGATGCAAATTACTAATCGTTTTTAAATGTTAGGAGAAGATTAATGCTTGGTTGGCTGCATAAGTGCATACCCCTGCTGAGGTCTCAGCAGCTACGCACAAGTTATCAGTAATTGTACATAGTTAGTGTTTTAATAAATAAGCCGACTGATATAATTACGTTCTTTTCGTCTGCGGATAGATAACCCTTACTACAGTGGAATAGTAATAATTTTTCTTTGCGTACATAGTAACTATTGAATAATAAACTTAATGTTTCATGACTTTTATATAAGACCTTTCTACGTGTACATAATAACTATTGAATAATAAAATGAATGCTTTATGACTTTTATTTAAACCATAATAAAAACAGAGTCCAAAATCAAGTGTACCCATTCCATTTCACGCCAGCAAAATGTAGCCTGGAAGGCTACTTTTACATACATATACCTTGAAGAACCGTAGTAACCCAGGTAAACTACATCCTGCGTCACGGTTTCACCAAAATGTATCTTCCCCTAACCTACTTACTTAACCTACCTTAATATAACATCCCCTTTAGATTTACCCTTAAAATATGGCCATGTGATCGTCTAGCTAGTGGTTAGGACCCCTTGAAGTGAACCGCGGCAACCTCAAATTCTTTAATGAGTATCAGTTAAATTTTGGACTCTGACTTTATTTATTATTACCTAGATTTTGAGAACAGATATTTATGGTAATAAAATAATTATTTATGCAAGTAAGAAATAATTTAAAGAAAAATGAATTACAAAAATAGAAAATTATTAGAATTTATTAGTGCAATGTAAATGATGGTGTAAAATTTACTATAATGTATTTAAGTATTGCAGCATATATGATGATATAAAATATATAAAAATGTTGTTGGTAAAATCCTGCCACACCTATTAAGCTCCCGGGATAACATAGAAGCAGCACTCCTGAGATAAGCTCTTTTACACCCTAGCATTTCAAGGATATTTATAGTTAACTATCATCTTCTAAACGATGTGTGATTTATTCACACGTGCTGCTCCGTACGCCCGATGCAGGTCTGGAAGCTCTTAGTCCGATTTGCAAGTATCAATCGGAACACCTACCCTACCAGTTTAGCCAGACGGACTATGACCAACACTTCGTAACCTAAACGCACCTAGATGATGATGAAAAGAAGTGTCAAAGTATCCATCAATCATCATAATTACTTATCTTTTTTATATTCAAAAGCTAGGGATGCTAATCCCATAGTCCCATTCCCCAAAGCTGATAATCTAGACAGAATTCCTAGTTCTCTAGATGTATAAACGAAGCACCGAGTTTATTTATTAACTATTATGTTTAGTAGAGGTCGAAATTGAGTATTCACTCAATAAATCCTTTGTATTGCTCTTGCCTGACAAAGGTTCCCTAAAACAAACCGTTCTTCAATCCCAGAATAGTCTGCGTTCCTAAATCCAGATTGATAATTAAGAGTTTATGTTGTAAATACCTGATTTTATTACTCAGTACCTCGTTCCTACACCAGACAACCAGAAATGAAAAGTAGAAATAAAATTTTATAGAAGCACTAATTCTTTCCCCATATAAATGAGAAATTAGAAAGATTTAGGCAGTTAAACTCTTTACCTTTTAAAACACACATATTTTAGGATTAAGAAACCATATTTTAAAACCCTTAAAGATAAATATATATCAACCATTTCAAATTTATAGACCCTAACTAAAAAAGAACGTTAATAGACATCAAACAAGTGTGTGATTCTACCCTAATCCTACCCTTTGTCCCTAATCTAGTATATTCAAAGCATAGTTCGTTCTTACCATCGACCTAATGCTTTGTAATATACGCAAGTGTAGTCCCTACGAGAGGCTGTAAAGTTCGGCAGGCGAAACCGATAAGGCAACCTACAGGCCAGTGTATTTGACTCCCTCCTTATCGCCCGCGGGCATGGTGGATAAGAATAAGTCGCCCTATTCCGTGTATATAAGTGGTTCAGTACCCTAGCACACACACGCACTAATCACGAGGGAAACTCTGCCACAACAAAGACTAAGTGTAATATCAGTCACGACAGAAGTCTGTCCCCGCAACCAGCACTAGCATGAACCGGAGCACCGAAATATATAAATAAATTTAATAGGAGACCTAGTCTCAATTACTGTCGACTTCAGTGGGCCCAGATTACTCCGGATGACGCGCACGTGACGTCCCCACATCCATCTAAACAGCTGGGCCTTGAGACTAGTGAGATAATTCGTCTCTTATGTTGATATAAAAGAGACGCCAAGTCCTCTCAAACTTGGAGCAATAGACTCCTAACCATCCAATCCTTTGGCACCGTTAGGCGGAGTGAATGTTTAGCTGGACAAACTGTCAGTCCAAACAATGATCTGGCTTTTAAAATAGCAAAAATACCCCATAGAAAAACACTAAAATAACTAAGTTATCACTAAATTAAACTATGAGTTAGTGAAAAGTGAAATTCCCCTAAACACTGTCATCTATATTTAACGTTACGAGAATTTCTTCCCGCAAAACCAAACACAGACACTATTCCAAGCCCCGGCTATGCATTGACATTGTCCCTGCATAACATGACAGCACTTAGAACACACAGCGTAGAGAAAACTTCACAATAACTAAAAACCCACACATGGTAGTAAAGAATCTCCACAACAGTCTAAACTTAGCGTTACGACGATTAAAATCCCCGCAAAACCAAGCACAGACACAAATTCTAAGTTTAAATTCACTAGGATAATTCCAAGTAAAAAACAAACACAGAAAAAGTCGCGGAGAAACTTCACCTCCCCGCACTACGTTACACCCGAAAACCAGAGTCACTGCTAGCCCGGTCGAAGAATGAATGCCCCTCCCAACGCTCCGCACCGGCCTTTTATACCTTTTACTATGGCGACTGAATGGCGACATAACGGCGACATAACGGCGACTGAGCGGCGACTGAGCGGCGACTGAGTGGCGACTGAGTGGCGACTGAGTGGCGACTGAATGGCGACTGAATGGCGACTGAATGGCGACTGAATGGCGACTGAGTGGCGACTGAATGGCGACTGAATGGCGACTGAGTGGCGACTGAATGGCGACTGAGTGGCGACTGAATGGCGACTGAATGGCGACTGAATGGCGACTGAACGGCGACTGAATGGCGACATAACGGCGACTGAATGGCGACTGAATCAAAACAAAGATACTGGCGACTGAGTGGCGACTGAGTGGCGACTGAATGGCGACTGAGCGGCGACTGAGCGGCGACTGAGTGGCGACTGAGTGGCGACTGAATGGCGACTGAATGGCGACTGAGTGGCGACTGAATGGCGACTGAATGGCGACTGAGTGGCGACTGAATGGCGACATAACGGCGACTGAATGGCGACATAACGGCGACTGAATGGCGACTGAATCAAAACAAAGATACTGGCGACTGAGTGGCGACTGAATGGCGACTGAGCGGCGACTGAGCGGCGACTGAGTGGCGACTGAATGGCGACTGAATGGCGACTGAATGGCGACTGAATGGCGACTGAATGGCGACTGAATGGCGACTGAGTGGCGACTGAATGGCGACTGAATGGCGACTGAATGGCGACATAACGGCGACTGAATGGCGACTGAACGGCGACTGAATGGCGACATAACGGCGACTGAATGGCGACTGAGTGGCGACTTAATCAAAACAAAGATACTGGCGACTGAGTGGCGACTGAGTGGCGACTGAATGGCGACTGAGCGGCGACTGAATGGCGACTGAGAGGCGACTGAGTGGCGACTGAATGGCGACTGAACGGCGACTGAATGGCGACTGAGCGGCGACTGAGTGGCGACTGAGTGGCGACTGAGTGGCGACTGAATGGCGACTGAATGGCGACTGAATGGCGACTGAGTGGCGACTGAATGGCGACTGAATGGCGACATAACGGCGACTGAATGGCGACTGATCGGCGACTGAATGGCGACTGAATGGCGACTGAGTGGCGACTGAATGGCGACTGAATGGCGACTGAATGGCGACTGAGCGGCGACTGAATGGCGACTGAGCGGCGACTGAGTGGCGACTGAATGGCGACTGAATGGCGACTGAATGGCGACTGAGTGGCCACTGAATGGCGACTGAATGGCGACTGAATGGCGACATAACGGCGACTGAATGGCGACATAACGGCGACTGAGTGGCTTCATATTGAGATAAACATTATTCCAAAAGTACCAGGATACCAGAATTGCAGAAGAGGTCGTTTGCCTCGGGCGGGTAACAAGGTTCGATTCAAGAAGAAAGATCATAAGTTACAGGTTGTTTACTAAACCATATGTCTTAAATATTAACGTTCATTATTGCTTACTTCAGAGTATAAATCATGTCCTTTTTTACTCACGCAGTTTAGAGAAAGACGGAGCTATTTTTAATGACATCTACGCACACATTCATAGGCAATAGTCGAGTAGTCAGTTGGAGTAGACTAAATTACGATAAAAGGGAACGTTCGAAAACTCATCGCGTACGAATTTGTAAGCATTATTTTACTTTGAGATATTTTAAGTTTATTTCTAAAAAACGTCCCTGTATTGAAGTATTTTATGTTTATTAGTATCAAATATATTATTTAAGACATCCGGAATTTAGAAGAGTAATTATTATAATATTTTTATTTATCTTATGAATTTTTAGATTTTATGTTTCGAAATTGTACTAAAGCATCAGCGTAACGGAACGTCGAGCTGTCATCATCAGTTTTATTGTCAACGTCAATACCAATTTGTTGTTGATTATTTCCTGAGGGTTTATTTTGTTTATTTCTAAGTTAAAATAAAGATTTAAAAAAAAGAAAGTCACGTGATACCTATTATGGATTACCATGGAATTGCTTCAAGTTTCAACTGTTAGAATATTCGATGGAATCATGAATGAAATATGCGACTGAAGAGGTCTTTAGTTTTACAAGGTATTTCCTTTTATTTTCTGTGTTTCAATGAAAAATGTGGTTAATACTAGGCAATAGGCATACGACTAGTCACAGTACATTATACCTATGGTTAATAAGTTAAAATATTTCTTTATAATTTTATAATTTTCATTTATATGTATTTTAGCTTAAATTTTACAATAACACGTCATTTTTAATTACTCGTTAGCAATATCTTCCGATTCACGAAAGAAATTTCAGACTTTCGGGTAATTCTGTTTATACTACTGGCAACACAGGATAGCGCTGTGGACATTTGACAATTCGGATCTAGATAACTTCATGCCCTGACCGTCATCCTTGTCGAACGCGTGTTAATTGTTATTTCCTTCTCGCTCAGTGTCAGCAGTCGCAGTGTTTTCCAAACTTTTCACGTCGTAAGCTTGGTAATTAATGTGTAACTGTGAATTAGTTTTTTAAACGTTTGTCTTGTATAGATAAATAAAGTTTAATTTAATACATTAGATTTGTTTAAATTAATGCCGTTAAAATAATTTTCACCGTTGGTTAAAATTCTCCCACATTTCAAAGTTTGAGAACCTGTAAACAGCATGATGACGTAGGCGCGTGTCAGTTAGGTCATACGCGAATCTCGGAATGGAGTACCAGGCGGAGTATATTATTATACCATGAGCGGTACAACCTGAAATTCGGGAATCAGCTGCAAATGGTGTTAAAGGTATGAAAATCGGCGCGATTAATCTTTAGGCCATTTGAATCAATTTCACCCGTAGCACCAAAAAAAAAAAGCAAACGGAAAGGAGTTATGACGTCATCTTTTTTATGCTGATTTAAACTTTCACGATTATTAAACATTATCAAACTGCACAACGGGACCTTTATCCAAAGTAGCAGGGAGCCTAAGGTCACCGAAGGACGTTATTCCGTTCCAGTCACCTGGCGTTTATAAAATAGATTGCAGTTGTGGTAGTTCCTATATCGGAGAAACTAAGCGCACCATAGCAGAAAGAGTTAAGGAACATATCGCAGCTGTCAAAAATCGTCAGGTCAACAAGTCTGCGGTGGCTGAGCATTTGCTGGAGTCAGGACCAAACCACTGGATTGAGCTGCATAACCCTAAAATCCTCTCCACGGATCGCCATTTCTACAGTAGAAAAGTGCGGGAAGCCATTGAAATCAAAAAACATTGCAATTTTAATCGGGACGAGGGTTTTAAGATCTCATCCACATGGAATCCAGTCATTAGTAAATGTAAGCGGAAACGAATATCGACAGTCGATAAATCGAATATCGTTAGTGTTGTGTGTCGACAGAGTGACATCCCTAGTGCGCAAAACGTTCAAACTGATAAACAAGACCAAGTGCGGGTAGTTCGAAAAACTCGCGCGGCTAGAAGATGTTGATGTCAACTTGAGCCAGTCTTCTCCGAGACCACGGGGACAACGCCGTCCTCGAAACGTCGGAGGTAAATCTTAAAACTTAAATACGCGATTAAGTCCCGTTGTGCAGTTTGATAATCTTTTTTATGTATGGAAAATAAATAAAAATTGTTCAGAAACCTACTGTGTGTGGTATTAAATGAAAGGGCATTTTGAGCTGGTTCTAAAAATATATCACATTATTATATTTCCGTCACTTACATTCAATTAAAATAAATATAATTTTCAAAACATACCAAGTTTGGGCTCGGCCAGATACGAAACCGTTGCATTATTTTTTGTAAAATATACCTCAAGTAATACCCAATATCCTCGTATCTAACCCCAAGAAATTAATTTCGAAAATACTTAGGTTTAGTTTATTTTTTTAGTTTTTAATTATTACAAATTGTGATCTATCAATCTGTCAATGAAACGGCCTCCTAGCCTAGTCAATAGTGACCCTGCCTATGAAGCAGGAGGTCCCAGGTTCGAATATTATTTATTCTTCACGGAGCCTAAATGCATCTATGGAGGAAGGGTGTAATGACACGGAAGAGAATTCGCACGAATTTGTCTATTTATTTCATCACACGTGCTCGTAAAAAGTGTTATTTCAAGTAGGCGTCGCGTAAATCCTAAATTTGAACCCAGGGCTGTCATGTAGGTACGTCCGAAATTAGGCAGTTAGAAGTTTTACACGCCTCTATTGTGAGTGCGTGTTCAGATATTTTTGTGCACCTCGCCTGCCTCATCTTATGGTGACTGTACATATATTCAGAGCCCACTGTCTCCCACTGCTGGGCAAAGGCCTCCCCCCTCTTCCTCCACTCGTCTCTATTTAGTGCAACATCTGGCCAGCCTCTCAAGAAGGAGTCCAATTATCCCGCTATCGCCGACGAGGCCTGCCGGCTCCCCGGTTAGACTCGTGGGGCTCCCACTCTGTGGTTAACTTGGCCCACAAGTCGTCCGGCATTCGGCAGACATGACCAGCCCAGTCCCATTTTAACTTAGCCGCTTTCCGAGCTACGTCCATTATTCGAGTCTTAGAGCGCATCGTGGTGTTTCGGACTCGATCCCTTAATGTTACACCTAATATGCTGCGCTCCATAGCTCAACACACATACACTGTACATAGAAAAGATTTTTCACGTAAATCACATTTCCACCCAGAAGATGTCGCGGGCAGCACCTATACTCTGTATCTTTAGTAATTAAATAAAAATAAGGAAATACGTTGTACATTTTCGGGTATTTATAACATTTATTGGTTAACCAGCCTAATACAAAACCACCTGGATCTGCCACTGAACGACCTGACTTTAACCTACATTATTTGATCGTGTAATGTTTTCATCTACCCTCAAGTGGCTTAAGCAGCCATTTGAAGGTAGATTTTGTTAACTTTTATTTAAATATAGATACAGTGTATAGTATGTTATATGTTACATTCCTTGGGTTTAACAGTAATCGAATGCCTAAGGTTATTTATTAATGAAAATTCTTCAAACGCAGTCCGCGACCTACCCTCAGTTCAAACAAATAATTTGTGACGTCATCTACGATAAGGGACCTTGCTGTCGATGGCGCTTACGTCGCTTATTTAGAAATAAAAAACCGGGCAAGTGCGAGTCGGACTCGCGCACGAAGGCTTCCGTACCATAATGCAAAAAAAAAACAAAAAAAAAGCAAAAAAAACGGTCACCCATCCAAGTACTGACCACTCCCGACGTTGCTTAACTTTGGTCAAAAATCACGTTTGTTGTATGGGAGCCCCATTTAAATATTTATTTTATTCTGTTTTTAGTATTTGTTGTTATAGCGGCAACAGAAATACATCATCTGTGAAAATTTCAACTGTCTAGCTATCACGGTTCGTGAGATACAGCCTGGTGACAGACGGACGGACGGACGGACGGACAGCGAAGTCTTAGTAATAGGGTCCCGTTTTACCCTTTGGGTACGGAACCCTAAAAAAGAAAGAAAATAAGTACATTCATTTGACGACCGGTCTGGCCTAGTGGGTAGTGACCCTGCCTGCGAAGCCGATGATCTTGGATTCGAATCCCGGTAGGGGCATTTATTTGTGTGATGAGCACATATATTTGTTCCTGAGTCTTGGGTGTTTTCTATATGTATTTGTATTTTTTTTATAAAATAGAGTAAAAATATTTATATTCGCTCAAACGAATGGCCACGGCTGACCAAATTTGAAAGTATAATTTGAAAGAAATCCCTGAACACTCATAAAAGCTGCAGAAACATCACTACACCTTATAAAACAAAGTCCCCCGCCGCGTCTGTCTGTTTGTGTGTATGTATGTTCGCGATAAACTCGAAAACTACTGAACGGATTATCATGCGGTTTTCACCTATCAATAGAGTGATTCTTGAAGAAGGTTTAGCTTAATTGTGTAACCCATGCAAAGCCGGGGCGGGTCGCTAGTTAATATAAAAATGTAACCTACACACGTCTTTAGTAATGGCGTAAGCGCCATAGACAACAGGGTGCCTCTCGTAGAAGCTAGAAAACATTACATTTGTGTTAGGAATCTATTAGACAATACCCAAGAGACGTAAAGCGGAGGGAGGGACCCTCGGTGAGGGTCACCTGATCCAAGTAATATGCTTTTTATACCACAAAAAATGCCGGTTCTTTACCCGACCGCGGGTAGAGGGTTATGTTTACCGAGTTTTTTGGGTATTTACTTACCACCAGGGGGCCGATTTTTGAATTTCGACCGCTCGTGTATTTCGTTCAATAATATCTCCACTACTAGGCATTTAAATTTTTCTAATAAAATTGAAAACGAGTGGTCTATACCACTCGATTCCCAATTTCTATCGCTCGTATTTCATAAATTAGCATTTCGCCGTTTTCCACCTATTTTCGAGTGACGAAATCGAGCGATCGAAATTCAAAAATCGCCCCCCAGGCGGGCCATATACTTGTTTACCACCGACGTGGTATTAAAAAATACTTACCTAACTCATTTATGAAGTCATTACCGTAAAAAGTTGGTAACCTAATGGAAAACATCACTTTTTATAAAAATCTGGGACCTCAAAGACTAATAGGCTATTACAATTATGTCATTTATGTATATTCAAAGTGGTTCTATTAAGTTAGGATTGTAAAAAAAAAAATTTTTTAACAAAGACGGAATCTTTTTTAGGGTTCCGTACCCAAAGGCTAAAACGGGACCCTATTACTAAGACTTCGCTGTCCGTCCGTCCGTCCGTCCGTCCGTCCGTCTGTCACCAGGCTGTATCTCACGAACCGTGATAGGTAGACAGTTGAAATTTTCACAGATGATGTATTTCTGTTGCCGCTATAACAACAAATACTAAAAACAGAATAAAATAAAGATTTAAATGGGGCTCCCATACAACAAACGTGATTTTTGACCAAAGTTAAGCAACGTCGGGAGTGGTCAGTACTTGGATGGGTGACCGTTTTTTTTTTTGCTTTTTTTTCGTTTTTTTTTTGCATTATGGTACGGAACCCTTCGTGCGCGAGTCCGACTCGCACTTGCCCGGTTTTTTATTGGTAAGTCTGAAAAGATAGAATTTTGTATATACGTTTAATAAGTGTGCATATATTATTTAATAACGTGGCTTGCGGTAGAATCTAGACGCTGCCGTAACTTTTATGCCTTTATGATTATAACACGTATGAAGACTACGTAAATATGCAAATCCTGACGAAATTTTATGTAAAGCCGTATACTAGTCTGTATCTATGTAGGTACGTATTTTATTACAAACAGAATCAACTCTGGTAGTTGAGACCAGACCAGGCGTGTCTCACTCCGCGATTTCGTCGCTTTGCTACAGGTAGCTAAACGTACATCCGTTCGGCCCCAATTTTGGGGTTTGCCATAAGCCGCGCGTGCCGCTGTCGCCACCTAGCGGCCATATCTGTGCTGATCGTAACAGACGCGTTTTGTTAGAGAGTGAGACTTCTGTACTATTATTTATTCTGTGACCAGACTAACAATTTCTTGACATAATATATTTCACAGCACTAATATCTACGATTCGTATTTTTTCTCGTTAAAAATACACGTCATATTAATATAATTCACAAGTTTTTAAAAATCTCTTCTATGGGACGTGTCAAATCGCTGTGAATTTATTCAGCGCAGTTTCACACACCCGAGTCACCCGAGTGGCTCACGAGTCCATACCACAGTTTAAAGGTAACAGTAGACCGACGTCTTTGATAAATGC
This sequence comes from Cydia splendana, assembly GCF_910591565.1. Classification (NCBI taxonomy): domain Eukaryota; kingdom Metazoa; phylum Arthropoda; class Insecta; order Lepidoptera; family Tortricidae; genus Cydia; species Cydia splendana. Next base: position 2,423,091 of record NC_085983.1, on the reverse strand, counting down.
CGACACCGCCCAACAACACAGTGGAGTTGTCAGTGTTGTCACAGATTTTTGCCCAACTGCCCAAAACTTACACTTCACTTACTAAGACACGCTAGCCCTGCAAGTACCGAGCTACTAACAATAGCGAAGTAATAAAATTTTAAAAAAATTGACCCACCCCTTGCACCTTGCACGGTTGCCCTGTTTAATTCACAAATAATTCGTAATACAACCATCTGCGAGGATATTACGGTTTGTTTTGCGGTTTTTGAAATAAATAGATTTTTTGTCTCTACTCCATACATTTTTTTCGAAAAAAAATCATAACTCGACACTCTTTATGCCAATTCGTCCCAAAAGTTACCGTGATAATGCTGGGCAAAACCTATTTCAATTAAAAAATATTAAAAATAACAACTTTGGTTTCTACGTCAATGAGAGCCGACTTTCAACCCACAGTGCGGCTTCGTCGAATGTCTTGAATGAATGTATTGTTTTACTTATAGACTGTGTCCACGGTGTGATAACCGCATGGCTTGCCCTAACTTTCGACTCGCTCGAGTGTGTATAGCGAATAGCAATAACACCCCTATTCCTTCGCGTTCAGTACTCTCCTGCCCTTGGCATTGTTCGGACGCGCAGCACCCTCCCTTAATTCGTAATCTGGTATATTTCCCGTAAATACTGATAGAAATGTTTGCATAACAGTAACATTGGGACTTGCGAAGTATGACTGTGTTACCAGTTGAATAGGATTTAGGATATTGAGCTAATTTTATTTCTTAAATTATTATTTTTAATTACTCAAGGAGTTCGGCAATTGTTTTTTGTGAGTCTACAATTAGAGATTTGAGACCACGTTTAATTTAGACAGAGCTTACTAGCATATTTATTTTTTATATGTTAATTATGTGACAAAGTTTTTGGACAATTTTGTGACTTTTAAAAGGCTACAGAGGACTTTATTTTTGTAAGTTTCGTCTAATAAAGTTGGAAGTTTTTGGAACTGTTTTTAGACTTGGTGAAGTGTTGAGTGAACAACGTACGGATTTTTCAAATTTGGATTTTGTTGGGTAAGTTGTATTTTTGAATAGTTAAATAAGTATTTGTGCTACGAGAGAGGAAAGTTATTTTTTGGCGCGAGCGAGCGTGATAAGTGAATTATTCATAGGTGGAAATAACTTTTCAGTTCATTAGTAAGAATAAATACCACGAATAAAATTAAACCACCTTTTGTTGTGTTTTACATGTTTTTTTAGGTAGAATTCCTATACTATTGATAGTATATTGCATATTTTATATAAATTCAAATTTATTGTCAAAATTGCAGTGGGTACATTTAATCTTAAGAACCGCCGACGGGATGTCGGTAAATGCTGAATCGGCCTATAAATGTATATTTTAATGATAAAAAAACTGCCATATCACCCAATTACACAACATACAAAAAAAAATAGTGTACACTGCGTTAGTCCGGAGTAAACTTGAAGCGGCATCGGTCGTGTGGAACCCGCATGGGGACAAGTACGTCTTGCTTCTAGAAAAAATCCAGAAAGCCTTTCTGCGGTTCCTTTATAAAAAGATGCACGGTTATTACCCATACTTGTACCCTTCAAAGTTCCTGCTTGGCGTTTTAGGGTTTAATTCCTTAGAGGTAAGGCGTAACTACGGGCTCTTGACCACAGTATGTAATGACTTACGGGGGAACTCGGACTGCCCTGAACTGGTTGCACAGCTCGTACGCCTGTTCGTTCCATCTATGGCTAAGAAGGCCCAATTTAATTTTCGACCACGAAGTCATCACCTGTTAGATGTGCCTAAAACACGCACTATGTCCCATGGCAAATCTACAATATATTACTGCGCTCCTCGCATCAGCACCGGAATGTGATGTATTTGCAAGTAGTTGGATGGACCTGTGTAAAGAATGTATGAAGTTCTGTGAGGCGTTGGATAAGCGTGAATCATCTGTCTTGTATTAGTTTTTCTTTCTTACATTTTGTTCTGTTTGTCCTTTCTAGACTGTATCATGTACCTTGTTTGTACAAATACTGTCTATTATAAATTTCACAGTGTATTAGTCCGCTGTAATGCTGTGTAAATTTTATGAATCAATAAAATAAATAAATAAATACGAAAGGCGCTATTTATAAAACCTTCAAGAACAGAACTTTTATTTATGTCAAAGTATAGTTAATGTGTTCCCGAGTTAATATTAATCAACATAAAACAATATCTGGATCATTTTTAAGGGGTCATAAAAAATATCCGTTTTATGAGTTATGGCGTTTTAATACACCGACGTTTTTCCAATTTTTTTTACGATTTATTCTTTTACGAGTTAACAAGACGCGTTAAAATTAATTGTTTACAACATAAAGGGGATTAAGTGTGGTTAAGCAACATTCATTATCCCTCCTCCTTGTGTCGTATTCCTCATTGCTGAGGGTCGTGGCCTCCGCGAATTATTTTGTGGACTAACTCCTTCCACTTGTTGCGATCTTCAGCAGTGTGCAGTGCATCGTGGATTTTAGATTTAGTGCCTTCGCGGATCTGATCTGTCCATCGCATTGGGCTTCTTCCACGTGGTCGCCTTCCTTGAACTTTCCCCGTTACCAGAAGCATTTCCAGGTTGTCATTTTTCTTTCTGGCTATGTGTCCAAAGAATTCAAAAATTCTGTGAAGACTGATGGTTGACAGCCTGACAGTAACTCCCACGTCTTGTAGGATGGACACATTTGTGTGGTGGGCTGTCCATTCATTATAAGTGCTAAGAAATAAAAACAGTTTTTAGGGTTCTCTACCTCCAAGATTAAGGGAATTTACCCTTAATGAAAATCTCATTTTTTGAGATATCGGCACTTTTATAAGAATCTTGGTTATAAATATGCCCATATCTATAAAAAAAATATTTTCATAATGTGTGTGTGTGTGTGTGTGTGTGTGTGTGTGTGTGGGCCCTAATTAGGGACACTAAGTTCATGTTATTTCAGAATATCGTTTTAAAATAAGAACGTAACTTCAATTTTATGGCGGCAGATGTTCTTGTGACTCTTAAATATAATTAGACATCGAATTTTATATATTATGTAGTTAGGCGCTGGCGCTCTGAGTCTCTTTCGAAGAGACTCAAAGGCCTGTCGAAGAGACTCAAAGACGCCACAGGAGACCGAAGAGCTGGCAGCTTCCTCGCTCAGCGTATTAGTTTTTACAATCCAGCGAGGAAATGCTGCCAGCCTTTTCGGTACTATGCCGCAGGGGCCTTTTTTTAGATTGAATATAGTTTTATTTTGGATTTATTTTGTATTATTTAAATTTTAGTTTAGTTTTTAATTATACTTTTATTCATGTACCTTTACTTTTCCTATTAAAAATATATATTATGAATATGTATCATGAATATGTATCACGATATCCCTGTATGAACTACTGACACCAAAATGATTTCCGCGGCTTGTCCGCCCTGTGGCACTATTAGTATGTTAAAATATCAATTTTAATATTTAATGGCCCCCAAGTTAGAGCGTCGGAGTTCGTAATTAGTTTGATTGAAAATTTAATTGAAATTGTGGACGAGATGATTGAATACGTTAATGATAATACACTTCGCTTGTGTTTGACTTTACATTAGGTGTTGTAAATCGTATTTAATCTATTTAACGTGTAGAACTGGAACTATAATGTGTCTTCTAATATCACTACACCTTATAACCTCCTAAGGCCCAAGGTCCTATCTATAGCACCTCTTCAGTTCAGATACGCGTCATACTCGTGAACGGGTGCTGTTTGTGGAGACTGGTCTGTTTAAGCTAACACAAGCTATTATACTTAGTAACTTTATTTTTATTAATTAATTACAGTGAGACGCCTCATTCTGCTCTCGTATGTTTCTTTTCTCTTAATGAATGTATTAATTATACAGGATATTGACTCTTGGAGACCCTATACATCTCTAAGGATAACTTGATAAACTATATAATCTTATAGTTCTGACACCTAGAGACATTTACACCTCTAAATATTATAGATTTTTTTTTTGTGTTTTGTATCTGTATTTTTTATGTAATTCGACATTAAGAGACCATATACATCTCTTAGTAATTGTAATACGTTAGATTGAATTGTTAGTATTATTTTATAAAATTGTTGATGTTATTATTTTTGCTTGTATGTAAATTCAATGATGACGTGTAAAAGTGCCCTTGTGGCCTATTTGCTGAATAAATGTTGATGTTTGATGTTTGTTTGATGATGTTCGATAAAATTTAAATCCTATTCAATTGGAACAGAGTCGCTTTTGCTTTGTTTCGTTCATTTTTCCGCAAAGCGCATCGTCTCCGCTGGCTTGGCCATCTCGAAAGGATGGGTGAAGATGAAGATCGGGCAGCCAAAAGGGCCTGCTTGGGTCGACCAACTGGGCGCCGTCCTGTTGGTCGTCCTAAATACCGTTGGGCAGATAGAGTGGAGGCAGATCTCCGTGAGCTCGGCGTCGGCGAAAGCTGGCGGGATACCGCTCTGGACCGATCAAAGTGGCGTGCTCTTGTGTTGGAGGCCAAGACTCATTTTGGGTCACCGCGCCAACCAAGTAAGTATTTGTACTTATGACCTCCTTAGGAGGATAAAACAATATCCCCCGCCGCGTCTATCTGTTTGTGTGTTTGTTCGCGGATTTTCATGCGGTTTTCACATATCAGTAGAGTGATTCTTGAGGAAGGTTTGGGTCTATAATTTGTTAACCCGCGCGAAGCCGGGGCGGGTCGCTAGTTTATAATAATAGTTTAACCTATACACGTCCCACTGCTGGGCTGCTGGGCTCAAGCATGAGAGGGCTTGGGTACACTTAGTCCCCACGCTTGCCTAATGCGGATTGGGGACTTCACTCACACAAACATCTTTCCTCCACGCGTTCCCGAGATAAAGAGTCTTAACAGACCGACAGACGGACGGACAACAAAGTGACAAAAAAATTCACCGTTTCGGACAGGATATGCAACCTTTCGAAACACTGGTCCGATAGCTCTTAAAGGGGCCCACTGATTAACAGTCCGCCGGACGGTATCGGCCTGTCAGTTAGAACAAAATTTTGACAGTTCCGAAAAATTGACAGGCCGATACCGTCCGGCGGACTGTTAATCAGTGGGCCCCTTAAGAGGGAGGTATAGCACTTACCTACTCGTCCATACAAAAAGAGAAAATGTTTTTCCACTTCTAAATATTTTCCATTCTCCATGTTTTTTTTATTGACACAATGTAAAACTAAGTTTATAGGTTTTAGGTTTTTCAAAATATGCAATACAAAAAAAATTAAAAGCTAAACATATAAACTTAGAATATATTATGTTGAAGCGATCGGCATCAAAATCAAAGTTATATGATAATATATATTTATTTAGTGGAAACCGTTTTCTCCCGAAATGGAAAATGTATGAAAAAAGTACATTTTCGAATTTAACCTGTGTTGAGACATACTAATATTGAATAATTTTACGGTTTAGACTCACTTGTTTTAAGTCACTCGCGCGACATGTTTCGGAGAGCCTAGGTCTCCTTTCTCAAGCACTATGAGTGAGTGTTAGTACATTTTGTCAGTAGCTATATAAGGTACTTATCTTAACGGCATTTTTTTTTTTTCATTTTTACTTTAATATGAAAAAATAGCTTTGTGTCCTAGTTTCATTATGCACCTTTACCCTACATTGATATAGTAGCTCTGTCCAATAAACAATTATCGGTAAAACTAATATAGTCGGCAGCGGCCATCTGATACCGGTGACGTTGACAAATCGCCGCGCTCATTCCGCCATACTTAATTTATTTTTAATTTATTCATGCGATCCGGTATAGTTCCTGACTGACTAACGGGACAGGGGCTAGTGAATATGAGACTGACAACCTCCGTACATCGTATGTCCCGTGTGCCTCATTGTTATTTACCAGGATTAGATCCCGGGTTAGGGCTTACTTCATTCATACCGTTAGTATTAACAACCAAATTAGCTTGACCTTTGATGTATCAACAAATTAAAGTCTGTGGCAGTACAATCAGTGGCGGATTTGCCCTAAGGCCCAGTAGGCACGGGCACGGGCGGTAAAAAATTAGGAGCGGAAAATTGTGACAAAAAAATTCGCTGATGATAACAAGAAATAGCTTAAAATGTAGTCAATATGATGGGTGTTGCGAAAGGGGCGGCTATAGGGTCTGGGGCCTAGGGCGGCAAAGACAACAAATTCGCCACTGCGTACAATGGCGTACATATCGATGTATTGTAACGCCTAAAAATGTCACTGCAGTATCTTATAGCGCCACCTACAGTCACCATCAGATATATCGCAACGGCCGAGGTGCTCACAAATATCTGAACACGCCTCTATTGTCAGGGCGTTAGAGTGCTTGTTCAGATATTTTGAGCACCGATATATCTTTTTTTTTTTATTGAAAATTATCATGGAAATATAAAATATGTGTACCACAATACAATGATTCGCCAAACTGCCAGTTTGTTGGCGATTGGCGATTTGATGGTGGCTGTACAACAATGACATAAAACTCGGCGTTGTATGGAGGTTAGCAGTCTTGACTATTTTACTACTCTCTGGTTCGGAAGTACTGTTCATAGTGTTCATTAATCTAACTATCGGGCATGTCTGAATTAACTCTAGCATTTTTTTAAATAGATTTTTCTTTTTACACAAAATAAACCAGTTTTTTTTTCATTGCAATCCGAAATAACATTGTTCTTACAGTAAGGGCTCATTTAGACAGTGCGAGAACTCGCATGCGAGTTTCATTACATTGTGTTATTTGATCCGTCTGCTGAGTTGATGTAACCTCAATGGTCCGCAATGTAACTAAAATCGCATGCGAGTTCGCGCGCCGTCTAATTGAGCCCTAAAATTCATAGCTTATGGGCAAGACTCGAACTTTTTTGGGACACCTGTCCAATCGCTCTCAACCAGCTGAGCTACCGAAGTTTACCAGATTTTTTCTATTCCTTCCCTTTGTTTCTACTTACGTATCTGCTTGATAAAAATAAAATAAATAAATAAAAAAACCTTTTATTTCCCGTAACAGTACTAATAATTTATGAATTTGTTTCATTAGCGACTAACTAATAAAGAAAAGTATATATATATATATATATGTATTTAAATCTAATAGTTTTTTTATGTCCTCTCTCTCTGTTTAGTTTTTTTTTTTTTTTTTTTTATTGGGATCCCTTTGGCAGGGTATAGGTCTCCTCCAATTTCTTATCAGCGCTTGATAACAATAGTTCAAATAAACCAATTACGGGAGCATGCATATAGTTGTGCCACTTGTGCCATTCTCGACAACGTTCTCCGTGTACTATGGGGAATGTTCTCGCGCGAGAATCACCCGCCCAATAATATCTAAATTACCAAAAATAATCGACAGCAAAATAGAAATCAACTCAGATAATCATTTCATTTCATTTCCAAGCAGCCGCATATTTTTTTAAGTTATACGAATAGGTTAGTAGAGTCGGACCAAGAAAAGCCTGCAGCGAATTTGATAGCCCACGCAGTGCAAGTGCTATTTATACCTACGTCATAATTTCATAGAAGATTGACGTTTGAAATAACACTTGCACTGCGTGGGCTATCAAATCCGCTGCAGATTTTTCTTGGTCTGACTCTAAACTGTTAGATACGTAGCCGTTTCCAAATTCTTCAAACTAACTTAACTTAGCAATCTGAACGATGCAGCGCTCCCCAACAATGCAGAATTAGGCGAACTTACCAACTTAGGCGAATTCTTCCAAACTCCGTGTTGATTTACGGTTTAGGAGATACGGAGGAATTTCTATATTAAAATCGCGAACTATTCGGGATGATAAATTTTAAGAGTTAAGTTGGGGCACGATGAAACTTATATTTTGAGTTATGGGGCTATTTAAAACGTTTATCGATGGGTAGGTGCTTAAGTTTCCGGGTACTTAAGAGGATAATGGACGACCGGTTACCCATACAAACGTACCCATTTTCCTCCCTGCATCTTGACATTATGGAAAATATTTTTATACAATTTTATACCTATTACCTAGTATTAGACTATTAGTTAGTGGTATCCAGACGGGACTGATCAAATCGGCCGATTAGATCAGAAATGAAATTGGCGTCAAACTCCAATTTTAGATTTATGGTGATATTAGAGCCCTCTAAATTGAAAAAATGCTCAGAACGAAAATACTGGCCTCACAAATTGGTGTTCTTGCGTCCGCACCTCATTTTATCGGTAATATCGGTCATTATCGGCGGTTGAATTCGGCGAGCCAAAATGGTATTTGCGCCCGCACCTTCTGATTCGATCGGGCAATTGAATCAGATTGGCGAAAAATTGACTAATCTGGATACGCCTTAAGGGATATCTACCAATGACCTTTTATTTATGTAGACGTGTGACGTTCATAGTTGACAAAACTAAAATTTGATCCAACGATTTTGACAACTTGACAGGTTGGCGTCACCCATACGACTAACTAAATATAGGTTCCGGAACCTATATTTAATGGCTCACAATCGTGCGCCTTTTTTTTTTTATTTTTTTTTTTATGTTATAGTCAGCAAACGAGCAGACGATCCGCCTGATGGGAAGCGGTCATCGTCGCCCATGGACATAAGCAACACCACAGGAGCCACTTAAGCGTTGCCGACCCTTGAGAACCCTAAATACCCGCTTCTACCTGGTACCATATCTACCTCAATTTACTTACATCTATGATATCTACAGGTAAAGTGTATTTTAACTCATATAGTAAATTAATGCCACCTCCTAAATGTATAAGGTACCTATAATATTTAAATTAAAGCGATTTAAAAAAAAACTTTATTCTTAACACACCCATTACTACAATGTTTATCCTACGAATCACAAAATAAACGAACAGACTTAACTCGTGCAAATAAAATTAACCCTTCCAAAAACAAATTGCAAAAAGTATCATTTCGTACCCGTGGGAACTTCGAACCCGAAACTACCAACTAATAGGACCGGCCAATTGCCCATTTATCAAGTCAAATAATCACTTAAACATACACCAAACAAACCACCCTTATTACAATATCGTAACGACTATTTTCGTACACAATTCATGTTAACGAAGCTAACCTTTGATGCTTTAACACGCTACACGCTCTTAAGCTATGACCTGACTTACGTTTTTCTGCCAAAAAACTATATCAAGCTAAATAGCACTTTAAAACAAGCACATTTAAGTACATTTTTACTTAACGCTTGATAACAATTGACAAACGTCAGTCACGATCGCGATTTAATCCCCGAAAATAATCACATACGAATTTTCACCTTATTAGTAGTAGTTAGGGTTGGTTTTATATTGTCGTGTATAACAGTAGGGTGGCCACGATAACAAAGGACACGCGACAGTCTCGTGCGCAGCGTTGGTCACGCTTGCGTGGGGTGACAAGGATATGGGGAATTGATGCAGTGGTCCGTTAAAGCGGATGGATTTCGGCTGTCGGAAACGCAGCGATAAGAAAAAAAATTGGGATGACAGTTGTCATTATTATTTTAAGATTTTTTTTTGATGGTTAGACAATTAACGAGGATCAATGAACATAGATTCGAGAATTTTATTTATTTATTTAATCTTTATTGCACAAAAGAAAAACCTTATAGTACAAAAGGCGGACTTAATGCCATAAGGCATTCTCTACCAGTCAACCTTAGACGGATTTTCATTGTTGGGGGTCATCCATTAATTACATCACACGTTTAGGGGAGGGAGGGGGTCAAGAAAATGTGACATGTTGTGACAAGGGGGAGGGGGGAGTCATAAACTTTGTGACGTCACTTTAACTTCATCAGTAACCGAAAATGTATTTAAATTATTTTATACGCTAATTATCATTTAAATAACAAGGTTTTGAAACGATACTCGTTTTTATTCGTTTAATTTTATTTCTCAGTTTTGGGTTATAAAATTACTAATATTTCTTTTGTCAAAAATATTTTGATAAAATATTAAATAAATATTTGCCGATTTCGTTGAAGAAATGTGACGTCACACCAGGGGGGAGGGGTTTGCCAAATGTGACCAAGTGTGACAAGGAGGGGGGGAGGGGTAAAAAAACCTAGAAATTCGTGTGACGTAATTTTTTTTTTTTTTTTTTTTTTTATGAAATAGGAGGCAAACGAGCAGACGGATCACCTGATGGTAAGCGATTACCGCCGCCCATGGACACCCGCAACACCAGAAGGGTTGCAAGCGCGTTGCCGGCCTTTAAGATGGGAGTACGCTCTTTTCTTGAAGGTTTGTAGGTCGTATCGGTCCGGAAATACCGCTGGCGACAGTTCATTCCACAGTTTGGCTGTGCGAGGCAGGAAGTTTCTGGAGAAACGCACAGTTGAGGACTGCCAACCATCCAAGTGATGAAGATGGTAATGTTGTCGCGTAGGGCGATGGCGAAAAGAAGCGGCAGGGATTAATCCGAACAATTCCTCGGAGCACTCCCCGTTATACATGCGATAGAAAATGCAGAGCGAGGCTACATCTCTACGCAGCGCCAAGGAGTCAAGCCGTTCCGAAAGACGCTGGCAGTCAACAATTCGAGCCGCTCTTCGTTGGATGCGGTCCAGAGGGAGAAGCTGGTATTGGGGTGCCCCTGCCCACAGATGAGAGCAGTATTCCATGTGTGGGCGAACCTGCGCCTTATAAAGCTGTAGGCGCTGGGCCGGTGTGAAATACCGTCTCGATCTGTTGAGCACACCGAGCTTCTTGGAGGCTAATTTAGCCTTACCCTCTAGATGACCGCGGAACTGGACTTCACTCGAAATGTCGACACCAAGGATTCCGATACTGGCTGCGGCACTCAGGGGAGTGCTCTCAAAACGAGGTGACGCGACAAACTCTAACTTTTTTGCGGTAAACGCGCAAACCTGTGTCTTGCTAGGGTTAAAACGGACTAAGTTAAGTCGACCCCATTCAGAGACTTCCTTTAGGGAAGTCTCAATTTCAGACACAAGTTTGTTCCGGCTCTCGATGACGTTTTCCCGAGAAATATTGGTGCGGCCGGTGTAAAAGGCATCACCTGTACTATCATCAGCATAACAATGAATGCCGCTGATTTGCAGCATGTCATTGATATGCAGAAGGAATAGCGTGGGTGATAGCACACAGCCTTGGGGGACACCAGCATTCACAGACATGGGTTCTGAGCATTCACCGTCAACTACGACCTTTATGCTTCTGTCTGCTAGAAAGCTACTGACCCATACACATAATTTCTCGGGAAGCCCATAGGATGGTAGCTTCGAAAGAAGTGCTTTGTGCCAAACGCGAATTAATGGATGACCCCTTGTCTAAGTAAAAAAACCGGACAAGCGCGAGTCGGACTCGCGCACGAAGTTCCGTACCATTACGCAAAAAACGACAAAAAAACCACATTTGTTGTATGGGAGCCCCACTTAATATTTATTTTATTTTGTTTTTAGCATTTGTTGTTATAGCGGCAACAGAAATACATCATCTGTGAAAATTTCAATTGTCTATCAAGGTTCTTGAGTTACAGCCTGGTGGCAGACAGACGGACGGACGGACAGACGGACAGCGGAGTCTTAGTAATAGGGTCCCGTTTTTACCCTTAGGGTACGGAACCCTAAAAATTATGAAATCTAAGTACTAGAAACATAATCGATACACTAATTAGATGTCTCCCTTGGGGTCTGGGTCCCATCGCATGACGTTTGATGTATATGCCACGTGCCGGATATACCAGTCCCGTGGGATGTATACCAGTCGCGAGGGATGTATACCAGTCGCGAGGGAGGAAGATTGTTATATAAAAATAATGAACACTACCATGTAGATACATCTACACGGCTACCACGAGTTGGTGTTTGATAATTTGATAATTACGTTAGCGTCTGCGAGTACTCGATCGCATTCCCTCTCTATCGCACCAATATATCAGTCCCTAACTAACTAAAACGTCAAGTGTGAACTCGTGGCACAGCTACTGGTATTAAAATGAGTAGAGGTTAAGGTTATAAGCCAAGATTAGCCTCTGTGCGCGATATTGTCCGTGTGGAAACCTTTAATACCGTTTAATTTAACCCCCTTAGCTCCACTTGCACCATTCCAAGAACCCGGGTTAACCTGTTAAACCATGGTTACCAGTACAATTAGACACTTGGTTAACGGTTTATTAAACTTGTAGCAAATTTAATCAGCTTTCGGTTTGTCTAAGTAGTCATGTCGCTAAGACGCAGTTTCCAAGATATAAGTGAAAAACCGAAAAATGGGACCATCTGACCCTCTCTCCCCCCGGCATAGGGGCTACGGCCGGGGACTTTTGATATGTTCACCTCCTAACTAGTCCAAACAAAGTTACGGAGTAAAATATTTGATTCTGATTCTGAGTGAAAAATTGTGTTCCGAGCGTTTCCCTCGACAACATTTTTTGAGCATTCGTTCCTTGGCCTATAATAAGTAGATTAAACATTTCAGCTGAAATGAGATCATACATAAAATGATATAAATGAAAGTGACCAAGCCCTCAGCTCAAGCCCATGGCTCCTTAAAAAAACACAAAACAAAATATCCAATAAAATAATTTGATTTGTTCCCTAAATTGTAAATCAAACATCTTCTATTTTTATTTAAACAAATTGTTGTTGGAAAGACCCTCTCGCATACGAATACAACAAGGAATGGGCGTACATCATGTTTAATTCAATTTAGGTCCATTTCAAATACTTAACTCCGAAATATGGGACCCAGGCGGATACAATACGAACATTTATTTTAATAAAACGGTTTATTTATTTATTTAAGTATTTAAACTTTATTGCACAAAAGAAAACTTATCGTACAAAAGGCGGACTTAATGCCAAAAGCATTCTCTTCCAGTCAACCTTAAGGCAAAGCGGAGACGACAGAGAGACGGTTTCAACAGATTATATTGCTTGTTTTGTTACATTTTTACATTCCGTCAAGATAACATATCAACTTTGCCAGTAAATATGACAGAATTGTTTAGGAGTTACGCGAACCTGACCGCCGCCATACAATCGATGCAAAAATTTTGGAACGAGATGCAAAAATTCTTTAAACTTGGCATGAGCATTTACGTAAAATATGTAGATATTTTCCGTTAATCTGTGTGTGAAATGTGTGTGTAATGTTATTTTCGTTTTTGTATTTTTATGTCGACTAGCGACCCGCCCCGGCTTAGCACGGGTTAACAAATTATACACCTAAACCTTCCTCAAGAATCACTCTATGATAGGTGAAAACTGCATGAAAATCCGTTCAGTAGTTTTTAAGTTTATCACGAACATACAAACACACAGACACACGCGGCGTGGGACTTTGTTTTGTAAGATGTAGTGATTATTTAAATTAAATGAAACCAGTATCTTAGATTAGTTTCCACACAATTTTGTTAGGGATTGTTAATAGAGGTATAAAAGATTATCAATGAGATATAATCAATAATATAAAAGATTGTGAATGTTAACATATTAATAGAAGATTAATAATACATTGAATAATATATGTTTATTAAAAGTAAAAGTTAAATTAATGTATTATTTCTAGATCTCTTTTTTGTTTGTTTTTTGTTACTACCTTTTTTATGTTTTATGTGATATTTTAATATTGTATTTGCATGGCTGTTGTCTATATTAGCAAATAAAGATCTGAATTCTGAATACTGAAATTAAGGGTGTATTTTGTGTTACATACACTTTTTTAACTTTAATCGGTTCAGACTAATGTTGAAGTGTCTTAGTGATAAAATGGAGGTCACTTTTGCAAGTGCTCCATCATAATAATCTCGTAGATGGAGTTTTAATTTATTATGTTAAGATATCAAAATGTCCCGCTTTTCAGTGCCATCACAGAAAACATAATTGTTAAAGTTTTTACATAAATTATTAATATTATACAAAATGGACTGTACGTCGTTACTTCGCCTCTAATTTTGGCGAATTTCCAAAATAAGACCAATTCTAAGATAGTCAGATGCCAACAAATAGCTTTGTTTTAAAATCGGAATGAGCAGCGCTACGCGATAAATTAATTAAATTACTTATAAAATAATTTAAAGTGCGAGTCGGACTCGGGATAAAATTTTTTTCGCTCCCACCCTATAGTGGAGTGTCGTTGGATAGGTCTTTTAAAACAAATAAGGGTCTTCAAGAACAATTTTTTGATAAACTTAATATTTTCGGAAATAATCGATCTGAAAGAAAAAAAGTTGTGTTTTCCCCTTCAGTTCCCCTAACTTTTGAACCATGGGTCCAAAAAATATGCAAAAAATCGTGAAAACATAACTTAGTAAAGACTTTCAAGAAAAACTATTGCGAACCTAATTGGTATAGCTGTTTTTGAGTTTTTGCAAATAGTCTATTTTAACAGACGGGTAACGACGGAACCCTACACTGAGCATGGCCCGACATGCTCTTGGCCGGTTTTATTTATATTTTATCAGCAGGTCGCTTAGCTTGCTTAATAAACGAATTTTTTTATTTACGATGAATAATTACGAAAAAACGACGTTTTCTTAAATCGTTTATTTTTTATCTCTTATTTAACTTTAACAGCCGTAGCTCCTAAAGTATTGATCATAGAGTAAAAATAAACATTTAACCAAATTTGTAGGAAATTTTATGATAAATACCTGTGCCAATTTTAAAAACTACACAAATTATTTCCGCAGATTTTTCTAATTAGCTTGGGCTATATTGACTGTTGATCTTGTCTGCTAAGGGGTTGTGCACAAATCACGCGAGGTCTTTTCGGCTACTTTTTGACGCCCTCCTCCCCCCCTTGTGATATTTGGTGAGGTTTTTCGCTACCCCCCTCCCCCCACACAACATCACGTGTATTTTTTTGATTTTTTTCATTTGACCTAATTTTAAGAAAAATGGTATTGTATATAGAAAATCTTGTTTATTTTTCTATTTTCGTTAAATAGACTCGCTATTTTGAAGTGCAGAGTGAAGATTTATGTTTAACGAAACCGAGAAAAAGTATCTACTCATGTGGTAGGTGTTTTTTTCATAGTTTCGTTCACTGTAGAAAAATACACGTGAGGTTTCCTTATACCCCCCCTCCCCCAACGTGATCTATCGTGATTTTTTCGTGACCCCCCCACCCCCTATCGAACCTTGCGTGATTTGTGCACAAGCCCTAAGAGACAAAATGACAAGTGAAATGAAATTAATTCTCCCGTTTTTCCTTACCTCTTGGGATTTCTTGAAATTAACACTTTTAGTGCCGTCATGAAACAGGGTAAAGTATTCATAATTACGCCAAGGAATGTGTCCCTTGCATCACATCACATAGGGGAGGCCGGGGTAAATTGAAATAAAGGTAGCCCTCTATTTCAGTGAGAAGTGATTCCAATTAGTCTCCAAAAAACTTTTTATACTAGTTTCTGTACCTTTTTTTCTGCTTTTTTAAAGCAGTGGTAAGTAGTTCCATTTCTAACAAACCCAAACTCAATACAGTTGCGTTGTTTTATCACGTAGTTTCTATGGCCATAAGTATTTGGTCTTCATCTTGTCCTTGAATAAATTCAAAGCTCAGCTCCACCAATGGCTTACTCATAGAGTATTTTACTCAATAAACGAGTTTTTTGTTCATAAAGAAGACTCTGTAATATATTAGTTAAGTTAATCGCATGATAGATTTGGTCCTTTAATTTTAAGTGTTTCATTTGATATTCGCACGCCAGAAAAGGCCTAATATGTAGAACAACTTTATACCCACATACATTATATTATATACCATTATACATAATGGTCTTAAAATAGGTTATACCTATTACCATATTACTGCGAATAAACCATTTCTTTGTATTTGCATCATCAGACCAGCTCGATATCATCATAATATGCATTATCACCGATTTTTTAAATAAATTATTTATTTAAACTTTACCATACAAACAACGAAAAAAAAATACAAATGGCTGACTTGAACAATACAACATTCAAGAAGATAGGGTACCTATCCTTACCATTAGGTGATTCGTCTACTCGTTTGCCTCCTATATTATAAAAAAAAACAGATTCTAAATTCTGTTCCTTAAAAAAAATATTTATACGAGATTCCTATTTACCCGAGTTCACCACCCCATCGAACCTTGTTATTC
This sequence comes from Cydia splendana, assembly GCF_910591565.1. Classification (NCBI taxonomy): domain Eukaryota; kingdom Metazoa; phylum Arthropoda; class Insecta; order Lepidoptera; family Tortricidae; genus Cydia; species Cydia splendana. The sequence goes on along the minus strand of NC_085983.1, from coordinate 2,406,969 downwards.
ATTTGATGTAAATTAATACGATGTAAATAAATACCTACTTATTAACCCAAACATGTTAACACGCTAAATTATTAACACCCCATTGCATCTTGCTTTTTAATACTTTTCTGTCGATAAAACCACGACCTTATTCTCTATACAAAAGCGTACTTTTTTATTATTTACTGTACGTTTACACTTAATTAGTACATTCAGAAAGGTAACATATTTATTTACTCAGAAAAAAGGGCTTTAGTATATCCCAAACACGTCGCAGTTACGTCATTTTAAAACGAACAGTTTTATAACAAAAGGGCGTAAATGCAATAGCAATTGACGTAACGTTTGACGTTTAGTCCCGAGTGAAGCGAGGACGTAGTGCGTGCAGTTCAAACGTCAAATTACTCGCCCTACGAGCCTTCGGGGCGTGATGGAGGATTAACGAAGCGTTCCCATTGTGTGTGACGAGACGAGAAACGAGAAGCTTAAATATGTACATGCTGGAGATTTCATGTAACAGTAAAATCGGAAGATTAGCCTATGCTTGATGTTTTCTTATTTTCTTACACGGCGATTATCTTGAAATCATGTTTGAAAAAGTGGGTGTGTATCTCAACTATTCCTGCATACTTCACTACACCTTATACAACAAAGTCCCCCGCCGCGTCTGTCTGTTTGTGTGTATGTTTGTTCGCGATAAACTCAAAAACTACTGAACGGATTTTCATGCGGTTTTCACCTATCAATAGAGTGATTCTTGAGGAAGGTTTAGGTGTATAATTTGTTAACCCGTGCAAAGCCGGGGCGGGTCGCTAGTAATATTATAAAGCGAAAGTAAGTCTGTCTGTCTGTTACCTATTAACGCTTAAACTGCTAAACTGATGTATGTAGATGGAATTTAATTTACGTGATATTTATTGTGCGGACCGGCGAAGGGCATATGATTGTTTTTAGCAATCATCATCATGTTCCTTTCATGCTAACTAATTTACGGTGAGAAAACGTAGTCTTGAAATAAGGCCACTTGTAGACTTCGTGATTGTTAGATAAAGTATCTCAATTAATACTTATTATAAAAATGCGTAAATTATGTAATTCTCTATTTGTCTGTTAACTACCTCTTCATTTATAAATTGCTGAGCCGATTGAGATGGAATAAGGAGACAGTTTGATGCTCGGGAAAGGACATAAATACTTTTTGTTACATCATCATTTTAGCATTCAGTCGCCCCCTGCTAAACATTGGCGTCTCTTCGTGTACGCCACTTATCCCGGTCCTGAGCTAGTCTCATCCAAGAGTGCCCCGCGATTTTTCGAATGTCATCCACCCAACGAGCCAACGGACACCCTGGCTCCAATTTCACCACGGTGACAGGTGCGACAATTGTAAAACATCACTGTTGCTGACGTCACAGGCATCCATGGGCTACGGTTACCGCTTACCATCGGGCGGGCCGTATTCCTGTTTGCCACCATCATTGTTTTATTAAAACAACTTTATTATATCGGAAAAAAACAGATATTTCTCTTGCTAAGTTTATGACAATTGTCACAAGAAACACTACAATTGTCACGAAATTCCGACATATAACTCATTACCTGTCAAGAATTACCTACAATTCTTCTAAATCTTGACAATTGTCAGAAACCTCGCAAAAGAAATATCAGTTTTTTTCCGATATAATAAAGATTTTTTAAATAATACAATGATGGTGGCAAACAGGAATACGGCCCGCCCGATGGTAAGTGGTAACCGTAGCCCATAGATGCCTGTGACGTCAGCAACAGTGATTTTACAATTGTCGCACCTGTCACCGTGGTGAAATTGGGGCCAGGCCAGGCGCTTCTTTACATATAAAAATTGTTACATATAAAAAGTTACCCTTATGGTGTATCTGTGGAATTATTTCGCTACCGATTTCTTTTCTAATAATCTTAATTAATTATCTTTTAACCCAGTTCAACGAAAACACGCCCTCCCCTAACAAATGACTCAACCCCCGTTTATTGTTTTACCTTTTACCGACTTGTCACAGGAGGGTGCTTAAGGGTCTATTTGCCTAGCGGTGCTGCTAAAACAATAGTTTATTTTATAGTGCTACTAACTTTTGCCCGCGACTTCGTTTACGTGGAATTCGTACCAGCAGCTAGAGTAAGTACAGCGCCTGGATAAAATCTAATAGCAATTCGAGCATAATATGCTTAATTGTTTACACCAATTAACAGGCACTTCATTAATGTTCTCTTTCACCCCCCTTTTCAACCTCTTTAGGGATGACTTCTGACATAAAAACTATCCTATGTCCTTCCCCGGGACTTAAACTATCTCTATGCCAAATTAAAACTAAATCCGTTCAGCGGTTTAAGCGTGAAGAGGTAACAGACAGACAGACACACTTTCGCATTCATAATATTAGTATGGATTTAGAAAGCGGTTTGTCAAGATACGCGAAATAATCATATTTCAAAGAGGTTTAATCTAAGTCTTATATCGACCGGGATATGGACCGTGATTACCTTTTGTATTGTTTTCGAGCTCCCGATATTTCGACGCAGTTACATGCATCTTCACGGGTAACTGCATGATAGCGGGTGGGTGTCAAAGTTGTGTAGACCGCGCTCGGTCTACCCTCATTCGTGCGCGTCGGCTGCGTTCGCTTTCAACGTTACCACCGGACGCGTTCACACTCGTCACCGTTCATATCCCGGTCGATATATGTCTAATGAAACTAACCGCGAATCATTCAAAACTGTTATTTGATCAAAGTGTTGGTTAATATTACTGCAAATATATCGAAATTTTAAAAAATCCTACACTTTATGCCAACAAAATCCACTTTATTTTGGAAAAGAGCTGATATTATTCAAACTACTTAATCGATTTTTATCATACATATCTAAAAACCACCGCAAGGAAACTCGCTTTCGCGTAAAAAAACCGCATCGAAGTCAGTCCATCCATTTGAGAGCTACGATGCCACAGACAGACAGATAGACAGACAGACATTGGCGTGAAACATATAGCACCCCTATTTTTGTGTCGGGCGTTAAAAATAAAAATAAGTACAATATATCCTAGTCACACAATACACTTCCGGAATAATACTAAGTTTTAGGGCCGGTACAGACGGACTGCAAACCGACTGCAACTTGTATGTGAACTGCACGCCGACGTTGCAGTTGGCGTGCAGTCGGCGTGCAGTTCCCATACAAATTGCAGTCGGGTTGCAGTACATCTGTATCGGCCCTAACGGAATAATACTGAGTCTTAACCCTTAAATGCATGATTTTTTCTTTTTGCCCGAAATTTATATATGTATCACATAATTGTTTGTAGATTCTAGGAAAAATAGTAAAAAAAATATAACTTCGATTTTCACTGCGAAATCAGTGTTAGAAGTTGAATTGGCTAAATCATATTTATGTAAATATGTAATTTTCAGTAATATATAAATGATTTTTTTTTACTACCATTAGAAAGGTACACTATTTGTGATATACTTATGATAAAGTTTTTAAATGTAAAATAATTATGTACATACCCCGAAAAAACCGTTCAAAATCACATACTTACTAAAAATTATCAACTTGTGGATTTTTCCAAGTTTGCCGACTTTTCGTCTTAAAACGAATGTAATTTTTATAAATTAAAAATATTGCGTAAATTTAACCCTTAAATCATCACCCTACTACTTGACGTTTGGCATAAAGGTGCGTTCAAGAACGTAAGCCTTTTTATTTTAAAACTGTGAGCTGTCTAATGGTTTGTAGACATTTGGCAACACTATGCATTTAAGGGTTAAATGTCGTTTTGACAGTAATCATGTAAATTTGACATCTTACTAACATGTAATACATCATCGGAAAGGATAATATGTAATGGATTTTGGTGTCCTAACTATTATTATGAATCAGAATCAGAATCAGAATCAGAAATTTATTGGTAAAAGTCACAGAATTTTACATGTCATGGTCATATTCGATTCACATTCATACTTTTAGAAATAATCAAGAAAAGTTCACTGTTCAACAAAATTTATGATATCTCGGAAGACATTATTTCTCGCAAAATCGTTTAAAACTACATATTCAATTTGTTTCGTACTAAATTAAATGTCGAATTAAAAAAGTAAACGTTTCCCACGCTAAAATTAAAAACGGGATTATCCTCCATAAATAAGCATTGTTCCCTTAAATATGGCCACCCTACAAATCCCCGGATTAGGGGGCAATTGACAATGGGGTATGCAAATTCATTATTTTGGGGGCGTGATTTTAAATCTTTATTGTGTTGTGACCGTTTGGTGTAATGACTTTTTAATTACATCATCATCATCATATTATGCAGAGGATGTCCACTACTGGACAGTACCGTCTTTACCATAAGGGCACACGGGGCCCGTGCCCAAGGCCCCCATCCTCAGGGGGCCCCGAAGGACAGACAGTAACAGTATATTTGATGAATCATAATAAATAAATAGAAGATCACAGTAGAAAAATGTTAGTTTAATTCGCTTTCTTTACTTTCCAAAAGGGGCCCAAATTCTTATGTGCCCAAGGGCCCCAGCATAGTTTAAGACGGCCCTGCTGCTGGATATCGGCCACCGACCTCCCCCAAAGAGTGCCACAATGACCGGTCTTGCCCCAGCCGCATCCAGCGGACTCCAGCTAATGTTTAATTACATGTTATCTTATAATACAAAAAGATAGGAATAAAACCAGTCAAGTGCGAGTCGGACTCGCGCAAGAAGGGTTCCGTACCATTACGCAAAAACGGCAAAAAATAACATTTATTGTATGGTAACCCCACTTAAATATTTATTTTATTTTGTTTTTAGTATTTGTTGTTATAGCGGCAACAGAAATACATCTGTGAAAATTTCAACTGCCTAGCTATCACGGTTTATGAGATGCAGCCTGGTGACAGACTGGACGGTCAGACACGGACAGCGGAGTCTTAGTAATAGGGTCCCGTTTTTACCCTTTGGGTACGGAACCCTCAAAATGAGTAATTGTGGCACATACACAGAGACTAAAGAAAGGACAAGGAATTTCGTACAGCCAGCAGCAGAAGTTGCTAAGCGGGCGAGGTGTTCAAAATTACCTTGACACGTTCTTATTCTCTTAACAATAAAGTCGCGTCAAGATCATTTTGAACACCTGGCCCGCTTAGCAACTATTGCTGCTGACTGTACATTGACTCACCTGTTCCGATCTCTACTGCACGTACGTAATTATATAGCTATCTCGCCCATGACAGTGGGGAGACACTCCTGACTTCGGGCAAACTCGGCTCCGTTCGGCATTGCTCCGAGCAATTAAGGTTGGCACCACTTGACGTCCTTTTGCGTGCACGACCACAGATAAGATGACTTGGCAACCCTAAATAGCCGAAAGGGATAGTGCCATACATTAGAAAGAGACAGCATGATTCGACCCTGAATCGCTGAATTAAATGGCTTCTTAAGCCAGTTGAGAATAGATCAAAACATTACATGATCAAATAAGGTTAAAGTCAGGTCGTTCAGTGACAGATCCAGGTGGTTTTGTATTTGGTTGGTTAATCAATAAATGTTATAACTACCCGGAAATGTACAAATTATTTGTTTACTTAAGTAAGTACCTAAAGATACATAGTATTAGTTTCCATTTTAACCCAATATCATGTTGCGCTTGGATAGGCCCCGACAAAAAGGTATACGGGGCGACAAGGACTAGTTTAATATAAATTTGGGGTGGATGGAACAGGTGCCCGGGACGACTATAAATTGACAAATGTTGGGTATACACGGGTTGAAATTGAGGTTATACACGTCGGGATTCCAATCTAACGCATGGAGCTTAAGAGTCACTGTAGTCTGTATATTTAGGTATTTAAACTAGCAAAAAGCAGCGCTTTGTAAGGGCTCGCGGAGGTTTTCTACCTTAACGTACCGAACCGGTTGCTGTCCGGTACGCCTGTCTGTTACAGCTTTTACTTTGTCCTTTAAAAACGTGTCCAGACGACAAAATCAAATTGCCAATATCATCCACACGTAATATACAATTTCATAAGTGCTTATTACATCCTACACGGCCGCCCAGTACTTTTTGTAAGCAACCCAACTGGCTTTCCTACATAATGTTGGGTCAGCGAGCCAATGTTGTTGAATTTATTTTTGCGTCCACTCCACACAATTGATCGAAAAACTATCCCGTCTGGACACCTACTGGCGGTAATCACGCTGCTCCGCACATAAACTAACACACACAGTTCCACTAGGTACAGCCAGGATCCAGCATCAGCTCTATCTTGGGTACTGCTCTTCCAAGTTCTCATTAAGACGTGTCAGATGACCAAAACAGCGTGTGCCTATGTTGCACCAAACCTGAGTTCCACTAGGTACAGCCAGGGTTTAGCATAAGCTCTATCTTGGGTACTAATCTCCTAAGTGCTCATCAATACGAGTCGGATGGCCAAAACAGCGTGTGCCTATGTTGCAACAAACCTGAGTTCCACTAGGTACTGCCAGGGTTCAGCATGAGTTCTATCTTGGGTACTGTTCTCTCAAGTGCTCATCATGACGAGTCGGATGTCCAAAATAGCGTGTGTCTATGTCGCATCAAACCTGATCGAGTTCCACTAGGTACAGCCAGGGTTCAGCATCAGCTCTATCTTGGGTACTACTTTCCTAAGTTCTCATCAAGACGAGTTGCATGACCAAAACAGCGTGTGCCTATGTTGTATAAAATCCGAGCACCTTTAGGCACTGTCAGGGTTCAGCATCAGCTATCTTGGGTACTGAAAGTACTGATCTACCCAGTGATCATCATGACGAGTCGGATATCCAAAACAGCGTGTGTCTATGTATGTTGCATCAAACCCGAGCTCCACTAGGTACTGCCAGGGTTCGGCATCGGCTCTATCTTGGGTACTACTCTCCTAAGTGCTCATCAAGATGAGTCGGATGACCAAACCATAATGTGCCTTTGTTACACCAAACCTGAGTTCCTCTAGGTACTGCCAGGGTACTGGGTCATTTTGCTGAACTGCACGCCGACGTTTCGATTGGCGTGCAGTTCCCATACAAGTTGCAGTCGGGTTGTAGTCCGTCTGTATCGGCCCTAAGTCACTGATTGAAATTTGATTTAATTATGCTTATCTTTATTTATAATTTTAGCAGTTCCAAGCAATAGTAACACTAAAGGCGCCATTCATTAATTACGTAAGACAATTTTTGCCAGCTTTTGACCCCCTCCCTCCCCTATGTAAGAAATAATAAGAATAGGCTGACCCCGTCCCCCTCCCACCAATATAATTTATTTTCAAAAAAATATTTTTATGAATGTTTATTTGTACCTGTACAATTTGTACAAAGGTACTTGAGCTCGTTTAAGCTAACTCTGCACCGTGTTTGATAGCATAGAGTGTGGAAGTACATATTATTTTAAAGGTCATAATTTCATAGAAATTAAAAAAAAATCGCATCTTTGTGATCTTACTTAAGAACTATGAAAACCCCCTCCCACTCCCTTGTAAGAAAAAATAAGATATGTTCGACCCCCCTCCACCCCAAAATCGTCTTACGTAATAAATTAATGGCGCCAAAACTGTATCTCGAACTGAAAATACCCGATTTAAGTTTGCTAACACAACATGACTGATCATCACATCGTCAGCGTCACAAAACATACGAGTAAATTGACCTCCGCAGTAAATATACAGCAAGATTGATTGTTCTAGTAGGTATTCACAAAAACTTAATTGCTAAAATGGGAATCAAACCAAGTGAAGCGAGGTGGGTTGAATCCAAAATTGTACCCACTTTGGTATTCATCGTTGTTAATGGCGTAAGCGCCATCGACATTATTGAACTTGAAAACACCACATAGGTATCGTATTGTCTGAATACCCACAACACAAGCCTTCTTACTTAGTCAATTTGTATAAGAATGTCCAATATTTATTATTTATTTATTACTAACGCCATCTGTTAGAGAAAGAAATAATTAACATTAGCACGAATGTTAATTCATCATTTTGCCAACAGATGGCGCTAGTAGTAATACAAAGTGTTATTACTTTATTTTATATTTTTAGGTTTATAAAATGATATTTTTATGTTTGATAACACATCTAGACATGAATTTAAATTACTATGTTAAATTTCAAACCTAACAGTGCAGTAGTTTTTCCGTAAAGTGTACCACAAGAATGCATAGTTCGTCGATTAGTGATAGGGCTCGCTTCGCTCGCCCTAATAAAAGTAAACAAACAATTTGTACATTTTCGGGTAGTTATAACATTTATTGGTTAACCAACCATTTACAAACCCGCCTGGATCAGTCACTGAACTACCTGACTTTAACCTATTATTTGATCATGTAATGTTTTCATCTACCCTCAACTGGCTTAAGGAGCCATTTTGTTTACTTTTATTTAAATACCTAAAGATACAGACTACAGACCCCGTCATACAAACTTAAATTTACGCCACTTAACTTTTTAACCGACTTTAGAAATTCCAAAACGGGGAGTTCTTTAATTTGTAATCATAATCATAATCGTCGCATTTATTCGTGATAAACTATAACATACACAAGTACAGAAGAACAAAGAAAGTTAATTCGGTTGTAAGTTATATTTTTATTTTTAATGTTGGTTATCTCAGAACAAGTCGAGGAGAAATTCCACAAATCTTATAGCTACATAAGATGCCTAATATGGAAATATTACATATAGTGATTTCTGTATTTTCATCAATAAATCAAGGCTTAGTCAATTTGTGTAATAATGTTCCCACTGAAAACCAGCGCCACGGATTGCCGCGGCATTATGCTGAGTCCTATTTTAGCGTCCAATGTTTGTTTACGTCTGCATGTCTTCTTTTCTGTATGTAATATGTTGTGGCGTTAAATAAATGTATTTTCTTTCTTTTTCTATAATATTTGTTTATTTATTTATGGGTATTCTATAGCTGATATAGCTCACTGAGACACTTTAGTGTCTATTCTATGTTAAATCTGCGAATAACCACATCGTCCGTACGCGTTTTTTAACCCCGTGTGTTTCCACATTTCTCAATTTTAGCATACATTGCGGTGAGCTACGTGATTTAGAGCGCGTGTAGTGCTTACATGATGCGCGAGTATGGAGTTACTTGTGCTACTCATATATATGTGTACAAATATGTATATGTATCTATTTGTACAGGGTGTCGCGTTCAATATGGATCAAACCAAGGTCAATGTTAAATGTTAAATAAAAAAAGAAGTACACAATAAGCACAGAATAAGTAATAGTACCTGGTACTACCGTACAGAAAGGACACTTCCTACAAAACCGAAGTTTGACAGCGGTTCAGGGTCGAATTATGATATTCCTTTCTAACTTATGACACTATCCCTTTCGAATATTTAGGGTTGTCAAAACTCAAATCTTATCTTTGGCCGTGCACGCAAAAGGGACGTCAAGTTGTGTCAACCCTAACAATTGCTCGGAGCAATGCTGAGCCGAACGGAGCCGAGTTTGCCCGAAGTCAGGAGTGTCTCCCCACTGGCTATTGTGGTTTAGATGTAATGGATGTAAAGGGCTTTGGACAGAGAAGCACGGCGGTCTTTGGTGTCAGAGGCCAAGATCCACTTCGGATCGTTGCGCCACAGCAGTAAGTAAGTATCTAAGTAAGATGTAAGGTCTAAAAAAATTGTACCCTTGAATTTGACAACTGAAGAATAATGGCGCTACGCTCGTGTCAGCACAGTCACCCGCGGGTGACCTGTTTTAATATATTTATTTATTTAATTAATATGTCCGAGTCTCGCCGAACTTTTGTTATTATATTTGTGTCGCTTAGCTTCAAACTCGGGTTAATCGATTCGACCCTCTCAGCAAATATCTACCCTATTTACCTTTTCTTAATACCAAAATCGCATAATCTGACAGGTGGATTTACCCGAGTTTGAAGTTAAGCGACTCAATTATTTTTTTACCGTCGGTAGCAAGGTGATCAGCGAATCACCGATCCCGAAGCCTATGGACGCCTGCACCTCCAGGGGGCTCCCAAGATAACAATCGTACATCCAAAAACGCCAAATGAAAAGTAGAAATGTATCGGGATGACAAATATTACGAAAAGTTGAAAAGTTGTTGTACAATGTTTAGATAAATACTTATCTACTTACTCCATATACCTAAGATGGACTAATTACCTACCTAACCCTTATTATTATACCTAAGTACTGATGTAAAAAGTAATGAAATAAATGTATTTGTATTTGAAAAGTCACGTGACTATTTCCATACATTATTTAAGTTTCGATTGGCGATTTCTATTGACAATTTTACTGTCATCTTGGCAAGGCCCCCAGAGGTATTACACGTACTCTTATTACTCACACGTTGTCGACCCTTTAAAAACTATGATTGATTCATCACACTACCAATCAACACCATGCAATTATTGATTGCAGCGTTGCACAAACAAACATACGGACAAGTGCATAACCAGATGCAGCTTACTACGAACACACCCCTTCACCCCCCCCCCCCCCACTCCTCGGGCCCCCAACTGCGCTAAAAACTACACAAATCCGTTTAACCAAGGCAAAACCAATTTCACTCGAAAATTCAATCGCAGTAATCCAATAGAAAGATTTTTATTCCAACTGACTTGCTCCCCTCAAGAGTGTCTACTAAATACGCGAGAGCTTTCGCGTCATGCCACAAATAGGAGGGCTGGTGAAAACTAGCGTTGGTAGGATTATGAGTTTGTACTCAAAAGTTTGAGTTTAAACTCGAGTCTTTTATTTTATTTTATTTATTTAACATTTTAAATCAGGGGGTTATCCGCAGATGGTCTAAAACGCAAAATGACTAGTGTGTTGTTTTGCCTAAATCGCAATTAGTCTACATCGCAAACGGTCTAGAACGCAAAATGCTAAATTATTTTTTCCGTTTTATCTTAACTTTATAGGGATGACGACGGAGCCCCGCTTCCGCGGGGCTCCTATTTGCTGTTTGGCCTTCGGCCATTTGAAGATACCTAACGAACCTAACCTACCCTACCTATGTAAAATGTGGTGATATAAAAATTAGGCATTTTGCGTTCTAGACCGTTTGCGATGTAGACTAATTGCGATTTAGGCAAAACAACACACTAGTCATTTTGCGTTTTAGACCATCTGCGGATAACCCCATTCAGGCAACAAGTCCCATATTACAAATACGTTACAGACTAACATAATATCATGCATTTTTATAAACTTAACACAAAGGCGACAAAACGGCGTGGCTCCGTTGAATCGTCTGGTCTTGTGTCGGATTCGGCAGTTTGCCCCGGAACCTCCGAAACACGACACCCTTCGAATTATAAACTGATTCCGATTTGTTCCATAGTTTGGTCGAGTCGAGTCTTTTGAGTCTAAATTTGACTCCTTTTTATGAGTGCTAAATAAACTTCTGAATGTTTTAAGTCGCGAATCGATTCTCTATTGAGTTTTTTTAAGTGCAACTCAGAAGGAGTTAAGTCTCCTTCCATCTAAATTACAATAAAATAAGTTTTTGGCAAAAATTTCATTTTTGGTACAAGCTTTTATCGCTGACTGTACTTTTCTTACGACAGACAACTAATACTCATCGAGACAATTCTAAAAACCCCTAACACAATTAGGTTACGTTGTTTCATCACAGAGTTCCTATGGCCACCTCCCTTGTAACGTAGATACGTTACGTAACCTAGGTTACATTTATAAAATTAAATTAGATTGATAAATAACTTATAACACTTTAATATTATGTTTACAAAACTGTTCCTTCTTATTGCGACTCACTGTACTTCGTGCAACACTGTTTTGTTCGAAGTAAACCGGCTAGCGGCGTCCCCGTCCCGCGGACCCTCTCTCCGCGCGGGCCCGCGCGCGAGTCGATCAGAGTCAGGAGGACAGATCTAGCTTTCGTCGCCGGCGCACGCTCGCTTGCCCTCGCGCAGCGACGTCTGTCGTGCCCGGCGAGAATTCATTTGTTCGATTGTATTTATTCATTCCGTTCCTGCACTCATTTAGTGCAAATGGAATTATTTTTTAGTGTTTAAAATCCCCTTTGGGGAGCCTAGTTACGGCTAGAACCGTAGCCGTGAAGACAGCCCGGCAGTTCCTGAGCGGCCCCAGCTGACGTCCCTCAGCTCGTCCGTCTCCCAACCCGCAGTGGCTCCGGCAGCTTCAGGGGAGTACTTGCGTGGTGGAACTGTCCTCGGAGCAAAATCAGTACTGGCCTTGAACCCTACCCTACGACCTATTCATGTGCTTGCGGCGGAGAATAAAATTAGTTACTTTTCTTAACTCTTTGTTTAATTTCCTCTCCGTCTACCCGTAGCACTGGCGCCTCACCGTGGTTTTTTTTAAATAGGGTCTGATTTTGCTCTGAGTGGGTATCTGTGGTTTGTGTGTTATTTTGGTTTTTTATTTTTTTGTAAAACGTTTTTTCCTCTTTTTATTTTTTGGTTGCCAGCAGCTTCAGTGTACGGAGTAGTATTGAGTAAATTTTATTGCAATCTCTTTGTATCGTACGCACTGTATAGTCAGCCGCATTTGTTGAATTAATTTTTATTTTTTCTTACTTCTTTGGCATCTTTTATTGTAATTGTTATTAGTCGTTTTTTCATTAGTACAGTCGGCCTTATCAAAGAGTGTTTTTTAATTTTAACTAAATCTGTTTTTTTTATTTTCTACATTTACGCTCCGTACGCATTAGTTGCATTTAAACGTTTTTTTTATTTTGTGTTGTTTTTTTTCTCTTTCTTTCTGCTTTTCCTTCTTACAATTTTGTTTCGTGCTTTTAAAGGAAAACAACCAAAAACGTTCGTAACTTATTAATTACTATTGTATACAGACGGAGTTTTTTTTTGTTGTTTTTTAAATCTGTTCAACATATACCCAATTTTTCTTGACATATTTAAAAAACTAATGGCTTTTACAATTAAATCTTGTCACTTCCAAATACTGTACGCACAGTGCGGAAATTGCGTAATCAATTGCAAGGTGTGGCCTCGTTTTCCTTCTGGAGATAATCATTTAATTTTAAAATAAGTAGTGATACCTCCTATTTAACAAGTGTACTTGTAGGGTGTCTAGTTCGTGTAACGAGATACCTCATTATTATTTTGTAATTGTGCGTTAGTAATTTTATTCTTGAACGTATTTTCGAGTAATTACTAATGTTCTTTATGCAAGCGTGAAGTATGAATGAAGATTTATGGAAGCGTGTTAACAAGTGCTTAGTTCTGCGGATTTTATTTCATTTAGATGACATAAAATCCTTGACCACGCGCCGGGGTATTGTAACGTAGATACGTTACGTAACCTAGGTTACATTTATAAAATTAAATTAGATTGATAAATAACTTATAACACTTTAATATTATGTTTACAAAACTGTTCCTTCTTATTGCGACTCACTGTACCACAGTATAAGAACAGTAGTGAATCTTCATAGAAATGTGCCGCTGCCGGCTTGAATGTGTGCGTGCGCGCCGGGCGCCGTGTACGCACGCGCTGCCACGCACACATTAGCATAATATACGGGGGAATACGGTGGCGGCAGTGTGGGCCGTACCGCGACTGTGATCGCGCGCATTCGAGTACGCTACCCGCCCGCTCGCATTTGTCTGCTCTGACGGTACGCCTTAATTTTTTTGATCATGACTATGAACAGAGGCAATAGTATAAGTAAGGTACTAGATTGAAAAGCTTGATTATATCACTATTGTATACAATACTTTTTCTACGAATCAACAAAAATAATACTTTAAACTAGTAGAATCATACAAACAAACCAAACCAAAAGTATACAGCTAAGATCCGGGAGCAGCCGCGATACCTTCATAATACTGGTACGCGCCCCGGCCGCCGCGTTGGTTGGTCAATGACACCTTCTCGTAACTCATGAGGCCCTGGTACTTGCTCCGCGCTAAATTCAATTTTTAGACAGTTGTTTTCTCGATTTTGGCCACCGTAGCCTATGGAGACTAACAAGCAACACTAAGTGGTTTTCGTAGTCTATGGATGTTGCTATATTAAGGGTGTCACATGCGCGTTTCTGATTTATCAACCAATTGTTTCTACTATACAACCTAAAATTAATAATTAATTTGAGCTATGGTTTTGTTTCGCCCTCTTGACCGCGGCGAGCTGTAATTGGTCATTTTCATTATAGTTGACTAAACTGTATCGAAATGAATATTATAGTTGAGTTGGGAGCCCGTACATTAAAAATACCCATTTGCAGTTTGGTATAAGAAATCTTAATTCAAAAATTACAGTCGTACAGTAGAAAAAAAATATAGTGTCTCAATAACGACTCCTCAAACCCGGACTTGTCATTCTTCATAATACCTACTTGCCCATGCTTCCCTAAAACCTTTTTACTAAATTTATACGTAAGGATGAGAATTTACTTTACTTTAACCGCTAACAATAAAGCGTTCCGAACATGCAGAAACCAGAGGATTTTTTTCTGTATCGAATTTATAATTTTTTTAATAACTGCCATTTCCTAATGTTAATATTTAATAAGCGTTTTATATATACTTCATTTCTGAATTGATAGAACATTTCATTATATTATAATAAATAGAAACGTGAGTGCTACTCATAATACGCAAATAAAATTTAACTAAAAATAAAAGTGACAACCCTAAGTGCCAACGCAAGAGTAGGCAAATAACTTGCCGAGCGGCCTTAGATTCACTACTGTTCTTAGTGTACTGTGACTGTACTTCGTGCAACACTGTTTTGTTCCATAGTCTAATAAAACATGGTCTTCCATTCCCAGAGTGACACGGGCCTACGTCACAACAACATGGCCGCTATATATAGCGCTATCGCATATTATCATATAGCGCTGTCGCATGATGACGTAGGCCCGTGTCAGTTAGGTGACCTAGAAAAGACGGGAATGGAGTACCAGGCGGAGTATATTATTATACCATGTTTTGTTCGAAGTAAACCGGCTAGCGGCGTCCCCGTCCCGCGGACTCTCTCTCCGCGCGGGCCCGCGCGCGAGTCGATCAGAGTCAGGACAGATCTAGCTTTCGTCGCCGGCGCACGCTCGCTTGCCCTCGCGCAGCGACGTCTGTCGTGCCCGGCGAGAATTCATTTGTTCGATTGTATTTATTCATTCCGTTCCTGCACTCATTTAGTGCAAATGGAATTATTTTTTAGTGTTAAAAATCCCCTTTGGGTAAGTGTTGAACATTTCTTACGCTTATTCTAAGCAGGTAGATTTAAATGTTATTTCTAACGGCTATTTCGCTATGCTACTTCTTTGTGTGATTTTGCTTGCCACTTAATTCAAGTACTCTTGCATTCATTCCACTCTTATTACATCTCGTTTTAATTGCTAAATTGTGTTTCTTTAAAGTCTATGAGTTAGTTTATTTTCCAGTAATTTATAATTCAAAATTTGACCGTTACATTCTATACTCAGTTTTGTTTTAAAGCTTGTTCATTTAAACTTAGCATCAGTGTAAAGTGTAAACTCCGTCTGACTGTACCATTCCGCACTTCACCAAACTTTCACCATCATCATCACGCAGTACTGCTTCTTGCTTTGCTTCTTGCCGTGCCGGGTACAGTCAGCGGAGACTTATTAAGAGCTTTTCCTCACACAATGGAAATAAATTCCAGGGAGCCTAGTTACGGCTAAGACCGTAACCGTGAAGACCAGCCGGCAGTTCCTGAGCGGCCCCAGCTGACGTCCCTCAGCTCGTCCGTCTCCTAACCCGCAGTGGCTCCGGCAGCTTCAGGGGGAGTACTTGCGTGGTGGAACTGTCCTCGGAGCAAAATCAGTACCGGCCTTGAACCCTACCCTACGACCTATTCGTGTGCTTGCGGCGGAGAATAAAATTAGTTACTTTTCTCTTTGTTTAATTTCCTCTCCGCCTACCCGTAGCACCCTTCTCCATCATCAGATCAGCTCGATGGTACCATAATAGTGCATTGTCATCCGATTTATACATGCATGCAAAATTTCAGCTCAATCGGAAACCGGGAAGTGGATCAAGTTTAACTTGCAAGATTTGATTACACACAGACAGACAGACAGACAGACAGACAGACAACAGTCAGGTGAAACTAAATAAAAGCTTGCACCAGCTGTGGTCACGGAAAGACTTACGTCCCAACAAATGTCAACAGAGATATTAATAAAACACCACGGAATTAAAGGTAAAAACAATGAAATTATATCGCGGTAGACCCGTTTGTGCAATTAAATATGTGTACCTACAAAACGCGAGAGTTTAAAGTGTTATAAATAAAAGCTTGTAAAATAGGCGATATTATATGATTTGTGTAATGTAAAATACATGCGTTTCATGTATCTATTTTCTTTTTTACCTACTTTAGCTTTTTTTGTATGATTTATATAATATAAAATACTTCAGTATTTTTAAGGGCATCGTCACCAGGTTTCACGTCATAGGTTTTTAAGAGGCGAATGCTGAATGAAAGAAAACAATAGCAAACGAAAAAGTGGAACTGCAATCGGAATTTCACCCGGCAGCGGTAAACTTCAAAAGTAAACTCCTTTTATGGATATCTGATACTGAAATTACCTTTCGTATGTCCTCTGTTCAACCGTTTACGTCGAGGACAAAAGGAAGGTTATGATTTAAGTCTGCGTATACAGGTTATTTTATCAACTCTGAGAGAAAACCCGTGGTTTACAACCCTTAGCCAAATTTCACGAAAGCACGAAAAAATGGCTCTCCCATACAAAAAATCTACATCTGATCAGCTGAAATGTATGATTCAGCCTATTTTTTTAAAATACCTGTAATATATGATACAATTTCAATAATAGGAATTTAACTAGATAGATATTGTGGTAACGAAACTGGGAAAAATAATAAGCTCATTTTCGAATTTATAAACGTTCCGTATCATTAGAAAATCCGAGGCAGGAAAGAAGCAAGAACATGCGCGTTTAATAAAAAAGATATTAAATCCTATTATGTGCCACTTACTTATATACCTACGTACTTATGTAAAGAAAGAGAAGAGTCGTCGAATTTATTGGGCCCAATACATTCCACGACTGTTCTCTTTCCGCACAGACTCTATATGTGCCTTTATCGATACCTTACAGTCCTATTACGTGAAAGGATTTTTTTGTTTGACACTGACACATTCGCTAGCGTGTGCGTAATTTACTTTCTATGCATCTCGCTCGTCACACATTAATGCGAGCGAGCTGTATAGAAAGTAAGTTACGCAGACGTTAGCGAATATGTCAGTTTGACACTGCTAAGGCAGTCATGGTACGAACGTTGTTTTTTGGCAACTATTTTGACTTCGGGCGTAAAATGCTATTTTTATTCCTGTGACATAATCCAGAGCACTAAATTTATACCACGTGTTAGTTTTCAGAAGTTAATAGCGCGTGCGCGAAGTTTTCGTTTCGAATTACGGCAATATTCGACAACGATAGGAAACAGATTCGGGCACGTAATACAGGGAATCCTTTTCTGAATATTATCTGTAACAGTCAAGGCCAGATCCAGCTTTATGGTCAGAGGGGGGGGGGGGATCACCTGGTCAAATTCTAGAAGACAGTTTTTCGCAAATAAAACATTGTAACGTATTTATTGTACCTAATATAGACCCAGCCCAGGGTTCGGGGGTCTAATCCTAAATAATAATTAATAATGATATGAAAATTTCGACCCACGAGAGGACGTATTATTGAGTGTGTGATCAAATGCCACAATGGCGGTTGTAACATGTGGTTCCTGAACACATCACAGAGATATATACTGTGTGTAGATAAAGCAATGCATGTAACTGTACATAATTAGGCATTAAACCACTCGTGTGATATTTTTATGAAACTCGCTTTCAACTCGTTTCATAAACATTCATATTTTAATACCATCATTATGTAGCGGTCACAGTAATTACTATTGTGGTGCAATCCTTTTGACATGACATCTAAAGGGGCCCACAGATTCGCCGGACGATAATATATAGGTAGGTAGTATATCAACCTGCCAGTTATACACAAAAGGTGACAGTTCCGAACTGACAGGCTGATATCCAGTACCGTCTTTACCATAAGGGCACACGGGGCCCGTGCCCAGGGCCCCCGTCCTCAGGGGGCCCCCAAGGACAGACAGTAACAGTATATTTGATTACCCACAATAAATAGAAGATCATAGTAGAAAAATGTTAGTTTAATTAGCTTTCTTTACTTTCCAAAAGGGCCCTAAATTCTTATGTGCCCAGGGGCCCCAGCATAGCTTAAGACGGCCATGCTGATATCGTCCGTCCGTCCGTCCGGCGATCTGGTAATCAGTGGGCCCCTTTAAGAATATCAACAACCCAACAGTTGTTCTACTTTGAACTGATGCATCTGTCGGCCTATAGCCCCCGGCTGAGGGGGTTGTACAAAGGTTAGATCAATTGATACAACACAATGCGTAATACAAGCATAACAAGCCGTTTGTGGCGATGATAATTAGGATGTCAGGATATAGGAAGATCGCGAGGTTTGCCCAGGCACTTGAAGGACTCATGAACCAACCAAAACTGTGTTAAAATCAAAATATTAATCTTTTGGCATTCATGCTATGCCCAAATATTTTGACATCCATGTGGTATCATTAGATTCGTATGGAGTACGGAAAAAATATTAAAAATATATATATTTTGTGTTAGCACTTTCATTCATAAAATGGTTCAAGTCTCCCGCATCGTTTTCGAATCTTGATGGGTAGGTAATAGATATATTACTTAGGTATAATGAATAATATTTGAAGCAAACTAGAAATTAAAGCTTATTTTGAAATCCAAACCTTTCAAATTCAACTTTTTAGGACTTATACGCGATTAGCCGCGAAGGGTCTCATTGTCACTCTGCCAAGGTACAAAATGGTACAGTAATAAATTCTTTGACCTGATACAAGTACATGCTGCTTACATATTTACTAGGATCATAACCCTTATTTTTGCTGTAGTCGGTCGACTAAACCTGAAATAAGCTGCAGATTCCTGCAACAGACCTGCAGATTCCTGCAGATTCCTGCAGCAGACCTGTCCACACGTATTGGCTCGCCTTTCCTGTGGGATAAGACAGTGTAGCCAAGAGGGTAATGCAGATGCTGGGCATCCCTGTGTTTCCTTAATTCCGTCCCAGGCGGTGTAATGTATGTTACACCATAAATCGTCTGAAATAGACGCAAAGGCCAATGATGATGCGGTCGATTAGGACGGATCTTTTATTCAGCTAACGTGTTTATTGTCGGGATGATCGCGCTTACTCAGCAGATTTGTTTAGCTTTATAAACGTTCCAATAAGGTTTTAAGACATTCTCATTTATCTAGATAAAGAGTAAACGGCGAGTTTACATAGATTAACGGGTTTTAATGGTTTTAACACAGCTGGAGAGGCGGAGAAGTAAAACTCGATTGTTACCGGCTTGCCAAATTTATAGTTAAAGATCGGCATCTTGTGAATTGTGCCTAATATGGGTGCTTTACAATTCCAAGTAAATACAGATACAGATCATTTACCATCGTATTTTCACGGAAACGCACGACCGTGTTATGCTATGTCAGTCAGTCTCAGTACAAAAAGTACTGAAGATGACTGAATTAGCATGACAAATACGAACGTTTCCGAAAAAATATCGTGCACTTGCTATCAAAATCGTTGCAGACTTTTCTTGCTGTAACTGTAACTTGTGTTCCGAGCATTTCCCTCTACAACTTTTGGAGCATTCGTTGCCTGACCTAAGTAGCTTATTGAATTTCTTTAAAAACTTTTCTGTAAAAGGTTGACGGGTGTTGGGTGTTTATATGGTTTCGGTCGATTATTATCATTTGCATTGCCCATGATGACTTACTAGAATTACGAGCACACGAGACACTAATAGTAGTTTGACAAACCTTGGTTTTCAAGAGGTATTTTATATTGACATTTGCTGTCACAAATTTGCTGTCAGATTTAGTCGCAAACCGCACGCAAAGTGCACACAAATGTGTCGACACCTTGTTACGGAAAAGTGTAGACACGGCGACGACACTTTGTTTAGAAACAATTCTAGACACATTGTGTGGACTCTGTTACGACACATCTGACATTTAGTTACCACTTTGTGATTCTGCGACTGGAATGGTTATATGGGTCTAGTGATGATATTTAAATAACTGTTCCAAATTTTAGGTATCTACGTCAAAAGGTCTCTGAAAAAAACGCATTTAATCGATCTTCAAGAGCGAAGTGATCCCATAAAGGTGAACAATTTTTTTTACACAGCACTAAAAACCGAACGTCAAACACATTGTCCCATGATTTATTGATAAATCCGACGAAAGCTCCCTTCATAAATAAATTTATTTACAAGTATTTTAACACGTTTTTTCGTCTCGGTCCACGAATGTGTATAAACCTAAGTAATCAATCATTCGGAAACAAGATATTAGGGTGGCGTCACATCATCATTTATTTATTTATTTACGGAGGGTCGCGGGGCGTGGATTACCACGTACAGACTCCGTTATTCAGCACTAGCGACCCTATCCCGGCATCGCACGAGTTACACAAAACCTTAACAAATTACACCTAAACCTTCATCAAGAATCACTCTATTGATAGGTGAAAGCCGCATGAAAATCCGTTCAGTAGTTTTTAAGTTTATCGCTAACATACATCATGCATACAAATAGACAGACGCGGCGGGAGACTTTGTTCTATAAAGTGTAGTGACATCATCAGGTGACATGTTGACACTACCTATATTTAAAATATCTGGGAGATCGAGCTTTGCTCAGCAAACATGTAAAAACTCAAAAATGCGCGTTTTTTCAGAGATAAGACCAAGCGAGATCGATTTTTCGCCCCCGAAAACCCCCATATAGCAAATTTCATCGAAATCGTTACAGCTGTTTCCAAGATCCCCGATATATACATAAATAAGCAAGAATTGCTTGTTTAAAGGCATTAGATTAGATATATGTACATTTTAAATTAAGTATACCCCTACGTATGTTGACACTATCAATATTTAAATGATAATAATAAAAACATATCGTGACTCGCATAACTATTTCATTTAATCACTGTATCCAGCGGGCGCAGCACGGTTCTATTTTTATCGACTATCACTATGCACGTCCCTTTTGCACTTACATACTTGTTAGAACGTGACAGGCATGGTGACAAGGGATAAAAACGCGACCGTGCTACGCCGCCAGGACTATAAAAAATGTCTACATTAGCCAGTATTTCTTCGAGACAACGAGTGTAATTTTCAAGCTTATAGTTCGTTTTTTTTAGCATTAGAAAGAACTTGTAAGAAGGTAAGCGATCTTGACATGTCTTTTAATTGAAAAACGCTTTTTAAAAATCAATAACTATTACTTATGAAAGCAGAAGAATATAAAAGATCGTATTAGATTCATAATTGTACATATTTGCCGTAACTTATTTTTAAAATGTGTTTTTCAATTAAAAGACACATCAAGATTGTTTACCTTATTTCTAATGCTAAAATTAAGAAACGAACTATAGTAAATAACAATACTCATCTATACGTAAATATTCTGGGAACGAGGGGCTTTGGGATTCTTTCGACGTTCTTGCACATTCAATAAAGGGAAAGAAACACTTTAAGAATGTATGGAGTTTGGGGAGTTTGATAGTTTGTTTTTAGTTTGCAAGTTTTAGAGAATCTTGGACCTTTTTAATGTTGCAAGGAACCAGGCTAGCACATGATTGGCGCGACAGTATCTCGCGGCGAGATAGACTACCCGTCCCTCTTTTGTTAACATAGAAAAATACGGGTAGTCTATCTCGCCGCGAGATACTGTCGCGCCAATCATGTGCTTGGCCTACAGTGCGGCATTTCTGGTTTATAACTACCTATCTACCTAAAAATTTATGATAATATATAAAGTTAAAGTAAGTAGGACGTAAAGGCTTCGTCACACAGGCGCGTTTTCCGGGCGGGGCGTGAGCGGGTCGCTCCGGTTTTACAGTATATAAAATGCTCACGCCCCGCCCGGAAAACGCGCCTGTGTGACGGAACCTTAAGCGTCATGAAAAATAATATTTGACCAAGTTTTTGAGTTAGCATCCTAATTAGGAACAAAGAGAATTTAGTAAAGAGGCGTATTGTCAAAGTAAATTTTGTAGTCACAGTATTTGTAGCCATCTTTCAACACAGGATTATAAGTTTAAGAACGCCATTAGACTTTGATCCTTGTTCCTTCACTGATATGTGTTAAATTTGTTAAATAGGTATCAGACGGTGTCGCCATCTACACGAGTATAGGCCAAAGGTACTTAGGGCGCCATCTTTTCGAGCATACATTTTTCTTGCTTTTCGGAGGCACGTTTTTTTCTTAAAATTTATTTATCTTACCTTTAAGTAAGGTGTAATTACGGTAAATTTGGTTAGTCGACCTAAATCATAGATTTCTTATCTGTATCTGTTCGAATTGGAACTGTCAACGGCTCTGTTATTTATTTTGGTTATTTTTTATAATATCATAATGATATTATTACGCGAAAAGCACTAAAGCATTTCAAAAGAAGTTCCATAACTCATACCTGTGATAAAGTAGGTACCAACAAATTGCCGAATGACATTACAAAAAAACCCTGACAAGTGCGAGTCGGACTCGCGCACGAACGGTTCCGTACCATTACGCAAAAAACGACAAAAAAATCACGTTTATTGTATGGGAGCCCCATTTAAATATTTATTTTATTATGTTTTTAGTGTTTGTTGTTATAGCTATAAAATAGTTTTAGATTTTAATTAGTTACGTTTTACGACATTTTCATTTGATTTCTATTTTATTTTATTTTTGACATTATTGATTCACAATTTACTATTATTTTTATTATTCTTTAAATATTGTTTGTATACACTTGACGATCTTTTTGTGAGTTTCTGCTATTTTTAAGGAAGAATAACATGTAAATTTTCAATCAGAAATAAATATTATCTATCTATCTATCTAGCGGCAATAGAAATACCTACATCATCTGTGAAAATTTCAACTGTCTAGCTAGCACCGTTCGTGAGATACAGCCTGTTGACAGACAGACAGACAGTGGAGTGTTAGTAATAGGGTCCCGTTTTTACCCTTTGGGTACGGAACCCTAAACATGAGATATCACCTTCAATGAATAAAATTGCGATAACGCCGACTCACACTTTACCAATTTCTTCATCAATTTCCCGCCATAAGTGATACCCGTCGATAATAGGTTTTACTGCCTGCAAATAGTGCATTTCATCCCCCTAACCATACATTACAGGTGTATGTATGTGTGTGTTTGTGTATGTATGTATGAGTTACGTAGGGGAAGCGTAATGACGTCATATCGAAGACGATTGCGTATAGGCCGTAGGACGATTGCGTAAACGCGTTCGGTCAAATCATAATTTCGGGGTTTTAATAATCTACTTTAAAGTTTTCGGAGATGAGATAGATAACCATTTTTAAGTAAAAGCGAAGGAATCAGTTACCTTACCGTGTTGACTTTTAGTCGTCATAATCTTCGTAAACTCGTTCAATTGTCAACCTTATTGTTATGCAATAAGTTTCAAATTCACACGGGGGCTACTCCCCCCCCCCCCTCCCCCCCTTCAATTCCTCTCCCCAACCACAATATCCCCGCAACTCACGCGTGATATTTCAAGTATTTTTTCCCAATTAACATTTTCCACCCTCACTATTGCGTTCCGCAAAATCTATTTCTTCTTCCCCTCAATTGCACCCTAGCGATGATCGCCTAACAAGGGTGGAACGCACAGACATATAATATAAATAGACTTCGCATGTGTACTAATGTTAGTTGCAGGCCACTATTTGAATAATTATGGAAACGCTTGTGTTTATTTCTGGTGGGCGACTTTTTGTTTCTATACAGGGTAATTTTCATAGTCTTAAACGACTTTTGGTATGTTGCAAACCAGGAAACTGCATTTTTTCGTTTTTTGGAGGATGCTAGAGGGAATGTCCAGAAAGCGTGACCACCAGCGGCTTAATGGGCTAGGTGCCAATTTTATGGTTGTATCGATCGTTCCTGCGGCCAAAAAGCTAAAATCGAAATTTCCTTATCTGTCGCTCTATTGGATACATATAGGCATTACGCAGCTGCCACGTAAAGTAAGGAATATAAAGAAATATTGCTAAGTAATTTGACTATATTTAAATACTTTTCGAAGATACTACATGAAAACGTAGGTTCGTATCCTACCCACTGCGCCATGTAGGATCTTCAATAAAACACTTGATAAACTTGTTCTTGTATTTGTTTTATAGTTAGTAGCTTCTTAATATTAATTACAATAATTACAATTGTATGTTATACAGCACATCCGTTTGTCTATACCTAGTTCGTTTTTTTTAGCATTAGAAAAAAGGTAAACAATCTTGACGTGTCTTTTTATTGAAAAACCGTTTTGAAAAATAAGTCACGGCAAATATGTAACAATTATGAATCATATACGATTATTTATATTCTTTTGCTTTCATAAGTAATAGTTACTGATTTTAAAAAAGCGTTTTTCAATGAAAAGACACGTCAAGATCGCGTAGTCTTTTTCTAATGCTAAAAAAACGAACTATATTAGTCATGAGATAGGTAAAAGAGAGAGAGAGAGAGAGAGAGAGAGCTGTCAAAGTGACAGCCATAGATAACATATTTTTAAGAGTGCTTTCCTAAACGTTACTCCCCTACAATACAGTTGTCATTACATGTATTCATTCGTAGTGGGTTCGATGGGATGTCTACTTAAATATGTCTGTGCTACAATAAATGAGCCGAATGGTACCGCTGAGACCTTATAAATCTCACTTTTTACTAATTATCTTAGTTTTAGTAATAAATATTATTAAATATGGCAAGTGTACTATTAATTTATCCTTATTTTATGTCTGTAATTTTTTAAATAGGTGTCTCACTTAGGGCTAGTTTATTAAAATTGAGGTATTCATTAAGGATTACTCACATCACGCTACCCGGCTAATTTCTATTTCTATTTCCGGCCCGGCCCCAGCCCGGTCTAGCGTGAGTCATCCTTTATTTCAAAAATGTCATAATATTATCTCTATTTCAAACATTGTGAGGAAACCTGCATAGTTGCATACATCCGCGATTCAAAGGTGTACTTGAAGTCCCCAACCCGCATTGTGCCACCGTGGTGCCACCATAAACCAAAGAGGCCTGTGCCCAGCACATTAGAACATATTTAGGCAGAATTCTTATTCTTTCAAACAAAGCTAGAAAATATCGTTATTTTACATTAGAATTATAAATTTACTAGTGACCTGCCCCGGCTTCGCACGGGTTAACAAATTATATACTTAAACCTTCCTCAACAATCAATCTATCGATAGGTGAAAAGCGCATGAAAATCCGTTCAGTAGTTTTTGAGTTTATCGCGAACATACAAACACACAAACAGACAGACGCGGCTGGGGAGACTTTGGTGGTTGGAGGTGTAATTATAAAATTAACACGCTAAAATAATAACATACCGACAGTGGGAATTTCAAATGTCGTAAGGGACATGTTGTCGTATGTCCCTTACGACATTTGAAATTTCCACCGTACAATCATAGATTCCCAGTATTCCCACCCTATCGGCTGAATGCTCGGCGTCGAAATGCCAGAATCGACACTAATTATCGCCGAAATTCGTCTATCCCGAACAAATGCTAATTATAGCCGAAATATTCGTCTATCCTGAACAAATGCTTTCGCTGATTGCAATCAAATATTCTCTCATTACTAATACTTGGTTCTAAAAGGGTCTAATGATCAATAGTAGGTACAGCGGTATCCAGACGAGATGATGAAATCGACCGATTTGATCAGAAATGAAATTGGCGTCAATCTCCAATTTAATCACCAATTTTAGATTTATGGTGATATTAGAGCCCTCTAAATTGAAAAAAGTGCCCCAGAACGAAAATACTGGCGTCACAAATTCGTATTCATGCGTCCGCACCTCATTTTATCGGTAATATCGGTCATTACCGGCGGTTGAATTCGGTAAGCCAAATTGACGATTGCGTCCGCACGTCCTGTATCGATCGGGCAATTTAATCAGATTGGCGAAAAATTGACTAGTCTGGATATGCCTTATATATACTATGGCCAAAGAGAATTCTAAATAGAGGCGGATTCTCAAAGTAAATTATGTAGTCACGGTAAATTTACTGCCATCTTTCGACAGATGTTAAAAACTTTTAGAACGCCATGTGACTTTGATCCTTATTCTTTCACAGATATGTGTTAAATTTGTTAAATATCAAAGAGTGTCGTCATCTACTCAAGACTAGGCCAAAGGTATGGCGCCATCGCTCGAAAAGATGGAACCATACCTTCGGTCTAATATTCAAATCCTTGTGATGTACAGTCGCCATCAGATATATCGGAGCGGCCAAGGTGCTCACAAATATCGGAACACGCCTCTATTGTCAGGGCGTTAGAGCGCGTGTTCAGATATTGTGAACACCTTGGCCGCTCCGATATATCTGATGGCGACTGTACAGTCACCACATGAGATTGTTATGCCATTTAGGATCACATGCATGCACCATCCCACTAACCTGGGGTTAACCGGTTAAACCTGTAGTTGCCATGGCAACCAGTACAATTTGACACTAGGTTAACGGTTTAACCGGTTAACCCCGGGTTATTCGGATGGTGCAAGTGGCACTTAGGGTTCTTGCTAAGTATTGACCAACCAATTTAGCTAGGACCCAATGGCGCAACAATCGCGGAGCGTGATGGTACTTTACGTCTATTTCGAAACACGACAGATCGTTATTAAAACGGATAACGCTTGCTTGGTATTTGATCGTTCGTCGATCTGTGAAACTATTTGCTAATTAATAATTTACCTGATTATCTAACAGAAGAATTCGATGCATTAATGTAAAGAATTAGCATTGTAAATACACCTATTCATATTATGCTTTGCTGTTCAATTTGCAAGATTAAAGTTGACAATGTTGAATCTGTCATTATCATGAAATATGTATTCATAATTATATAATTAATGTCTGTCTGTCTGTTACCTCTTCACGCTTAAAAACCGCTGAACCGATTTAGTTGAAATTGGGTATAGAGATAGTTTGAGGCCCGGGAAAGAACATAGGATAGTTAGACGAAGTAGCGGACAGAAGCCAGTTATAAAATGTAAAATCCACCATTGTAGTGTTTATTGACCGAAGCGAAGCGAAGGTCTACGTTTTGACTCGGGCATTTTGCTTTCGTATGTCCGGATGTTCTCCTCTACAGGTCGCAATTCTTAACCGATTCTCGTGAAATTTTGTGACCGAATTTTATGACTAAATAAAATTTTTTTGTCAATCCGGTTCTTGGAAATTTTTAAAAATGGCGGAGTCGTGATACCTGGCGCCTAAACAAATAGTCGTATCGATATCATAAGACTTTTTTCTTTTTGAAACATGTTTACAGAGTTAATAGCAAAAAATGCAGAAAAAAATTATCGCTGGTTTAGGCGGTATTTAGATATTTAATTTTAACTAATTTTAATTTGAGAAGGAGTAGCTAAATTTCGTCAACCCGTCTAAGAACTATTTGGCTCAGTTTGTAAACGTTCGCTTTTTCTGTTTGCACAGAGGGTCTGGGTTCGATCCCCAGTAATTGTATGCTGGGATATTATAACTTTTTGTATTTTTTTACACATAAATTTCGTATTGTTTTTCTTTAATTTACTATACACCGTGTTTTTATTGAATTCCGTTAACTTCGGGGTATAGTTAAGTACGTTTATAAGAACTAAATGGCATAGTTAATTTTCAAAAAAAAATTTTTTTTTGTTTTCTTTTTTGTTTTTTTTTTGTTTAAAAAGTAATTAAATGTAGCATATAGCGTTGTTGTAACACGGGCATTACATTTAACTCAACCAAACAATTGAAATCTGTGACATATCAATGTCATTTCGTACATCAATCGACCGAGATTGTACTTAAGTTTAGTAGCAAATGTATGAACTCATTCTAAACACTAATCAATATGTAAGCCGGCCCTAAGGCAAGTGTACACGCTTATAGAGGCCTTATAGTAAAAAAATAAATTATGGATTATCTCCGAAATGGACTTAATTAGAACATCGGTGTCTTTGAGAAAGTTACTTGATTTAAGCTCAGGAATGCACCCTTGAAATTAACGGAATCAAAAAAAACACGGTGTATTTAAAGCTCTTAGCACCATGTTATTTCAAGCTCTGCTCGCGAGGTCTACAGCTCACAGAGCCACTAGTATTTAGTCTGTATCTTTATTAGGTATTTAGATAAAAGTAAACAAACAATTTATACATTTTTGGGTAGTTATAACATTTATAGGTTATTACAAAACCGCCTGGATCAGTCACTGAACGACCTGACTTTAACGTACATTATTTGATCGTGTAATGTTTTCATCTACCCTCAACTGGCTTAACGAGCCATTTGAGGGTAGATTTTATTTACTTTTATTTAAATACCTAAAGATACAGAGTATATTGTTGTCTGTTTGTCCCCAGATGAGGCGTTGGGCGAGGCGGCGTGGCTGAGCGCGATGGAAGGCAGCTATCTCGTTCTCGCCGCGCTGCTCATCGCGGCGCGAGCGCAGAACACCAGAAGTAAGTTCAGACCTAGGTACCGTCTACCGGCAACCATAGGTTTAGAATTAGCGTAGACACTAGTTATTACCATGGTATAATAATATACTCCGCCTGGTACTCCATTCCCGTCTTTTCTAGGTCACCTAACTGACACGGGCTTACGTCATCATGCGACAGCGCTATATGATAATATGCGATAGCGCTATATATAGCGGCCATGTTGTTGTGACGTAGCCCCGTGTCACTCTGGGAATGGAAGACCATGTTTTATTAGACTATGGTACCATCTACCGGCAACCATAGGTTTAGAATTAGCGTAGACACTAGTTATTACGAAAGCGACTGCCATCTGACTATCCAACCCAGAAGGAAAACTAGGCCTTTTTGGGATTAGTCCGATTTCCTCAAATATTTTCCTTCACCGAAAAGCGAATGGTAAACATTGACATATCTTAGGGACTGGCCTTACGGGCAAGAATAATGACTATAATGAGGCATGACAGGGGCCATGCAGTATAGCGGTGTGACACCGCTACAACGCGATTGGTTGATGAGTTCGCATCACACGCGCGATTGGTTGATGAGTTTGCACCACGCGCGCTATTGGTCGCAACTAGTTGCGTTAAACTGCACGATTGGCTGGAATTCGTGAGTGACACCGCTGAACTAGTACCATTTTTTCGTGCCCGTAAGGCCAGTCCTTAGATATATACGTCAATATGGTAAATATCAAATGAATATACATAATACATAAGTTCCGAAGAACTCATTGATACAAGCCGAGGTTATACCCGCAACCTCCAGATTAACAGTCGCACGCTTTTACCGCTAGGCTACCAGCACTCTTCATACACATACCTACCATCTACTTATTCACATAGAATTCTACTAGGTACTAGTAATGAATGAATGAATGAATAATATTTATTTCAGGACTAGTCCCATATTATGTTAGTAACAAGTTTATACTACTTAAATTTAGTGTTAGTGCAAAACAACATAAATAAAATTTAACAAATAAAACTTATAACCTACCTACGTGGAGCGCGATACATGGAGCTGTGTCCATCTCCGCATCAGCGCGGAATCCCAGCGGTCCGCGAACGCGCTCAGGAGCCCGTTGGTGCTGCAGCGAACTCGGGCTAGCAGGGAGGCGCACCGCTTGCGCATTATGGCAGCAAAATCGTCGTAATATAAAAACAAACGGCTCGATTCGGGAAATGAATTAGAGATTCACTAGATATGAAATAGTAAAGATATGTGACGTTCTGCGGCAAAAGGTACCTTATGGCGGCTGGTGCCGCGATTCGGGAAATGAATTAGAGATTCACTAGGGGTGCATTACATTTATTATAATTAATTTTCATATATTATAGTTTGATATATCGTTATTTTGAATAACGTAATAAATGGCATACTACCGTAATACCTAATTAACGGAATGTATAATATTATTATTGGTATAATGGTCATAAGGTATATTTACACTTCGTCTAATATACATTGTCATAATTATTACATACTCTAAAGCATATTATTTGTTATAACAAGTGACATCACATAATTATTTGTGTGGCATAATAGTTGCATGACATAAATGGGTTAGGTTAGGTTGGAACTGCGACTCCGCATAAACGAATAACTACATAACAAAAGGAGGGGTAGGTTAGGTTAGAACTTTGACCCTCCCTAGAATAAATACTCTAGCAAAAAAGTGGTTTAGGTTAGGTTTGAACTGCGGCCCCCGCAGAACGAAAACCGTGAAAAAATTGGTTAGGTTAGGTTAGGTTAGGTTAGAACTGCGACTATTCTAGGGAATAAAATAGCTAGCAAAAGCAGTAGGCTTGCGTACTAGACGTACTAGTTATAATAAGTATGTAAAACTTTACGTTATCAGTAAATGAAATAGGACAAAAAATGTTATACAATATATGTATTTATACTTGATACAATTGTATGAAGTATTACGTTATACAAAAATATAATATAACAAATGTCATTATAAAACATGTATATATATACTATTTGAACATTATATTACATTAGGCATTATATTATTGACAGTTTAGATGAAATCACAATATAATAAAGGAAACGTATAATAAAAATTACATTATAACATACAATAATATATCAAATGGCGTTATAACAAATGTATGATAGTTTTTTTATAATTATATTAAGCATTACACACCCATTCACTAGATATGAAATAGTAAAGATATGTGACGTTCCACGGAAAAAGGTACCTTATGGCGGCTGGCGCTTACGTCGCATAGAGCCGCAATAATATTGGAGTGGCGTTAATAATAGCGTAAGCGCCAACCGCCAGAAGGTACCTTTACCCGTGAGACGTCACATTTACTATATCGTATCTAGTTAATCTCTAATTCATTTCCCGAATCGCGCCGAAAGCTATGATAATTTCCGTACATCTACCTCAACCTCAATCTACCTACATTCTTTCACAAAGACTATCGAGCGATGACGTCACCGCCGCCATCTTGGCCGGAACCGCCGCCGGCGACCGGAAGCCGTGTAAACGCGCTAGTGCTGCCAGTACGTGTCGGTATTATGTTGTTTTGTTATTAGGCCGTTTCCGGTGTAGTTTTTGGTACGGGAAATGATTTCGGGGTCTCGCACATCTCACTTACATATTATATTTTGTTTTTATGGCGTTTATTTTGCCTTTTGGCACTTTGTATGTCCGTTGAGAAAATATTGTTTAGTTTGTGATTGTTTGTGGTTGTGTGACTAAGAGCTAACGAAACCTGTATAGTTGACCGAAACGTTAGCGAATGTCTCCGTTTTAACTTGGGAAAAATGTTCTACTCTGCAGGTCACATTACTCAACGGATTCTCGTGAAATTTTGTGAGCAAGTTCGGGGGTTAGATTATTTTTTCTGTCGTTTCGTTTTTTCTACAATGTTCAAAATGGTAGAAATTGGCCTAAAGGACTTAAGCGGGGTATGATCTATGGCACTTAAGACTATTGTGAGTTCACTGTGATAATGATTCAACGAAGTTATATTTTTTTTTGTCTGCAGCTCACAGAGCCACTAGTATGTATAAAACCTATAACATACAGGCGTACCGGACTGCATACTCGTACTTATTTAAGTGAGACAAAGCCAATTAATGTCCAGTTATCCAGGTTTCACTGTATACATATTTAGGCGCTTTTCCAAGTAAAATCGATTTCAAATCAAGTTCACATTTTTAAAGCTCGAATATGGTTGCTAGACAATTACTCCGCGTTAAATAAGTTAAACAAAATGGCGGCCGGCGCCTCACTTCCGGTGGCGGCCATATTTATTACTTCCGGATTGTCTGTCTCACGCTAGAGAAGATAAGGGGTCCTGATATAATGCAGATTAAATACTTTTACTGTACTTAATGGCCTAATATCCGCTATATACGATCTACCCACATCTGTTATTTTGAGTCAAACCAGTGGGGAGACACTTCTCAGTTCGGTCGAACTCGGCTCCGTTCGGCTCAGTATTGCTCCGAGCAATTATTAGGGTTGGCACCACTTGATTTCCTTTTGCGTGCACGACCACAGATTCTTAGAATCACTTGAATTTTGACAACCCTAAATTAACTGGTGACCGAAGAGCTGGCGGCTACCTCGCACAACGTATCAGCATTGCGATACAGCGAGGAAATGCCGCCAGCATCCTTGGTACAATGCCTCAAGGGCCTATTTTAGATTTAAGCTAGTTATTAATTTCGTTTAGTAGTACCACTGTATATATATTGTATGTAAATAAATGATTTAAAAACCCTAAATAGCCGAAAGGGATAGTGCCATATATTAGAAAGGAATAGCATGATTCGACCCAGAACCGCTGTCAAACTTCGGGTTTGTGGGAAGTGTCCTTTCTGTACGGTAGTACTATTATTTATTCTGTGGTCAAACCAGAAATTACAGATAAAACATACAATGATAAAATGCGCATGAATAAAAGGAGCGTGTTAAGGTATTTCTGTATTTTAAGATTCTGCCAAAAATTTAATTTTACAAACACTTAAGTTAATTATTGCTACTGTACTAAACAACCTCAGTAGGCCTATCACAGGAGCGGCGCGACAGTATTTCGCCTGCGAATTAGGCTACCCGTTCCTCTCTTATTAATACAGTTAGAAAAGAGCAGCCTCCTGTGCTAGCCCTAGGTACTCTACTGGTTGAGTTAGGAAACTACATAATTAATATTAACATTTCATCTCTGCAATGATTCAAATCTCACAATAATTTCTAAGTCCTTATTTATAAAACTTTAGTAACCTGTTACAAAACTCTGTTAAATGTTGTCTCTGGTTCTTTTAAATCTCTGTTAAATTGGTTCTCTTTATAACAAAAGAAATGTCAAAATGACAGATAGGGACAAACAATTATCCGAGCGTTTCTTATATTTTTTGCCATTTTTATATATTGTGACCTTTTTTGCCACTTTTGTGTTATTTCTACTCGCAAATCACGAGCTCTTTCGATCCTAATAGGATAAAAAAATGTCGTAGAGTTTTTTTCCTATTGTGTTACCATTTCCCCATATACTTTGTATGGCGGTAACAATAAGGAAAAAAAAAGAAAAGAAAAAAGGAAGGAAGGAAAGTTAAGTTAAGAAAGAGAATAATGTATGGAAATTTTAGGACACTTTTTTTCTCCTATAAGGATGAAAAGGGCTCGCGATCCTGACTAGAAATAACACAAATTTGGCAAAAAAGGTCGCAATGTATAAAAATGCCAAAAAATAAAAGAAATGCTCATCAAAGGTTTGTTTGGTTTGACAAACGTTTGTAGGTTTGTTTGTTTGTTATGGCTATTAATTATTAATTATACATTTAAATTGTTAAACTTGAATGTTTTGTTACAGATGACGGGCCACGTTTTCTGTCACGCGGGCACTCGTTCCGGACGGTGGTAGGAGACACGTTACTGCTGCCCTGCCAAGTTCAAAACCTAGGTTAGTGTTCCATTTGTAGTCTAGACTATATGACCTGTAACTTTACCACGAGCAGGCTGCGTGGCTCACTCCGCGATTTCGTCGCTTTGCAACAGGTAGCTAAAAGTACATCCGTTCCACACCAATTTTGGTGGCTAGCCATAAGCCGCGCGTGGCGCTGTCGCCACCTAGCGGCCATATCTGTCCTGATCGTAACATACCCGTTTTGTTAGAGAGTGAGTCTTCTGTACCTAGTACTATTATTTATTCTGTGACACGAGTCACTGGTATATTAGTGCGAGCAAGATGTATAGAATAGTACATTACGATACAAGTTCTTAAAGTTTTTTAAATCGACACGAGTTGCGAATTACCTTTTCGCACGTGTATTGTACATATGGCCCTTTAAATTTTCGACATACGCGACGCACGTATAGTGCTAGCACGCACTAGGGCGGTAAATTAGCACCATAACTGTAAAGTAAGTTACGTAGAAGTTAGTGAATATGTCTGTTTTGAGACTATCATGACTCATGATAAGGCTACTGAGGCCTAGCCATGATGCCAATCGTACGTCGACAAACGCCAAACGAATGGAAAACATGTACCGGGATAACAGATGCTATGAAAAGTCATGTGACTATTTCCATACATTACCTATTTAACTTTCGATTGGCGTTTTCTGCTAAAGATTGTCACCTTGGCTAGGCCCCCTGGTATATGTGATACCATAAAACACACTTTCCCTAGTTAAAACTAGTTTTCCGTAACGCCTTAGCGTTTTGGCCGTTGCTTTTTCATTATTATTCGTATGTACGTGTTTAACCCGCTTAATAAATTAACATTTTCTTAATAGAGACACCAAGAAAAGTCTGCAACGGTTTTGATAGCACACGCAGTGCAAGTGTTATTTTAAACGTCAAACCTCTTTAAAATTATGATGGATAAATAACACTTGCACTGCGTATGTTATTAAAATCTTTGCAGACTTTTATTGGTCTAACTCTACCTATGTGTTAAGGGGCCCACTGATTAACAGTTCGCCGGACGGTATCGGCCTGTCAGTTAGAACAAAATTTTGACAGTTCCGAACAACTGACAGGCTTATACCGTCCGGCGGACTGTTAATCAGTGGGCCCCTTAAGTCTCATAAGAGTATTTTACAAGCTTTTATTTAGTGTCACCTGTCCCGTTGTCTGTAATCAAATCTTGCAAGTTAAATTTAATCCACTTCCCGATTTCCAATTGAGCTGAAATTTTGCATGCATGTATAAATCGGATGACAATGCAATATTATGGTACCATCGAGCTGATCTGATGATGGAGACAGGAGGTGGCCATAGGAACTCTGTGATGAAACAACGCAACCTAATTGTGTTAGGGGTTTTTAGAATTGTCTCGATGTCGTAAGAAAAGTACAGTCAGCGATAAAAGCTTGTACCAAAAATGAAATTTTTGCCAAAAACTTAAAGATAACTTCCTCCAGGTTCCTTGGTACTCCTCTGGCGGCGGGGACCGGCTGTCCTGACAGCAGCGAGCCTCATGGTCACCCGGGACGAGAGGTTCAGGCTCGTCGACGGCTACAACCTGCAGATCACCGATGTGGGACCGCAGGTACATAAACATGGTCACCTTACACTAGCGAGGACTAGTCCTGAGCATTGACAGCTTCATGGTCACCCGGGACGAGAGGTTCCGGCTTGTCGACGGCTACAACCTGCAGATCACCGATGTGGGACGGCAGGTACATAAACATGGTCACATTACACTAGCCAGGACTAGTCCTGAGTACTCACAGCCTCATGGTCACCCGGGACGAGAGGTTCAGGCTTGTTGATGGCTATAATCTACAGATTACTGATGTGGGACCGCAGGTACAAAAACATGGACACCTTACACTAGCCATGACTAGTCCTAAGTACTGACAGCTTCATGGTCACCCATCGATGGCTACAACCTGCAGATCACCGATGTGAGACCGCAGGTACGGAAACATGGTCACCTTAAGGCGTATCCAGATTATTACATTTTTCGCCAATCTGATTCAATTGCCCGATCGAATCAGGAGGTGCGGACGCACATACCAATTTGGCTCGCCGAATTCAACCGCCAATAATGACTGATATTACCGATAAAATGAGGTGCGGACGCAAGAATACCAATTTGTGAGGCCAGTATTTTCGTTCTGGGGCATTTTTTCAATTTAGAGGGCTCTAATATTACCATAAATCTAAAATTGGAGATTGACGCCAATTTCATTTCTGATCGAGCGATTTGATCAGTCCCGTCTGGATACCACCTTACACTAGCGATGACTAGTCCTAAGTACTGACAGCTTCATGGTCACCCGTCGGTGGCTACAATCACCGATGTGGTATAAGTATGGATTTTCTCAAATGATTTTTACGCCTAAGACCCTAATCTCTTAAGGCCCCTGTACATATTGGACCAACGCAGGCCAGTCCAAGGGACGCAGCCATGCGGTAGAATGAGATAGCAATATCACTTGCTCCCTCTAACGCATAAATGCGTCCCCCAGACTGGCCCAGGCTGGCCCAATATGTAGGCCTTTAAACAAAAGCCATTGTTTCTTTTATGACGAGCCCAAGCTTCCATCTTTGGCGCGTGGCAAAGCAACAATGCCGTTTAAAAACAACTGTATCGTGATAGTATTAAAGTTCATTATTATAAAGTATTAAAGTTATACCGCCGGTATGTCACATGACATGAAAGATGATTTATTGATGTTTTTATGGCTCAGTACATTTTAGAGGAAACTACAAGCCATAGTAAGATTTTGTAATTTGATTTGATTTTTTTGATACATAATATGTAATTAAATGTTCCATCTACCATTGTAAAACCAAAAATTTTAATAATAAAATAAAAGATAGAATGTCAGAACATTTAACACGAACCTTTTTCATGCGAATAAAACTAGCGTCACCTGTAGGACAGAAAATAATTGATATACCTAACATTGATAAGGATAACTCCTTTATTGTGTGTTTTAAAAATAAATATAGGCCTACGGTATGTAGTAGGTAGTCTACGAGGAAAGTAGTTGAGTGACACAAAGTAGTCTAATGATCCCGTGCCATATAATATTTTCCAAAAACTTGACACCTCATTTTTCAAGCCATCGCAGCGTCCGGTGTGAAATTGGGCACTTTATTCAAAGCCTGCATCCAAATGAGCCATACGTCACGCGGGCGGCGAACCGTCACAATCTTCATACATATGGAACGTCTGTTTCTTATAACGACGCCGTTAGAAGGGTTGACTTTCTTATTGTTGTGTTGTTAAGAGGAAAGTGGACCGCTTCCATACAACCGTAGTCCTCATTTTTCTCTCTGGATATTAACATTATAGAAAGTATGTTTAAACACGATTTTTTTGTTTATAACTTCTGATATTTTTTGTGTGCTAGTGCACGCTTCGAATGCATTTTTCTGGGCATCATGGCGAATCTAGTGAGGTGTCACACGTATTTTTGGGAGTGGTATCTCTATTTTTCGCCGTTTTTAGTTTTTCGAGTAGTCTATGTTTTCAATCTGACTCCACAAGACAGGCATAGCCTAGTGTGGCAGTCATAAGCCCCCCATTCACACTCCTACCGTGTAGGCCGCCTCGTAGTCCGCCTCGTTGGGTAGGATTGTGTATGGGGGTTGCGGACTACGAGCCGTCCTACCGTTTAGCCGTTTGTAGGACGGCTCATAGTCCGCAACCCCCATACACAATCCTACCCAACGAGGCGGACTACGAGGCGGCCTACACGGTAGGAGTGTGAATGGGGGGCTATAGGTTAAGAAAAACTTGTATACTTTTTGGCAAATAAAACTTTTTGCTTTTTACTTTTTTTGTTTTGTTTTGATATTTGTACAATAAAGTGTTTTACTACTACTACTACTACTAAAACTATTTTTTTTTATGAAGGTATTCCATAGCTAGCATTAAATTTGGCTTCGGCATCGATGAAGTAATAATTGTCAGAAAACTTTCATCGTCCACTTTTATTATAATAATAGCAATAACATAAAAATATACAAATCAAATAATTATACTTTCATAAAAATCAAAGCCCTGAAAGCAAACCCTAGAAAAATAATTAAATGTAGGGTAATTGGCCAGTAACTGGCCACTTATAGTAACTGGCCGCCCTAAACTAAAAATGAATTCTATTCACCTATAAACAGAATTCATTTTAGTACCTATAAGGTTTCAATAACTGGCCACCTTATACTAAAATGAATTCTATTTATAGGTGAATAGAATTCATTTTTGGTTTGGGGAGGCCAGTTACTGGTGAATTACCCTATTCAATTACGTTACTTAAACGTCAAACAAAAACAAAATCTCACAAAAGCTGGTCCCCACCCAGGGACTTCAAAAACAAACGCACGTTTGTTTAAAGCCTAAAAAAATGCAAAGCAGACATCTAAACGGTAATTGGCAGGCAAAAATATGATAATCGCCACATAAAAACCTTTGTGGTGCTTCCTCGCTCGTTATTTTTTATGTGTGGAAACACTGAGGTACGATTTTCCGCAATTTTGGCCCGCCATCTTTTTGTACGGCGAAATTGTCTTTTTATTATGTTTTCTTCGATAATTTGGTGGTTTTGACGTTTTATTTGGCTTATTTATGAGGTGCAGAGTCATTTCTCTCCACAGGTAATGCGTGAAGTCAAGTATTTGCAGTTATTAACCTCACAAAGACCAAACTGGGTCAACGGGGTGGGTCGGTTTAAAACTGTTCGTATTTTAACAAAAATATCTGGGAGACTGAGCTTTGTTCGGAAAACATATAAAAACTCAAAAATGCGCGTTTTCCCAGAGATACGATCGATTTATCGCCCCCGAAAATCCCCATAAATACCAAATTTCATCGAAATCGTTAGAGCCGTTTCCGAGATCCCCGAAATATATAAGTATTTCTCGTTTAAAGGTACATTGAAGTACAAATTGTACCTACAGTTGCTCTTTAGACGCGCCTAGGCAATCTTAACTGCGCACGTTCTGACAAACTCCGGTATACACCGAAAGATAAAAAGATAACCTTATTTTCAACGGCTGTAACAACTAAGATGAATAGAAGGTCGTCGTCGTTAATTTAAGAGTTTGACTCTTGTCGGTGTAGCTCTCTCCATTTGACTCTATCCAGGGCCGCCTCCTTGATTTCCTTTCCACATAATAGAAGGAAAGATTGCAGGCAAGAGAGGAAGGGGAAGGCCGAGGATAAGCTACATAACACAAATAAAATAAAATAAAATGTCGAATAGTAGGTACCTTAGCGAAAATTAATCAACAAATTAAAAACAGATTCATTCATACTGAAATGAATACTTGGAAGTATTTTTTGTGCTCTTTATGTATGACTACTGTTTAATATCATTCTTAGTAGGCATTCATTATCTTCTCTTAAGTAATACGTCGAAGGCGGTTTTAGATGATATTATTTATTTACAACAATAAATTTGGCTCTAGCAACGACTTTCGGCGAAAAACAGAGACCAATTTTGGTTTTCTGTCTATATTATGACGTCTATTTCTAATTTTAATCTAAATTATCAATCTTCAAGGTAATAATGTCATTAGAATCGTATATAGGTGCCTAATATTACCTAATAATACAGATGTAGTGCATAATTGTTTTCCTTCGTATTTTCTCGGAAACGTTCGTATTTGTCATGCTACTTCAATCAACCTCAGTACTTCTTGTACCGAAACTGACTGAAATAGCAAAACACGTTCGTACGTTTCCGTGAAAATACGAAGCAAAATAATTATGCACTATTGCTAAGCGGGCGAGGTGTTCAAAAATACTTTGACACGCTCTTATTTTCTTAACAACAAAGTCGCGTCAAGGTCATTTTGAACACCAGGCCCGCTGGGTATGTACCTAGGTACATATATAAGTCCAAAAAACCGTTAAACATTGAAGGTTTAAATGATTCGAATCAAATCCCCTTCCATCAGCCATCTTGATCTCATTTCAGATTGTGCGCTCAAAAGAAAATCATTTTTTAGTTTATGGCCGTCGCGGGGCCGAATCAATTTATTTAATGGCAAATAAAAGTAAAATACCTTTGATTAACAGGTACTAGGTAACGGCTCCAGAGTTGTGGTCACTCACACTACAACAACTGAACAGCTAATTAAATTAATTCATTTATTTCAATAGCATAAAAATATGTTAAAATACGTTAATGTTTCATGTTCAGACTGGGTTATTACCGACTCCCAGATAGAAGGACATTTTAGTGTTAGTTTTCCTACCGATATCGATACAGGGTCTACCCTGATCCCCAGGTACCCAGCCACCTGGTACCCAGCCACCTGGTACCCAGCCACCTGGTACCCAGGTCTACCTAATGAGGGTTTCCGCGATCGAGTTTTTCACTAGATGACAGCACCGTGGCGAGAGGTCTAGCTGTCATAATCCACCAATCATGTTAAACCATGTTTTTTTTTATTGGTGGAGATTAACAGCAGCTGTCAAAAAGACCTCTTGTCACGGTGCTGCCATTTAGTGAAAATCTCGATCGCAGAAACCCTCATTGGTGTTACACATTGTGTACAGCAGCGGTCGGCAACCTTTTAGCAGCCAAGGGCCACATAGTAGTTAACGGAGGTGACGCGGGCCGTACTTTGTTAATATTTATGACTTTATGAGACATTGTCGTTTGTCACTATTACATACAAAATAGCAAGTGACAGGTTCGCGAGCCGCATACTGTTACGCTGAACAGCGTAAGGTAAGTACCCCTATTAACGACCCCATTAAAATTGGCATTGATTACCGTGGTATGTACAAAATAGCGTTTAATAAGAAATCTTATTAACTTTCTTTGAATCTAAGAACACAGAAATAAAGCCTTATCTTTTGACTGTCGAATAAGTATAACACTACTACGAAAACATCACGCAAAAAAGTCGAAAATCGTAAACTAGCGCATCAGGAGCGCAAAATTTGGTTGCTCCATACTAACACGCAACACCTCAAGTAAGTAAACGCGTATTCTATTTAGTGATTAGCGTAATAATGGTAAATATTATGAAAAGACTAAGACTTGAAATTGATTCTTAGTTATTATCTTTATGATTCCCAAATACTTTATTTGCGATATTTGCTCGCCAATAGGAAATAAAATTGGAAATTAAAAACCTCGGTGTTAGGTTCCATTTTCTTAGTGTGACACCTAATTTCGAGGTATACCTCGGTAATAACGGAAACGATATTTTAGATTCGAGCGATCTTATATTCATATATAAATGCACATTTCCTTGACTTTTGATGTTATTGAAATATTTAACCACCTATAAAGCTAAAGAGCTATTAACGTGGTATGAAATCCATGCAAGAACTCTTAATTTTGATTACAATTTTAGACACCTTCTCAGACGTTTTCTTAGAAACCCTTATATGAGAAACTCGTTCAAGTATTGATATAAAAACAGAAGTATGGTTATAAAGTTTATTTTAACCATTGTTTTGTAACATTTGGAATCATCCATATTGATCGTTTAAAAAAATACAAGAAAATTATTTATTTTTATTACTCGTAAATGAGTTTTAGAATTATTTGAATTGAACTGATTAACGATGGTTAGAAAAGACATCACTCGGTAATAAGCTGTATGAGAACCTAATACAGACCTTCATGGCTTCGATATTAATAGGTTCTTAAAATACCTAATTAATAATACTTTTGATAGTCTTTTGTATACCAGGTACATAATAAGGGTTCTTAAAATTCAAGGACCGAAGACAGGCCCGAGAATTTTCAGACTTAATTATGTACCTACCGTTGCACACAATATTTTTTCTAAGGCAGCAAACATAAAATGATATACCGGGTGTGGCCTGTAACACGAGCAAATAATTAAAACATAGATTGTACTCCTCAAACGGTGACATTTTTGTTTAACAACTTTTAAAAATTATGAAGTATTTAGAGTCCCTATTTTACATACAAAATAAATATTATCTTCAAAGGACGCCATCGCCACGTCATATCATTGTGATTGACGTTGCTTGTCACGCCTTAAACATAACAAAATTCGCAATACATTGCGTCTTAGAATAAACTTTAAAGTGTATTAAAAATCAAACCACAAGTTATTTTTAAAAGTTGCTGATCAAATGTTGGTCAATATGAGGGATACAGCCTACAGTTTAATTTTTTGCTCGTATTACAGACCACAGGCTATATAAAGTCAAAGTAAATATTGGTTTTTAGATCTTTGCCTAGAAAATAGCATTTTTTTTAATACAACACTTGGCTATTGTGATATTTGTTTTCATATAGACAAAGGACACGGCCCCCTACGCACTGCGCATCAAATGTAGTTGGTTTAGATATCACGCAACTGGCAGTCATTAAATCGACAAATAGAAGTGTTGGAGTAGAAAAATATATTTTATGTTATTTTAATAATAAAATAGACATACAAACATACAATATTAACATTAACTTACACAGATCTTGTATATTGTGTAGAATATAATTCTGATAGCTTTCTGAACGTTTTGGCGCAACTTGCCCTCCACGTCCGGTTAAAATAATTAAGTACCTATTTAATAGATAGATATTTAATAGGTAGATAATAAATTAAACAAGAATTTCGACGCTCGTAAAGGGTAAGCCACGATGTTTTTAGCGTTAAAGGAACCAACTAATTTATTTAAAATTCATTAATAGTAGTCGTAGGTATTGAATATACCATTTTTATCCATTATTGTCAAATAAATAAGATTTATCATGATTATGGAACTAAAAATGCGACGGGATATCCACCCTCGTAAAAAGGAACCCACATCCGCGGTATTTGGGTAACAGTGGTCCATTACCACGGTAATAGGCGATTTCGACATTTTGGTTTTGATAATTATTTTTTCCTTTATATTTTTCCAAAAAAAGGCCAGAAACTAAAATAATATAAACTTTAATTAACAAACTAACATAAAAAAATATGTCTTGGTCCATACACCGCCGGTTTATGCTTAATTTTTGGCTCTTTTTGGAAAACTTGCTTAACCCCCTCGTTAATAGGGGTACTTACCTTACCATAATATATGCGTAGTTTTTAGAAAAACAGGCCTGTGTGCTGTAGGCATTTCAGAAAAGTGTCGGATACATGACGCTATTTTTTGAGACTTGTGGTACCTAATGATAAAGCTAAGAAACCGATATTTAAGCATGACAACGTTTGATAACTTAGCGCCAAATTCAACGGTACCTATACAATGTGTAAATCCAATACGGGCAATAAATTTAATCATATATTAATTATAATTATTTTTTGTCAATTTACCGAGCCACAATGTACTGCAAACATTACAAGACAAAACATGACATCAAATTACGAGATACGAGCTTATACAGGGTGATTCATGAGACGTAAGCAGGACTAATCCTGCACACTCAGTAACTGATAATCGATCGATCACCGTCGTATTTAGGTGAAACAACCACACTTTTTCCTATTTTTTTACTTTTTGGTGAAGGCAAATTTATTTCTCTACAATCATGGTCACTACTAGACCTAATTAATAAACATAAAACCTCTTTAACCGTAATGACAGCATTTTGATTACGAAGAAAATAAACTGTCAAACTTGAGTGAGACACGAGTTTTCAAAAGTAACCAGACCGTGATGACAGTGATGACATTCAATTTGACACAGAATATCGGTAGTTTAGTATTCTAATTGTAGGGTGACCATGCATGTCGTAAATAAAATAATAACTTTTTTTTTTCAACACGACTAGAAAATTAACGTTAACCTCACTAATACCTAATACTGATACGAAACAGTTGCTTATAATTTACGGAACGCGCAGTGTTAGTCCTGCTCACGTCTCCTGAATCATCCTGTATAGTAACTGCCAACAAGCGTTGACAGTTACTTTAAAAATCACGTATCTCTTAACTTTAGTGTTGCTTTACATTGCGGGCCGAATTACTTTGAATGGTTAATATTTTCATTGAATTTTTAAGCAAAATTTATCTCAATATACTTATAGGACCT
Organism: Cydia splendana; assembly: GCF_910591565.1. Classification (NCBI taxonomy): domain Eukaryota; kingdom Metazoa; phylum Arthropoda; class Insecta; order Lepidoptera; family Tortricidae; genus Cydia; species Cydia splendana. The sequence continues at coordinate 2,363,378 of NC_085983.1, read as the reverse complement.
ATGCTGGTTACCATTTAAATATTCGCCCTTATCGGATTTACACATTGTATAACACAGATTTCTACAGGTTTTTACAGTACATGCCATACGCGTCACGAACCCGGCAAAGTAGATATTTTAATGGTATGCCCCAGTGCATTGTGCTACACAAGCTCTGGTCACAATGTAAGACAAAGGGTACACAGTACAGTATATAAGAACCCAATGGGTGCATTACATTTGTTATAATTACTTTTCATATATTATAGTTTGTTATATCGTTATTTTGAATAACGTAATAAATGGCATACTACCGTAATACCTAATTAACGGTATACATGATGTTATAATTGGTATAATGGTTATAAGGTATATTTACACTTGGTCTAATATACATTGCCATAATTATTACATACTCTAAAGCATATTATTTATTATAACAAGTGACATCACATAATTATTTGTGTGGCATAATAGTTGCATGACATAAATGGGTTAGGTTAGGTTGGAACTGCGACTCCGCACAAACGAATAACTACCTAGCAAAAGGAGGGTTAGGTTAGGTTAGAACTTTGACCCTCCTTAGAATAAAATGCCTAGCAAAACAGTGGTTTAGGTTAGGTTTGAACTGCGGGCCCCGCAGAATCGAAAACCGTGAAAAAATTGGTTAGGTTAGGTTAGACTGCGTCCTCCCTAGAATAAAATGCTAGTAAAAGAAGTAGGCCTGCGTACTAGTTATAAAAAATATGTAAAGCTTTACGTTATTATCTTATTATTAAATAAAATATGACAATAAATGTTATACAATATATGGATTTATACTTGATAAAATTGTATGAAGTATTACGTTATACAAAAATATAATATAACAAATGTCATTATAAAATATGTCTATATACTATTTAAAAATTATATTACAATAGGCATTATAGCAATGACAGTTTAGATGAAATTACAATTTAACAAAGCAAACGTATAATAAAAATTACATTATAACATAAAATAATATATAAAATGGCGTTATAACAAATGTATGATATTTTTTTATAATTATATTAAGCATTACACCCGAGCCCAATTCAATTTCCATTTAATTTTGCACTACCTACGCAAGAATTGCCTCACAAAATTGTATTGGTACAGAATAATTTGGTATCGAAAGCGACACAATTAAACCCGTTGTATGTATTTGGCAAACAACGCATGTCGACTCCAATACAAGTTTCAATACAAAGGATTTTATACATCGTGTGTCCCAATAAACCCACAGTTCAACCAGGTATTTCTAGCGGTATTTCGATATATATTTCATATGAACCAGTCGTATTTGCTATTTTATGTGTGAATGTGTGCTACACAATCGAAGTTACACTGTCTTTTTCATTCAAAACAACGTGTTTAAATTATATGAAACTTGAATCATCCTCTCTTTCCACTCGCTCTGTCTTGAATGAATGAAAATCTTTATTTTCAGTGAACTATTGGCCCATAGATAACTTAAAGGTGTCCACTGATTACCAGTTCGCCGGACGATATCGGCCTGTCAGTTAAACGCAAAATTTGACAGTTCCGAACATCTGACAGGCTGATATCGTCCGACCATAGAAGGTAGCATCCTATAGAAGTGGTATACGCGTGCCTCCGTGAGGGACAAAACATACGCAATGCGACACTATAGTAGCATGAACCCCCCCCCCCCTAGCCCGGCCAAGTCATGAATAATACTAATTCCCACGTTTTTCATAGCTGTCATCTCGGACCGGAAAAAAACTGTCCGGAATGGCGAAAAGTAAAATGTCGGACGGTAAAATTACGTCTAGTGCACAAGCTACTATATACATTTAATGGACAGTAAAACTCGGACTGCCGGACAGTAAAATTCATTGTAGTGCACAATCGCCCTATTAGGGCCCTATTAGTGGCCCTATTATTAGTAGGTGCACAAGCCAATCATCCGTTTTTTCATGCCACTGCGCCGCACCTGCGAGTAAAAAGACGGACAAGTGCACAAGCCAATCATCCGTTTTTTTCATGCCATATCGGACCATGAAAACTCAGACTGCCGGACAGTAAAATTCATTGTAGTGCACAATCGCCCAATACTAGATTCATGCGTCCGGCGAACTGGTAATCTGTGGGCCCCTTAAAACTAGCATACATACATCTTCGTTTTCTTTTTATAATATTTTCCCCGAAATAGACGCGACTATTTAAAAATTTTGATATTAGGTACAGTCTCAGAGAATTTAATTTCCTATATTGTACTTTATCACAATGGGAATAGTATGAGTTCTCTAGCGACTTTCATATTGATTATCACTAGGGCTTCCAAATACCGGACTTCTTTCAATACCGGTATTAATACCGAAACTCTCTTCATCAATACCGGGATCCCGGGATCCCGGTATTGACTATGAATCGCTTAATTTTTTTGAGTTTTATTAAAAAAAGGCTCTTTGTAACACCAAATATGTATGTCCTTAGCTTAGGCACAGAATAAATAATAGTACTAGGTACAAAAGACTCACTCTCTAACAAAACGCGTCTGTTACGATCAGGACAGATATGGCCGCTAGGTGGCGACAGCGCCACGCGCGGCTTATGGCTAGCCACTTGTAGCAGCAGATGTACTTGTAGCTACCTGTTGCAAAGCGACGAAATCGCGGAGTGAGCCACGCCTGGCTTCGGATATTAAACAATAATCGCCATCTGCAATAATTATCATTTCACCCTCCAGGTTGGCAATCATTTTATCCGCCTTGTTGAATTCACCAGTCACATTTTTAGTTCAACCTAATAAACCAGCCAATAAATATTCAAATTTGGCACCAAAAATTCGTGTGCAATCAATTTCTTTCTACTTTTTGATAAAATTTTAAGAACGAATTATGTTAATATCATATCCTGAACATCAGAATTCATCGCCAAATATTTATCTAACACATACCTATGCACAGATCTTGTTTCAATTAAATGATCTTCTTTAATTAAATGGGCAAGTACTCTTCTTGATACAGCCGAATTTGATCATTTTAATGGATTTTAAACGTTATAATCGGCATATTTTCCTTGTTTTGAAAATACCGGGATCCCAGTATTGCATTAAAAAATACCGGTATTGAAAAATGCGTTTAAACAGACGGGATCCCGGTATTTCGGGATCCCGGGATCCCGGTATTGGAAGCCCTAATTATCACTGTGATATTATATACCAAAGGTACGAAACGGGTTGGCAATTAAAATCTTTGACAGTACCTACCTACATATGTATATGCATTTTTTATTCAATTAAAACGTTGTATACATATGTCGGTGTCGGTCGAAGCGGTGGTGGCCGAGTGGATCTGAGTTGGACTTTCAATCCGGAGGTCGCAGGTTCAAATCCTGGCTCGTACCAATGAGTTTTTCGCAACTTATGTACGGATATCATAGGGTATCATTTGATTTTTACCACTAGCTTTTTGGTGAAGGAAAACATCGTGAGGAAACCTGCATACATCCGCGAAGAAATTCAAAGGTGTATGTGAAGTCCCCAACCAGCATTGGGCTAGCTCGGGGACTACATCTTAATCCCTTTCGCGCATGAGAGGAGGCCTGGGGGGCGATTTTTGAATTTCGATCGCTCGATTTCGTCACTCGAAAATTGGTGGAAAACGGCGAAATGCTAATTTTTGAAATACGAGCGATAGAAATTTGGAATCTAGTGGTATTGACCACTCGTTTTCTATTCTATTAGTAGAATTTAAATGCATAGTACTGGAGATACTATTTAACGAAATACACGAAATCGAGCGGTCGAATTTCAAAAATCGGCCCCCTGTGCCCAGCAGTGGGACGTATATAGGCTGAAATATTATATTATATATACATATATGTAACTGTGCGTGTAATAATTCACCACAGCTCTTCTGCTATTTTATTTCAATTCTGTTTGTGTATTTATACACATTAATTCCGAGGTTATTTGAATTCGACAAAACAACATTTATGAATTATTAGGCTTTGCCTACATGATAAAAGTATTTCGAAACGTACCCCGCGGGAACCATGTATTTTTAGATAAACATCTAAATTACGCGGATCCGTTGCCCCATTTTTTCGTAACCCGTGTAAAACCAGAGCTTTTACGAGTTTATTATAAAATAAAATATATCTATAACAGACAGATGAAAAGTAGGTACACGAAATCCATAACATGAGTTAGGAACATATATTACAGTGAAACCTGGATAAGTGAGACTTAAGGGACGAGCAGATTTCTCACTTAAAGAGGTATTCCACTTACCCAGGCTCTCAGTTAGCCAGGTACAAATAAATTTCTGTCTCATTTACAGAGGGTCCCATTAACAGAGGTGAGAATAGAGGATATATCTCAGTTATAGAGGTGGTTAATAAGGTATTTTGTAATTATCTTTAAATGTTTAGGGGTCATCCATTAATTACGTCACAAGAATTTCTAGGTTTTTTTACCCCTCCCCCCCTCCTTGTCACACTTGGTCACATTTGACAAACCCCTCCCCCCTGGTGTGACGTCACATTTCTTCAACGAAATCGGAAAATATTTATTGAATATTTTATTCAAATATTTTTGACAAAACAAATATTAGCAATTTTATAACCCAAAACTGATTAAGAAATAAAATTAAATGAATAAAAACGATTATCGTTTCAAAACCTTGTTATTTAAATGATAATTCGTGCATAAAATAATTTAAATACATTTTCGGTTACTGATGAAGGTAAAGTGACGTCACAAAGTTTATGACTCCCCCCTCCCCCTTGTCACAACATGTCACATTTTCTTGACCCCCTCCCTCCCCCTAAACGTGTGATGTAATTAATGGATGACCCCTTAGGTAAAATAATCCTTGTCCCTAAATATTTTTTAAGTCTGTTTAAATATTTCTTTGAATTTATTTTGAATGATTTTCCTAAGGATAGATTTTATCAATTAAATTTAATACGGACTTCATTGCGTCTTAGAAATTAATTAAATGAAAATTTGTTTATTCTTGTTACTTATCAAGATTTCAGCTTTCGTTTCGACAGTTTTAACTACATAAAGTAACTAAATGAAACTTGTAGTCGTTTAGACACAATTAAGCTAATGCGGAATTTGTGGATAGACTAAGAGTTACTAAGAATACGGAAATAGATCATTTATTGATCTTAGTCCAAGTTAGAGAGGTCATAGATTGACGTTATCTCAGATACAGAGGTAATTCGTATAAAATTCTAAAAAAACAATTAGGAAAATGTAATCTTATAAATATAGTCTCAGTAAAAGAGGTAAAATAGACTCTCTGTCTCAATTATAGAGGTAAATGTGACTATAAAATCACAACAACTAATCCCAGTTATAGAGGTTCGTTTTATCTCACTAACAGAGGTAATTCAGTGCTAAAGTGTCGGGACCGCACCACGAGTCCCGGCTATAGAGGTTTCTCACTTATCCAGGTCCCACTTAACCAGGTTTCACTGTAATACATATAGTTTATATTATAAAACCTTCTCCTTTAAAAAAAATATGATTAAAGTCTTCAAAATTTTATCCAATGTTGACAGAAAAGACGCCGGTTTCCCCTAAAGTTGTTAACCAAACCTTAATTTCAAGTGTACACTACCCACTACGATGTAGTGCATAAAACAATTTTGTTTTTCAACGTATTTTCAACTTAAACGTTCGTATTTGTCATGCTACTTCAGTCAACCTCAGTACTTTTTGTACCGAGACTGAAAAGCAAGACACGTTCGTACGTTTCCGTGAAAAAACGATGGAAAATTAATTATGTTCTACATATAATTCTGGCCAACTTTAATGCCCCACCTGCGATAGAATTTTTAGAAGTAAGTTTGGCTTTACCGGCTATATCAGAGCTCACGCTCGTAACTAGCTAGGGTCGCCGTTGCCGAATACGGCATGGATACCTATATGATGTACTGGGTGTTTTAAAACGATAATTCTAAGCCCCGTTGTTTTGTCATTTTTTAAATAGTAACACTTCTTCCACAGGACGCAGGCGACTACGTGTGCCAGATCTCGGACCGCGTGGCGCGCGACCAGGTGCACACGGTGGAGGTGCTGGTGCCGCCGAGCGTGCGGCCGGCGCCCGAGTCGCGGCACGCGGCGGCGCGGCGCGGCGGCGCGGCCGTGCTGGAGTGCCGCGCGGCTGGCAACCCGGTGCCCAGCGTCACGTGGCATAAATTGGTAACTTCATCATTGAACACTTTCTTTGAAAGGGGATCTTCAGTAGTGATATCTTTTTCACTCTTAACTACACGCGCGAACCGCATATAGCTATCAGAATGCGAGCGGTTGTGCTGTCTCTGTCACTCTTAATTTAGTGTTACTACTTATGAACTGAATTTGTTTAAAACGGGAACAAAGTTGTTGTTTAAATAACTCCTCGTATGTAGATACGAGGAGTTATTTAAACAACAACTTTGTTGTAATATTGATATTGATACCCGAGCAAACGAAAGACTCCAAAATTTTACCACGATACTAACAAGTGCCGGCGACTAAAAGTGATCAACATTTTCCTCATTTGGGGAGCTACGTGGCATTGAAAAGGTTAAGGGTTTTAAGTCACTTATATACAATTAACTCTGCCTTGTTGTTACCAATATTAAGGCTAAGCGTATGCTGAGACGCAGGCGACGCAATTCACGCAGCGCAGCGCAGAGCAGATTTTGTAAAGTATGGAACCTCCTTGAGATGTGCACAGCGTGCGTAGCTAAATGACGTTCTATACTTTACAAAATCTGCTCTCGGAAGCGCCTCTCTGCCACGGAAGACCAGCGTCGGAAACCTCAATCGTTCCTTGACATGATGCTATGTGGAGACCATTTCAGAAACGCTTTATAACCAATCTAAGATGTCAATATTATTAGTTAAGTTTAAATTAAGCGTTTTTGAATAAAGCATCTTTTATTCTATTCTATCTTCTATTCTAATCTTCGTGTCTGCTTCAGCCCCACACCGCGCAGAACGCGACGGCGCGACTCGGCGAGGGCCCGCAGCTGCAGCTGGCACGCCTGGAGCGCCGGCACTCGGGCCGGTACGCGTGCACCGTCGACAACGGCGTCGGCCCGCCCATCGTCACGGAGTTCCAGCTACAAGTGCTATGTAAGTGTGAGGCCTAAGGGGACCCACCTTAGCCGAGTGTTTGTGTCTGGTTCAGCCCCACACCGCGCAGAACGCGACGGTGCGACTCGGCGAGGGCCCGCAGCTGCAGCTGGCTCGCCTGGAGCGCCGGCACTCGGGCCGGTACGCGTGCACGGTCGACAACGGCGTCGGCCCGCCCATCGTCACGGAGTTCCAGCTACAAGTGCTATGTAAGTGTGAGGCCTAAGGGGACCCACCTTAGCCGAGTGTTTGTGTCTGGTTCAGCCCCACACCGCGTAGAACGCGACGGCGCGACTCGGCGAGGGCCCGCAGCTGCAGCGGCTCGCCTGGAGCGCCGGCACTCGGGCCGGTACGCGTGCACGGTCGACAACGGCGTCGGCCCGCCCATCGTCACGGAGTTCCAGCTACAAGTGCTATGTAAGTGTGAGGCCTAAGGGGACCCACCTTAGCCGAGTCTTCGTATCTGCTTCAGCCCCACACCGCGCAGAACGCGACGGCGCGACTCGGCGAGGAACCACAGCTCCAGCTCGCACGGCGCCGGCCCGCCTATCTTCACGGAGTTCCAGCTACAAGTGCTATGTAAGTGTGAGGAAGTGGACCCACGTTAGCCGAGTCTTCGTATCTGCTTCAGCCCCACACCGCGCAGAACGCGACGGCGCGACTCGGCGTCGGCCCGCCCATCGTCACGGAGTTCCAGCTACAAGTGCTATGTAAGTGTGAGCCTTGAGTGGACCCACGTTACGACTCGGCGAGGGCCCGTAGCTGCAGCTGGCACTGCGTCGGACCGTCCATCGTCACGGAGTTCCAGCTACAAGTGCTATGTAAGAGTATATTGTATTGTATTGTATTGTAAGTACATAGGATACAACAAAACTTCCGTGAGACACAGACATATTAAATATATTAAGAACGGGTCATTCACGTATTTAAAGTCGAAAAACGCTCTTCGTTACGGGGTGAAACATCTCGAGCGTTTTTCTGCTCGCTCTTTCGACATGTTTCACTCCGTACCGAGGAGCGTTTTTCGACTTAAAATACGTGAGTGACCCGTTCTTAAAATATTTAATATACATAGGATACATCTAAAACTCGGGAAATAATCACGTTTATGTTGATCAAATTTTCCTTTCCTTATTCTCTTTTGACGGTATAGTGTAGTAAATAAAGGTAGTGGACCCCGCAGTAATTCCTCAGACAGAAAAAACTTTACAGTATGATAAAGTAGGTATCAATAAATAAAAAGTATTGTATACATTTCCAAAGAATAATAATAATAGAATTAAAGTAAATACCTAAAGTCTTAAATCGTTAATAACTTTTTACGGAAAAATGCTCCGTTCAAACTTTCTTCATCGGACATATTCATGTAACGTATTGCAACAATATATGAAATATCAAAAAAATAACCGAGCAGAAATCCCAGTATTAATAAAATATAATTTTTTGGCGTGTCTTGGACCGGAAAATTGCTCAGTCTAATTTTTTCACTGGAATGCCATTTTATTGCCGTTTTATAGCTACAAAATGAAAATCTAAAAATTTTCCACTCTCAGTTTTTAATAGTTCTATAATACATACATTTGGGTACGCATTTTTTTTTTGGATTTTCTTACCCACTGCGCCAAATTATATTCTAAGATCATATAAGAAGAAAAAAATGACAGAGCAATTTTCCGATGAAAATGAGCGGCAAAAAAAGGAATTATCATAAAAAAATATTCTCATGTTTGACAAAACTTTTAGATTTTTTTCTAGTATCACATACTGATACAAATAACTTATTTTGTAAAATAATTTTGGACTGAGCAATTACTCGGTTCAATATATAATCAGATTTGTGTTTTTACCTAACTTAGGAGTGTTTTTCTTGGATATTTATATTTTGGTCTCGGCTCATGCTATACAATAACCTAGCTAAATTTCATCGACTGAGAAATTAATGCATGGGTCTCCATACAACAACTTGCTTCATTTACTACACTAGTATCCGTTGTTCTGCGTCTCAGCACTGAATACTTAATAAATAATAGTACAGAAATGAAGCTTCCTACAAAACCGAAGTTTGACAGGGATCAGAGACGAATCATGTTGTCCCTTTCTAATGTATGGCACTATCCCTTTCGCCTATTTAGGGTTGTCAGAAATCAAGTCTTTACCTTATCTGTGGCTGTGCACGCAAACGAACGTCAAGTTTTGCCAACGCTAATAATTGCTCGTAGCACAGCTAAGCCGAACGGAGCCGAGGGCGCCCGAAAGATCGAGTTTCACCCCACTGCTCTCAATGTAACAACACTGCTCTAATATTTTACATTACATTCCAGATCCTCCTGAGATCACGGTGGAGAGATCCTGGGTGCACACAGGGGAAGGGTTCAGAGCCGAGCTGCTGTGCACCGTGCTGGCCGACCCTCCGGCAGAGGTGGGCTTTCACTCTGATTTAGTTTGGTTTCCAGATCCTCCAGAGATCACAGTGGAGAGATCCTGGGTACACACGGGGGAAGGGTTCAGAGCGGAACTGCTGTGCAGCGTGCTGCCCGACCCTCCGGCAGAGGTGGGCTTTCACTCTGATTTAGTTTACCTTCCAGATCCCCCAGACACTGTGGAGAGATCCTGGGTTCACACAGGGGAGAGTACAGAGCGGAGCTGTTGTGTACCGTACTGGCCAACCCCACGGCAGAAATGGGCTTTCACTCTGATTTAGTTTGTTTTCCAGATTCTCCAGACACGGTGGAGAGATCCTGGGTGCGCACGGGGGAAGGGTTCAGAGCGGAGTTACTGTGCACCGTGCTCCCAAAGGATAAAAACGGGACACTATTACTAAGACTCCGCTGTCCGTCTGTCTTGTCTATCACCAGGTTGTATATCATAAACCGTGATAGCTAGGCAGTTGAAATTTTCACAGATGATGTATTTCTGTTGCCGCTATAACAACAAATACTAAAAACAGAATATAATAAATATTTAAGGGGGGGCTCCCATACAACAAGCGTGATTTTTTTTTGCCGTTTTATGCGTAATGGTACGGAACCCTTCGTACGCGAGTCCGACTCGCACTAGCCTGGTTTTTTTATTATTTTAGCTTTATATCGTGCGATAGGTCTTGTTCTTAAGCCCCCCATTCACACTCCTACCTTGTAGTCCGCCGCTTGTAGTTGTTTTACTCTGTGAGCTGTGTATATAATCATTCACCTCAATGCCTACAGCTACACACAGCTATGAACCGAGAATGGCTACGATCAAATCACAAAACTTTAATTATAAAATTCAACTTATTTCCAGGTATCCTGGTACCAGAACTCTTTCCCGCTGAGCGCGACGGAGCGAGTCACGATGGCGGCCCGTGGGAACAACCACACTTTGCTCATCGCCAACGTGCAGCCAGAGGACTTCGGGAACTACAGGTGCGTTACCATAGATCTAGGGATATAGTCCGTCTAGGCTAACTTTGGTACCAGGGTGGCCAGACAAGATGCCAATGCTCTCTGTCGCTCTTCCATATTAGTCCGGCAGAGACAGTTGCGTTTCGTTCGCTACGGAGCGTTAACGATTGGCATCTTGTCTACGCACCCCGTACTCCTCTCGCTGAGCGCGTCGGAGCGGGTGACCATGGCGGCCCGCGGGAACAACCACACGCTGCTCATCGCCAACGTGCAGCCAGAGGACTTCGGTAACTATAGGTGTGTTACCTTAGACCAGGGCTCTCCAAACCCCGGCCCGGACTCGTTCCAATCCAGCCCGACACCCAAAGTGTCCGGCCCGCGGTAGCCAGGCTCCAGGGGTTCAGCCCTAACAGCAGCAACCAGATGCGCCGAGGATGGCGAAAGTTTCTGAGGCGCAATATGGTCCTCAGGTAAAAAAGTTTGGAGACCCCTGCCTTAGACCTAGGGATATAGTCCGTCTAGGCTAACTTTGGTACCAGGGTGCGTAGACAAGATGCCAATTGTTATCTCTCTCTGTCGTTCTTCCATGTTAGTCCGACAGAGACAATTGCATTTCGTTAGCTTCGGAGCGTTAACGATTGGCATCTCGTATACGCAATTACGCATCTGCTGAGCGCGTCAGAGATAGCACTAATACTGCTCGCGTTCTAAATCTATATCCGCTTCTCGAATAGATAATACACATAGTTAAAAGTGTCAGTGCGCTCAAGCTAAACAGTCAGGCGAACCGTGGTATTCACCGGGCGTCTGTGGCACCCAAAATGCTACAAAGTCGAGCAAAGTCCGAAGACCAGAAGCGCGCTCAAAGGAAGGTGGCCTGCGGCGCCTCACGGCCTCACGCTAAATTTATTCGGGCGGTTTGGAGCGCGCTTCACGCGCTCTAATACAGAGCTCCTATTAAATGGGTTGTTTTGTACAATCTAAATACTATTATAGTGTAGCCAGTTGTGTGCTTTTCTGTCCCTATGAGTGAAAATAAAAATAATTTTGCCTATAGGTAGTATAGCCTGTGCCCAGCAGTGGGACGTATCCACTGCTGGGCACAGGCTTCCTCTCAAGCACGAGAGGGTTTGGGCTATAGTCCCCACGCTGGCCCAATGCGGGTTGGGGACTTCACATACACCTTTAAATTTCTTTGAATTTGAATTTAATTGATTTTATCTATAAACAATCTAACAGAGCAACCCACGTATTTGATTTCAGTTGCGTGGCGGACAACAGCCTGGGGCGCGCGCGGCAGCACGTGGAGGTGTCGGGGCGGCCCGGGCCCGCGCGGTTCACCTCCCCGCCGCTCGCGCGCGCGCCGCGCGTTTACACACTCGCATTTAGTGTGGACAGCTACCCGCCGCTGGATGAGCTGCGGCTGCTGTATCGACAGCTAGCGGTGAGTACATGTACAGCCAGGGGTGCGAAACTCCCTTCGGGCAAACTCGGCTTCGTTCAGCTCAACATGGCTACGAGCGTCCATGGGCGGCGGTAATCGCTTACCATCAGGTGGTCCGTCTGCTCGTTTGCCTCCTATATCATTAAAAAACAACTCTGCTTACTAAATAGGTATAACCTGTACTTTAGGGTAGACGTGCGCGCCGCCGCGGCGCGCCGCCGCCATAAGGAGACAGCGCGCCGCCGCCGCCGCCGGTAGTCTAAAATTCGCGCCGAGACATAACCCGCAAGAGGGTACAAATTTAAAATCAATGGATATAAAGCACGTGCAACGTGCCTAGCTTTAGCGTTCCGACTGTTCCGTTTTTTTTTAATTCATTGCTTGATTTATTTTAACCCTTAAATCGATAACGTCACCTATACTGGACATCCCAAGAAAAAAATTCTGCACCACATATAGCATAGCGTTACTTTCCCCTGGTAGCGTACTTACACTACCAGGAAACTACGACTACTACTACTTGAATGATATGTGTTATTTTTAAGTAAGTAAGAAAATACAGTAGAGTCCGGTTAGTACGACTTAGCTTATAACAACCAACCGCTTATAGCGACGTAAGTATAGGCACTTGTTTGGTTTTAGTACAAGCTACTATGAAAGTACAACCGTTTAGAACGACTCCGCTTATAACGACCGACCGCTTTTAACGACGGAAATTGACACAAAATCCGTCCGTTAAGTCCGGTACAACGACGAGCGACCGTAGTTTTTAAAAATAAATTGTTGGTAAGAAACTTACTCCGTCTCACGCACTCAACTCCTCTCCTCCCTTTGCCTATACGCATGCAGCAAGATGAAATAGTCATGCGACTTTTCGTAATCTTGCAAACAAAATAAAACCTAAATCCCATTATTCAATTGAGCTTAAACTTCATATACACAATTATCAATAGTTGGGTGACAATGCAATATTTCTGCACCTTCGAGCTGATCTGATGATGGAGTCAGGAGGTGGCCATAGGGACTGTGTGACAAAACGCATCCTAACTGAGTTTGGGTTTGTAAGAATTGACTCAATTGAGTATAAGTTGCTTGTTGAAACAAAAGTACACAGTCAGCGATAAAAGCTTGAGTGAAAATTGAAATGCTTTTTGACTTTTTTGATTGTCGATGTACGATTGTCATCTTGAATCAAATCAACCTTACGAAGACAACCCCAAGAATTACGACTTTTTATTTTACGGGATTCGAGTAAAATTTGCGAATGATGAGTCTTACGCGGTGCCTACAAAAGTACCTTCTTCTAAACGCACAAAAGTTTCTTCATTGAGGACAAAGGGTTGTAATACTAACGTAAATAAATATTTTAATAGAAATGTTTTTTTTTCTTTGATTATCGCATATGTATATAATAAATACAAAATTATGTAATTAATTTGTTTAAAAAATATATTTAAATTGGCAGTTCGTTTAGTGCGACGTCCGGTTAGTACGACGTAATATCAGCAGTCCCTTGAGCGTCGTTATAACCGGACTCTACTGTATTGGGAACCAGTGTGAACATAATCTTTTTGTCAAAGTCCTACAGAACGCAGAACTTGCAAGGAAGCATCCGACAGACTGACATTTTCCCCTTATTTAATTTTTTTTATATGACAGTATTAAGCAGCGTTAAAACGTGTAATAGGTTACTAACTGGTCTGTTTTTTACGTGGCAATATGATTTACATAAAACTGTTTTGTGTTTATGGGTAAAAACAAGTGTAAAATAATGTCCATTATTTTGCCCGTTGTCGATTAAACGGCACTTTTGCTAAGTCCAATACAGGACGTTGCCAAGTATGCGTAAGAAGAGTAAAATTATTAAATTTTCTTGTAGTTTTTGTGGTAAATAAATTAAATAGAGGGATGTTAGGTGTTTCTAAACGTTCTAAAAAGTCATTACTTGCGGTAATACAACGTAATGAACCAAATAGATTAAAAAAATATATTTTTATGTTTTTTTTTTCCTGTGGATGTGGTGTATGTATGAGTGTGTGTGGATTTGTTTTCATCAAGAGACAGACCCGATTTCATTTGAGAAATTTATTACGAAAATTTAGATAAAAGTGCATGCATTATTGTAAAAACCATTGCTCAGATGTGACTGCTTCCTAGGATACCCCGCTAAGTTAGATTTAATGTGAAATAAATTACGTCAATGACTGGTAAAATTTTACCACCTACGAGATATGAAGTTATTGCAAAAATATAAAAATAATAGGTTTCACTTACTTACTTAAATTCATTACATAAGTTGACATTATCAGTAAGTGTATTTCTAATTAAAAAATGCAATTATTCTATATTTATTTAAAAAAATATGAACTAGACTAAAAAACCCTTATACACCGTGTTTTTTTTTACTTCCGTTAATTTCAGGGGTGCATTCCTGAGCTTAAATCAAGTAACGTTGTCAAAGACACCGATATTCTAATTAACTCCATTTCGGAGATAATCAATAATTTATTTTTTTCCTATAAGGCCTCTACAAGCGTGTACACTTGCCTTAGGGCCGGTTTACATATTGATTAGTGTTTAGAATGAGTTCATGCATTTGCTACTAAACTTAAGTACAATCTCGGTCGATCGATGTTCGAAATGACATTAATATGTCACAGATTTCAATTGTTTGGTTGAGTTAAATCTAATGCCCGTGTTACAACAACGCTATATGCTACATTTAATTACTTTTTTAACTTAATTTTTTTTTTCACAAAAGCAAAAAAAAAATATTTTTTTTGAAAATTAACTATGCCATTTAGTTCTCTTAAACGTACTTAACCATACCCCGAAGTTAACGGAATTCAATAAAAACACGGTGTACACATACAGTAGGTAGGTACTCTATACTCGGCGTGTCCAAAATACTGGACGTATTCTCATTACGCGGCATATCTTTTTTTTACACCGATCATAGCAACGTCCAACATACTTGACATATGTTTTTTTCAACATTATAATTAGTTTTTTTTTCATGATTTTTTTTCTACAATAAACCAAAAAAACGATGTAACACAGTTTTTTTTGAGATTTTTTCCCTTGTTGATTTAGAGTTAATCTTGGTTTTTCATTATACGTATATTGAAAAGTTGAAAATCCCACGCCGCCGGCGTTACGCCGCCGCCGTGGATTTTTTCGTGGCGCGCCGCCGCCCGATTTTTTTCTACCGGCGCGCACGTCTACTTTAGGGTAAACAGCCGCACCTACCCAGAATATTATTTGCAGGAGATATTTTGTTTATGAAATAAATAAATAAAATAAAAATATATACCTATATAAAAAATATAAAAAAGCGGTGCTGGCCGAGTGGATATGACGTCCGACTTTCAATCCGGAGGTCGCGGGTTCAAATCCTGGCTCGTACCAATGAGTTTTTCGGAACTTATATACGAAATATCATTTGATATTTACCACTAGCTTTTCGGTGAAGGAAAACATCGCGAGGAATCCTGCATAAGTCTGCGAAGAAATTCAAAGGTGTATGTGAAGTCCCCAACCCGCATTGGGCTACTACCGTGGGGACTATAGCCCAAGCCCTCTCGCGCATGAGAAGACTGTGCCCAGCAGTGGGACGTATATAGGTTGAAATTATTATTATTATAAAAAATCTTATCTTATTTTGCAGATAAACGAGTCATTCCAGCAGCCGGGACGGTGGCACGACGTGGTGCTGCCTGCGCCGGCGCCGGCCGGCTCGCTGACGCACCGCGTGTCGCACGAGCTCAAGGCACTGCAGCCCGCCGCCGTGTACGAGGCCATCGTGCAGGCCAAGAACAGATACGGGTGGAATGAGGTACTAGTCTGTCACACAACATCTGTCACTCCGGACTATATGTATTAGACCTAGTTTCCCGTCTGGGTTGGAAGGTCAGATGGCAGTCGCTTTCGTAAAAACTAGTGACTACGTCAATTCTTGGGATTAGTTGTCAAGTGGAGCCCAGGCTCCCATGAGCCGTGGCAAAATGCGGGGATAATGCGAGGAAGAAAAAGAGGCACAACGTCTGTCAAATGTATCAAAAATGATTTTCGTAATAGACGAGTTAGAAACTTTTTTAGTATGAGTTAAGGTTATGCGACTTTCCTGTGGACATCATAAAATAAATGGAATTTAGATCCTAATTTTCTTGCCGGACCCTTAAAGGCATGTTACAACCTTCTAGTTCTTAAAAGCTGTATGATTAAAACCTCAGTAAAAGTACTTTCGTGTTGTCCACAGAAAAGACGCCAGTTTTCCATAACGTTTTTGACCGAAACTTATTAAGCATACAGGATTGTTTGATAGAAGGCTATGGAACAAACGAATTATTTTTTTCTTAAATATATTTTTGCTTTCAGGTTAGCGACATATTCCAATTCCACACACTGGGAGGTCCTCACACGGCGCACGCAGACGAGCTCACACCAATGTACTCGTCAGCTCACGTCAGCATCCTCAGCAAACACATGGCATGGTCGCTGTCACTTCTCGCCTTTTATGCCCTACGCGGCGCTTGATCTGACAGCCTTACGATTGGCTGACGCCAGCCAACCAGCGTCGAGC
Source organism: Cydia splendana (assembly GCF_910591565.1). NCBI lineage: Eukaryota > Metazoa > Arthropoda > Insecta > Lepidoptera > Tortricidae > Cydia > Cydia splendana. The sequence continues at coordinate 2,346,864 of NC_085983.1, read as the reverse complement.
GTTGACCGTTCGATTTTTGAATTTTGTAACCGTTATTCGGGGTTAGTGATAGTTTTTTTGGTTTTTAAAGCAATCGTCACTCGTAAAGTAAAATTTACGTAAGAAAACTATTATTTGTAATATAAATAAAACGCCTTAAGCAATTTGTCAAGGACAAAATTCTTAAAATAATGAGGTGTGTCCTTTTTTTTATTGCCATTATGTGACATTAATATAATACAAATGATTTTATAGTCATATGCCAACTGCATACCTAAGGATTTCATTTTATCATTTCGATATAAAAAGTTCCGAAGCTTATTTTTTTTTGTCGGTGGGGCTTTGTAACTTAGGCCTATTAATTTGAAGGACCAGTGCCTATGAACAGTTTCCTATCAAAAATTGCTTCATTTAAAACTTAACTATACTTAGAAATTAAAATTTGATATTAATTTACAGATACAGATGCAAAAAGTTTCCGAAACGTTGGAAAGGTTCTCGAAAGAAATAAACAAAATTGATTATTTATTTCTCATACAAAATTATGAGAATTTCACTATTTTGGATTCTTTTCGACGGCACATATTTTGCTCGATAATAATGTTCCTTGTATTTCGCACAAAATAATTCGCACAAGGCGTGGCAGTTATTTTTTTAAGGCATATGGTTTTCTCATCTAAATGGAAGGAAAATGAATAACACAGTTTATTTTAGCAAATTTAACAAGATTAACCATTTCCTATCAAACAGGACGTTTTAGGACAATTATTATAGTACCTAATGTTTAATATTATTTGCGCTTAAAATGACTGATTTTTTAAAGTAATTTAATTGATACTAATATTTTTGTGAAATCTTAGGAATTGTGTGGGAGTAAATGTAAATATTTTATTAATCGTGAAGATTTCTAACCTTCGATCTGTCATAACAAATATGTATGTTTTTAATTATTTAATTTCAAAGCTAACATTACCGCATTAAACAATAAATGTATACTTACAGTAATGATTTGAAGATTTATATCGTAAAGCGCTTATTATAGGCCTGTCCAGACGGGGACAATCTTTCGCCAATCTGATTAAATTGTCCGATCAAATCAGACCGTGCGGACTCAAACGCCAATTAGGCTCGCCGAATTCCAGCGCCGGTTATGACCGATATTACCAATAAAATAGGGCGCGGACGCAAGAATACCAATTTGTGATGCTAGTATTCGCGTTTGGGGGCATTTTTTTAATTTAGAGCGCTCAAATATCACCATAAATTTAAAATTGGTGAAAGTGGCCAAATTGGCGTATGAGTCCGTACGGCCTGATTTGATCGGACAATTTAATCAAAAAAATTGTCCCCGTCTGGACAGGCCATCTACACGGTGTCTGGGGACTTTTTGTCGGAAAGCCGGTCTGTAGATGATCGTGTAGATGTAATAAGCACTTAAATGGGTTATTACGTCTGCCCTTTCGCCGAACTCATCAGGAGTAATGCTTTCACGAAAGGTTAGATCACCAATACAAATGAATTTTATATTTATACAAAAAAAATACCATGAAACGCCGTTTTTTTTGTTGAGTAATATGTAAAAAGTTTTATTTTACCCTTATTATAGATTATGTTATTTGTAACGATAGGTTCGATATTTCAGGAAACGTTAAACTTGACTCCACGGCGTAGGGATACTTTTAATAACCCCTATTCTAATAAATACATAATATTTTACTAGTTTCAGATAAAACTAATTACAAATGATATTATTCACTGATAACTTGATCTAATTGAAATAATATAACAATTTGAAAACATTGAAATAAACAACTTCACTGCATTACCCCTCATTCCCACGAGCGCTTTTACAACGCGCGTTAAAAAAGGCTTGAATCTATCCGCACTCTAAATTCGATTTAACGACCAAGGCTTAAAGTCGAAAATCCAACAACGCGTGATATAAAGCGCCACCGCCATCGTGTGAACAAATACACATATTATAATTATATCCATGTGTGTCATTCAAACGCTTTTATAACGCGCGTTGTAAAAGCGCTCGTGCGAATGAGGCGTTAGGCTTATAAATCTTCAAAAGTAATAAAGTTTTCTTTTTAGTAGGTATAGTTTATCCTTAGTATTACCACATCCATATAAATGAATTTATTACTATGTAGTAATATTATATTATAATTAAGCAATAAAGAGTGTTAGTGATATCGCTATTTTAGATTTAATGTGTATTAAAAAGTCTAGTTTAAAATGTCTTCTTTTAAGTGCAATATTAATTTAAAAGAAATTTATAAGCAATATTGGTACACATCATTAGGATCCTAATTTAATATTTTATAAGAATAGTGAATATTTATTTCGGAGTAGACCTAACTGATGGTAAAAATGACTGCCGATTTTTTTTTATTAAATGTTTTATAGAATATGAATATTTCCAAATACTTCGGCCATTAAAGTGAAAATTAAACTAGTCGTAATTTTTTCTAGAAATTATTGGAGAAGTAAAGAAAATGTAAATTGTTGGGCTGTAGAAATGCCTTTTTTTGTAATATTTTAATTTATTTAAAAAACAAAGATTCTGTAAGTAGATAATAAACGTGTAAGTTTATTATAATGTCGTCTTCTTATTTATTTATCCGTGCATTATACCGCATTTTTTTAATAACAGGTAATATATTTAGCAGGGATGTTGCGGATGCAAATTTTTTGACATCTGCGGATGCGGATGCGGATATTTAAAGCCTCATATCCGCGGATGCGGATGCGGATGTCAAGATTTGGTACTTAAAAAACGTCAAATATTACATTTTTAGCATTTTTTATTTAAAAAAAACGAAACGTTTAGTATTTGAGCAAGAATATAGGTGCGTTTTATTTAATACACAGTAACTTGGCCGACTTTTCGGGGTCTAGACGATTTCGTTATTACCTAGCACTTACGCCGCCGGCGCCGCCGCTAATACGTTCCTGTTACCGACTTGGTCGACATCCGCATCATGCGGATGCTCCGCATCGATTTTATGCGGATGCGGATGCAGATGCGGATGTTGAAAATAATGCGGATGTTCCGCGGATGCGAATATTCGCAACATCCCTGATATTTAGCTATGTGATTGTCATAAGACCAGTCCAGACGGGAAGAATTTTTCACCAATCTGATCAAATCCATTGAGATATTATTACTATAGAGAAGCCATATATCAAACAATGAAATTGTCGCAATCGCAACTTGTAACACACGAACAAAACGTCGTAAGCGCCGTACAAGTCATGGCGCTTACGCGTTTAGGTCGCGAGATTCACGCTCCGTTTCTATGGTTTGTTGTCAAAACAACAACTCATGGCGCAAAATACTGGTTCTGTGTGACGTTCTTGTTCAATGATCAAATCAGAGGGCCTACCGCGAAAACCGAAATTCGCCAATTGCGGGGATTTTTCTCTTTTACTTCAATGAAGACGTACTTAATTAGAGTGACAGAGAAAGATGCCCGCAATTTGCGAACTTCGATTTTCGCTGCGTTAGCTGAAAACGATGTCCGGAATAAAGCGAAGTGGAAAGAAAAACAAGGAAATCGCGCCCCGTAACAGTACGGGACAAACGCTAGGATGATGATGATGATCCTATTGGCAAACACATCCCTCGCTACGCATCCTCGCACACCTCTGCCAGAAACGTAGAGTTAAACCAAGAAAAGTCTGCAGCGATTTTGATAGCCCACGCAGTGCAAGTGTTATTTTAAACGTCAAACGACTTGGTCTAACTCTAGTCTTATGGAGGCATATGCCATTTTTCGAACCTACGCTCAAGTGATTATATATTCTCTTTGCCTACGCTCTGCTCGTTTATAGGTTTTTATTTTATTTTTAAAGCAATTCTCAAAAAGTTTGTAAATTTCGATCACATCTTAGATTTTTATAAAAATTGGTAAGCTGGTAAAGTACATGAAGCTGAACAACTTCCACCATATTTCCCAAAATGTCCCAGAAACTTTCTAAGAAATATTCCTTTTTTGTTACCAGATTTCTTTACACATTTGGTAACAAAAAAGGAATGTTTCTTAGAAACTTTCTGGGACATTTTGGGAAATATGGTGGAAGTTGTTCAGCTTCATGTACTTTACCAGCATACCAATTTTTATAGAAATCTAAGATGTGATCGAAATGTACAAACTTTTTGAGAATTGCTCTTTAGCGCTCGAATCTCATCATAAATCAATCATACATTTAAATGAGAGCGAGAAAGAGATGTGCTGACCGAACCACAATTGGTCCGGTACGCTGGTCTGTTACAGTTTAAAAAAAACTTATTCCAACTGTGTGGAACATTAGGTACTGATATTTGAACGCTCGTCATTGCTTTCACGAAATGCCAAATTTGACAATGACATTAATACATTCTGATTTCTGATTTTTTTTTCCTACAAAGTTTATTTTTGCGTAGCTTTTAATTATGTTAAGATTTACTATAAACCAGTGATTAATATACACATATTGAGGATGGAGTCGTCAGCGTTACAGGCTACAAATAGCGTTTGCGTGAAAATTGAGCCCTGTGAGGATGTGTGTATACCAGATGAGGCCACGTTCGACGGAGTGTATGTGAAACCTGAGCCTTTACTGACTGTATGTGTAAAAGACGAGCCCAGGTGCGAGGGTGTGTGGATAAAAGCGGAGCCTTCGTGCTCAGATGTGTGTGTAAAAGACGAGACGCTTGGCGGGACTGCGGCGGAGCTGTGCGCCGACGACGCAGTTAAAAATGAGCCCGTGCTCTGCCCCGAGCTAGTCGAGCAGCGCAGCGTGCGCCACGCACCAACAGGTCAGTTATGGACTAACCCCCTTATTCATAAAACTTTATGGGCCTGATTTAGTTAATTGATGCTATATCCCTTTTTACAAGCTTTTATTTAGTTTCGCCTGACCGTTGTCTGTCTGTAAACAAATCTTGCAAGTTAAATTTAATCCAGTTCCCGGTTTCCGATTGAGCTGAAATTTTGTATACATACGTAAGTCGGGTGACAATGCAATATTATGGTGTCATCGAGCTGATCTGATGATGGAGACCGGAGGTGGCCATAGGAACTATGTGATAAAACAACGAAACCTAATTGTGTTTGGGGTTTTTAGAATTGTCTCAATGAGTATTAGTTGCCTGTGAAAAGAAAAGTACAGTCGGCGATAAAAGCTTGTACCAAAAATTAAATTTTTGCCAAAAACTTATTTACAAATGCATAAGTCAAAATGACAGATAAAGACCAACGAATATTAACTAATATGAGGCTTGTAGCGCGTTTGTGAATAAGGGGGTTTAACTTTAACCATGAATTATGGTGTATAGACATTAGGGCTTGAAAAATAGTTGCTTTGCAAAATCATTTACTCGGCAAAGAAAGACAACGAAACAAAGACAATAAACATAATTTGTTATCTACTGGCAAAGCCCTTTCATTTTGATACCCCACATGGTATGATTTCAGTAAAAAAAAGTGTATTTTAGTAGTCTACTGTAACAGAACATTATATTGTTATTTAAGTTGATGTACTTCTGTCATTTTTTAATATTTATGGTTCACGACCGGTCTGGCCTAGTAGGTAGTGACCCTGCCTGCGAAGTCGATGGTCCAGGGTTCAAATCCCAGTAAGGGCATTTATTTGTGTGATGACACTAATATTTGTTCCTGAGTCATGGGTGTTTTCTATGTATTTATCTATATAAGTATGTATATTGTCGCCTAGCACCCATAGTACAAGCTTTGCTTAGTTTGAGGCTAGCTTGATGTGTGTAAGATGTCCCCAATATTTATTTATTTTATTTATTAGTTTTGAACATTATACGTTAAGAGTATATTCACAGTCCCTTGGTATGTATATCTATTCAGTCGTTTTCAATCTAGATAACTATGCATTATGAAATTTTTGGTAGTTTTCTAATAGTTTGATTGTTTACAAGAACGGACAGCCATCAGGCCCCAATTTCACATCGGTGACAGGTGCGGCGAATTGTAAAATCACTGTTGCTGACGTCACAGGCATCCATGGGCTACGATTACCACTTACCATCGGGCGGGCCGTACTTCTGTTTGCAACCATCATTGTATTATTTAAAAAAACTTTATTATATCGGATAAAAACAGATATTTCTCCTGCGAAGTTTCTGACAATTGTCAAAGATTTAGAAGAATTGTAGGTAATTCTTGACAGGTAATGAGTTATATGTCGGAATTTCGTGACAATTGTAGTGTTTCTTGTGACAATTGTCATAAACTTAGCAAGAGAAATATCTGTTTTTATCCGATATAATAAAGTTTTTTTAAATAATACAATGATGGTTGCAAACAGAAGTACGGCCCGCCCGATGGTAAGCGGTAACCGTAGCCCATGGATGCCTGTGACGTCAGCAACAGTGATTTTACAATTCGTCGCACCTGTCACGTTGGTGAAACAGGGGCCTGGTCAAGCAGGGTCTCCGCTGGCATGCGGCCGGCAGTAGGCGGTCGGGGAGGCCTTGTACTACATGGAGGCGATCAGTTGAGAAAGAGGCTGGCTCAACTGGACTCGGCTGGAAAGAGCTGGAAGAAGCCGCTCAAGATCGTGACAAATGGAGGATTCTTCTGCGAGCCCTATGTCCCTAATGAGGGATAACAGGAATGCATCATCATCATTACAAGAAAAATAAAATTTCCTTGTTCCACCGACTTTATGACGTCATCGTCCCAGTTACTACCCTCACCATTTTCTTGCTTGTCATCACATATATTTGTGTTCAGGACATCATACTGAATACATTGGCACTAAATATACCCCTATCGGGGATCACTTGAGCGATAAGTAACCCCTGATTTACCACCCTACTATGAAGGTGGCCTGTCCATAATATATCTCACATACTCGCTGCTGCTATTTGAAAATATAAATATTAGGGGGACATCTTACACAGATCGACCTAGCCCCAAACAAAGCAAAGCTTGTACTATGGGTGCTAGGTGACGATATATAGATAAATACATACTTATATACATAGAAAACAGCCATGACTCAGGAATAAAAATCTGTGTTCATCACACAAATAAATGCCATAACCGGGATTCAAACCCAGGACCATCGGCTTCGCAGGCACTGTCAGAACCCACTAGGCCAGACTGGTTGTCAAAAGCAAGAATATTATATGAATAGTACTATTAAAATAAAAATGTTAATGCATTTTGGGCAAATATACTTCAACCATAGCATATATTTGAGGTATATGACTTGAGTTGTTAAATATTTTACCACAACATTTATCTACTACTATACCTCGTTTTAGGGTTCCGTACCCAAAGGGTAAAAACGGGACCCTATTACTAAGACTCCACTGTCCGTCTGTCTGTCACCAAGCCCCATGAACCGCGATAGCTAGACAGTTGAAATTTTCACAGATGTTGTCTGTTGCCGCTCTAACAACAAATACTAAAAAGTACGGAACCCTCGATGGGCGAGTCCAATTCGCACATGTCCGGTTTTTTTAGCGTTATAAAACAATTTTGTGCATGTCTTTTTAATGAAAAACGCTTTAAAAAAATAGTAACTATTATCCCACCAAAAACATTCTGTAAAAAACTAGCCAAGTCTCGATGGAGCTGCTTGTTTATCTCTAAAAAGTAATGAAATCTAGACAAAGTCGTGCCAAGTCTAAGGTTCCTTACTGCGATTTCTTTATTATTATAGTTAATGTTGTGTGACTTGGCCGTTGAAGGGTACACAAGGGTACAAAACCAGGTGCTCCATGACACCATTGCACCAATCTGTCGCCAGAACCGCTACCCATTGACGATGGAAAATTGCCACTTGGAAAACGTTAATTCAATAACCAGTCAATTGTAGGCTTGATAAAGCTGCGTATTTCAATAATACTTATGTATAGGCGAGCCCGAAACAAACACTTCTTTTTGAAGCGTCAAATCGACCATCGATCTAACATAAAATAGACGTACAGACGGACTTCTATCAATGATTAGAAGTCCGTCTGTACTGGAAATATTTTTTTATACTGTATGTTTGGTGTCATGGAGCACCTGGTTTTGTACCCTTGTGTACCCTTCAACGGCCAAGTCACACAACATTAACTATAATAATAAAGAAATCGCAGTAAGGAACCTTAGACTTGGCACGACTTTGTCTAGATTTCATTACTTTTTAGAGATAAACAAGCAGCTCCATCGAGACTTGGCTAGTTTTTTACAGAATGTTTTTGGTGGGATTTCACTTCTTTTTGTAGAAACGTGGGCATATTGATTTATTTTATTAGATTTTCCTATTTGACATATTTTTTTTCTTTTTAGTAGTTTTTTTATTACCATATCTCTAAAGGCTCCGTCACACATGAGCGTTTTCAAAGCGCGGCGTGAGCGGGGCACGATGCGAGCGTGACGCGAGCGCGTGGCGCTCGCGATCTGCGCTTGGACGCAGCGGCCCGCCGGCGCGCTGCGCGCGCGACCCGCTTTGATCACGCCCGCGCAGTCACACACAACACAGCGCGTGTTGCGAGCGGTCACTCGATTACTGAACGTTGGACGTTGGAAAGCATGATCATGGACGTTGAATAGTTTCACGAGCGTTTTGTAGCCTGCAGCAGTATATTGCGACAATACTGCCGACTGCATTTCTGCAGCAAATGTCAAATACGATGATGCTGACCGAATTTTTGATATTTACCTCAGTAATTCAGTCGGCAGTAGTGCATGCTGCAATCCTGCTGCAGTATAGCTGCCGACTGCATTACTGCCAAAAATGTCAAAGTTGATGTATTTTTAACCAAAACAAAGTGTGCCTGGGTCAAAAACATTCTGTGTTCGCGTCTTTCCTGTAGACATACACAAGAGTTAAGGGCTATATAAAGGTTAATTTTCTTATTTAACCCTTATCCACGTGAAAAGGTCCAAGAGAAAAATGTACAGTTCGCGCGAACACGCTAGTTTTCTCTTCTGTGGGCAATAGTTAACAGCTTGTGGGCATGTAAGTAATGATTTTATCACAGTTCTCTGAATAAAAGGAGGACCTTTTCACGTGGATAACGGTTAAATAAGAAAATTAACCTTTATAGCCCTTAACTCTTGTGTATGTCTACAGGAAAGACGCGAACACAGAATGTTTTTGACCCAGGCACACTTTGTTTTGGTTAACCGACTTGTCGTCGTGTGCCTGTTGCAGAGTTCCACTAGGCGGTCATCAAGATGTAACGGATGACCAAAATAGCGTGGGGCTATGTTGCACCAAACCTAAGTTCCACTAGGTACAGCCAGGGTTCAGCATCAGCTCTATTTCAGGTACTGCTCTCCCAAGTGCTCATCAAGATGTGATGGATGACCAAACTAGCGTTGGCCTATGTTACACCAAACCTAAGTTCCAGTAGGTACAGCCAGGGTTCAGCATTAGCTCTATCTTGGGTACTGCTCTCCCAAGTGCTCATCAAGATGTGCCGGATGACCAAAATATCGTTGGCCTATGTTGCACCAAACCTGAGTTCCACTAGGTACAGCTAGCGTTCAGCATCAGCTCTATTTCAGGTACTGCTCTCCCAAGTGCTCATCAAGATGTGACGGATGACCAAAATAGCGTGGGCCTATGTTGCACCAAACCTGAGTTCCACTAGGTACAGCCAGGGTTCAGCATCAGCTCTATCTTGGGTACTGCTCTCCCAAGTGCTCATCAAGGCGTGTCGGATGATCAAAACAGTGTGTGCATATGTTGCACCAAGCCTGAGTTCCATTAGGTACAGCCAGGGTTCAGCATCAGCTGCATCTTGGGTACTACTTTCCCAAAGGCTCATCAAAGCGTATCGGATGACCAAAACAGTGTGTACATATGTTGCACCAAGCAAAACGCCTATGTCTGACGGAGCCTTAATACAGCTGAGACCAGCTGAGGGTTCTTCATCAGATACTTCAGACCTTCGATTTTTGACATCAAATGAAGCGGCCCACCAATTTGAATATTTTTTGTAAAGGCGGTATGTCGATCTCCAATAGTTTGGTTGGGCTCTTGTGTTTTCTAATCAGGGTCACCAGGTACTCCAGATCTTCGATTATCCTAGTTTTTATAGTTTTCCCTTTATGTGGCCATTAAACCCTAACTCTGTACCAAATTTCAGCTCTCTGAGTTTATGGGAAGTACTAGTTCTATTCTGATGATCATAAGTGAGTGAGTGTGTGTCATAAATGCGAAACTTTGCTTTCGCTTAACTTCGGAACTAAATGACCTACAGACTTGAAATTTTGGATTTTAAGTATGTGATTATAGCTTACTGGATGACGAAAATTTCTGCGTTCTGGTCTTATCCAGAGGTTCTCAATAGGGACCTGAAAATGCGGCGAAATGGTTCCAGTAAAGGATGGTACGGCAGTGTTTGCTTCGCGCTCGACTTGGCGGGGGCACTGCCGTGCCCCCCGATTTATGAAAGTAAAAGAATGTAAATGGTCATAGCTATATAATTGTTACATGTTTGCAGTAACTTATTTTTCAAAAACGTTTTTCAATAAAAATATTGTACATCAAGATTGTTTACCATTTTTGTAATGCTAAACGAGGTATATCATATTATATCGAAGAGGATAAACACGTGTTTAAGGGCCCTTGCAGACGAGCGATAGCACGCCAGCGACCGCCCGCGACAGCAATCGGCGATCATCGGCGACCGTCGCCAGCTGCGGCTGGCGAACACCCGCGACGGTCGCCGATACGCCGCGGCGATCGCTGATGTCGCAGCGCGCACTCTTCGATGTGTAGTCTACTACACACACACACACATCGACGAGTGCGCGCTGCGACACGATAGCGATCGCCGCGGCGTATCGGCGACAGTCGGCGACCGTCGACGACCGTCGCGGACGTTGGCCAGCCGCAGTTGGCGACGGTCGCCGACGTTCGCCGATGATCGCCGATTGCTGTCGCGGGCGGTCGCTGGCGTGCTGTCGCTCGTCTGTAAGGGTCCTAAAATCAAATATCAGTACATGCAGTTCAGTGACATGTTTTATGTAATTAATTGAGAAAAACTTTCTTGTTGCAGGGCAAACACCAAAGAAGAAACCAACCCAGAAAAGTTATGTATGCCCCCACTGTGGGTATGAATCAGCTATAAAACTCTGCTTAGATAGGCATTTGAGCAGGCACACTAATGAGAAGCCATACAGATGTAATCACTGTAGCTATGCTAGCAGCCGAAAAGATGCTTTGGTAGTTCATATAAGGAAACACACTGGCGAAAAACCATACAAGTGCGAGCAATGTAGTTTCGCCACTGCCCACAAAAGTACTTTGCAACTTCATGCAAGGGGGCATAGGATGAATATAAGTGAGAAACCTTACAAGTGTGACCGTAGTGATTTACAAACACATGAAATGATAGACACTGGCGACACTGGTGGTACACTTTATAAATGTGACCACTGCACTTATGCTAGCGGACGTAAAGTTAATGTGCAAACTCATGCAAGGATACATAGGAATGGTGAACATAAGCCGTACAAGATGTTACATCTATATTTTCAAGGGGGTAAACCCTAAGGTTATTTATAAAAAATATGGTGACAGACGGACGGACGGACGGACGGACGGACGGACGGACGGACGGACGGACGGACGGACAGTGAAGTCTTAGTAATAGGGTCCCGTTTTACCCTTTGGGTACGGAACCCTAAAAACGTCCTCCAAATCGCTGCCGCTGGAAAGTGTGCCCAGAAGGGTGACCGCATTGCCACGTTGTATAGCAATGCTTATACGCTGAGCGAAATACTGACGTCATGCTCTGTGGCAACCCCTCAGTGCATTTTGCCATTTTTTTATTATATACATATTTAATACAAATTGCACACATTCATTGCCGACGCATTACGGTTAATAGTTTCGTGACGCGAATTCGCGTCTTCGGAAATGAATGCGTTAATTAATTCGTACTTCGTACTTATATACCTATTAGAAAAAAAATTGTACCTCATTTGTATCAGGGTCGTCCCTTCATCTCTGTTTTGGTCTTCCTCTGCCACGAGATCGAATGGATCTGTGGGACCCAGTCTGTGGCTAGTTTTAGAGATGCGCAAAGCGCTTCACCGAATTGAAAAGATCGAATTAATGGGTTATTCAGCGTCCGAAACTCGTACTGAGCAGTCTGTGTCTAGTTGTAAAATCATTAAAATATATTAGCATTTGCTTAAAATTACACGATATCGACTAAGAAATAAGATTGCAATTTCACTACTCATCTTTTGCATTCCGTTGCCCGTTTATCAGTGCACGTGCGGCCAAGCGTAGTATATTTAAAATCATCGCATCAAACATGCCTGATTCACCTGATGGAGACCGATCAGCGTCACAACCAGATTTGTCGAAGGAACCGGACACATTAAACTTTGTGGCTACGAGGAAACGAAAACAACGGCACGACACTGAAGACATAACATCCTTGAGGGCAGAAATTCAAGATATGGTGGCTAGTGTGAAGGCGGACCGTGAAGCCCAAAACTCAAAATTTAATGAAGCCATTGATGAACTGCGTTCTCAAAATGCCCAAATAATTCAAACAAATTCAAAGATAGAAAAACTTCTTGAGCGCACAACCTTATTATATGAAAATTTACATGAAAAAGTTGAGAAAATATCCGCAGAGCATAACGAAGCCTTAAACAAAATAGATCAACTTGAAAACCAAGTAGAGGAACTGCAAAGAACACAACGCGCAACAACGCTGGAAATTAGAAACATTCCGGAAGCAAAGGGCGAAAACCTAACTGATCTGCTGTCAAAGGTACATAGTGCTTTACAAGTTCCATTTAGTCCAGATTATATCCGACAAGTTAAACGTATTAAAAGTGGGCAAAACAAATTGATTGTGGCTGAATATCAGACCACGCAGCAAGTCAAATCCCTAATTAAAGCGTTGAAAGACTATAATAGTTCGCACCAAGAGGACAAATTGAATACACACTGCATTGATATCGAAGGAGACAAGCAACCGATATACATTTCTGAGTCTCTGACACCTGCAGCTCGAAAACTATTCTACTACGCTCGTGATCTGCGCAAAAACCATGGTTTCAAGCACTGCTGGACTGGACAAGGCAGAGTTTTTGTTAAGAAAACTGATGCATCGTCAGCTATCTGGATAAAAACAACAAAGCAAATAGAGGAGCTTCAAGGAAACGGTTTAATCCAATGACTATCTACCATGCTAGCTTGTAAGTTTACTTTGTTCATAAGCACGCGTACATACAATGTCCTTAACACATTCTTAATAATACCATATACAAATAATGCTAATATTCGCTTCACAGAGAATAACCTATTTAACAATTGCATACACAGAACACATTACTCGCACATAACACTCTCCGTTTACTACACTAAGTTTGAAAATTTCCATTTCCAGTATATGAGAGAAGACTGTACCCCGACTATCTTTGTAATTTGTATAATCGCGATATACACATATATAGACTATGGCTAATATACAGGATTTAATGAAAGATATTGACACGAGTGTCAGTATCGGCAAGTCGGTGGCAGTGGACTCTCCTGAATGCTGTAAATGTGTTTTTGCAAATTTAAATGAACACACAAAAATTCTTTCACAGAATATCAGAAGCATTAATCGCAATTTTGATGACTTGCAAGTATTAATAAAAAGATTCGAAATGGTTTTCGATATTATAGTATTGACAGAATGTTGGCTTACAGAGGATACCTCCATACCTAACATGGAAGGCTATAATACTGTCAAAAGTAACCGACACATAAATCAAAATGATGGAATAGTTGTTTATTTTAAGTCTGATATCCCCTTAAAAACTTCTGAACCTCTAGAATGTTTAGAAGCAAACTGCCTTGTTTCAACACTTGGAGTAGAATATGCATTTGTTTCGATTTATAGACCTCCCTCGTTTAGGAATACAGACAATTTTACTTCATCATTAGATAGCATCTTATCGAACCTTAAACAATTTAAAAATATAATTTTACTAGGAGATTTAAATATAAATATAATAGATAACAACTTAGACCCCAAAGCAGCGGACTATCTAAATATGCTAGCTTCTCATGGACTTCTTCCTTCACATACTCTTCCTACACGTGGTAACAACTGTTTGGATCACTGCATTATAAGAACTGTACTTCCTAATATTACAATCGTTTGTGATACATCAACCACGGATCACTCTTCAGTTATTTTGGCTATATCTAAGTTCACGACACACAAGTCATACCAACAACGTACGTTTAAGAAAACTAACTATCACTCAGTCATCTATGAGCTAAAGCAGATAGACTGGGTTAGTGTGCTCGCCGAACCCGATGTAAATAAAATAACTAATACATTCTTATATCTAGTTAATAGGACTATACAAAAATATACGACTTATGTTAAAATCTCAAGAAGGAAAACTAACATAAAACCTTGGATCACTCCTGGATTGATAAGATGTCTAAGAAATCGAGATAGGCTACACCAAAAACTTAAGAGGGATCCTAATAACTCTATAGTTTCTACTACCTATAAAAGATACCGGAATACATGCAACAATATTCTTAAAAAATTAAAAAGAGAGTATCAAAGATCACAAATAAACAAACACCGTAACAACTTAAAGGAACAGTGGAGACTTATAAAGAATATAAGCAACCTAAAATCTAATTGTGATACTTCTGATCCACAAAATCATATCCTTACACTTAAAGCGACTCCTCAAGACTCACTTGATTATGCAAATGAATATTTTACAAGTGTAGGGAAATACTTAGCTCGTGACATCATAAATAAAACTGGATTATCAGAAACGCAGCGTATAAAAAAGATGGTCTCAAACGTATCCCCGGTCAATTCTATGGTGATGTTAGACACAGATGAGCTAGAAGTAAAATGCACCATAAGAAGCCTAAAAACAAGTTCGACCGTAGGGTGGGATGGCATATCTACATATTTCTTAAGTCTGGCCGCAGATATTCTAGCCCTGCCTATAACTATTATATGTAATCTATGCTTAAAAACAGGTACATTTCCTGATAATCTTAAACGATCTGTGGTGATCCCTATATACAAGTCTGGAGACAGAAACTGTATCTCAAATTATAGGCCCATATCCCTTTTACCTACATTGTCGAAAGTGTTAGAAAAAATTATAAATAAAAGATTAAAAAATTACCTCGAAACAAACAATCTACTTAGCAAAAATCAACACGGCTTTAGAGTATCCAAATCTACGGAAGATGCGGTACTACAACTAACTAATTATATTGTTGATAAACTTGATCATAATAAAAAAACTATTGGAATATTTTTAGATATAAAAAAAGCTTTCGATACAGTTTCTGCCTCATTGCTTATTAAGAAAATGGAAAATATAGGCATACGGGGTACGCCACTGCATATCTTCAGTAACTATCTACAAAATAGGAAGCAGTCAGTAAGAGTTGGAGACTTATATAGCAAAGAGGACAATATCGAATATGGGGTGCCGCAAGGCAGTGTCCTAGGCCCAACCTTGTTTCTTATCTATATTGATGAACTATGTCGCCTTAATATTGGTAATGCCGAAATAATATCATTTGCAGATGATACTGCTATCTTATTCTGTGGTGACTCTTGGGAGGAGGTTAATAAGTTAGCCCAAAATGGTTTTAATCTGGTACATGAGTGGCTCTCGCATAATCTACTTACACTTAACTACACTAAAACGAAATATCTAACATTTAGTATTAAGAACAATAAGCAGTCGCTATGCACGAACGTATCAATTAAAATACATTGTTGTCGAGGGGAAGCTAATTGCTCATGCCAATCTATCTCCGAAACGTCATCTATTAGGTACCTAGGAGTTTTAGTTGATAAAAATCTCTGTTGGCGTGAACACATCTCTAGTCTTGCGAATAAAATTAGAAAATTAATATTTATATTCAAAAATCTCAGACATGTGTGCGATAAGAAACTTTTAATATCTATCTATTATGCTCTTTGTCAATCTGTGACAACTTATTGCATTACTGCTTGGGGTGGAGCATCAAAAACTTCTATACTTACACTCGAAAGGGCTCAACGTGCAGTGCTTAAGGTTATAACATTTAATAAATCTTGTTATCCAACCACCATCCTGTATAAGGACACCTTAGTACTAACGGTAAGACAACTATTTATTAAACAACTAATTATAAAACAGCATAAATATATTCCAGACTTCT
This sequence comes from Cydia splendana, assembly GCF_910591565.1. Lineage (NCBI taxonomy): Eukaryota > Metazoa > Arthropoda > Insecta > Lepidoptera > Tortricidae > Cydia > Cydia splendana. The sequence continues at coordinate 2,330,697 of NC_085983.1, read as the reverse complement.
CTGCCTCTAGAAGGAGAGATGACTTCGTCTACTCTATTCCACCACACAAAACTAAATTTTGTAAAAAATTCTTTAACATTATAGGTCCCATGTTATACAATAAAATAAGCAAAGTTATCAAACTGCGAACACTAAATTTACATACACTCAAAAAGTCATTACAAGGCTATTTACAAAATCTTAATTACGATAATACCGAAAAATTACTAAAAAACTTAGTGTAACACACGCACACACACATACACACACACACACACACACACACATACATACGTACACACACACATACACATACATACACACACACACATTATAGGTACGCGTGCTTTAAACATTATCAATGTAACTTAAATATAAAGTTCTAAAAAACAAATTATCTTAAGTTTTTGCATATACTACTTGTTTACGTCTAATACGGCCCGGCAACGGCCGCAGTCCAGATGTTAAGAAATTGTTTTGCTATTCATCTTTTGTTTACCTTGTCGTCATGTTAAATATTACGATTCTATTATCTTGTAATACAAATATGTAATATTATATTATAATTGCTAAGCATAAAATAAATGGATTGGTACCTGTGTTGAAAATAAAATGTAAGGACGGTGAATCCTGACCCACCGTGATACAGTTCACACTAGTACGGGGGTCAGATGACACTTACTTGCCATTTGGTTTTGTACCATAATACAATGTAAGTTATGTAAGTAGTTTAAGCACCTTTATTAACTCAATAAAATATCTTTATTCTTTATTCTTTATTCTATTCCCACTAGTTACCAACAAGTTCTTACCTGTGGTAACTACTGGGAATTTATTTCCCACCTTTTACCACTGGTAACTACTGGAAAAAAAAATCCCACTAGTTACCACCAACATGGCTTGGCTAAATATAAAATATTTAATTACACAAACGGGTCTACCGCTATACTTATTCAAATAACAGGAGAGATCTTGTTATGTTGTTTCGAGCAGGAGCAGGGAGTATGTATTGAAACACCTTATGTGTGATAGTGTAAGAACGTATATTCTCTAAATGCCTGCCTATATATACACGTTAGGTTGCGCTGACACAAGCAATACGCGTTTATGTCGCAGTAAACCAAAGTGTTACTGCTAAACACTAAAAGTGGACAATCGCCATATTACACCTCCCCCGAAAGTTCCTCTCACCGCCGGGGTGGCAGAAGAAAAAATTTAAACGCATGTTACTTGTTTACAATTTTTTCTGAAATCAATAAAAAAAAATGTTAATAAATTATATAGGTATAATGCAAACAATCTTTATTTAGCTTGACTTTATGTGTCGTATTAATGTCGTAGTCCTTGTAAAAAAATATCGTTATCTTAGAGCGCTCTTACAAGAAAAGTCGAAATAATGCAAAATTGATGATACTAGTCGACGAAATTCAGGACTTTGCGCTCATTATTAGAAACAATGAGTACTTGTTCCAGTAAAAGCGTCTTCTTATCTTTATAAATATCGTTGTAAATATTAGAAAAAGGACTTATTAAATTAGTAATGATTTTTTTTCTGATGGTCGTTTCCGAAAAACCCCGTGAAGCACTGAATGGCGAGCTCTTATTTGGAAATGTTGAGAATTTTACTCTGCTAAACCTGGCTATTTTGTATTACTAATACCCTGTACTTTAGGCATATCAAACTATATTTTTCCTACATACCTTTGAGAAAGAGAAAATCAAAGTAAAACGAACTCGATTTTCTCTCCGAAACAAGTGTCAATTCCTACGAAAATCTACTTAATATCGAAGTCATTTTCATACTCAAGCAATCTGCAACGTTTGCTTATACTGCTGGTATACATTAGTGTTTATGAAATTCTACTATAATTTTTTGGCAATTTTTTGAAAACTACTCTATATTACCGATGACGCGCGCTGCGCCAGCTCAGTGCCGCGGCAGAGCTTGTAGAGGCAGGACGTGTGTCGGTCGGCTCCGCACATTTTCAACGGCGACGACGAGGTTTTTTATCATTGTGTGCGGCGGGCGCCATGTAAAACGCTATACTGTGTGCGTGTAAACCGCAACGAGAGACTTTGATCCTAGCACTGTTTTTATAGTATTATAATTTATAATGGTACAGTTTAATAAACTACCGGACAGGATTAAAAATATTTGAAACGACCTGACATTCTATATGTATTTAATTTATTTGACTCAAGATAGTACTCAGGGTCTGATGATGGAGCCGGAAGGTGGTCACCGGTACCAATCAACCATGCAACTAAACCACTTCGTGTTTAGGCTCGTTTTATTCATCTCAACAAGATCTTTGACACAAGATAGTACTCAGGGTCTGATGATGGAGCCGGAAGGTGGTCACCGGTACCAATCAACCATGCAACTAAACCACTTCGTGTTTGGGCTCGTTTGATTCGGCTCAACAAGATCTTTGACTTAAGATAGTACTCAGGGTCTGATGATGGAGCCGGAAGGTGGTCACCAGTACCAATCAACAATGCAACTAAACCACTTCGTGTTTAGGCTCGTTTTATTCGTCTCAATAAGATCTTTGACTTAAGATAGTACTCAGGGTCTGATGATGGAGCCGGAAGGTGGTCACCGGTACCAATCAACCATGCAACTAAACCACTTCGTGTTTGGGCTCGTTTGATTCGTCTCAACAAGATCTTTGGCACAAGATAATACTCAGGGTCTGATGATGGAGCCGGCAGGTGGTCACCGGAACCAATCAACCATGCCACTAAACCACTTCGTGTTTAGGCTCGTTTTATTCGTTTCTATAAGATCTTTGACACAAGATAGTACTCAGGGTCTGATGTTGGAGCCGGAAGGTGGTCACCGGTACCAATCAACCATGCAACTAAACCACTTCGTGTTTGGGCTCGTTTGATTCGGCTCAACAAGATCTTTGACTTAAGATAGTACTCAGGGTCTGATGATGGAGCCGGAAGGTGGTCACCAGTACCAATCAACAATGCAACTAAACCACTTCGTGTTTAGGCTCGTTTTATTCGTCTCAATAAGATCTTTGACTTAAGATAGTACTCAGGGTCTGATGATGGAGCCGGAAGGTGGTCACCGGTACCAATCAACCATGCAACTAAACCACTTCGTGTTTGGGCTCGTTTGATTCGTCTCAACAAGATCTTTGGCACAAGATAATACTCAGGGTCTGATGATGGAGCCGGAAGGTGGTCACCGGTACCAATCAACCATGCAACTAAACCACTTCGTGTTTAGGCTCGTTTGAGTCGTCTCAACAAGATCTTTGACACAAGATAGTACTCAGGGTCTGATGATGGAGCCGGCAGGTGGTCACCGGAACCAATCAACCATGCCACTAAACCACTTCGTGTTTAGGCTCGTTTTATTCGTTTCTATAAGATCTTTGACACAAGATAGTACTCAGGGTCTGATGTTGGAGCCGGAAGGTGGTCACCGGTACCAATCAACCATGCAACTAAACCACTTCGTGTTTAGGCTCGTTTGATTCGTCTCAACAAGACCTTGGACACAAGATAGTACTCAGGATCTGATGATGGAGCTGGAAGGTGGCCACGGGTACCAGTCTACCATGTAACTGAACCACTTCGTGTTTGGGCTCGTTTGATTTGTCGCAACAAGATCTTTGACACAAGGTAGTACTGAGGGTCTGATGATGGATCCGGAAGGTGGTGACCGGTACCAATCAACCATGCAACTAAACCACTTCGTGTTTGGCTTCGTTCGATTCGTCGCAACAAGATCTTTGACACAAGTTAGTACTCAGGGTCTGATGTTGGAGCTGGACTGTGGCGACGGGTACCAGTCTACCATGTAACTGAACCACTTCGTGTTTGGGCTCGTTTGATTTGTCGCAACAAGATCTTTGACACAAGGTAGTACTGAGGGTCTGATGATGGATCCGGAAGGTGGTCACCGGTACCAATCAACCATGCAACTAAACCACTTCGTGTTTGGCTTCGTTCGATTCGTCGCAACAAGATCTTTGACACAAGTTAGTACTCAGGGTCTGATAATGGAGCTGGACTGTGGCCACGGGTACCAGTCTACCATGTAACTGAACCACTTCGTGTTTGGGCTCGTTTGATTCGTCGCAATAAGATGTTTGACACAAGATATTACTCAGGGTCTGATGATGATAGACAGGTACCAGGGTTGGGCAGTATTTCAATTACATGTATTTGAAATACGTATTTGAAATACATTTTTGTATTTTGTATTTGTATTTCAAATACTACCTGGAAAAGTATTTTGTATTTGGTATTTCAAATACTGCAGTCACATGTATTTTGTATTTTGTATTTCAAATACTTAAAGCATCAAAATACATTTCTACAAAATACATTTAATTAAATTCTATAATCCTAAAATGGAACGTTTATTTAAATATAATGTACGACTTGTACGAGGGCAAATACAATGCGCGAGCTATTTACTGCGCGGAACTTTTCGTCAACAGCCAGGGTATAGGGTCATTGCAGTAGTTTCCGTCCATGCTCTAGTTTTAGACTACTTGAGGGATTAGCAAATAATATATTTCATTTTTAATTTACTACTTGCGAAATATAATTTTGATATCATCATCATCATCATCAGCCTGCTCTCGTCCACTGCTGGACATAGGCCTCTCCTATTGCACGCCATTGAGCATGATTTGCGGCAACTCTGAACCAGCTCTTGCCAGCCGCCTTGCGAAGGTCATCGCTCCATCTAGTCTGAGGGCGTCCTACGCTACGTTTGCCGATGCGCGGTCTCCACTCGAGAACTCGTCTACCCCAACGGTTATCGGTTCTACGGCTAATATGACCGGCCCACTGCCACTTCAGCTTGCTAATCCGGTGGGCTATGTCGACGACTTTAGTTCTCTGACGGATAACTTCATTTCGAATACGATCCCTCAGAGAGACTCCGAGCATAGCCCTTTCCATAGCTCGCTGAGCGACTTTGAATTTATGGACCAGTCCTGGTCTGGCCCATAATTTTGATATGTAGACAGATATATATATTGTTTCAACATTAAGGATTGAAATCAGTCCAAATCTGTGCAGCAATGTAGGTTTATATTCAAATTTCGTCAAGTGGACGAAAACTAGCGCAATGACCCTATAAGTTTTTAGGAAAGGATATTCGTTAAAAAAAACTAAATGATTAAACAAAAAAATTGAAAGGTATTTTGTATTTGAAATACATTATTTTAAACACTGTAATTTGTATTTTGTATTTCAAATACCCGTCACCAAAGTAATTTGTATTTGGTATTTCAAATACTTTTAAAAATGTATTTTGTAATTTGTATTTGAAATACGTGGAAGCCAGTATTTTGCCCAACCCTGACAGGTACCCGTCGCCACCTTCGCGCTCCATCATCAGACCCTGAGTACTACCTTGTGTCAAAGATCTTGTTGAGATGAATAAAACGTGCCTAAACACGAAGTGGTTTAGTTGCATGGTTGATTGGTACCGGTGACCACCTTCCGGCTCCAACATCAGACCCTGAGTACTATCTTGTGTGGGTCAAACAGATCACTGTGTTATGTCTTTCCTGTAGACATACACAAGAGTTAAGGGCTATAAAGGTTAATTTTCTTATTTAACCCTTATCCACGTGAAAAGGTCCTCCTTTTATTTAGAGAACTATGATAAAACCATTGCTTACATGCCCACAAGCTGTTAACTATTGCCCACAGGAGAGAAAAATGTACTGTTCGCGATAACACACTAGTTTTCTCTCCTGTGGGCAATAGTTAACAGCTTGTGGGCATGTAAGTAATGATTTTATCATAGTTCTTTAAATAAAAGGAGGACCTTTTCACGTGGATAAGGGTTAAATAAGAAAATTAACCTTTATAGCCCTTAACTCTTGTGTATGTCTACAGGAAAGACATAACACAGTGATCTGTTTGACCCTTGTCAAAGATCTTGTTGAAACGAATAAAACGAGCCTAAACACGAAGTGGTTTAGTTGCATGGTTGACTGGTACCGGTGACCACCTTCCAGCTCCATCATCAGACTCTGAGTATCACCTAGTGTCAAAGATCTTGTTGAGACGAATCAAACGATCCTAAACACGATGTGGTTTAGTTGCATGGTTGATTGGTAATGGTACCTTCCAGCTCCATCATCAGACCCTGAGTACTGTCTTATGTGAAAGATCTTGTTGAGACGAAACAAACGAGCCCAAACACGAAGTTGTTTAGTTACATGATAGACTGGTACCCGTGGCCACCTTCCAGCTCCATCATCAGACCCTGTGTATCTTCAGTGTCAAAGATCTTATTGAGACGAATCAAACGAGCCTAATCATGTTACTACATGGTTGATTGGTATCCGTGACCACCTTAATCATCATCAGATCCTCAGTACCAGTTCGTTTTTAAACCCTCGTTGATACAAACTTTACAACCTATAGGTACCAAATGCAATGACGAAACATGTAAATAAGCGAGTAGGTACCTATAATTTCTTTCGAGTAATATACCTTCATAAGTACGAGTATGGGGCTATTCATAAATTACGTCGTTTCAAATGGGCGGAGTGGGGGGGGGGGGGGGGGGTCTGGACATCGGATGATGGTAACATGACTTAGGAGGAAACAGATTCATCCGAAGCTTGATTTTTGGATGATTTGAGGGGCGGGGGGGGGGGGGTCAAAAATCGATGACGTAATTTATGAACAGCCCCTATGTACATTTGCACTGCATTTAGTATTTTCGTACTTACCAAATAACAGTTTTAGAACTTTAAAAGTTAAGTACAGTTAGTGTTGTTATGGTTGATTTCAATATGCTTCGCGAAGGATCAAGAATGTTTAATCCATCATTGTAGTGCGAGTGTGGTAGAAGGGATCGGCATACTGAGCTCGCACGGCCTGCCGCAGCGCGTAAAATACCTAAACTCGCTCAACGCCGAAATGTAATAGCGCTCTTAAAATGTTATCATCTCTCAAACGTTAAAATATTAATTTACTTCCTTTTCTCATAAAATATAAATCTCGTTCTTTAAAAACATTTACCTACACTTCATCTTTAAAACATTTACTATTCAACTTTAAAACATTTAAAAACATTTGGTATTCAACTTTAAAATATTCACTCTCGCTGTTTATAGTTACGGTACCCTATAAATCTCGTAATAAAAATAACTAATGCCGTATTAAGAATTTCATTGTTTTTACCATTAATTCCACTAATTTAAATAATTCAGATGCGTTGCACGAGCTGTGGTCACGGAAAGACTGGAATTAAAGGTAAAAACAATTAAATTATATCGCGGTAGACCCGTTTGTGTAAGGTTTGTGTAATGAAATATGTGTACAAAACGCGAGAGTTTAAAGTGTTATAGGGTCAAACAGATCAGTGTGTTATGTCTTTCCTGTAGACATACACAAAAGTTAAGGGCTATAAAGGTTAATTTTCTTATTTAACCCTTATCCACGTGAAAAGGTCCTCCTTTTATTTAGAGAACTATGATAAAATCATTGCTTACATGCCCACAAGCTGTTAACTATTGCCCACAGGAGAGAAAAATGTGCTGTTCGCGATAACACGCTAGTTTTCTCTCCTGTGGGCAATAGTTAACAGCTTGTGGGCATGTAAGTAATGATTTTATCATAGTTCTTTAAATAAAAGGAGGACCTTTTCACGTGGATAAGGGTTAAATAAGAAAATTAACCTTTATAGCCCTTAACTCTTGTGTATGTCTACAGGAAAGACATAACACAGTGATCTGTTTGACCCTATAATGTAAAATATCGTTGTTTTTAATACATTACTTTAAATTGAATGTTTTTTTTTTCCCGACTTAAGTCCCAAAATCCCGAAAAATTTATATTTTTTCTCGATAATAGCGCCATTCGATCTGGCAACCCTAGACGCGACTGACGCCACAGAATAATTTTATTAATAGTACTATCGAACAGAAAGGAAACTTCCTACAAAAACGAAGTTTGACAGCGGTTCAGGGTCGAATCATGATGTCTCTTTCTAATATATGGCACTATCCCTTTCGGCTATTTAGGGTTGTCAAAAATCAAGTGATTATCTTATCTGTGGTCGTGCACGCAAAAGGAAGTCAAGTGGTGCCAACCCTAATAATTGCTCGGAGCAATGCTGAGGGGCTACCGCGAAAACCGAAATTCGCAAATTGCGGGGATCTTACTCTTTTACTCCAATGAAGGTGTAATTAGAGTGACAGAGAAAAATGCCCGCAATTGACGATTTTCGGTATTGGCGGTAGCCCTACTGAGCCGAGCGGAGCCGAGTTTGACCGAAGTCAGGAGTTTCGCACCCCTGCTGACGCGACCAAGGCCCCAACCTTGCCCCAACGCTGTCTGTTCTCTTTGACGGCGCAGCAACTATAGTTCGTTTTTTTTTGCATTAGAAAGAACTTGAAAGAAGGTAAGCGATTTTGGAATGTCTTTTAATTGAAAAACGCTTTTTAAAAATTAATAACTATTACCTATTACTTATGAAAGCAGAAGAATATAAATGATCGTATTAGATTCATAATTGTTACATATTTGCCGTAACTTATTTTTAGAATGTGTTTTTCAATTAAGAGCCCTTCAACGTGCACACTAGCGCCACAGCTAAATAATCGTGATTATTTAAATTTAACGAAAGATATTGAAAAAAGGGGGCCGCTACGTACTGTATTGTGTATTTAAGTACCTTTTGAATACCTCAGACTACTTTTTATGTTGCTGGATTCGTCAATCTATGCGTCCAAGGTTAAAACGGCCGTTTTTGTTTTGAGTTCCTAGATCGACGAAACCAGCAACACAAAAACTAGTTTGATGTATTCAAAAGGTACTTAAATACACAATACAGTACGTAGCGGCCCCCTTTTTTCAATATATTTCGTTAAATGTAAATAACCACGATTATTTAGCTGTGGCGCTAGTGTGCACGTTGAAGGGCTCTTAAAATACACATCAAGATTGTTTACCTTATTTCTAAGGCTAAAAAAACGAACTATAGTATCATTTCTCTCTCCTTGCTCTTTTAAAAATGCCGTTTGTCAAAAAAGGACAACCATACTATTGACCATAGACTTATAATATATAGAGACGGTGTCTCAGCGAGCTGTCACTGTTGCCACTTTTGTTTAGTGTACGATTAACAATGAGGCCCACCTTGCTGTAGCCATGTCGATAAAGTCATATCGATAAACTATCGACATTTCTTGCAATTTTAATTTTACTTCAAAGGTTTAACGGTACCTAAAATGAACAAAAACGCTTTTATTCTTTATTGTGGTTATCAGGGCTATAACCGCGAAAATCGAAGTTCGTCAAATGCGGGCATTTTTCTCTGTCACTCTAATTACGTCTTAATGAGAGTAAAAGAGAAAGCTCCCCGCAATTGACGAATTTCGGTTTTGGCGGTAGCCCCTCTGATCACAATTTTATAGTCACGCCCCAGCAGGGAACCAAGGGAAAGTTCAGATATTTAGTTAAAATACATAAATACCTCTTAAAATAGGTGTTCCGTAATAATTGAATTATATTATTATATTATAATATATTAATTATCCATTAGCATTTCAATTATGTTCATGTTTAACGAAGATATTGAAGCTTCAATTAATCGCTATTTCGTTCCGCTGTGTAGCGTTTATCGATATATAACATGATTAAAATCGACTTTTCACATCCCTAAAAGAGTACACATATACGCTTTTACGCACACATACACAGCCTGGGCGCATCAAAAAAGGCAACACTTGATTTGAAGTCCATCTTGTCAACAGTATGGTTGTCCTTTTTTGACAAACGGCATTTTTAAAAGAGCGAGGAGAGAGAAATGATACTAGTTGCTGCGCCGTGAAAGAGAACAGAAAACGTTGGGCCCTTGGACAGCTCGCTTGGAAGGTATCTCTGTATATTATTATATCTATGGACGCGACGCCATTATAATATACTTATCAGTTTTGACACTTTTGACACTGTCGTCTGTCTGTTGAGGGCCTCCCGCGAACCACGTGGAACCACGTTCTTCGTGTTGTCTCCCTGTCACACTTACGTACGAATTTAAAAGTGCGACAGAGAGGCAACACGTCGAACGTGATTCGCGGTAGGCCGTCTGTTGGCTATGCTATTTTATAATAGCGTGTAGCGTGGTTATTTGTTTTGTTGTCGCTATTAAAATGTTTTGTTTGGTCTATTTGTTTGATCAGTAATTATTGAATCACGAGGGTTTTGTGCGTTATGGAACTTATGGAAGCGAGCAAGGGCGGCGCCGGCGGCGGCATGGCGCAAGTGAAACAGGAGCCCCAATGTGTTGCTGACCACGGTAAGCTTAAGCCCCGTCTCCATATCGCACGGCAAACTATCGAACATTGGCTCGCGAGGCAGCCGCGCGCAATGGATACAGGGTTGGCTCGCGAGCCAACTCGATCTGATCGGCCATCGGCCAGCCCGGTATCCATTGCGCGCGGCTGCCTCGCGAGCCTATGTTCGATAGTTTGCCGCGCGATATGGAGGCAGGCCTTTACAATAACATTAAATTTAATTCATAAGCAATATATAATTTATATTAACTTTATTATATAATATATATTCTACTTCTGTTTGGATAATGTCAATGAGTGAAAAGTGTAATGATATTTTGTGATGATTCAAGAGTATTTGGATGTTATTTACGCAAATTCTGTTTAAAAGAGATATATAAAACCGGCCAAGTGCGAGACGGACTCGCGCACGAAGGGTTCCGTACCATTACGCAAAAACATCACGTTTGTTGTATGGGAGCCCCACTTAAATATTTATTGTTTTTAGTATTTGTTGTTATAGCGGCAACAGAAATACCATCATCATACAGCCTGGTGACAGACAGACGGACAGCAAAGTCTTAGTAATAGGTTCCTGGTTTTACCCTTTGGGCAAAGTGAATTAATTTGGGTACGGAACCCTAAAAACTTTGCCTAGTTTAATTTAGTGTTAAAGATTGACCAAGCCTGTTGCGGATTATATCATTTGTTAGTAGGTGATGAAGCCTGTAGCGGATTTGTTTTTGTATCTGCTTGATGAATCCTGCGTTGTGGATCACAAACTATGAATGGATTTGTTTTTATTTGTTTTTTTCTGAAATAAATTTGATTGAAAAAACAAATCCATGTATAGTTAATTACTGGTGACTTTATGGCTCCTCTACACCATTGGCCATGACGGGCAATTGCAGGCTATCCCGATCGTGTTAAAGGCTTAATGGCCTTCAGTGGCCCATGATTGGTGATGATGGAGCATAATCGCCTTTCTGTAGATTTCGGTCAAACATCAAAGGAAGTGGCGGCCATGATTGTGCGCGTGTCCACATGATGGAATCGTCGCCCATTCTGGACCATTATTGCCGATGGTGTATTCTTCTTCTTTATATTTAAGAGCTGTGCTCTTGTCGGTGGAGCAATCTCCAACTCGTCCGGTCCTCTGCCAACTCCTTAACCTTCTGGTATACACGACACGACCTTAACCTTTTATTTGGTTGAAATAATTTATTCTCGGTCTTCCTCTTCTTCTTTTTCCCCTCTATTTTTTCTTCAATGGTGTATGCTTATAGCCATTAAAAGTACACATGATATAATGTTTGCATTCATCTGTTATTTCATATCACAAAAGGTAAGATAAAAGATAAAAAAATTGTTTATTCAAGTAGGCATATTACAATGCGCTTATGAACGTCAAATAAAGCTATACCGGCTCTAACCCTACACCTCTGCCTCGAGAAGATTTAAATCCCCCCTCAATTGGTCCTCCAATTGAGGGGGGATTTAAATCTTCTGGGTATCCCAATATGGTACCGCAATAAACAAACAAATATAATGTGTGCATCACACACAAAATTTACTAAATAGTATTTATTTTTATTTATTTAAAATTTAAATCAGGCAACAAGGCCCATATTACAAATACCTTACAGACTAACATACATATATATATATATTATAAACTTAAAAACTAAACACTATTTATGCGACAAAACGGCGTGGCTCCGTTGAATCGGCTGTTCTTGTGTCGGATTCGGCAGTTTGCCCCGGAACCTCCGAAACACGACACCTTTCGGCCAGAAGTCGGCCGAAATTTAGATTTGAATGATATTTAGATATTGAGGTGCTCTACATCATAGCATCTTGTTGATAATAAATTGCATTATGTTTTAGTGGCTGTTAAGGAGGAAGCAGAATTTGTGGATGAAGAGGAGCATGAAAATAGCCCAGACGTATATAGGCTGAAATTATTATTTTATTATTTTGATTTGATAATAATTGCAACTTTGTTTCAGTCCTTGTTAAGGAGGAAGCTGAATTCACGGAGGAGGAGTGTGTGAAGGAGGAGTGTGAGGACAGCAGAGAGTGCGGCGTGAGCGAGGCAGCCATGCTGGCCGGCCTGTACGACGACCACGAGGTGAAGGACGAGCTCGTGCTGGGGCCGGAGCGCCCACATCGCCCCATAGTCGCAATGGAGCTGAGAGGTTAGTTAATCCATTAATTCAATATCATTCCTTTATCATATCATTCATTCATTCATCATCATTATCATTCATTTTATTCACATGTGATCAAAGTAATCAAATGCAATTTTTCAGTTGTTTTGTTAAATTATGTTTGCTGGTTGAATTGATTTATAAATGATGATTTTGAATGAACATTCATTTGGATTTGATTTGGTTTGTTTTTGTTTGATATCTTACAGTTAATATTTTCTTCAGGTTGGTGTGGTTAAAAATTTTGTGTTTCACTCGGGGGCAAATTTTGATTAACCGCTCGTGCTTTGAAACCCTCGCAACGCTACGCAATATTAGCACGAGCGGTTAAACAACAACTTTGCCCCCTTGTAAAACAAATAACTATTATACTTATACATATAGGCCGGGCTGTAGATGCACATGGCACGCGCGGAACACAGCTCGTACGGGACTGCTCCGTGCGGCTCGAGCGCCTCCCCACACATGCACACCGTCTCGGCGCACACCACCCCGACACCGCACACACTGTCACGGAATCTAAATACAGTAAATATGTTGATCATTTTTCTAGAAGTAGCTTTACGTAGGACGGTCAGCTAACCGGATTCGAATTTTTAAAAATATTTTTAAAACGGCATAAACCATACTAAAAAATAACAACCACACCAATAAGGATGAGTTCCTAGATTCCAAATACCAAATTATTTATTTGTTAAACATAGGTACAACAGTAGATCTTAAATGTATAATACAGTATCACTATGCTTCGCCACATGGCACACAAATAGCTACACGTAGCGTGCAATTATAAACTAAATCTTAATTTAAACTAAATCTTAGAATTCGATTATGTGCCTGCTTTCTAGTACAGCCTACTATGGCTACCTATTTGCTCCATTTTTTTTTAAATGGAGCAATATTATAGTAGGGGGTTACGTATTTCCTTATAGGAGTACATGCATTTTCCTATTATTTTTTCACAAAAACGTTTGTTTAAAGACCGAGGCAGACAACAGGCCTACTACGTTATCTCCATCACCATCCATCCATCCCACCTCTCTCGCTAGCTCGGTATCAATCAATCAAACAAATAATCAAAGCATTTATTTCAAGCCCGCTCCACACTTGTGTGCGCAACGCGGCGCGAAGCCGCGAACGTGAGTGTGGAGTCGATTTCGCTGATCTGCGATCTTGACTCCACACTGGCGTTCGCGGCTCCGCGCCGCGATTCGCGCACGAGTGTGGAGGGGGCTTCAGGCAACTAAGGCCCATAGATACATAATAAAATCTTAAATAAAATAAAATATATATTCGTGACGCATTTTACCTCTTTCACTTTAGTATCATCTGAGATGATCCAGTTAGAAGGTCGAACCATACTGTTCTACCTTAGGGATGGCCAGGGGGCGCCATAAGCCTTCAGTAAGAATAAGAAGTGCATATACTTGAAAAAATTCGACCTATGCCGCTGTGGCCCGGTGGCCGAATGGCATAGGCACGTGCCGCGATAGCAGAGGACGCTGGTTCGATTTCAGCCTGGGGCACTGGAGGCCTTGGTCACTTTTTCTTAGTATATGACATTTATTTCAGTTTACGGTATCTATTTACAGGATTTTGTTCATCATTTCGCCCCGCGTAATGTATCAGGATAAATTGATTGTGCACGGTCTTAAAGTAGATATTAAGTCATTCGTTTTGTCGTGTTGCAGCGCCCGATCTTGTCTCCTCTGCTCTGGTGTCGGGCCGGCGCCGCTCGTGCTCGGTCAGGCTGGAGCGCCTGCTGGTGGACGCGGAGCGGCGCACCTGCCGGGTCGGGCGCCGCACATACAAGCTACACGCCACCGAGCCCGCACCCACACCCCATGTCACCTCCACCATCTATCAATGTCACCAATGCAGCAAACGGTTCAGAAACAAGTCGGTTTTGAAAAAACACGTACGCACTCACTTGTCGAGTATTAAGAAAGAAGATTTACGGAAACACCAGCTTAAACACACCGGTGACAAACCTTATCAATGTGGGTTCTGTAATTACAAATCCAAAGAAAAAACAATCTTAAAGAAACACGAGATGACACACACTGGTGAAAAACCGTTTAACTGTAACTACTGTGACTACAAGTGCAATGATAAAAGTAGGTTACGAAAACATCTCATGATTCACACTGGCGAAAAGCTATTCAAATGTAGCTACTGCGATTACAGGGGCCTTTTAAAAGCTTATTTACAGAGCCACCTGAAGATGCATAATGATAAAAAGCCTTTCAAGTGTAACTACTGTGACCACAGGACCCGTCATATAGGAAGCTTACGGGCTCATGAGCTGATACACACTGGTGAGAAACCCTTTAAATGTAACTATTGTGATTACAAGTGCAATAGGAAAAGAACGTTACAGACTCACGAGATGATACACACAGGTGACACTCGCTTTAACTGTAAGGATTGTGATTTCAAGTGTACGCAGAAAGGACACTTTTTGACTCATCTGATGATGCACACTGGCGAGAAGCCTTACAAGTGTAGATATTGTGACTTCAGCAGCCGTCATAAACGGTCCTTACAGAATCACGAGCTGACACACACGGATGAAAACCCATTTAAATGTACCTACTGTGATTACAAGTGCAAGCAGAAATCACATTTACAGATTCACCAGATGACACACACCAATAATTCATTTCAATGTAGCCACTGTGAATACAAGTGCCATAACAAATCATATTTACGGTATCACCTGATGATTCATAGTGACAAGAAGCCTTACAAATGTAGACACTGTGACTACAGGAGCCGTCTAAAAGGGAGCTTACGAAGGCACGAGGTAACACACACTAGTGACAAACCCATTAAATGTAACTACTGTGATTACAAGTGCAAGTTGAAATGTGACTTACGAAAACACGAGATGAAACACAGCGAGGAAAAGCCTTTTGATTGTAGTAACTGTCACTACAAGTTCAAAAGCAAAGCGGCACTAAGACGTCATCAAACGTTACACACAGATGTATATCCTTTTCAATGTAGCAATTGCGAATATAAATGCAAACGCAAAGATCTGTTGTCGTATCACATGTTTACTCACTCTGCCGGCAAGAAGCCTTTCAAGTGTAGATACTGTGACCACAGAAGCCGCCAGAGAGGAGCCTTACGGGATCACGAGATGACACACTCTGATAAAAAGCCTTTCCAGTGTAGTTATTGTGAATACAAATGCAAACTGAAACATGCCCTAAAGAAACATGAAAATATACACACTAATAAAAAGCCCTAATATAGGCATTGCAATCTTAAGTGTAAAAGATACACACTAATAAAAAGTAGGGATGTACCGACTAGTCGCCGACTAGTCGGGAAAGCCGACTATCCGGCCACATTTGTAGTCGGCGATTAGTCGGCGACTAGTCGGCAATTAGTCGGCACTTTATTAGTGAAAGGAAAACAGAAAAAAAAGAAATCAACGGTCAATATTTACCATATATTTTATGTTTATTTTACTAAAATACCTATTCAGGGTGCATACGAAAACTTTTGTTCATATAATTGACCGTTATCGTATGTCGGTGGGCTGGTGTTTTTTCCTCTACAGGTTTTTAATGGTGGAGCCATGAGGAACTTTTAATGTTCTTGCCAAATTTAGAGACTTAGACAGGGCACGTTGTTCGTAAAGACGCTGACCACAGGGGATAGGATCTTAACTGGCGACTACGTACGGGAAATAGAGCCTTGGGAATACCTCCTACAAGCTGTACTGACAATCTGCACAGGATCGCAAAATAAAAAAAACTAAACACAGAAATTTTACGTCCATGTATAATTTGTAATTTAACTGGTTGATTGATGTAAACAAATGTATTTTCTTTCTTTCTTTCTTTCAAATTGAACGAGGATTCATGTGATATAGGTCTTTGAACCTGTAGAGAACACCTTTAAGCGAAGCTAATATGATGAATAGCGCAACCAAAGGAGCAAAACTATTGTTTTTCACCTGAACTTATACGAAACTAATGATCTGGCCGACTAGCTTGGCATGGTGTAAAATAATTTATTTTAAATACAGTATAATACCATATTGTGTTTTAAATTTCATCGCATCGTTTTTGCAGTCCATTAAGTTTGAATAACATACCATATAAATTGAGGTTATCGCAAACGGAAATGAAATCCTATTCGTTTCCAGGTGAATGAACGAAAAACCGTTTTGAAAAATAAAACGGTTTTCGAGCCCCGTAGGGTAATTCGTCAATTACTGGCCACATTATACTAAAAATAAATTGTATTCACCTATAAACCGAATTCATTTTAGTATAGGATGGCCAGTTATTGGAGTGTGGCTAGTTATTGAAACTTTATATTAAAATAAATTCTGTTTATAGGTGAATAGAATACATTTTTGTTTAGGGTGGCCGATTACCCTATATGACATCTATTCCAGGTTATAATTGATAAATTTGTTCAATGTTCAGTATACCTTTGGGTGACAAAATCTACATTCTATTACAGTTAAGTGGATATATACAAAATATAATTTAATTTCCATTAGCTTTTGCAATAAGTACCTATTATAGAGTATTTGAATAACATCAAACTTTTTGACGTATACTATCATATATGACTGTATGTGTTCTAAATAAATTAATAAAAATAAAATATAAACATACCGATTTTTCATTCCTTTTCTTTTTACATACCTACTATTCGAATTCGTCAAAAAAATTGAAAATTCGAATACCTGAAAGTTTGGAATATTTACAATGGCTAATCATAACCAGAAATGAACGAATTCATTGATAAAGTCGCCGTGCACTTTTACGGCTGATGGTATGTCGGAAGGTTTCAGAAACACTAGTATAGAGTTAGACTAAGAAGTGTTATTTTAAATGTCAAACTTCTATGAAATTATGACGTATAAATAACACTTGCACTGCGTGGGCCATCAAAATCGCTGGCAGTGCATTACATGAAATTGTCTACCGTTGTCCCGTACAAACGCGAGTTTTCTGAAGATTTGCAGGTATATAGGAGTTTCTTATTCTGTAACAAATGATCAAAAATATGACCAGAAAAATAATCGTCGGCTTTAAACGCCGAAAAAAAGTTCTAATATGCAAATTAAAATGCGTTTGTGCGGGACAGCCCGTGGAATACTCAGTCTGCAGACTTTTCTTGGTCTAACTCCAAGGACTCTATGTTTAAATTCAAGAATTTTCTCCCAGGAAGCACAAAAGGGATACTGGTACAGGTGGTTGGTTATTCCAATTGGGCATTTCTATTTAAAGTGCCTCCAATTTTAGATTTTGAAATTTTCATGTTATTTCCACTCAGAGCCACGAGCTTTTTCGATCGTAATAAAGGTTGACTCACGCAGGGAGACACTCCTGACTTCGGGCAAACTCGGCTCTGTTCGGCTCAGCATTGCTCCGAGTAATTATTAGGGTTGACATTGACACCACTTGACGTCCTTTTGCGTGCACAGCCACAGATAAGATAATCACTTGAATTTTGACAACCCTAAACAGCCGAAAGGGATAGTGCCATAACTTAGAAAGGGATATCATGACTCGACCCTGAAACGCTATCAAACTTCGGTTTTGTAGGAAGTGTCCTATTCTGTGCTCACGCTAGACCGGGCCGGAGCTTCGTTTTCTATGCAGGGGTCGGAAACCGGTATTTGCTCGATACAAAAATACCGGTATTATTACGTTCTTTTTCGTTCTTTGCTTTATTATTTCATTTTGAATGGGACAATCTAATAACACAAAGTTGTTACCTAAATACATTATTCAGTCCTACGGAAAGAGCATAAAATAATTCAAAATATTGGGCTAATTCGGGGGTTTTTTTTTAAATACCGGTTCCGAGCCCTGTTTCTATGGAAGCACCAGGGACCGGCCCGCTATCCCTTACAGAGGGTTTTGTAAGGGTTTTGCATAAGGCTTAACTCACCATACCCTTTGTCAGACGAAACCCTTTCATTTTGCTTTTAAAACCCTTATATAAAGCTATTAGCTTATAAAGCTAACCCATTTGAGTAATCGGTAGTCGGTGCTAAATCGTCTACCGGCCTTGTTCATAAAGCACACATTACTTCGAATCCCGACTTCCCGAGCGATGGCCGGCGGCGTGACTAGCGTAGATATATACTAATCCTGTCTCTTTCACGCAAGGCTGAACTACGACATTAGTAAAGGGAAAGCTTTATAAAAAACGCTTAATGATAAGGGTAACCCTTATTAAGGGATTGCAAGGCATACAGGTACGTTTTTCGGTAAGGGGTAGTCAAATGAATGGGCTTGCAGATCAAACTGGGAAGTCTTTCAATGTGTTAGCCGTGTTTAACCCTTATCTTGGCATTGTAACACCCGTGATACATGGAACATTAAAAAATCTAGCAGGTTCACTTTATTACCTAACAAAATAATTCTGTCATCAATATGTCGAGCTACCCTCCTTTCTTATATAAAAAAATAATGGACACAAGTGCCATTGTAAATTAATTAGTAATAATCAACATGGCGCCACGGAAACAACAGATTTCGGTTCGCACTGGAAGTTTTGCATTTATTTCTTAGATTAGTATATATTTATCCATATTCTACATTTTGATGCATTCACTATCTGTTAGTGAATAAATATTTACAATGCGTTCGAATTTAAAAACATTTAATACACAGAACCTTACATGAAACTGTTATGTATTATATTTGATACATTGCCAAGAACTCAGAAATAAATAAATAAATAATAATAAATAAATAAATCGGGGGGCACGGCAGTGCCCCCGCCAAGTCGAGCGCGAAGCAAACACTGCCGTACCATCCTTTACTGGAACCATTTCGCCGCATTTTCAGGTCCCTATTGAGAACCTCTGGATAAGACCAGAACGCAGAAATTTTCGTCATCCAGTAAGCTATAATCACATACTTAAAATCCAAAATTTCAAGTCTGTAGGTCATTTAGTTCCGAAGTTAAGCGAAAGCAAAGTTTCGCATTTATGACACACACTCACTCACTTATGATCATCAGAATAGAACTAGTACTTCCCATAAACTCAGAGAGCTGAAATTTGGTACAGAGTTAGGGTTTAATGGCCACATAAAGGGAAAACTATAAAAACTAGGATAATCGAAGATCTGGAGTACCTGGTGACCCTGATTAGAAAACACAAGAGCCCAACCAAACTATTGGAGATCGACATACCGCCTTTACAAAAAATATTCAAATTGGTGGGCCGCTTCATTTGATGTCAAAAATCGAAGGTCTGAAGTATCTGATGAAGAACCCTCAGCTGGTCTCAGCTGTATTAAGGCTCCGTCAGACATAGGCGTTTTGCTTGGTGCAACATATGTACACACTGTTTTGGTCATCCGATACGCTTTGATGAGCCTTTGGGAAAGTAGTACCCAAGATGCAGCTGATGCTGAACCCTGGCTGTACCTAATGGAACTCAGGCTTGGTGCAACATATGCACACACTGTTTTGATCATCCGACACGCCTTGATGAGCACTTGGGAGAGCAGTACCCAAGATAGAGCTGATGCTGAACCCTGGCTGTACCTAGTGGAACTCAGGTTTGGTGCAACATAGGCCCACGCTATTTTGGTCATCCGTCACATCTTGATGAGCACTTGGGAGAGCAGTACCTGAAATAGAGCTGATGCTGAACGCTAGCTGTACCTAGTGGAACTCAGGTTTGGTGCAACATAGGCCAACGATATTTTGGTCATCCGGCACATCTTGATGAGCACTTGGGAGAGCAGTACCCAAGATAGAGCTAATGCTGAACCCTGGCTGTACCTACTGGAACTTAGGTTTGGTGTAACATAGGCCAACGCTAGTTTGGTCATCCATCACATCTTGATGAGCACTTGGGAGAGCAGTACCTGAAATAGAGCTGATGCTGAACCCTGGCTGTACCTAGTGGAACTTAGGTTTGGTGCAACATAGCCCCACGCTATTTTGGTCATCCGTTACATCTTGATGACCGCCTAGTGGAACTCTGCAACAGGCACACGACGACAAGTCGGTTAACCAAAACAAAGTGTGCCTGGGTCAAAAACATTCTGTGTTCGCGTCTTTCCTGTAGACATACACAAGAGTTAAGGGCTATAAAGGTTAATTTTCTTATTTAACCGTTATCCACGTGAAAAGGTCCTCCTTTTATTCAGAGAACTGTGATAAAATCATTACTTACATGCCCACAAGCTGTTAACTATTGCCCACAGAAGAGAAAACTAGCGTGTTCGCGCGAACTGTACATTTTTCTCTTGGACCTTTTCACGTGGATAAGGGTTAAATAAGAAAATTAACCTTTATATAGCCCTTAACTCTTGTGTATGTCTACAGGAAAGACGCGAACACAGAATGTTTTCGACCCGCCTATGTTGCACCAAACCTGAGTTCCACTAGGTACAGCCAGGGTTCAGCATCAGCTCTATCTCGGGTACGCTCTCCCAAGTGCTCATCAAGATGTGACGGATGACCAAAATAGCGTGGGCTTATGTTGCACCAAACCTGAGTTCTACTAGGTACAACCAGGGTTCAGCATCAGCTCAGATATATGTATACTAAAACGTTTACCAGAATGTAACAAACACTTTTCTGAAAACCACATCAAAATTGGTTCAGCCAAACGCGAGATAATCGCGAACAAACATACATACGGGTCAGGCGGTTAAAAATACATCAACTTTGACATTTTTGGCAGTAATGCAGTCGGCAGCTATACTGCAGCAGGATTGCAGCATGCACTACTGCCGACTGAATTACTGAGGTAAATATCAAAAATTCGGTCAGCATCATCGTATTTGACATTTGCTGCAGAAATGCAGTCGGCAGTATTGTCGCAATATACTGCTGCAGGCTACAAAACGCTCGTGAAACTATTCAACGTCCATGATCATGCTTTCCAACGTCCAACGTTCAGTAATCGAGTGACCGCTCGCAACACGCGCTGTGTTGTGTGTGACTGCGCGGGCGTGATCAAAGCGGGTCGCGCGCGCAGCGCGCCGGCGGGCCGCTGCGTCCAAGCGCAGATCGCGAGCGCCACGCGCTCGCGTCACGCTCGCATCGTGCCCCGCTCACGCCGCGCTTTGAAAACGCTCATGTGTGACGGAGCCTTTAGAGATATGGTAATAAAAAAACTACTAAAAAGAAAAAAAATATGTCAAATAGGAAAATCTAATAAAATAAATCAATATGCCCACGTTTCTACAAAAAGAAGTGAAATCCCACCAAAAACATTCTGTAAAAAACTAGCCAAGTCTCGATGGAGCTGCTTGTTTATCTCTAAAAAGTAATGAAATCTAGACAAAGTCGTGCCAAGTCTAAGGTTCCTTACTGCGATTTCTTTATTATTATAGTTAATGTTGTGTGACTTGGCCGTTGAAGGGTACACAAGGGTACAAAACCAGGTGCTCCATGACACCAAACATACAGTATAAAAAAATATTTCCAGTACAGACGGACTTCTAATCATTGATAGAAGTCCGTCTGTACGTCTATTTTATGTTAGATCGATGGTCGATTTGACGCTTCAAAAAGAAGTGTTTGTTTCGGGCTCGCCTATACATAAGTATTATTGAAATACGCAGCTTTATCAAGCCTACAATTGACTGGTTATTGAATTAACGTTTTCCAAGTGGCAATTTTCCATCGTCAATGGGTAGCGGTTCTGGCGACAGATTGGTGCAATGGTGTCATGGAGCACCTGGTTTTGTACCCTTGTGTACCCTTCAACGGCCAAGTCACACAACATTAACTATAATAATAAAGAAATCGCAGTAAGGAACCTTAGACTTGGCACGACTTTGTCTAGATTTCATTACTTTTTAGAGATAAACAAGCAGCTCCATCGAGACTTGGCTAGTTTTTTACAGAATGTTTTTGGTGGGATATTATAGGACAGTTTTACACAGATCGACCTAGTTCCACAGTAAGCTCAATAAGGCTTGTGTTGTGGGTACTATACGATGATATATATAATATACACATATATATATATATATAAATACTTATATACATAGAAAACATCCATAACTCAGGAACAAATATTTGTGATGAACACTATAAATGCCCTTACCAGGATTCGAACCCGGGACCTCCTGCTTCGTAGGCAGGGTCACTACCGACTAGGCTAGGAGGCCGTTTAAGAAATGTACCTATCGAAAGGATTGTATTACATTTAATACATTGCCAAGTTGTCGTTAAAATAGTTTTACATGTTTTTTTAATTTTTTTATATTTGTGGGGTTACAAAACATGTTTTTAAAGTATTTTATATTAGTTGTCGTATTATTTAGTTATTGAACTTTGATTTTTTTAAAGTACTAGATGTTATTTAACTGTATATTAGTACGCTGTAGCATTATTGCTACGCCGTAGCCCGTAGCACGGAAAAATATGTGTATGGCAAAAAATGCACCCAAAGTTAAAAAAAAATATTTTTATTTTTTACTTTTAATTATTTGTTAACTTTTCATATTTTACTCAACTTTTTGCTGACGACTTTTTTGAAACTTTACGGGATCAAATTTTCCGCCCATGTGATCAGGTATTCGTAGATCGGGGGGCACGGCAGTGCCCCCGCCAAGTCGAGCGCGAAGCAAACACTGCCGTACCATCCTTTACTGGAACCATTTCGCCGCATTTTCAGGTCCCTATTGAGAACCTCTGGATAAGACCAGAACGCAGAAATTTTCGTCATCCAGTAAGCTATAATCACATACTTAAAATCCAAAATTTCAAGTCTGTAGGTCATTTAGTTCCGAAGTTAAGCGAAAGCAAAGTTTCGCATTTATGACACACACTCACTCACTTATGATCATCAGAATAGAACTAGTACTTCCCATAAACTCAGAGAGCTGAAATTTGGTACAGAGTTAGGGTTTAATGGCCACATAAAGGGAAAACTATAAAAACTAGGATAATCGAAGATCTGGAGTACCTGGTGACCCTGATTAGAAAACACAAGAGCCCAACCAAACTATTGGAGATCGACATACCGCCTTTACAAAAAATATTCAAATTGGTGGGCCGCTTCATTTGATGTCAAAAATCGAAGGTCTGAAGTATCTGATGAAGAACCCTCAGCTGGTCTCAGCTGTATTAAGGCTCCGTCAGACATAGGCGTTTTGCTTGGTGCAACATATGTACACACTGTTTTGGTCATCCGATACGCTTTGATGAGCCTTTGGGAAAGTAGTACCCAAGATGCAGCTGATGCTGAACCCTGGCTGTACCTAATGGAACTCAGGCTTGGTGCAACATATGCACACACTGTTTTGATCATCCGACACGCCTTGATGAGCACTTGGGAGAGCAGTACCCAAGATAGAGCTGATGCTGAACCCTGGCTGTACCTAGTGGAACTCAGGTTTGGTGCAACATAGGCCCACGCTATTTTGGTCATCCGTCACATCTTGATGAGCACTTGGGAGAGCAGTACCTGAAATAGAGCTGATGCTGAACGCTAGCTGTACCTAGTGGAACTCAGGTTTGGTGCAACATAGGCCAACGATATTTTGGTCATCCGGCACATCTTGATGAGCACTTGGGAGAGCAGTACCCAAGATAGAGCTAATGCTGAACCCTGGCTGTACCTACTGGAACTTAGGTTTGGTGTAACATAGGCCAACGCTAGTTTGGTCATCCATCACATCTTGATGAGCACTTGGGAGAGCAGTACCTGAAATAGAGCTGATGCTGAACCCTGGCTGTACCTAGTGGAACTTAGGTTTGGTGCAACATAGCCCCACGCTATTTTGGTCATCCGTTACATCTTGATGACCGCCTAGTGGAACTCTGCAACAGGCACACGACGACAAGTCGGTTAACCAAAACAAAGTGTGCCTGGGTCAAAAACATTCTGTGTTCGCGTCTTTCCTGTAGACATACACAAGAGTTAAGGGCTATAAAGGTTAATTTTCTTATTTAACCGTTATCCACGTGAAAAGGTCCTCCTTTTATTCAGAGAACTGTGATAAAATCATTACTTACATGCCCACAAGCTGTTAACTATTGCCCACAGAAGAGAAAACTAGCGTGTTCGCGCGAACTGTACATTTTTCTCTTGGACCTTTTCACGTGGATAAGGGTTAAATAAGAAAATTAACCTTTATATAGCCCTTAACTCTTGTGTATGTCTACAGGAAAGACGCGAACACAGAATGTTTTCGACCCGCCTATGTTGCACCAAACCTGAGTTCCACTAGGTACAGCCAGGGTTCAGCATCAGCTCTATCTCGGGTACGCTCTCCCAAGTGCTCATCAAGATGTGACGGATGACCAAAATAGCGTGGGCTTATGTTGCACCAAACCTGAGTTCTACTAGGTACAACCAGGGTTCAGCATCAGCTCAGATATATGTATACTAAAACGTTTACCAGAATGTAACAAACACTTTTCTGAAAACCACATCAAAATTGGTTCAGCCAAACGCGAGATAATCGCGAACAAACATACATACGGGTCAGGCGGTTAAAAATACATCAACTTTGACATTTTTGGCAGTAATGCAGTCGGCAGCTATACTGCAGCAGGATTGCAGCATGCACTACTGCCGACTGAATTACTGAGGTAAATATCAAAAATTCGGTCAGCATCATCGTATTTGACATTTGCTGCAGAAATGCAGTCGGCAGTATTGTCGCAATATACTGCTGCAGGCTACAAAACGCTCGTGAAACTATTCAACGTCCATGATCATGCTTTCCAACGTCCAACGTTCAGTAATCGAGTGACCGCTCGCAACACGCGCTGTGTTGTGTGTGACTGCGCGGGCGTGATCAAAGCGGGTCGCGCGCGCAGCGCGCCGGCGGGCCGCTGCGTCCAAGCGCAGATCGCGAGCGCCACGCGCTCGCGTCACGCTCGCATCGTGCCCCGCTCACGCCGCGCTTTGAAAACGCTCATGTGTGACGGAGCCTTTAGAGATATGGTAATAAAAAAACTACTAAAAAGAAAAAAAATATGTCAAATAGGAAAATCTAATAAAATAAATCAATATGCCCACGTTTCTACAAAAAGAAGTGAAATCCCACCAAAAACATTCTGTAAAAAACTAGCCAAGTCTCGATGGAGCTGCTTGTTTATCTCTAAAAAGTAATGAAATCTAGACAAAGTCGTGCCAAGTCTAAGGTTCCTTACTGCGATTTCTTTATTATTATAGTTAATGTTGTGTGACTTGGCCGTTGAAGGGTACACAAGGGTACAAAACCAGGTGCTCCATGACACCAAACATACAGTATAAAAAAATATTTCCAGTACAGACGGACTTCTAATCATTGATAGAAGTCCGTCTGTACGTCTATTTTATGTTAGATCGATGGTCGATTTGACGCTTCAAAAAGAAGTGTTTGTTTCGGGCTCGCCTATACATAAGTATTATTGAAATACGCAGCTTTATCAAGCCTACAATTGACTGGTTATTGAATTAACGTTTTCCAAGTGGCAATTTTCCATCGTCAATGGGTAGCGGTTCTGGCGACAGATTGGTGCAATGGTGTCATGGAGCACCTGGTTTTGTACCCTTGTGTACCCTTCAACGGCCAAGTCACACAACATTAACTATAATAATAAAGAAATCGCAGTAAGGAACCTTAGACTTGGCACGACTTTGTCTAGATTTCATTACTTTTTAGAGATAAACAAGCAGCTCCATCGAGACTTGGCTAGTTTTTTACAGAATGTTTTTGGTGGGATATAATGTATTTTTACAGGTGTAATAGTCATCTGATGCTTTATATTGCGTTTAATTAGCAATAAATGATAATTTCTGTTGCATTACATGTTTTATAATTATTAAAATACACATTTTTCTTCTAAAATGTAGGTAACTAATTTATCGAGGGATTGGCATTGTATCAGATATGATACATATGATTTTCCGAAACTGGAAAATCCTGGATTTTTTCCCTTATTTTTTAATAGTCTAGTATGCTCAATACGTGACGAAAAACTAAAAAAATGTTTATATTTACGATATTTTGAGCCTTGCCAAGATAAGGGTTAAGGGACGCCCATTGAAAGGCTTTTATCGCGGAAAGGGTTCTCCGGTCCCTGGAAAGCACCACGTGATCGATCAGCCGTCATATACTGACACCATGATGACGAAAGAAATGAATCTTATTAAATTGCACAACTAAGTCCCGTTGTGCAATTTAATAATATTTAAAAAATCGTGAAAGTTTAAATCAGGAAATTAATTTTTGAATAGACAATTACATGTCGGACGCCTCGGCACAGAATAAGAAGTACATGATCTGTAAAAAATTTAACTGCCTAGCTATCACGGTTCATGATATATACAGCCTGGTGGTGACATACAGACGGAAAGCGGAGTCTTAGTAATAGGGCCCCTTTTTACCCTTTGAGTACGGAACCCTAAAAATGACCTCATCGTTCGATCGATCGGACTACAAGGAAATATATTGTCCCATTAATTCGACCATTCCGGGAGTGGGCAGTCAACGTGAAAAAATGTTCAAACGCTGGAATGTGCAGGGGTCAAAATGTCCATACGGAACCGGCTGTCTATGTAACTAGACGGAGCCCCGCTTCGCGGGGCTCCTATTTCTGGGCGGTTTGCCCTTCGGGCATCTGAAGCTACCTAACGAACCTAACCAACCTACCTACTTTTTGCCATATAGACAGCCGGTTCCGTATGGACATTTTGACCCCTGCACTTTCCAGCGTTTGAACATTTTTTCACGTTGACTGCCCACTCCCGGAACGAATTCGACAATCCGACTACAAGAACTTTTACAGAGTTCGATCAATCCACATGGCCTAAGGGCTTCTCTGACTTTTTAACCAATCTTTGAAGAAAAAAATCATTGAAGTATAGCTTAATAAAGACTTTACTGTTAGTTTTATATACATATTGTAAAAAACTAACCTAAAGGGAAAAATGAATAAAGGCATAATAATAGGTAATTTTATTTATTCCGAAAATCAGTCCATAGCAACATTATATTACACTAACTTAAATTAAACTAATACTATAACTGAAATAACTAAATTAGCCCAACACCAAAAGCACTTCTCCTGACCATATGCATGGCGTTTCACTTTTGAACTTTCTCCAGTGTGTTTCCTTCCATACATGGTTTTGCAAATGACATTTTTGGGCACTAGCGGAACTACACACTTTTAAGGCATTTCACCAGTGCGTCCATATAAATTCATTATATCCATGTGTTTATGTAAATGGAGTAGCAGACTATTTCTATAAAACGTAGTATAACTGCAATGTCCGCATTTGTGAGGCTTTTCATCAGTGTGCTTTTTCATATGGACTCGCAGATGTCTTTTATCCTTACTAGCATAACTGCAATTGTCACATTTGTACGGCTTCTCACCTGTGTGTTTCCGTATATGAATTAGTAAACCAGCTTTGTGGGTACTACAATAATTACATTGGTCACATTGAAAAGGCTTTTCTCCAGTGTGTTGCTTTACATGAACTTGCAAATAACATTTTCGGGCACAAGCATAACTGCAATGCTCACACTTGTACGGCTTTTCACCAGTGTGTTTCCTTACATGAACCTTTAACTGATATTTTTTCCAGCTAGCATAACTACACTGATCGCACTTGTACCGCTTTTCAGCAGTGTGTTTCTTTAGATGGTCTCGCAAATAACCTGCGTGGCTGCTAGCATAGCTACAATACTCGCACTTATATGGCTTTTGACCAGTGTGGTTCCTTACATGAACTGCAAAACGACCTTTGTCGCTGCCAGCATAGCTACAATGTTCACATCTGTATGTCTTCTCATTGGTATGTTTCCTCAAATGCCTTATTAACCGTGACTTCATAGCTGTTGTATATTTACAGTGGGCACATTGGTAATTTTCGCTCGGTTTCTTCTGTGTAGTTTGCCCTGCAACAAGATTATTTTATTTTACTTTAATATATAAAATACGTTGGCCTATGTATATTGTGACAGTTCATTTTTGTATGGAGTAACTGTCATTTGTCAACCTCAAAATGTTTCTGGACTTTTTTTGGTACCATAAATGTGTTATACATGACACATTTTTATAGCCGGAGAGATAGCCACGGAAATAGGTAAGTATGCAATTTATAGAGCAACGAAATCCCTCTAGTTAGTGTGTCATTCTATCATTATTTATTAATTTGGGCGCCTGGCAGCTGTTCAGCGGTGGGTGCGGGAGTGGATGGGCAACAAAAGGTTTGTAAAATCAATTGAAGGTGTGCAATTTATAGAGCTCTGAGTTTGGTGTGATATAATAGCTAATTATGTATTTAATTCAAATATAACAATGCCAGGCGTTTTATTTGGGGGAAAAGCAGTGCCAGGTGATGAAAATACACAATCACTTGTGCGCCTGCAGGAAGATCACGAGCAAATTGCACCTGACTCACAACTGCTTTACGCATAGTGTCTTGTGCCATTGGAGGCGAGATCTAGTATGCTTAGAATAGCGGGCGCGAGGAGAGGTAATTGGTTATCGCAAACTCTGAGACTGTTTAAGGAATCAGTGTATGATATTCCTGGTCCTGGGATGCCATCCGACACTAAGTCACCCAAATTTTGTCCACTCAAACTTTACTCAGTGGAACTCCCCAAAAGGGAGGACTGGTCAAACAGTCAAATTAAGTGGAAAGAAGGAAGCCTGAGGTGGTACACTGATGGCTCCAAATCCGGATCTGAAGTAGGCTGCGGAGTATATGGTGAAGCGCCTAGGAAAAGCATCAGCTTAAACCTAGGACGCTTTTGCTCTTTATTCCAGGCAGAGGTATACGCCATTCTAGAATGCGCGTCAATCAATCTGCAAAGCAACTACGGCACCCACACTATCTATATCCATTCGGATAGCCAGGCGGCACTCTTAGCCCTAACCTCTGATGTAACCACATCGAGGCTGGTTGAGAACTGCAGGCAACTATTGAACAACCTTGGAACCAGGAACAAGGTTGTTCTGCGTTGGGTCCCGGGGCATGCGGGTATCGTAGGAAACGAGAAGGCCGATAAACTCGCGCGAGCAGGGGCTAAGGGGAAGAACTACAGTCCTGAGCCTTTTTGTGGTATTCCCAAAAGCCTAACGCGGCTCACCCTAAAGACCTATATACTGTCACTACAAAACCATTCAACTCTGGAGAGAAACAACAGGTTTGAACCATTCCAAAGCGCTTATCAAGGCCTTCAGCAAAAAGACGTCGTCGAACGCCTTAGCGCTGTCTAGGAACCAACTGCGCAACTTGGTAAGGGTGCTTACTGGGCATTGCGGCCTAAATAAGCACATGCACACTATGGGGAAACGTGACATGGGGCGGTGCAGACTCTGTATGGAGGCAGAGGAGACGCCCTTGCACATCCTCACAGAGTGCCCTTGCCTAATGCGTACTCGTGACCTAATCCTGGGCGAACACATTTTGCGCCCGGAGGAGGTAAAGTCTCTCGAGACCAAAAGGATCCTGCAGCTGTTTGAAGTTGCAGCCGACTTGCAGGTTTGGATCGAGAGTTGTAGTAGGTGGCGATCACAATAGATCAGGAATGGTCGCAGTGATACATAGGCTTTGGAGCCTTATATAGCCCCTAAAAAAGAAGAAGAAGAAGAAGAAGAGACATGGGCACTCAACAAAGAGCACCGAGACAGGCTTAAGTACTGTGACCGACATACTCACTAAAAATAGATCAGCAGAATAGGAGATCGACTGGCCACATGTTGAGAGACAGGCAGGAAAAATGGAGCAAAATCGTAACATACTGGTACCCAAGGGGTTGTACACGGAGCCAGAGGAGACCTCGAACAAGAAGGGAGGATGAACTCAAACTCACAGCGGGCCCGAACCGAGTCCGAGCGGGAGAAGAGTGGCCCACGACCGACCCCAATAGAAAGAGCTAGAGGAGGCCTTTGCCAAGCGGCACACTGAGCTTAGAGACATACTTTAACTCAATATAAACGGGCTTAATAGATAGATAGATGGTTAAAGTTAAGAGTCGACAACTGACCTGTTGGTGCATGGCGCCCGCCGCACCGCTCCGCCAGCTCGGGACCGAGCACGAGCTCATCGTTCTTGACGTGATCGGTGTACAGCGCCTCCGCCGCGCTCACGCCGGGCGCCTCGCCTTTTACACACACATCTGAGCACCATCACCAGCACAGCACATCAACAGCACAGAACAGCACAGAATAGGAAGGAATGGGAGACACTGGGGGAGGCCTTTTCCGCACACGCGGCATGCAAATGAACAAAATAAATTGAAAAACAAATAAAATTTAATTAATAAATGTAACAACAATGAAAGTGTAAAAATAACAAAAACGCATGAAATAAAGGCTATTACTATTACTATTACTACTGAGCACCATAGTTCCGTTTTTATACACACACCCTCGCACCTGGGCTCGTCTATAACACACACATCATGCGCCGCGCTCACGCCGAGCGACTCGTCTTTTACACACACATCTGAGCACCATGGCTCCGCTTTTATAGACACACCCTCGTACCTGGGCTCATCTTTTACACACACATCATCCAGCAAAGGCTCAGCTTTCAAAGTGAGCTCATGTTTTATATGCACATCTTCACAAGGCTCAGCCTTCACGCAAACATTGTCTGCGCCCTGTAACGGTGACAACTCCATAGTAAATTTTAAACTTCGATATTATTGATAGTAAGTTACGAAAAGTAAATGTAATTTTTTCAATTGATATAGGTATTGTTTCAAATCCATACAATATAATTTTTCTTGATAAATCTATTCCTATTCCTAATATCAGAGAGTATAGAGGGTATATATATCTCTGCTAATATAAATGTACTCCATGTCATGTCATTGTCAACCAAGTTTGACTTTTCGCCAATTGTTTTTTAACAATTATCGCCTGGATGCGAGTTTTTTGAGCCAACTTTTTGAAAAGATAAGGTTGATATTGCTTTGCTACATACAAACGGGACGAGCGAGAGGATAGTCGAAGTACTTTTCTAATTTCTAAAAGCCGTAACACACTTCCGCACCGCACCATTTTAACCATAATTTGAAGTTTAGTTCAACGTAAAATGGTCAAAACAGTAATACACCTACGAGTATATATGTTTTCAACTATCGTGATTCATTTCATTAATATAATTTTTTGTATGATATATCATTAAAAAATGCATTTATTCTGTGTAAAAACCACGTGCAAAGATTGCCTGAAGCGCTAAAGCCCCGCATTCACACTCCTACCTTGTAGTCCGTACAAGGTACAACGGTACAAGGTAGGAGTGTGAATGCGGGGCTTAACAACCATTTTGAAGTTCTGTAAGCTATACTGATATTAGGAGATCAGAAGCGTTTGAAATTCTGGTGCATATTCTCGCCGGATTACATGAAATTTAGTAATGCGTTTTTTACCTTTAATGTTAGTGAACATGGACACAGTGAAAGAGGAGGAAGAGGAATAGCCAGAGTTGTTGGCAGATAAGATAATCACTTGAATTTTGACAACCCTAAATAGCCGAAAGGGATAGTGCCATAAGTTAGAAAGCGATATCATGATTCGACCCTGAAACGCTGTCAAACTTCAGTTTTGTACGAAGTGTCCTATTCTGTGCTCACGCTAGACCGGGCCGGAGTTTCGTTTTCTATGGAAGCACCAGGGACCGGCCCGCTATCCCTTACAGAGGGTTTTCTATAAGGGTGCTAATTGAAATCGTCTACCTTGTTAATAAAGCACACATTACTTCGAATCCCGAGCGATGGCCGGCGGCGTGACTAGCGTAGATATATACTAATCCTGTCTCTTTCACGCAAGGCTGAACTACGACATTAGTAAAGGGAAAGCTTTATAAAAAACGCTTAATGATAAGGGTAACCCTTATTAAAGGATTGCAAGGCATATAGATAAGTTTTTCGGTAAGGAGTAGTCAAATGAATGGGCTTGCAGTTCAAACTGGAAAGTTTTTCAATGTGTTAGCCGTGTTTAAGGGACGTCCATTGAAAGGCTTTTATCGCGGAAAAAGTTCTCCGGTCCCTGGAAAGCACCACGTTATCGATCAGCCGTCATATACTGACACCATGATGACGAAATAAATGAATCTTATTAAATTGCACAACGGGACTTAATCGCCTATTTAGGTTTTAAGATTTACCTCCGACATTTCGACGACGACGTTGTCCCCGTGGTCTTGGAGAAGACTGGCTAAAGAACATCACTGACACACTGGTATCATCATCTTCTAGCCGCGCGAGTTTTTCGAACTACCCGCACTTGGTCTTGTTTTTCAGTTTGAACGTTTTGCGCACTAGGGATGTTTCTCTGTCGATACACAACACTAACGATATCGATGTCGGAGGTAAATCTTAAAACTTAAATACGCAATTAAGTCCCGTTGTGCAATTTAATAATATTTAAAAATCGTGAAAGTTTAAATCTTTAAATAGAAAATGACATGTCGGACGCCTCGGCACAGAAAAAGAAGTACATCATCTGTGAAAATTTTAACTGGCTAGCTATCACGGTTCATGAGATATACAGCCTGGTGGTGACAGACAGACAGACGGACAGCGGAGTCTTAGTAATAGCAGGTAATAGGGTCCCGTTTTTACCCTTTGAGT
This sequence comes from Cydia splendana, assembly GCF_910591565.1. Lineage (NCBI taxonomy): Eukaryota > Metazoa > Arthropoda > Insecta > Lepidoptera > Tortricidae > Cydia > Cydia splendana. The sequence goes on along the minus strand of NC_085983.1, from coordinate 2,297,676 downwards.
ACGGAACCCTAAAAATGACCTCATCGTTCGATCGATCGGACTACAAGGAAATATATTGTCCTATTAATTCGACAATCCGACAACAAGAACTTTATAGAGTTCGATCAATCGAACCAACAGGAAATCAAAAAATCGGAGGCCTGATATCGGACCACATGGCCTAAGGGCCCCTCTGACTTTTGAACGAATCTTTTGAAGAAAGAAATCATTCAAGTATAGCTTAATAAAGACTTTACTGTTAGTTTTATATACATATTGTAAAAAACTAACCTAAAGGGAAAATGAATAAAGGAATAATAATAGGTAAGTTTATTTATTCCGAAAATCAGTCCATAGCAACATTATATTACACTAACTTAAATTAAACTAATACTATAACTAAAATAACTAAATTAGCCCAACACCAAAAGCACTTCTCCTGAGTCTCCTGACCATGCGCATGGCGTTTCACTTTTGAACTTTCTCCAGTGTGTTTCCTTCCATACATGGTTTAGCATATGACATTTTTGGGCACTAGCGGAACTATACACTTATTAAGGCATTTCATCAATGCGTCCACAAAAATTCGTTAGATCAATGTGTTTATGTAAATGGAGTAGCAGACAATTTTTATAATACGTAGCATAACTGCAATGTCCGCATTTGTGAGGCTTTTCTCCAGTGTGTTGCTTTAAATGAATTTGCAAATAATATTTTTGGGCACAAGCATAACTGCAATGCTCACACTTGTACGGCTTTTCACCAGTGTGTTTCCTTGCGTGAACCTTCAACTTACATTTTTTCCAGCAAGCATAACTACACTGATCGCACTTGAACCGCTTTTCAGCAGTGTGTTGCTTTACATGGTCCCGCAAATAAGCTGCGTTGGTGCTAGCATAGCTACAATACTCGCACTTGTATGGTTTTTGACCAGTGTGGTTCCTTACATGAACTGCAAAACGACCTTTGTCGCTGTCAGCATAGCTACAATGTTCACATCTGTATGTCTTCTCATTGGTATGTATCCTCAAATGCCTTATTAACCGTGACTTCATAGCTGTTGTATATTTACAGTGGGCACATTGGTAATTTTCGCTCGGTTTCTTCTGTGTAGCTTGCCCTGTAACAAGATTGTTTTATTTTACCTTAACCTTTCTGTCTAAGCACTGATCAGTGCGCACGAATTAAAATCCTTTGTTTAATACAATAGGTTTAAATTCGTTCACACTAATCAGTGCTTACATGTTGACCTATGTATATTGTGACAGTTCATTTTTGTATGGAGTAACTGTCATTTGTCAACCTCAAAATGTTTCTGGACTTTTTTTGGCACTATAACCATCTATAACACATTTTTAGGTTTCCGTACCTGAAAAGGAAAAACAGGAACCCTTGTAGGAACACTTGGTGGTCCGTCCATCAGTCTGTCTGTCTAGACCCTTTATCTCGGGAACGCGTGGAGGTATCAAGTTGAAATTAAACCCATATACTCAGTTGTAAAGTCCCTTGAAGCTGTGAACAATTCAAACTTCTAAGTAAACGTAAAAAAAAATACGGCCGTTTATGCCGCAAAAAACGTATATATATTTTGACACTCTCAAGTGAATCAAAATTCATTCAAAAATCGTTCATTCCCGTTTACCTAGAACTATGAAATTTAGCAAGTAATAAATCTTCTTATACTAGAAGTACGCGGAATGAATTCATCTAAAACAAAAGTCATGACTTTAGAGAAACTGGGTAGGGTGAGTAAAAGACTCCGTTGACTGGTAATCTTAGACTAATTTATTCAATCATACCTAGGCGTTTTATACATCCTGTTATCTTTACATCACATCTCTAATCTGCGGCGACACATACAATATCTCAACTGAATCAGCGCGTGCTCTAATCTATACCAAGCTATCGACACGCGCTGATTATATTTTTCTGACCGCCATAATGACAAATGGACCAAAGGAATAAATTGAATTAAGAGGTACAAGCGTAGAGTATGTGGATGAATATGAATATCTAGGCCAGACAATATCCCCAATGGACCAAATGGAAAAAGAGATCAATAAAAGGATTGGTAACTCTTGGAAACGCTACTGGTCATTGAAGGAGATCATGAAAAGTAAGGAGATTCCAGCACTAGAAAAAGGCAAGATTATAAACACTTGCATAACACCATGTATGTCTTATGGATGCCAAACCTGGGCCCTTACAAGCAGAAACATGAGAAAATTAGAAGTATGCCAAAACCCCATGCAGAGGAGCCTATAAGACATAAAATTAAAGGACAGACAAAAAACAAAGGTGATCCCCATAACAAAAATTGACAAAAAACTTAAGTGGAGATGGACGGGTCATATGACCAGAGGCCCAAACAAATGGTCACAGAAACTAACCCATTGGTATTGGTACCCCAGAGATGCTAAAAGAAAGAGAGGCAGACAGATACTAAGGTGGGAAGATGATATAAAGAAGGTTGCTGGACCAGCTTGGAGTAGGGAAGCGCGGGAGAGAGAGCGCTGGAAGGTTTTAGAGGAGGCCTATGTCAGTGGACTAGCTAGAAATAATAAAAAATAGAGGAAATAAAATAAAACATGTAACTACCCATAATATCTAGCAATAAAGGCTATCTTTTAAATCTTCTTATACTAGAAGTACACGGAAAACCCATAAAATATAAAAATAAGTTAAATTTGTAGAGCCGCGGTTTGCTGACCCCTGTCTTACACCAAAAGTTAAATTTAAAAAGGGATACAATGACATTGACACTGTCACTTTTGACATAAACACTCTTGACAGTGACATTGACATGTAGGTTCACGTTCAGAAGCATGCAACACTCGCGCTTGTTCAGTTTAAGAACTTTGAGTTATGTTGTTATTTCATATTTATGAAAATAAAGCACAGCATAAGCCCCATCGAAATATAGTCTTTTTGCGTACTATATTGTTTCCTAAAAATATATATAGTACGCAAAGCCGAAATATAGTACAATACTATATTATATAGTACGGTTGGCAACCCTAGATACAACCAACCTAAGGCGAAAATACCACACAGATCTCTTACCTCTATCGTTTCCTTTAAGGTCCCCAACTGTGTTGTTTTTGTGACTTCCATTATAAACATGTGTCGGGCTGTTGCAGTCTATGCTCCGAGTGACGGTGAGCAGCGTGTCCACATCAAGGCGCTCCAGCTTCACACAGCAGTCCCTCAGATAGGGTCTCCAGGGGACAATCTCACACGACTGCTTGACTCCTATTGCTAGGTTGAAAGCTGAAATCACCACTCTGATGTAAACAAAAACAACATTTAAATAATCGCTGGCTCAATATTACAGGGTTCTACGTTATGCCAGTTTCACACGAGGGCAGAGCAGTGGGGCAAAATAGTAGGCAGCACAGTACTGCTACAATTTGAACGCACACGCTGGGATAGAACAGTACTGTGCTGTGTGTGTGTGTGTGTGTGTATGATCACTCTCGTGTGAAACTGGCATTACATTTTCAAGATCAGTTCATTGTCACTATAACAATGTTCAAATTTCAGTTCAATAAAAGTGAAACATAGAACCTTGTAATATTGGGCCAGTGAAATTGTACTAATGAATGCAGAGTCAAACCACTATGCTTTAGTCTGGTAAACCAAATTAGTCAGTAAATAAGAACAAAACAAAACTATACCCTCTTCCTTTGGGTGCTAGTAAAGCCTGACCAGAAATATATGATCGCGCGCCATGTTGCAGAATTTCACTGGTACTAAATTTTTCATACCATACTGAACGGTCACCAAATGAATTACCTTGTCCGTTGATAAGTTTTGAGACGATACAAAATTTCATAAAAGTAACGAAAGTCGATTAAATATTTTTCAAAATGTGTCATATTATTTGTATCTTCTTGGATTTCACATTTAGAATAACAGTGCCCTCTTGACAATGATCATATATTACTGGTCCGGCTTTACTAGCACAAGTCAAAAGACAGTATAATTCGCTGTCTATGTTTGAAATGAGACAATTTCTAGCCAAACTATAAAACTGCATGCCACTTGTAATGACTAAATTGACCAATGTCATCAATAATGTCATATTGCTACGAAAATTAGATATTTATAATGACCCTCCCTCACTTTGTTCCTATTAAATTGGTTCAAAGTTAGTTAAGACGGACTCTACTTTATTTCTTCTTTCAGAATTCTTTACTGAGTAAATGAGTTTGCAAACCCGTATTTCCCAAGCCCTAATGATTCAACTTCATTTATTATTATTATATCTCCATTTTGGTTTTCACGGGCCTATAAATCCTGGTCTTTCGATAGGCTTGTGTGGGGATACAGATCAATCTCATAGAGGCCCTTTGGAGAGCTTTTATGTCATGAAGAAGTATTCTTATTATGGTTAAAGTACTTATTTTTCCCTGCATTACATACGGATGTGAGACATGGGCACTCAACAAAGAGCACCGAGACAGGGTTAAGTACTGTGACCGACATACTCACTAAAATAGATCAGCAGAAGTGGAGATGGACTGGCCACATGTTGAGAGACAGGCAGGACAAATGGAGCAAAATCGTAACATATTGGTACCCATGAGGTTGCACACGGAGCCAGAGGAAACCTTGAACCAGATGGGAGGATGACTCAAACTCACAGTGGGCCCGAACTGGAGAAGAGTGGCCCACGACAGACCCCAATGGAAAGAGCTAGAGGCCTTTGCCAAGCGGCACACTGAGCTTAGAGACATACTTTAACTCAGAATAAAAGGGCTTAATAGATATATGGTTAAAGTTAAGAGTCGACAACTAACCTGTTGGTGTGTGGCGCACGCGCCGCTCTACTAGCACGGGGTCGAGCACGAGCTCATCTTTTACGGCGTGATCTGTATACAGCGCCTCTGCCGCCGCGCTCACGCCGAGCGACTCCTCTTTTACATACACATCTGAGCACCATGGCTCCGCTTTTATAGACACACTCTCGTACCTGGGCTCGTCTTTTACACACACATTATGCGCCGCACTCACGTCGAGTGACTCCTCTTTTACACACACATCATGCGGCGCGCTCACGCAGAGTGACTCGTCTTTTACACACACATCTGAGCACCATGGCTCCGCTTTTATAGACACACTTTCGTACCTGGGCTTATCTTTTACACACACATAATCTAGCAAAGGCTCAGCTTTCACAGTTGGCTCATGTTTTATATGCACATCTTCACAGGGCTCAGTCTTCACGTAAACATTATCTGCGCCCTGTAACGCTGACGACTCCATCGTAATTTTTAAACACTCTTTGATATTATTGATAGTAAGTTACGAAAAGTAAATGTTATTTTTTCAATTGATATATTGTTTCAAATCCATACAATATAATTTTTCTTTATAAATAATATTAATCTATTCGTATTCCTAATATCTACCACATGGCCTTGATCTACCATCACACCATCAGTCTATGGTCTACCATAAATGTCATTGTCAAATGTCAAACAAGTTTGACTTTTCGCCAATTGTTTTTTAACATTTATCGCCTGGATGCGAGTTTTTTTGAGCCAACTTTTCAAAAAGAGTTTTGACAAACCATATTGGAACCGTATTTTACTGCTATTAGGGTTGATATTGCTTTGCTATAGCTTTGAGAGAGGATAGTCGAACGAAGTCCTTTTCTAAAAGTCGTAACACACTACCGCACCGCACCATTTTGACCATAATTTGACGTTTGCTTCAACGTAAAATTTGGTAAAATGATCAAAATAGTATCTGTGTTTTCGACTTTCGTGATTTATTTCATTAATTTCATTTTTTGTATGATATACCATTAAAAAATGCTTTTATTCTTTGTAAAAACCACGTGTAAATAATGCCTGAAGCGCTAACAACCATTTCCAAGTCCTGTAAGCTATACTGATATTAGCACGGACCTAGAGAGTAAACCGGATAGTGTACATTAGCCAAAAAGTGTGTCCACATGAGAAGACAAGGTGGGCCGTTGCATCTCTTTCTAATTAGGGGGACCATAAGTCATATGTATGTGGGATATTAGGATAACATTGAATATATAGTTTGGCCAGGATCTTTTCTTATTCGTGCATAGTTATATTAGTTATAAAGAATCATACTGTCTTTTCGCTGTGCTAGTATTATGGCCTAAAAAGGGATGGATATAGTTTTTTTTTTCTCTTCTGTACAACGCTTCACACAACCTTAGGTACTTAATTAATTGTTCTAAAAACTGTTATTAATAGGCGTAGATGCTGGACCACGAACAAGGTCGATCCTCAGAAAGGTGGTCCACCGTAACGTCTTTCAAGAATACAGGTATGAGTGAGAGAGAGATAGAGAGACAGATATGCTGACAGAACCAGAGGGTCTACCGCGAACCGCGTTCGACGTGTCGCCCCTCTGTCACACTTACGTACGAAAGTGCTACAAAGAGGCAACTCATCGAAAGCGGCTCGGGGTAGGTTCTCAGGACACCCCCACTGTCCTGAGAGCTTTTTACAGTCTTTGCCGCGTTAGGTCCCAGGCCCTTCATAGCAAGCACTAGCCGCCCCTTTCTCAGCACCCATCATAAAGACTGCCACTTAAAATCAGGCCGCCCTAGGCCCGGGCCTACTCGGCCTTATGGCAAATCCGCCACTGCCACAGGGTCGCGTGGGACCGCTACGCCCGTTTGCTATAATTTTTAACTAGGACGCTTGTCACTGGAGCATAGACACCGAAGTTTGCATCGTTTGACGAGCATCTTTCTCTGTCTCTGTAATTACTCCTTTATAGGAGTAAAAGAGAAAGATGCCCGCAATTTGCGAACCTCGGTGTTCACGGTGGTAGGCCATCTGTGCGAAAAGAGAAGAGTCGTGAAATGTAAAGAAACTAGTGAAGTGCCGGTCCCAGTAAATTTTCCAAAGAGGGTAATTTCCCAGTAACGTTTCTGGTATCGTACCAAAAGTCAGTAAATTACCATAAAGTTCTATTTTTCTTTTATTATCAATGTGTTTTTTATTATTATAACAATGTATAAATGTGTATGTAATGTTTAAGGACTTTGGATTTCAATTTTGGCAATTATTTATTCTGTATTGGCTCTCATTTCACCAATTTAAATAAATAAATACATACCTATTCATATAAACTTACTTTTAAGTAGCTAATAAGAATTGTGTAACACTGATTCTCATCGTGCCGACATCATGGTCACCCTAATGAGTTTGACAATGTTGACTTGTATTTTTATCGCAAAATGTAATAATTGTGGCTTCCTTGTGAAACAATATTACACAATTAGAAATTCTTTCACTCCTACAACCTTTAACGCAACATTTATTCACAATTTTTAAGAAATTTTTCATTCACGTGTTTTGATAACATGTCATCACACGTTAGGGATACCAATTAATATTCAAAGTTACTACAATGTCTACCATATCAAAATTAGTGTTTTTTTTGTTGTGCACATGCTTGGTTAAATCAGTTAATATACTTGGTCAAGCAGATCTTGTCAGTAGAAAAAGGCGGCAAAATTGAAAAACGTACCCTACATTTTTCAATTTTGCCGCCTTTTTCTTATTTCGAAGGGATATCGTCTCATAGAAATTTTGAATTTCGCGCCTTTTTCTACTGACAAGATTTGCTTGACCATCTATAATATTGACATCATAATTATTTATAAATTTCTTAAAAGATATCAGAACCTTACTCTAAATATAGCACTTAAATAATATAAGAAGGTATTTAATTTCAGTAGTATATTGATATAAATACTACCACAATGGTATATTTTTAACATTGGCAACATGTGCGAGTGAGACACCGCGACCCACCTTTGCTATCTCAAGTGGACCGTTTTCTCTAGTCTGGTAAGAACGTCTTTCTGGCTCGGTGATAAAGTTAAATTTAGTATGGCAAAAAAAGTGACAGTTCACTCCATCTTATAATTTCATGGATATTAGTAGATCGCGGTTGAAAGACTGGTGCCAATTCTAGTCGAAATACATGAATTTTAGCGATGCCTTTACCTCTAATGTTAGTAAATATGGACACAGTGAAAGTGGAGGAACAGCAGGAGTTGTTGGCATGTCGGATTTGTCTGGCTTGGGACGTGAAATTGTATCACATTCGCGAGTCTGGCTTAGATCAAATGTTCTCGGAAATCATGGGAACTTCGGTAAGCACACACACTAAGTACACACTTACACTTACAGCTTACATGTATATCCAAAATTAAGGCAAAGTTTTACTTTATTCATTTATCGTCCTAAATGACTGTGTGTTATTTCCTAGTAAGGATGCTACTTAGGATGACTGATATAACTAAGATGTATCAGGCCTTTTAGATACAGTGTTTATATAAAAAATAGTTAATTTAACACTAAGAATTTCACAAAAGGATCGTCAAACATTAAAAAGATTGTATAAAAAAATACTAGTCTAGAATTTCTAGAATAAAATCTAAATGTCAAAAAAAAAGCATAAGTAACAAAAGAAGTAGATAGTATTACATCGGAATATCCATTTCCTCATCAATAATCAAATATATCTAATAAATAAATAATCATTTCGAATAACAATTAATCCCACGTTGTAATATCATTCATGTAGTCTTGTGTGGTATTATAAGCTTTAGAAATAAGTTTACGCTTTACATAATTCTTAAATTTATTAATAGATAATTCAGTAATATGGTTTGGAAGTTTATTATAAAATCTTACACAATTACCCATGAATGATTGTGTAATTTTATGGAGCCGAGTGAAGGGCACTGCAAGCTTATGTTTATTTCTAGTATTAATATTATGAATTTCACAATTTTTCCTAAAATTTACAATATTTTTATGTACATACAGAATATTCTCATAAATGTATTGACAGTGCACTGTCATTATGTCAATTTCCTTAAATTTATCTCTAAGTGAGTCTCTATGGTTCATTTTGTATATTGCTCGAATAGCCCTCTTCTGCAGAACAAAAATGGTATTTATCTCTGAAGCACCGCCCCACAGTAAAATACCATATGCCATAATGCTATGGAAGTAACTAAAATATACTAATCAAGCTGTTTTCACATCAGTTAACTGACGGATTTTGCTCACTGAAATTGTATCACATTCGCGAGTCTGGCTTAGATCAAATGTTCTCGGAAATCATGGGAACTTCGGTAAGCACACACACTAAGTACACACTTACACTTACAGCTTACATGTATATCCAAAATTAAGGCAAAGTTTTACTTTATTCATTTATCGTCCTAAATGACTGTGTGTTATTTCCTAGTAAGGATGCTACTTAGGATGACTGATATAACTAAGATGTATCAGGCCTTTTAGATACAGTGTTTATATAAAAAATAGTTGTTTTTCTCTAAGTAGCAAAATTCAACTAAATCATAGTGGTTTAAGTGTGAAGTAACAAGATACACTTTCACATTTATCAACGGCTTGTTGGCCCAAAGTACAGTATGTCTGCTTTTCGTGGCAGCTTTCGATACGCCGCCACAAAGTGTAGGAATAATCTGCCACCACCTATAAGAAATTGTACTTCAACAGCAACTTTTAAAAGTAAGATTAAAAAGTATTTAATTGATCTTCAAACTTCCAACACATGAGCTGACGGTGCCAGATGTTATTATTATAATTTCTTCAAGTTTAATTGTTTCAAGTTTGCAAACAAGAATGTTCACCTACTCTCTAATTGTTTAAAGCACAGATTACTTATATAGGTACTGTTTTTGTCTATTAATAGTTTAAATTCACTTTCTCCCACATGTTAGCTTGGTTTTATTCTGTTTTATTGTTTTAATTTTTAATTTTTATTGTGTTTTTCCTGGTTGCCCTGAAAACCAGTGCCATGACTAAGTATCTTAGTCATCGGCATATGCTCAGTGGCATCCATTTTGGTGTTAGAATAATTAGAATAAAAATCAAAAATCAAAATATACTTTATTCATGTAGGCCTAGCAACAAGCTCTTATGAATCGTAATTAATCTTAATCTAATTATCAGAGCAATTTATTGATGTTAATATTATTCCATAATAAAATTGGATTATTATACATGTCAAATTTAACACTAAGAATTTCACAAAAGGATCGTCAAACATTAAAAAGATTGTATAAAAAAATACTAGTCTAGAATTTCTAGAATAAAATCTAAATGTCAAAAAAAAAGCATAAGTAACAAAAGAAGTAGATAGTATTACATCGGAATATCCATTTCCTCATCAATAATCAAATATATCTAATAAATAAATAATCATTTCGAATAACAATTAATCCCACGTTGTAATATCATTCATGTAGTCTTGTGTGGTATTATAAGCTTTAGAAATAAGTTTACGCTTTACATAATTCTTCAATTTATTAATAGATAATTCAGTAATATGGTTTGGAAGTTTATTATAAAATCTTACACAATTACCCATGAATGATTGTGTAATTTTATGGAGCCGAGTGAAGGGCACTGCAAGCTTATGTTTATTTCTAGTATTAATATTATGAATTTCACAATTTTTCCTAAAATTTACAATATTTTTATGTACATACAGAATATTCTCATAAATGTATTGACAGTGCACTGTCATTATGTCAATTTCCTTAAATTTATCTCTAAGTGAGTCTCTATGATTCATTTTGTATATTGCTCGAATAGCCCTCTTCTGCAGAACAAAAATGGTATTTATCTCTGAAGCACCGCCCCACAGTAAAATACCATATGCCATAATGCTATGGAAGTAACTAAAATATACTAATCGAGCTGTTTTCACATCAGTTAACTGACGGATTTTGCTCACTGCAAAAGCTGCAGAGCTCAGTCTATTCGAAAGAGTAGCAATATGGGGACCCCACTGGAGTTTAGAATCTAAAGTTATACCAAAAAAAACTGTACTATCAACTAATTCCAATTCCTCATCCTTCACAATGACACTTGTTTGCACATGCCTTACGTTACTACTAGTGACAAACTTAATACATTTAGTCTTTTTCTCATTTAACAATAAATTATTAACATTGAATCAATTTACTACTTTTGTACTACTACTAATAAGATGTATTATAGGTTAAGTTTTATGTTTTACACCGAATAAAGTATTTCTATTCTATTCTATAATAATATTAGTATCGATGGATACCAAGTCGTTATCTCTTAAATGTCATTCTATCTAATTCTGGAGTGATGGGTGTCACCAGGGGGATTGAAAATGAATACATTCTTCCAATTTTTCTTCCTTAAATGAAGGTGAGATGAGGTGATTGGCATAGGTAGATAGGTAGTTTTTTTTGACAAACGCACCCTATTTCAATCCTTTTTTTTTTCAATATCATAATTTTGGACTTCCGGTTCGAGCGCCATCTTGATGGTCACGCGTCGTGATCAATTGCTTTGTTTTTTGCTCATTAATATTGTTTAAAGTATAATATCGATAGCCTATTATACAGTAAACTGATGTGGTAGTGTGCAGTGAATGGAGAATTAATCTTGAAGCACGTTTAACCATCATTTTGGAGTCAACGGCCGGTTGTCCACGTGTTCCTTGTAAAGTCCGCTATCGCTTTACAAGAGCTAAATCACCGTACACTGTCTTGTACTAACCATACAATATCAATTGTATTACCTTGCTACTACGACCTTGATACTGGCGAAATAGCCCCACTGGGCTGAAGCCATAATTTTAAAAGAATGAATATCATAATTTCCTTACCTATTTTTTTTGTTAACCCTTAGCCCACGTATTGTGAATCCAGGCATAGTGCACTGTATGCTCGCTCTGTGTGGACCCGGCTATTCAACTTATTTTTATAACAGTGGTTGTAGCCGCCGTTCAGGGATTCACAAGGGTTCTTGTCTAAATGGTTAAATGCAGAAGTGGTGTGGTTATTGTATGGAGGCTGATGCGAGAGTGATTTGCATAATTTGAACAGTACAAAAGATTAGATTAAGATTAGGTTTAGATTTAGGTGCCTCTAATTGGCCGCGATACAGGATATGTGGAGCGCTCCTAATGGTGCTTTAAAAAAAGCTTCCAAATACTAACCGAGCCCGACAGCTGCGTTTAGCTACTGCATTAGGAATATAGATGTTATACAAATAAAAGGTTGCGTTCGTAACATTGGTTATATCCATGGTAATATAAGCTTATTTATCAGCTGTCAGCATGGGATGGTCTGCCACAGCACCTGTGCGCGTGGTGCCGCGCGCAGCTCGCGCGGGCGCAGGCGCTGCGTGCGCGCTGCCTCCGCGCCGACGCGCTGCTCAAGCAGGCACTCGTGCAACAGCATATTGTAAGTATCTTTCATAAGCTCACATACTTAATATTGTGATGATATTTAGATTACCAAAATTAATAGCCGATTGCAGAATTTGCGAAGAAAAAAACCGGACAAGAGCGAGTTGGACTCGACAATGAAGGGTTCCGTAGGTACCATTACACAAAAAACGGCAAAATCCAATGGGAACCTAGTTCAGTTCATACTGAACTAGGTTACCCATTGGATTTTGCCGTTTTTTTTATGACCATCTCAATACATTTTTGACATTGGACGTCACGACTCCGAAACCACGCAGTATAATATGGATAGAAATTGATAAATTTCGACACCAGGGAATTTTACTTTACAAGTACATTTTGAAAATTTTATTGATTGAGCGAGTGTACTTTTCATGTCAATCAAATTAGAAGGTTTTAAACCAAATATAGTAGCACTTGTATTATTTCATTGCTTTGTCACAGAAACGAAAATCGCAATTTACTGTATAACAAGGTTTAATACAATTTAAAAAAGGAAATTTTTGTATGGTGGGTCGCACTATAGTATTTATATATTTTCAGATAACAAACGATTTTATCCGAACAATTAACCGCTCAACGCACGACCTCACGCACACACTCTCAACCCAAATATTTAACGAAGACGCCACTTATTATTATAACTACGACACACAGGCCGATTTATACAACTCATGTTTTATAAATAATAATGGACTAATTAATACCGTTGTCGGAAACGATGACATAAATAATGATCTCAAAAACGATGATATACAAAATAATTCCAGTTCAGAGTTAGATGTAGACAAACTAGAACTTGAGGATGATATCAATGTTAAATTAAAAGATAATATCAGTAACATAGATGCAAATATAAATTTACCTGAAGAAGAAAAAGTTGAATGTTTAGATTCACAGTTTAAAAAGGTAAAATGTAAGAAAAAAAGACTGTCAAGAAAAAGGCATGACAGGAACAGTAAAGATACAAAGAAAATAGAAGAAATAGAAATATTTGAAACTTGTTCAGATAAAGAAATAGACATTAATAGAAAAAGACCGACTAGACGAAAAATGAAAGAGCAAGAAATAAACAAAGTAGGAAAAAGAAAAGAGCGCTCAAAGAATAAGTTTTGTACTGAAGAAGATTTCAAAGAATTTGAGAAGAAATACGATTTCCAAGTGCAGTGTTTGACTGAAGAAGAAATGGAGAAGGAGATGGAGAAGAGAAGAGAATCTGACAAATATCTTAAGGGAGAGTACAAGTGTGAGTTGTGTTATAAAGGGTTCCTGACGTCTGTCACGTACGAGAACCACATGAAGACTCATGATCCGGTAAGTGCAATAACAGATGCAAATCGCGTCAGTGGCGGATTTGCCCTAAGGCCCAGTAGGCCCGGGCCTAGGGCGGCAAGATATTTAGGGGCAGCAAATTGTGACAAAAAGTTCGCTGATGATAGTGATGATAACAAGAAATAACTCAAAATGTAGTCAATATGATGGGTGCTGAGAAAGGGGCGGCTGCAGGGCCTGGGGCCTAAGGCAGCAAAGACTGCAAATCTGCCACTGAATCGCGTACTAAGTATAAGTGAACACCAGCTGTCGTTTCGTTGATGGTTTGAGGAACAGCAACCACCTAAGCACAAAGAAAAAAATTCTCGCTTCTATTAAAAAAAAAATCTCTAGTTCTCGCCAGGCATGCGATGACCGACGAAATTAACGCCTGGCCTGGGTCTATCGCGCTTTTACTAAGGGCGTCCATTATACATATAATATCGTGAGGTGTTCAAGGCGAATATCACCAGTTATCACTTAGGGTAGAGAGAATCTCGGCAAACTCGCTTTCAGCTCGTTTCATAAATCCCCACTCGTATTTTAAAGCCTTTCATTATGTAGCAGTCACATAAACTACTAATATGAATGCTTGGCGCAGGCGCGCGGCGAACACGCGTGCCGGCTGTGTCACGTGCGTTACCAGTTCCCAGTGAAGCTTCGCCAGCATGTACAGAATACCCACCGGCTTAAGTTCCGATGCGCGCGGTGCAACGAACTCGTGCACGGCAAGTGAGTATTTATAGGTATAAAACTTTTACAGTAACAACTGTCAATCACAATGAAAAAATCAACGATGATCAACTCTGGCCAACGTGGGACTCAAACCCACATCCTTGGATTGCCGGTCCAATGCGTTACCAATTCCGCCAGGTGACCTCCCGTCAATCAACGCAAATTTAGTCTTTGCAACTGTGACAACGTCACTAGCGACATCTGCATTCTAAGGTTCATAACCTTTGACCACCTCTGATTATAATATTGGTCCTTACCTATGAAATTGGCGTTTTTGTTCATAGATATAAGTCTGATCCTAGTTTTTTTTTTTTTTACAAAAGTACATACACAATTACAATAAAACTACAGTGCACTCAATAAACAACGATTTTACATACAATTAATTGTTATTTTTTATTGTTAAGTGTTCAGAATTAAGCCTTGAAAATAGGTCTTTTCATGTGCTGTCGGTTCGAGTATTAAAATTACTTATATTTTTCTAATGGTACCAATTTTCAAGAAATGGAGATATTGAAAACATACCTTAAAGGTGTCAAAAATTACTGGAAAAATTTTGTTTGGTTTGAATTAGCCATCAAAAAAATATCCGCAAAATTAATTGTATGGAAATTCGTGTTTCGTTGAAATTCTCCGAACAAAACGCCAATTTCATAGGTAATGACCTAATAATCATCTTCTTGATCTGTATAGATTGTAATAACACACACACACACACGTCCTACAATAAGAAAGGCAAAATATATTACATTTAAAAACGTCACTTACACGCCAAGGTAACGGGCGGAAGTGAGATAATGTAAACCTTACTTCAAAGTATCACGATTACATTGACAGCGTCCGCCATAACACCTATAGTTTGTCCTTGGCGCTGTGGGCACGACTAGTAACGACGAGTTTAGGTGATCTTGGCGTTCAAAGATACAATTTCCCGTGTAATAGATACGCCACTTTTAACCTTTTGGACGCCAATGACCTATATATCCGCACCGCAGGTTCAACGCCAAAGACCGATTAATCGGTCACAGACCACAGAGCAACATAGATCTACGTGCATATGCATAAAGTTCAATTGCAGTTTTGACACTTGGGTGACGTGGCGTCTGAGTGACAGCTTTTGTGTTTGACACGGCGTCGAAAAGGTTAAAGGCCTCCTAATCCAGGAGTCACCAATTTTACGAATCTTAAATGTTATTTTCCGTAGTCAAGGAACTCGAAGTGTTAATCTTCAAGTGACTTGAAGCGACGCATTTGATTCTCTAAAGTGCATGCGGCTTCGCGGTTTTTTCGTCGCCTCTCGTAGCCTAGTCGGTAGTGACCCTGCCTACGAAGTAGGAGGTCCTAGTTAGAAATCCTGATAAGGTCCTGATGATCCTGATATTTGGGTGTTCATCACAAATATATTTTTCTGAGTTATAAATGATTTCTATGTATTTATCTGCATCTATCACATCATAATCATATAAAGGATTTAAAATTTAGTACAAAATTTACTGTTAAAAGTTAAAACCTAGCTCCTTCATCACTTTCTTCCTACACACCTCGGCCGGGATAGGAATGTTCATAAAATGCCTCGCTTCGCTCAATTCCCTATTCCTCATTAAGTATTTTATTGTATGCAGGGCATGCGCCGTGCTGCACGCGGCGTACCACGCGGGCACCACGTTCCAGTGCGCGCATTGCGACAAACAGTTCCTGTGGGTATCTTTCTAAACGGCTAATACTATTCGCAAACCAAACTGATACCAGGGGTGCGAAACTCCTCCCTTCGGGCAAACTCGGCTCCGTTCGGCTCAGCATTGCTCCGAGCAATTATTAGGGTTGACATAACTTGATGTCCCTTTGCGTGCACGACCACAGATAGGATCTTCTTCTTCTTCTTCCTCGCGTTATGCCGGCATTTTGCCACGGCTCATGGCAGCCTGGGGTCCGCTTGACAACTAAGAATTGACGTAGGCACTAGTTTTTACGAAAGCGACTGCCATCTGACCTTCCAACCCAGAGGGGAAACTAGGCCTTACTGGAATTAGTCCGGTTTCCTCACGATGTTTTCCTTCACCGAAAGGCAATTGGTAAATATCAAATAATATTTCGTACATAAATTCCGAAAAACTCATTGGTACGAGCCGGGGTTTGAACCCGCAACCTCCAGATTGAAAGTGGCACACTCTCACCGCTAGGCCACCAGAGCTCTCTTCAGTTTTTCTAATGACTTTTCTCTAACAGTAAGAAGACGTCGCGCACTTCGCACATGCGTATGGCGCATCCAGTGGAGAACGCGGCCGGCGGCACCTGCGAGGTGTGTGGAGAGACCTTTACCAGCCGCACGGGACTCAAGGCACACAAGACGCGCAGCCACAAGAAGGTATGTCTGTCTTACAGCCTGGACCCTAAAACTGACAAGATAGGGTCGCCATGTAAGTCTTACAGCCTGGACCCTAAAACTGACAAGATAGGGTCGCCATGTAAAGCGGGGCAATTTGGTGTAGACCTTTACCTGGCCCATGGGGCTCAAGGCACATACGACGTGAAGCCACAAGAAGGTATGTCTGTCTTACAACTTATAGCCTAAATAAGCAAGCATGGCAGGGTCGTCATGTAAAGAACAAATGAGTATGCAAACTCTAAAATCCAGAGATGATTGGTTTACCTTAGAGGAGGCCTTCACCTGCAAATGGGTCCCTGCAAAAAAAACTTACTTACAGGATAAAAAATAGTAATGTTGTCATTATTTTCTAATATTTTGACTAAAATCTTTTTATTTCATGATACTAAAACTACTTTATGGTGACAACTCTAAAATATTCTGTAAGAAATATAAACTTATATTTTGTTTTATCGCAATGTAACTCAGTAACGGCAAAGAGAATTGATTGTAAGAGAGAAATTGTAATGATGGTCCAAAACAGATGGCGCTGTACTCCGCCATATGTTTTGCGGTCACTGAATTGTCAAAAGTCAACTTTTGACAATCAGAGTTACCGCAAAATGTATGAAGCTGTACAGCGCCATGTCGTTTACCTGTCAAAATCGAAGCACAAAATTGTCTTAGATTTAACGCATCTTATTCGATCAATATATCTTTGGTAACGATAGATAACGAAGACAATTTAAATTTTTTTGCCAATAGGGAATATTAGGCAAAACTCTACGTAGGTGGCACCACTAGCACATACAGTAAACAAACCTCATTGACATCATCAATGACACATCATGCGTCACTAGGTCAATCACATGGCCTACCGCGAAACACGACAATCGAAAGTTCGGTTTCTGCCTCTCTATCACTCTTGCTTATTCGATCGATAGAGAGGCAGATAAAGAAATCCCGATTTTCACGTTTCGCGGTAGGCCACCTGTAAACAAACCGCCTTGGTGCATCAAAGTCATAGTGAAAACTTGTCAAAAAACTGTTTAAACCCTAGTATGTATAAGTTGCTCTATGGTTTACTAAACAACTTATTGCTGCATTATGGCGGCAGAACATTGCAGTAATACTCCCAATTCACATTTATATCTGTTACCTATTCCAGGTTAATTTGCCTGAACTCCGATGCCGGAAGTGCAGGACACAGTTCGACAACATGGACGCTCTGAAGAGGCATAAAGAAACGTACGCGAACAACAAGTGTGATTCCAGCTTGAGGTAATTTTGTTTAATTCATTTAATATATACATTATCTGTGAAAATTTCAACTGTCTAACTATCGCGGATCATGAGTTACAGCCTGATGACAGACAGACGGACGGACAGCGGAGTCTTAGTAATAGGGTCCCGTTTTTACCCTTTGGGTACGGAACCCTAAAAGATAAAAGATAAAGATAGATAGTTTATTTTTCAAGTAGGCATATTACAATGCGCTTATGAACGTCAAATAAAGGTACACCGGCTCCAACCCTACACCTCTGCCTCGAGAAGATTTAAATCCCTCTTAATTGGAGGAGGGTATCCCAATATGGGACCGGCAACAAACTCGGCGAGGCATATATTTTCAAAACATTACATCTTATAATTAACATCTATTGCGAGTGAATAAGAAAAAATACAATTTAAATTACTATAGAATTTATGCAATTACATACAATAGGGTATTTGACTGTATTTATGTATATTACTTTATACTTTAGGTCTTAATGAATTAGATATGTATTAAGTATTAACGCATGTCGTGTTTACCTATAATTGGATAGACACTTATTCATGTACTTTTGGCTTTTGTCTGTAATTTCTGTAGTGTTATATCTGTTGGTATCTTGGACACAACACCGTACAAACGTCTCCATACTTGAAGAACTTAAGGTGAAAGAGAGGCTCTCAGCTACGGTCAGAGCGCGTATCCTCAGATACTTCGGTCATGTGACGCGACGTGGAGAGCAGGCCATGGAGAGACTTGTTGTCCAGGGACGGGTCAATGGCTGTAGGTCAAGAGGACGTTCCCCAATGCGTTGGACGGATCAGATAAAAGCCCTTACCAACACCCCACTTAACACATGTGCCAGAGAAGCATCTGCCAGGGAGAACTGGCGTAGAATCGTTCGTCGTTCAACGTGACCACGACTGCTCTGTCAAGAGTAATTCGACGGAGAAGATATCTGTTGGTAAACCTTAAATAAAAAAAATAAAAAAAAAATTTAAAATCAATTATTTTAGAACATGTATGAAATAAAGCACGAGAAGATTAATAGAGAAACGTCGACAGCAGTTATTATTAGACACAATTTCCATTTTAAAACCCGTATAAAACTATAAAGAGTAGGTAATTTGATTGTGACGTCACATGCTAGTGTTTCATATAAATCCTATAGTGGTAAAATCGTTTTGACAGTTCAAAAAAAGACACTGATTTAAGTAGTAGTCAAATATTTAATTACACAAACGGGTCTACCGCGATATAATTTCATTGTTTTTACCTTTAATTCCGACGTTTCAGCTGAGTTGCACCAGCTGTGGTCACGGTGTCTTTCCGTGACCACAGCTGGTGCAATTATATCGCGGTAGACCCGTTTGTGTAATTAAATATGTGTACAAAACGCGAGAGTTTAAAGTGTTATAGTAGTCAAATAGACAAATACCTTATAGATAGGTACTTTTCTTTCCTGGTTTTACATTGTTTAATGTGTCATTATCGCTTGTAGCGCGTGCTCGCAGTGCGGGGAGAGCTGCGCGAGCGCCGACGCTCTGATCTTGCACGCGCACGAGCACGGCGTGCAACTCTACACCTGCGACACTGTGAGTACTGTAGCGGTCATAGCGGTGGTTTGACTCAAACAGGCGTTTCAACCGCCACGGTGCAACCGCTAAGATGGTATAGTCAGTCGATTCGTAGCTGGCCCCGAACTGCTATGATGCTGACTCCTGTGTCTATTGTTAAGTAAAACCGCACGTGCTACTTACCTGCAAAAAAGGGTCTTAATTATTCTAATTAGCACCTGAGCGCGGGCTAGTCCAACGCTCAAAAAACCAGTGTAGTAGGTGCGCTCTCCGATAACGCGCCTTTGTTACACATCTGGATGACACATTTTAGACTGGTTCGACTCGCCAGCACTCAGTAACCGTAGATAATTACACGATCCTTTTTTTTACAGCTAGAGGCACGTGCGGTTTTACTTAACAATAGACAAAGGATTAGCGGCTCGGGGCCAGCTACAAATCGACAGACTATAAATAAAATCATGTGATTTTATTAACCGTCTGATGGATCATTGAGTGAAACTTCATGGTCTTCATCTTGTCTTTCATGGTGTTTTAATTTTATTTTAGTTGGTTCGATTCCTGGGTGAGAATGGTGTCAATGTGATACCATAAATGAATTAAGCACCCCCGATTTATACGAAAAACGATACCAAACACGGCTGGCAGCAGCTACACTGATGATATCAAGATAAAATTGAGAGCCCTAAATTAACTTTCAAGAGCGGATATCTTAAAAACTATTCAAGATATCAAAAAACTTGACTAAATTATACTTGTAGCAAATTTAATCAGCTTTCAGTGTGTCTAAGTAGTCATGTCGCTAAGACGCAAAGTTTCCAAGAAATAAGTGAAAAACCGAAAATGGGACCTTCTTAGCCCCTCTACCCTCCGGCTTAGGGGCTACGGCCGGGGACTTAAGATATGTGTACCTCTTAACTAGTCCAAACAAAGTTACGTAGTCAAAAATTGTGTTCCTAGCATTTCCCTCTACAACTTTTTTTGAGCATTCGTTGCCTGACCTAAATACCAACTACCTTCCCTTATAGGGATAAGTTCGCCTTTGTACTTCCATTACTGTAATTTATTTTTGTAAACCTGTGTTGTGTACAATAAAGTGATTACTACTACTACTACCTTCTGTTGTACAGTGCACGAAATCCTTCACATCAAAGCCGTCGCTCGCGACGCACATCGACCGCGTGCACCGGTTGCTGCGGCCGCCGAAGGCCGACTACAGCGACGGAGGGCGGCGCTCGCAGCCCGACTGGCTGCACTGGGCCTCCGTGTGCGAGCACTGCGGGAAGCGACTCTCCGTGAGTACTTGAGTAGAGGCTCTGTTACCAGCGGCATAAAATGCAAAATTTCTTATCTCTCTTTCTAGGACTGGCCGACGTAGAATAGACACAAAACACAAAATGGCTTTTTCACCTATTTCTTATAAAAAAATCTCAATTTCGTTCATAGGAAAGACACCCATTTTCGTAAACGTTAGTGACCCAATTTTACCATCATATTCAATAAACCTATATATACAATAATGACCGTAAGCTAATTGTACGATTAAACTTACGTTTTTTTCACTCACTCGTGTGACCTGTTTCGGAGAGCCTAGGTCTCCATGTTCCAACACTAAGGCCCACTTGCACCATCCCACTCCCGGGGTTAACCGGTTTAACCTGGAGTTACCATGGTTACCAGTATAATTTGACACTGGGTTAACGGTTTAACCGCTTAACCGCGGGTTAGTGCGATGGTGCAAGTGGATATAACCAAACGCAGTAGCCATTAACAGGCGTTCCCCTCTGTCGAATATTGTATAGACTGACGTTTATCTGACATGGCTATTTTTACGTTACGTATACATTTGACGTGCCCCTCCCCCGCAAAAATCGACAGACTATTTTGTACCGAAAATTACAGACATGGCGTCTCCGTTTGGTTATATCCTATAAGATGAGCAGCGGTCAAGATCGCGATTAGCTTAATGTTAGTGTGTATGTTTAAATTTAAATGATGACCTCTCTTTCAGTGCCTGGCGACGCTCAAGATTCATATGAACAAGCACACGGGCGAGAGGCCGTACAAGTGCTCGCTGTGCCCCAAGGCGTACATGACGCCCTACGGACTTAACGTAACTAGACTACATTATATCACACCATAATAATAGTTATTTGTGTTACAAGGTGGCAAAGTAGTTGTTTAACCGCTCGTGCTAATATTGATACCTGAGCAAGCGAAAGATTCCAAAATTGAACCACTCGCTACGCTCGTGGTTCGAAAAATGGAATCTTAAGCGTTGCGAGGGTTTCAAAGCACGAGGGTTAAACAAAATTTGCCCCCGAGTGAAACTCATAATATTTCACCACACCAACCCGAATATTAAATGTAAAATATCAAACAAACTCAGACCAAATCAAATTCAAATGAATGTTATTAAATATTTATCATTCAAAATCATCATTTAACACATTCGACACCGCGTACCCGACTCTCGGGCACTCGTAAACTTTACTCAGATGCCGGCATACCCGCTAGTCGGGCAAGAGCTATAAACCTACACGCGACGCCGAAGTGCCCGACAGGCGGGCAAGCATTGCATCTCATCATTATTTGTGAATCACAGCCTTTATGGCACCTAAATACTAAATACCTAATAATAATTAACAAATTTTTTATTATCAGTCACCTCTCTGTCACACCAATTTTGGCAGTATTAAAGGGAAGAAATCGGGGGGCACGGCAGTGCCCCCGCCAAGTCGAGCGCGAAGCAAACACTGCCGTACCATCCTTTACTGGAACCATTTCGCCGCATTTTCAGGTCCCTATTGAGAACCTCTGGATAAGACCAGAACGCAGAAATTTTCGTCATCCAGTAAGCTATAATCACATACTTAAAATCCAAAATTTCAAGTCTGTAGGTCATTTAGTTCCGAAGTTAAGCGAAAGCAAAGTTTCGCATTTTCGCACACACACTCACTCACTTATGATCATCAGAATAGAACTAGTACTTCCCATAAACTCAGAGAGCTGAAATTTGGTACAGAGTTAGGGTTTAATGGCCACATAAAGGGAAAACTATAAAAACTAGGATAATCGAAGATCTGGAGTACCTGGTGACCCTGATTAGAAAACACAAGAGCCCAACCAAACTATTGGAGATCGACATACCGCCTTTACAAAAAATATTCAAATTGGTGGGCCGCTTCATTTGATGTCAAAAATCGAAGGTCTGAAGTATCTGATGAAGAACCCTCAGCTGGTCTCAGCTGTATTAAGGCTCCGTCAGACATAGGCGTTTTGCTTGGTGCAACATATGTACACACTGTTTTGGTCATCCGATACGCTTTGATGAGCCTTTGGGAAAGTAGTACCCAAGATGCAGCTGATGCTGAACCCTGGCTGTACCTAATGGAACTCAGGCTTGGTGCAACATATGCACACACTGTTTTGATCATCCGACACGCCTTGATGAGCACTTGGGAGAGCAGTACCCAAGATAGAGCTGATGCTGAACCCTGGCTGTACCTAGTGGAACTCAGGTTTGGTGCAACATAGGCCCACGCTATTTTGGTCATCCGTCACATCTTGATGAGCACTTGGGAGAGCAGTACCTGAAATAGAGCTGATGCTGAACGCTAGCTGTACCTAGTGGAACTCAGGTTTGGTGCAACATAGGCCAACGATATTTTGGTCATCCGGCACATCTTGATGAGCACTTGGGAGAGCAGTACCCAAGATAGAGCTAATGCTGAACCCTGGCTGTACCTACTGGAACTTAGGTTTGGTGTAACATAGGCCAACGCTAGTTTGGTCATCCATCACATCTTGATGAGCACTTGGGAGAGCAGTACCTGAAATAGAGCTGATGCTGAACCCTGGCTGTACCTAGTGGAACTTAGGTTTGGTGCAACATAGCCCCACGCTATTTTGGTCATCCGTTACATCTTGATGACCGCCTAGTGGAACTCTGCAACAGGCACACGACGACAAGTCGGTTAACCAAAACAAAGTGTGCCTGGGTCAAAAACATTCTGTGTTCGCGTCTTTCCTGTAGACATACACAAGAGTTAAGGGCTATAAAGGTTAATTTTCTTATTTAACACAGAGAACTGTACTTATGTATAGGCGAGCCCGAAACAAACACTTCTTTTTGAAGCGTCAAATCGACCATCGATCTAACATAAAATAGACGTACAGACGGACTTCTATCAATGATTAGAAGTCCGTCTGTACTGGAAATATTTTTTTATACTGTATGTTTGGTGTCATGGAGCACCTGGTTTTGTACCCTTGTGTACCCTTCAACGGCCAAGTCACACAACATTAACTATAATAATAAAGAAATCGCAGTAAGGAACCTTAGACTTGGCACGACTTTGTCTAGATTTCATTACTTTTTAGAGATAAACAAGCAGCTCCATCGAGACTTGGCTAGTTTTTTACAGAATGTTTTTGGTGGGATATATGTTACTTATACTTATTTATAACAATAATATTAGTGTCAGAAAAATACATACTCCCCATGACTCACTAAACTGGCTAACATTTGTAGGATCACTAGACCCTTTCCAAATAATAGTTACAAAATGTGAAAACTGTGCAGTCAACCAATTTGGTTTCGGGGCCACTTCATAACTTGCCACATTATGAAGGGGTACCGAAATCAAATAGGTTGACTGGACTTGACAATTAACACATTCGACACCGCGTACCCGACTCTCGGGCACTCGTAAACTTTACTCAGATGCCGGCATACCCGCTAGTCGGGCAAGAGCTATAAACCTACACGCGACGCCGAAGTGCCCGACAGGCGGGCAAGCATTGCATCTTCACTACCTCAGGGCTGCCACTGCCACTAACAGAAAAAATTGTAAGTCTTCTGATTATTATGTGGTCGAAAAGTTGGTACAGTTGATTATTATATTTTATTACTTCACTTTGTATTTTTATTTACTTTACCTAATGCGATTACAAAATAAAAATTCTTATTAGTTGGTTACGTGAAATTGCAAACACGGGTATGTATCAATAGGAGTTAGAATTTTCGTAAATCGTACAACCTAATTTGTGTTTACGAATATTTAGTAAGTATAGGTATACATCTATTTCATGAGTACTCATAGGATGATTTTTGTGAAACAAAATTCGGAGAAAAATAAACCAAGAAATTCAACTAAGTACCTAACAACATTCTAATAACTTCTAAGCGGCACGGCAGTTCTCAGAAAAAGACAATAGGTCAGTCATCATAAAACAGCACTGCACTGCAACTGCGTGGAAGCAAAACGTAACAAGTAGCTTTGAATAGTTACGATAATTAGTAAAGTCGCAACTTCTTTGACAAAAGAATGTAGTTACTGTGATCATACACTTAACCCTGGAGATGTTGTTTACCATCCCTTATCTATTTGAAGTTTGCGACCCGGGTTTTTTTTCAACCCGGTCTCGGTGTAAAATTGCAATCGGAGCCATTCCGTAATGGTTTGTGGTGTGCTTCGGACGTTGCTGTGTTGTGTTAATTTTCATTTTGACGACTCGGCTTGTTTTTTGGACAACTGTGGTTTCTGCTTTCTTACTGGACTTTGTGTTTTGCCTGTTGATGATTTGGCTTTGTGTGATTTTATTCATTTCCTACTGCCCCACTGAATGCATTGTGATAATTGATAAAACGGGGAGCCTAAACAGATGAGACAGCAGATTTTATTTTATCCACGTACTTATACGAAAGTTACTTGGCACAGCCCTGAGCGTCCGCCGCTTGCCCGACTAGCGGGTTCGCGGCGTGCGGCATTGAGTTGCACGTCGTTGCCCGACTAGCGGGTACTGTCGGTTTCTGGGGTATTGTTTGAAATTTTGCCTGGTTGCGAAAGTGTTAAAAGTCAATACTACCAGCAAACATAAGAAAACAACTCAAATTTTGCACTTGATTACTTTGCGTCACATGTGAATTACTGATAGCAAAGTTGCACTTTGCTATCCGTTTTTGAAGTGCCAAGTAAGCCTTTCCGAGCTGGTGTGGTGAAAATAATAATGAGCTGTCTCGCAGTGCCTGGCGACGCTTAAGATAAAAAGCCCACGGGCGAGAGGCCGTACAAGTGCTCGCTGTATCGCTTAAATAATAAAGTATTGTTTCCAGAACCACCAGGCGTTCCACACGGGGGTGAGGAAGTGGCAGTGCCCGGAGTGTCCCGCCACCTTCATGCACCAGTCCTCCGTCTACCAGCACAGGAAGGTCAGCCCTAATGGTTTTAACCTCTTGTATGTTGTGGTTGTTGTTTTTAACAAGCTTTTATTAGGTCGACCTGTATGTAACTAACTATGTAATGGAATCTAAGGTAACTAATTTAACCATATTCCAAGGATCGTGGCGTCATGAAAATTGGCAGCTGTATGTAGTTCTGATGACAATACGATAATATGGTACTGTCGAACTGATCTGATGATGGAAACAGGAGGTGGCCATAGGAACTCCGTGATGAAACAACGCAACCTAATTGTCTTAGGGGTTTTTAGAATTGTCTCGATGAGTATTAGTTGTCTGTCGTAAGAAAAGTACAGTCAGCGATAAAAGCTTGTACCAAAAATGAAATTTTTGCCAAAAACTTATTTAATATACTTAACAACAGTTTAGCCAAGTAAGCTAATAAACAGAGTACATGATGTATTTGTTGTTTTGTCATTATCTCATTATGCATTTTACAGATACATACAGGCGAGCGCTCCCACCAGTGCACGATCTGCGAGAAATACTTCACGCAGTCGGGTTCCCTCTACACGCACGTCAAATACGTGCACATGAAGGAAACGCCGCCGCCGCGCAAGCGCAATAAGAAACCTGTACAACAGTAGGGCCCTTTACGTCTTTTATCATAGAGTAATACAAAAGAGTGGTAACTCCATACATCAGTTTTCTTACCAAAACTCGAGTTATTTCGTAGTCTAAGGTCAAGCAGAGAATAAATAATAGTACTAGGTACAGAAGACTCACTCTAACAAAACGCGTCTGTTACGATCAGGACAGATATGACCGCTAGGTGACGACAGCGCCACGCGCGGCTTATGGCTAGCCACCAAAATTGGTGTGGGACGTGTACTTGTAGCTACCTGTTGCAAAGCGACGAAATCGCGGAGTGAGCCACGCCTGCGTCAAATAGTGAAACTATCAGTACCGCTACTTGACACCAGATGTCACAAGTGTCGCTACTGACGAAAAATGTAGTAATAAAACAATTTACAACTAATATTAAAAGGAGTTGAAAATAGACTTCCAGTTAATCCGCTGAAAATTGTCGAGTATTAGATATTCGTTCGCCGTGACATCTATTGTCAACTAGCAGTACTGATAAATTCCGCTACTTGACGCTAGATGTCGACTACGAAATAACTCACCTTTTGGTAAGAAAACTGATGTATGGAGTTACCACTCTTTCTTTGCTTATGTTACTCTATGCTTTTATTAAAAGGGAACTTTAACAATGATCTGATGATATTACGTTGGAAAGAAAATTCACTTAGTCGCATACTATGTAAAGGATGTCAGATACGTCACAGACAGATCTAAAGATAAAAAAATATTACTGTTACAGAAACTCGTTGTAAAGTAAACAACTAAAATCATCGCATAGCAGTCTCCTAAAAAAGTTATAGTTTTGTTACAATGTCAAAATATATTTAATTTCCTCTGGAATCCATTCTAGTCATGTTTCTACTTAATTGTAATAAAATAAAATATGAAACTTATATGTATGTTGTGTAACAAATTAATATTTAGGCGAATCACACACTTAACAGCGAAATCTGCTGCGTGGACCAGAAAACGATTTCCAAATCATTCTGTACCCCGCGGACGATTCTTTTGGACCGCGGGCCGGGAGCAAATATCCTCAGTCATCGCCTCCCGTTTGATTCTTTGTCAGATGATAATTTAGATGCTTTTATAAATGACCATTGACGCGCCTGACCATTTATGTCCGCGAATCCGTAAGGCGTTTATTGAAACGCCTGATGAAATGCTACATACAAAGTTTCATGATTTAGTTATTACTAAATAAAAAGGTAAAGCGCTTATTTTTACATGTTTACGCAAGTAGCTGACGGTCTTTCCACCGCTATACAACCGGCTGACGGTTTTTTTTATTTATAATTGCATCCAAACTATCGTCTGCCAAAGTATCAAACGGGAGGCGATGACAATTTTTTTTATACATGTTTCGGTGGCTGCCATTCCTTAACCCACCAACGGAGCGGCAGCTGACGTCCATGAGGGTTCATCATACATAGCCGTTAAGCACTATAGGAACGAGTTATCACCCGGGAGGCGATTGGTCATGGAAATCTGTTCCTGGCTCGCGGTCTATTTAGTGTTAAAGTCTATTTCAATAGAATTTGCTAACTATGTAAACAAACAACGTAACTTTGTTTTATCACTGTTTCTCTTTGAATTTTCACACCACCTCATCAAATACCATTGAAACCATACACATATACACTATTGAAACGGTCCGTTCCGCAAAATACATAAATATATAACTGTATCTTGGATATTTAAATTATTTAATTATAAGTTTAAAATGGGTTCATAAGTTGGGTTACTAGGACCTGTTGGAATGACGGTTTATTTCTTTTAAATTCTACAATTGTCTATGATGGGTAGTGTTGTGACTAAAGTTTGTGATATAAACCCGCTACACACTACCCAACCCACGCTCTGTACCTACCGCCGCGGTTATAAAATACATCAATACATCATTCTTAAGTACTAATTTGTCTTCTGATCGTGATTAAACAAATTAAAAATAAGTAACTACTTGTTTTTTACTTTTGGTATTTTATTATTCGATATGGTTTGACATTAGTAAAGTAGTAAGTAGGAGTCTTGCCCATCACTAGTAAATTCATCATTCAGAGACAATTTCAATATGGCGGTTTGTTTACATAGTAAGCAAGTTCTATTGAAATAGACTTTACCTGGCATGATCTATTTATTTTAATTGTTTAATTAATAATATTTATTAATAGCGATAAGAATAATAATGTATTTAAAAATATATATTGACGTATTAAATAAATCAATATTTAAACTTGAACGCTGTTTTTTATACCAATCAATGCAGTTTCTCAATTTACGACAATCGAAAGAGACGCAGCAATCTCCCTGCTATACTATACTCTGGCACACCCAATTAGTCAGTAGAAAAAAGGGGGAAACTTAAAAAACAAGTGCGAGTACCATTACGCAAAAACCGGCAAAAAAAATCACGTTTGTTGTATGGGAGCCCCACTTATACTTACATATTTATTTTATTTTGTTTTTAGTATTTGTTGTTATAGCGGCAACAGAAATATATCTGTGAAAATTTCAACTGTAGCTATCACGGTTCATGAGTTACAGCCTGGTGACAGACGGATAGCGGAGTCTTAGTAATAGGGTCCCGTTTTTACCCTTTGAGCACGGAACCCTAAAAAGGTAGGCGCGAAGGGTTTACTTGTCATAGAACATTTGAATTTCGCGCCTTTTTCTAGTGACTAAGTGGGCGTGCCAGGTTATTTAAGGTAATAGGGTAATTCGCTATTAACTGGCCACCCCAAACCAAAAATGAATTCTATTCACCTATAAATAATATTCATTTTAGTACAAGGTGGCCAGTTACTGAATCCTTATACTAAAATTAATTCTGTTTATAGGTGAATAGAATTCATTTTTAGATTAGGGCGGCCAGTTACAGGCCAGTGGACAAGATGGTCAAATAAAATAACGAGTTGATTAATGTACATCTTTTTATGTACCTTCATTTTACGAATAAGAGTAGGTTCAGTTCAGTAGCCGCCACTGCTGTATGTTGTACCATTTACTTTTTTTCGAAAAACCAGAAACTTTTGGGTTATTTAGACTCAGAATCACGAGTATCATTGAATAAGACATAGAAAAAAAGTGTCCCCAGTTTTTCATACAAATTTTGGGTGTCAGTTTTGTAACGGTCCATACAAAATGTATGTGAAAATGCGTTACAAAACTGTCATTTTTTGTGAGCCTTTTTTTCTTTTTAAATCGTTTGTCCTCGTGATTCTGAGTAGAAATAACCCAAAAGTTGATGTATTTTCGAGAAAAAGTAAATGGTACAAGTGAAAATGCCCGTTAACAACATACTTCGCAGGTGTATGTGTTTTTTATAAAACTACTCTGTAATCTGGGGCGGCTGTTTCCTCGGCCTCCGGTCTCGGCGCGGCCAGGGCGCTCCGTCGTGCACTGTTCTGACGTGCAGCTTCATCGTGGAGTTAGTGGAGAAGGTTTTCTCGCAGCGCGGGCACGGCACGTTCTTACGGAGGCCTAGGTGCACCTAAATAATACAAATTAATGAGGCTTCGTCCGAAAGTCCACACATTATATATTATAGGACATTTTTTACACGAATTGACTAAGCCCCACGGTAAGCTCATGAAGGCTTGCTTGTGTGATAAATACTTAAATACAAAGAAAACAACCATGACTCAGGAACAAATATCTGTGTGAGCACACATATAAATACCCTTACTGGGACTCGAACCCGGGATCATCGGTTTCAAACGCATGGTCACTACGCACTAGGCCAGACCGGTCGTCTAATGTCGACATTGAACAAATTAATCTCTTTTTAACGACATTTCATGCGAAAGGGATCTCTTTTCATCCCATAACTTATTGCTTCTATGTTTGAAATAAAAAAAATGTTTCTCATAGTATTCATGACCATAAATATTATTAGCATAGAGTAATATTATAAGTACAGAAAGAGTGGTAGCCCCGTAGCCCATACATCAGTTTTCTTACCAAAACGCGAGTTATTTCGTAGTCGACATCTAACGTCAAGCAGTGGAACTATCAGTACCGCTACTTGACGCTAGATGTCGACTACGAGATAACTCGCGTTTTGGTAGTAAAATGATGTATGGAGTTACCACTCTTTCTTTACTTATATTACTCTACGTGTCTATGGTATAATAAAGTTAAATTGTCTAAACTTCTACGCTCTGATTTTCTTTGTTTTAATTTTTTTAGCCACGAGAACTTCTGTTATTCCTTAACAGGTAGGCTGTACGCCTGTTAGCCACCGACGTGAGTACTTACCGCTATGCGGTGCCTCCTTAGGTTGCCTTCTAGACTGAACGGCTGGTGATACTGTTCGCACTGGAACTGACTCTCCCCCGTGTGTGTTCCTAGGCTGTACGCCTGTTAGCCACCGACGTGAGTACTTACCGCTTTGCGGTGCCTCCTTAGGTTGCCTTCTAGACTGAACGCCTGGTGACACTGTTCGCACTGGAACTGACTCTCCCCCGTGTGTGTTCCTAGGCTGGACGCCTGTTAGCCACCGGCGTGAATACTTACCGCTTTGCGGTGCCTCCTGAGGTTGCCTTCTAGACTGAACGCTTGATGACATTGGTCGCACTGGAACTTACTCTCCCCCGTGTGTGTTCCTAGGCTGTACGCCTGTTAGCCACCGACGTGAATACTTACCGCTTTGCGGTGCCTCCTTAGGTTGCTTTCTAGACTGAACGCCTGGTGACACTGGTCGCACTGGAACTGACTCTCCCCCGTGTGTGTTCCTAGGCTGCACGCCTGTTAGCCACCGACGTCAGTACTTACCGCTTTGCGGTGCCTCCTGAGGTTACCTTCTAGACTGAACGCCTGGTGGCACTGGTCGCACTGGAACGGACGCTCCCCCGTGTGTGTTCTCGTGTGCCACTAAACATACAAATAATTAATAAATATCATAAGGGCAGCAATACACAAATCGACCTATTCCCACAGTAAGCTCTAAAATACTTGTATTGTGGGCACTACATTGTGAGGACTATTAGGACTGTGTGAGAGATGATATGAAGCGAACGCAAGTGAATGATGAGATGACGGGCGAGAGAGAGGTATGGAAGAAAAAGACATGCTGCGCCGACCCCAAATGAATGGGATAAGGGCAAGCGAATGATGATGATGATGAGATAGGACCTTGGGCCTTAGGAGGTTACAGGTGATTGTGTTACCGTGAGCTGCACAGCCGTGGTGAACCCTTTAGGGCAGCGGTCGCACTTGAAGGGCCGTTCACCCGTATGCGTCATCTGGTGATTCTTCAGAAACTGATGTGTCTGCACAATCGAATACAGATAAGTATAGTAACACGTACATGCAAATCACAAACTTGATGGATATTATTTATTCATTGCCAAGAATGTTAGAATAATTAAAGTACATTTAATTTAAAAAAACTCTCATGTCTTAAGTATCACGTCGACTAAAAAACCTACATATTGTATGTATGACGTTACGTGTAATTTATTTGTAGTATACCTATACATTATTTATATTGAATTATTTGTGTTTGCTTCACGGAACGCAGGTGTATGAGTTTGCATTAGCGCAGGTGTGTGTGTTTGCATTAGACGCAGGTGTATGTGTTTGCATTACTCGCAGGCGTATGTGTTGCGTTTACCATGTAGGCCTTCCCGCAGTGCTCGCGCATGTGGTCATGCCCCCGTCTCTTGTGCTGCACGGGCCGCTTGCTGTGCTTCTTGTACTGTGTGAGCTGGTGGTGCTGTAACGGCCTGATGCCGAGGTAGACGCGATGTATGTTTGCATTATCGCAGGTGTATTAGTTTGCATTAGTCGCAGGTGTATGTGTTTGCATTACTCGCAGGTGTATGTGTTGCGTTTACCGTGTAGGCCTTCCCGCAGTGCTCGCACATGTGGTCGTGCCCCCGTCTCTTATGCTGCACGGGCCGCTTGCTGTGCTTCTTGTACTGCGTGAGCTGGTGGTGTTGTAACGGCCTGATGCCGAGGTGGACGCGATCTATGTGGGTGGAGAGCGAAGGCTTGGATAGAAAGGATTTGTTGCACTGAAACAATCATTTATGTTAAACTAGCGACCCGCCCCGGCTTCGCACGGGTAAACCTAAACAGATTATATACCAAACCTTCCTCAAGAATCACTCTATTGATAGATGAAATTAGAACTGCATGAAAATCCGTTCAGTAGTTTTTGAGTACTACATAAGTACTAACATTATGCGCCCCACCCGGGTGTCATATACTGACTACATTCTACTAACATTTTCTGTAATGCACATGACTTTTAATGTTAAATAAATGAAATAAATAAGTTTATAGCGAACATACGTACAAACAGACAGACGCGGTGGGGGACTTTATTTTATAAGATGTAGGGATACACCAAAAAGTGTAACAGTTTACAAATCCCAACCAAAAATATATTTGCTTAATACTCTGTATCTTAAGGTATTTAAATAAAAGTAAACAAATAATTTGTAAATTTTCGGGTAGTTAAACTTATGGCATTTATTAATTAATCAACCAAATACAAAACCGCCTAGATCAGTCACTGAACGACCTGCATTTAACCTAATGTAGGCCTTTAACCTAATTTGATCGTGTAATGTTTCCATCTACCCTCAACTGGCTTAAGGTGCCGTTTGAGGGTAGATTTAGTTTACTTTTATTTAAATACCTAAAGATACAGACTATAGAAAACTGTACTAATAGTTCCTTTAGGTTACTATATATTCAGAGCTACTGTGTCAAAGGTTAAAATAAATGCTATAGTGGTTGACAAACTGCAATAAAGTTTCCTATCTCTAACGCACGCGGTTAAGAGGATACAATAGTGGTAATTTTTCCATACGCACGTTCTCGACATTTTCCTCTCTGGATTTAGGAGATGAATATTTTTTTATGAGTTCTATATTACCAGTATTTGTGTTGTACGTTTTGCTTTTTTTGATATTCTTGTTTTTATAAGAACTAAGTAGGTTACTTCAAACAGCGCTAAAAACGGCCAAATAAATATTCCGTAAACAGACGCCGCGCATACAAAATCGGCAACAATGAACGCAATTTTAGCGCGTGCGATAGAGATGGGAAAAAGCGGATTAATGTACGAAAATCTCCGTGCTTCGCGTCCTTACTTTAGCAGACGGAACCCAAAAGCCCCCTCCAGACTATGCGCGTGAATCGCGGGCGAAGCCGCGAACGCAAGTGTGGAGTCGATTTTCGCAGACAGCGAAATCGACTCCACACTCGCGTTCGCGGCTTCGCCCGCGATTCACGCGCATAGTCTGGAGGGGGCTAAAGAATAACTTACGAGGTCACAGGTGAAGATGGCGACGTTGTGCGCCGCATGCATGTGTCGCAGCAGCGCCTCGGCGCCCGCGCAGCCCCCGCCGCACGCCGCGCATGGGCTGCGTACACATCCTCACATTACATGCGTAATACTAATACTTCATATTTTGGATTTCACGGACCTATAAATCCCGGTCTTTTGATAGGCTTGCGTGGATAGATTCAACACATAGAGGCCCCTTGGAGAGCTTTAATATCATGTAGAACGCCTGCTGGAACCTGTTCACAGGCGCAACAATAGACACCCATGAACCGGTCTCAGCAGGCATTGGGACTATTGGAGAAAAAAAGTGAATAGTACACCGGTGTATGGATTGAAGTTTGGGTGGACAATGAGACTGGGCTAAGTCCGGACACCTGCCATAATAATGCTAACGGGTCTCTATTGTTTCCCAAATAGTTTTAAGTCATAGATTTCAGATCATTTATTCGTAAATATCACATACATATTTATAAGTCACACAATAGGTACACACAGTTCATAATTAATTAATTATTTACATTATGCATTAAGTATATTATCTTAAAATTATTTATTACATTCCTTTGTTTTTAGTAAACATACCTACAGGTGATTTACATATTAGGTATTTGATGTGTTAGGGTCAACGGGTTGGTCATTTGCAGAAACTCTGAGACAGTGTAACATGCTAGGTCCATTAATATTGCCTTCAGTTTTTTCGAGAATGCTGCGTTGCTTATAGCCTCTTTTATGTTTAGAGGAACATGGTTATATATGCTCGCCCCGGCAACACTGAGCGCTGCACGTGCACGGGCCTTCGCCAGCCGCCGGTTCGGAGCTATTAGCAGCGGTTGCCTATGTGACTATTTAGTGTTTGGTAGTTATGTAGGTTCTCGCGTATGTAGTCACAAGCTGTCAGTATATATATACTTGGCAAGGTTAAGATCTTATGATTTTTAAATATTTCTTTCGCCGGATGGTCGAGTGGTTTCCGATCAATGATGCGTAAGGCACGTTTCTGTAATTTAAAGAGTCTTTCCCAGGTGGCCGACGTGGCCCATAAGTCAATTCCTTGAATTAAGACAGAGTGAAAATATCCAAAGTACGCTTTACGCAGGTTATTGGCAGACAGGGTGGGCGCGAGTCTGGACAGGGCGTAGCACGCCGAGGACAGCTTGTCGCACATGTGGTCGACGTGCGCGGCCCACGTCAGCCCGGCGTCGATCATGTACCCTAAGTACCTTGTCGTGTCAACTTGGGGAACTGTGATATCGTTTACCTTTATATTTATTGGGTTGTGTGTCTTTTTTAATTGAAAATGAATTATATTAGTCTTATCGACATTTAGTAACATACCATTTGCCGTAAACCACTCGGCCATTTGATGCATTACATGGGCAAGTTTCAATTTTAAGTTGTCGAAATTATCGGCGTTGACTATGATGCAGGTGTCATCGGCGAACATCGCGTACTCGGGGTAGGGACAAGCGGTTGTGATATCGTTTACTAACATCAGAAACAAGTTATTGCCCATCACGGATCCTTGAGGAACAGCAGAACATCCTATCGGTTCCAGAATTGACTTCGTATTGAGCACGTATGTAGCTTGCCTTCGATTGCTTAGAAACGAGGCAACAGCGTCATGAAAACTTCCACTGAAGCCGTAGCGGGAGAGTTTGGCTAGCAAGAGTGAGTGGTCGATCATCTCGAAGGCGCGCGACAGGTCGCAGAACACCGCTGCGACCTGTCGCCCGCCCTCCAGGTGTGCCAGCACCCGCGTCACAACATCGCGCGCCGCGTCCGCCGTCGACCGCCCGGGTTGGTAGGCATATTGCTGCCGGTTTAATAGGTTATTAGATGTAATATGATTCATTATCCTATTGCTCATCATTCGTTCAAATATTTTTGAAATAACTGGTATCAGTGATATCGGACGGAAATGTTTAGGTAGGTGCATTTCACCTTTGACTTTGTAAACCGGCATAGTGTATTATTTGTCCGAATTTTCGTTAGTCGTAATTAGTTTTTCTCAGAAACGCGTAACTTTTCAGGATTGCCATAAAACAAACCTAACCTAACCTAACCTATCTATAGAATAGCCATACGAAAATCCTGAAAAGTTAACGGTTTCGGTTTTATGACTAACGATAATATGACAAACAATACATTATGACTTAAAACTTTATGGGAAACAAAGGGACCCCTAATGCTAACACACGTTATCGAGGCAGGTGATGACTTGCCGCTCACTAGATGGGCCCCTGAAACTGCCGTACTTCACTTTTTTTTTAAGTTTATTTATAGTTTACTGTTATGTGCTGTGTAATCTAGTTTATGAATAAATCAATTTCAATTAAGAAAAATTTTAAAGTCAGTACTTCACATAGGGTGACAGCTATAGTTATTGACCACTCCTAACAAATCAGAAAGAAACAAGCCAACATGTCTTGTTGTTAAGAGTGATAAAAATACAAATAACTATGTAGTGGCCCATAACTATAGCAGTCACCCTTCTTAGATATAAGGGATAAGTGGAAGAAGTCGTGGTTTAAGAAGTTTAAAACTTATTTAATGTCATTAACGGGTCTAAGTCTTCCCTGACCACAGCTAGTGCAACCTGGCTGAAACGTCGGATAAAATGTAAAATAATGAAATTCTATCGCGTTATATTGGTTAATGACATTTAATGGTGCGAGTCACCAGTATGTCGGTGTGGAGCAGCCGAGCAGACCGTACACCACACGGTATTTGACTGTCCTCTAACCAAATACCACGGGCATGTGGAGGATTTTACCACCTTAACCACAGAAGCGGTACAGTACTTAAAAACTGTAAATCTCTGAAGTAGAGTAACACAAAAAGCCATACGAGAAAAAAAGACATTTAATATCTGTAGAAAACGCGAGAGTTTAAAGTGTTATAAGTTTAAAGCTTACGGTAAATTTCTCTAGGCACCCTTGAGGCGCGTATAGTGGAAATATTCGCTGTCAAATGGTAAGTCTATATCATACTCGATGAAAACACACGCAGTGTGCAGCAGGTGTTATTTTAAACGTCAAACTTCTATGAAATTTAGAGTTATAAATAACGGGGTATCTTTATTTCCCGTAATGTTTTAAGTCATAATGTATTGTTTGTCATATTATCGTTAGTCATAAAACTGAAACCGTTAACTTTTCACGATTTTCGTAAGGTTAACCTATAGATAGATTAGATTAGGTTTGTTTTATGGCAATCCTGGAAAAGTGACGCGTTTCTGGACCAAATAAATTCTGACTAACGAAAATGCGGGCAAACAATACATTATGACATGACTTAAAACTTTTTGGAAAACAATAGAGACCCATAAATAACACTTACACTGCGTATGCTATCAAAATCGTTGCAGACTTTTCTTGGTCTAACTCTATAATGGTTTCGGTTGGTTTTGGTTACCTTAAGTCAGGATCACACTTGTCGTCAACTTGTTGTTGTCTGTGTTTCGTCAGAGCCTCCTTATTGTCGAACTGTGCGCGGCAGCGGCCGCACTGTAGCTCGGGCGCAGAGCGCTGTTAAAAAAAAAACTTTTGAGTTTAAACTGTGAGACATATTAACATTGAATAACTTTACGGTTTAGACTCACTCGTGCGACATGTTTCGGAGAGCCTAGGTCTCCTTTCTCGCGATCGCCTACAATGCGAGCAGCGTTCACGACGGCAGTACGCGATACACGGCCGTCATGAACGCTGCTCGCACTGTTAGTCTTGAGAAAGGAGACCTAGGCTCTCCGAAACATGTCGCACGAGTGACTAAAGACAAGTGAATCTAAACCATAAATTTATTAAAAAAAACTTTGATACAAGCTCTTATTGAGCTAATTTAATTTTTAACAAGCAGAAACGTCCCTAGACCCATATGGTGGAAAAATTTGCTGGCTATGGATGAGGTCTTTGTGGCTCAGATGGCAGAGCGCTGCAGTATCGATCCAGAGGCCGTGAATATGTCAGTTTTAAGTTGCAAATCGCTTCATACAAATTTTGTCTAAGCTAACAAGTGGTCTCCTGCGTTACCTTATTATGTGCAAGTAGTTTATGCGCCTTGAGTCCCTTGGCGCTAGTATATATCTTCCTACAGAGCTCATATGAGCCGCGCGCTGATTTCTCCACGGTTGTCTCCTGCGTTACCTTATTATGTGCAAGTAGTTTATGCGCCTTGAGTCCCTTGGCGCTAGTATATATCTTCCTACAGAGCTCATATGAGCCGCGCGCTGATTTCTCCACGGTTGTCTCCTGCGTTACCTTATTATGTGCAAGTAGTTTATGCGCCTTGAGTCCCTTGGCGCTAGTATATATCTTCCTACAGAGCTCATATGAGCCGCGCGCAGATTTCTCCACGGTTGTCTCCTGCGTTACCTTATTATGTGCAAGTAGTTTATGCGCCTTGAGTCCCTTGGCGCTAGTATATATCTTCCTACAGAGCTCATATGAGCCGCGCGCTGATTTCTCCACGGTTGTCTCCTGCGTTACCTTATTATGTGCAAGTAGTTTATGCGCCTTGAGTCCCTTGGCGCTAGTATATATCTTCCTACAGAGCTCATATGAGCCGCGCGCTGATTTCTCCACGGTTGTCTCCTGCGTTACCTTATTATGTGCAAGTAGTTTATGCGCCTTGAGTCCCTTGGCGCTAGTATATATCTTCCTACAGAGCTCATATGAGCCGCGCGCAGATTTCTCCACGGTTGTCTCCTGCGTTACCTTATTATGTGCAAGTAGTTTATGCGCCTTGAGTCCCTTGGCGCTAGTATATATCTTCCTACAGAGCACATATGAGCCGCGCGCTGATTTCTCCACGGTTGTCTCCTGCGTTACCTTATTATGTGCAAGTAGTTTATGCGCCTTGAGTCCCTTGGCGCTAGTATATATCTTCCTACAGAGCTCATATGAGCCGCGCGCAGATTTCTCCACGGTTGTCTCCTGCGTTACCTTATTATGTGCAAGTAGTTTATGCGCCTTGAGTCCCTTGGCGCTAGTATATATCTTCCTACAGAGCTCATATGAGCCGCGCGCAGATTTCTCCACGGTTGTCTCCTGCGTTACCTTATTATGTGCAAGTAGTTTATGCGCCTTGAGTCCCTTGGCGCTAGTATATATCTTCCTACAGAGCTCATATGAGCCGCGCGCTGATTTCTCCACGGTTGTCTCCTGCGTTACCTTATTATGTGCAAGTAGTTTATGCGCCTTGAGTCCCTTGGCGCTAGTATATATCTTCCTACAGAGCTCATATGAGCCGCGCGCAGATTTCTCCACGGTTGTCTCCTGCGTTACCTTATTATGTGCAAGTAGTTTATGCGCCTTGAGTCCCTTGGCACTTGTGTAGATCTCCCCACAGAGCTCGCACGAGCCGCGCGCTGAGTTCTCGATGGGATGCGCAGCTCGCATATGCCATGTGTACGACGATTTCTTACTGTGGACAAATAAGTTTTTATCAAATATTTCACCTTAGATACAAGGTTTTCTTTAGACAACTGAGGAAATAATACGCCGAATGGAATAAGGGAAAACATAATAAGTTTATAATATTGTCTTCGGTTACCGCGATAGTTACTCATGAAATAAAACTATTGAAACGGATTATATCGCGTATATTGAATACATCCCGACGTTTCGAACCCTTTACAGCGTTCGTGACCAACGGGTGACTGAGGAAAAACTGTACTGTGCAAAAACTACCCACTTACAAAATAATGAACCATCATAAATTATAAATTTTAAGGTCAGTTATACATACAAAATTGGTTCATAAGGCTAGTTCTACATTACAACTATTTTCAAGTAAAGCTAAAAATACGCGATAAAACTATGCCGGCTCTAACCCTACAGCTCTGCCCCGAGAAGATTTAATTCCCTACTTAATTGTAGGAGGGTATCCCAATATGGTACCGGCAAGAAACTCGGTAGTATGTATTCAATATAAGTACGCGATATAATCCGTTTCAATAGTTTTATTTCATAATAAGTTTATATTATACGTTAACATTGTCGAAAAAAAGAAAGTATATATGTAAATCGTTACCATAATCAAAATTTGCCGAATGATGGTTGCAAAAGTAAATCATCTACAAAAAGGTGATTAGAATGTGACATTCGGGCTATAAAACCACAGTGAAAAGGCAGAACACTTTAAAAACGTCATACTCACAGGAAGTGCTTTCCGCAGTACTTGCATTGCCGCGTGGTGCCGGCGTGGCGCGCCGCGTGCGCGACGCACTCTTTCCTGTAACAATATAAGTGGCTGATAATTTCATATTATGTACGTGTATAACCTTCGAAGAGTATAATAAATTAAAATTTGCGATTAAAAGATATTGAGGCACAGGTATCGCAAGATCCACAAACGTCCTCGTTATGTAACCTTTTCCACTGTGTGACTGTTTCTTGCATTACCTGCCCCCGTTATGTAACAGTGTCCACTGTGTTACTGTCCCCTGCGTTACCTGCCCACACGCGCTCGTCGTAGTCCGCCACACTCGCCGCAGCCGATGCGCGTTCCGCAAGTACTCCTTGATGTAGAAATCGTAGTGGTAGCTGTGACAGTGTCCCCTGCGTTACCTGCCCCACACGCCCTCTCCGCACTCGGCGCAGCGCAGCCGCAGCCGGTGCGCGTTCTGCACGTGTTGTTTGAGGTAGAACCCGTAGCGGTAGCTGACGCGGCATAACCGGCACTCGTTCTTTGCGTTACGCTGAACACAAACGATAAACATAGGTTAAACATTTTTTTTGACAAAAATTTCACGTTTGATACAAGCGTTTATCGTTGACTATAGACTATAGGGACCGTGCGCGTTGGAGGGTCTGCCATCTTGTGGTCGGAATCGGAAAAATATATGCACATGTACATTGCCAAAGCAAGTGCTACCATCTACCGTTCTCGTCGGTACGTTTCCTTGTGTATAGTAGGGTCTGCCATCTTGTGGGCTACATGGGAAGCATAAACGACACATTTACGCCTCGCGCTAAAAATCTGACGGCTCCTATGCTGCCCCCTATAGTTCATGCACGGGGCCTATACTTTTCTTTCCACATGCAACTATTATAATACTCATTGAGGCAATTCTAACAAAGCCAAACACAATTAGGTTGCGTTGTTTTATCACCGACACGCGCGGCTACAACCCAATATCAACCTTCGTGCATTCCGACAGGTTTTTCGATGACGCGCCGCGTACGATAGACGTAGCTTTCAAAGGGTTAAAGAGCTTCAATTTATTAGCATAAACATTTTTTGTTTTAATAAACTTGCGATTAAGAAGCGGTGGTGGCCGAGTGGATCTGACGTCCGACTTTCAATCCGGAGGTCGTGGGTTCAAATCCTGGACTCGTACCAATGAGTTCGTATCATTTGATATTTACCACTAGCTTTTCGGTGAAGGAAAACATCATGAGGAAACTTGCATACATCCGCGAAGAAATTCAAAGGTGTATGTGAAGTCCCAAACCCGCATTGGGCCAGCGTGGGGACGTATATCGGCTAAATTATTTTTATTATATTATTATAAAAAAGCTTACCGGATCATGATCTTTCTTCATATGGTTGTCAAAGGTAGTGGACGTCAGAAAGCCTTTATAACACAAGTTACATTTAAACTTGCAATGCTTATACCGATCCGACATTTTTCGCCTTTCCATATCCTCCGCCATTTCTTCCTCAGTCAAATACTGTATTTCAAAATTATGCTTTTTTACAAACTCTTCTATATCCTCTATTGTAAAAAACCTTCCTGGTTCCGAGTGTTTTTCTTTAACGGCTTTTGTTTTTACTTCATTTGTTTCCTTATTTTTCGTTCTTACTTTATTGGCTTTTGAATGTCGCTTTTTATTTTGAAATGTTTCTACATTAACTTCCTTTAGTTTTTTTGAAACTTTTTTTATTTGTTTATCAAATCTAGTTCCTATTTTAACTTCGACTAACGCTGGTTTTGGCTCAACATTTCCCATTTTATATTTATATTCTCGAAGATTCATTTTGGAATCTTCATCAGAATCATCACTGTCTCCTGTCCCGTCACAATTCAAATCAAACGCTTTAATTTCAGTTTCCATTATATTAATCTGTAATATATCTGTTTCTACCTTATCATGTTTATTGTTCAAATCATTTTCATTTCGTTCTATCTCATCTTTGATAATATCAATATCTGGATGGACATTTACATTTTCCAATGTTTTGTCTTGTTCAAAGTAATACTGGATGGTAGTTTTTAAGTTTTGCGAGAGTGTGCGTGTCAGTTTGTGTATAGAACGATCGATAGTGCGAATGTATGCGTTTGTTATCTGAAAAAGTTATTTTGTGATTAGCTATCACTAAATTTTTTATTATAGGTATCCTATTAAAGTAGAGTAGATGTCTTTCCGTGAAACGTGAGTGCTGATGATTTTTAGGGTTCCGTACCTCAAAAGGAAAAAACGGAACCCTTTAAATTAGAGGATCACATTGTTGACCGTCTGTATGTCTATCAAGACCCTTTATGTCCGGAACGCGTGGAGGTATCAAGTTGAAATTTAAACTATATACTCAGGTCTACAGTCACACTAGAAACTGTGAAAAAAACCGATTAACGTAAAACAAAAGATACGGCCGTTTATGCCGCAAAAAACGTATATTTCGACACTCGCAATGGAATCAAAATTTATAGAGTGCTTTCTGTTGATCTAAAATCTAGAACTATGAAATTTGGCAAGTAATATTGTCTTATACTACAAGTACAGGGAAAAATCTAAAGGGTCTTGACTATGGACGGACAGACAGACAACAAAGTGATCCTATAAGGCAGCGGTCGGCAACAAGCGGCCCGCGAACCTCTCACTTGCGGCCCACGAGCCTCCCTGGCTATTTTGTATGTAATATGATATGGACAAACGACAATGTCTGATAAAGTCATACATAAAAACAAAGTGTGGCCCGCGTCAACTTCGTTAACTACTATGTGGCCCTTGGCTGCTAAAAGGTTGCCGACCGCTGCTATAAGGGTTCCGTTTTTTCCTTTTGAGGTACGGAACCCTAAAAATTAACTTAACAAAGTACCTAACCACAGTTTTTTTCAGTACGGGCGGCAAAATGCTCTTGGCGCAAGCACTCTAGGATAAACAAAACGAATGTCAATAATTTTGTTACATAAATAGAATTGACCTTATGAAGAGGAACAAAGTACTTGTATTGTGTAGCCCGGGCAATTTTTCCGTAACTCGACGACTAGCGCCTATTTTGCGTGACAGAGATGGGGGGCTAGTCCTGCCAGCCTAACTCCTCAAGGAATCCTATCAGAGCTTTGATGTTGAGTAGGACCTCGGATATCTGAGATGTTATTGACAAAATTTTAATATACTTACCAATTTTAATTTTTAACAAGCAGAAACGTCTGTGAATGTTGCTATTAAGCTTAGAATAAATTTAAATGTGGAAAAATTACTGTCTTGGTCAAGCAATATTTGGTTTTTAAATTAATAAATTCTAAGATTAAAATACTGACTATTTGTTGATGTGTGAGCGCCTGTCGAAGCAAGCTGTCTGATCGTTTTGAGCAAGCTCGCAGCCTCACTGCTTTAAGCAGGAGTGTGCGACACCAGCTGCATAAGTGTTGAGGTAGCCCATCTGCTGCCGATATCTGCAAACATAATTTAAAAAATCTTAGCCAAATTTGTCCATCCGTTCACAATTTTCACAATC
Source organism: Cydia splendana (assembly GCF_910591565.1). Lineage (NCBI taxonomy): Eukaryota > Metazoa > Arthropoda > Insecta > Lepidoptera > Tortricidae > Cydia > Cydia splendana. The sequence continues at coordinate 2,254,356 of NC_085983.1, read as the reverse complement.
TTAGGAATACATAAAAATAAAAAAACAAATAATTAAGCCTATATATGTCCCACTGCTGGGCACAGGCCTCCTCTCATGCGCAAGAGGGCTTGGGCTATAGTCCCCACGCTAGCCCAATGCGGATAGGGGACATCACATACACCTTTTGAATTTTTCCGCAGATGTATGCAGATTTCCTCACGATGTTTTCCTTCACTGAAAAGTTAGTGGTAAATATCGAATGATACTTCGTACATAAGATTCGAAAAACTCATTGGTCCGAGCCGGGTTTGAACCCGCGACCTCCGGGTTGCAAGTCGCTCTTACCGCTAGGCCACCAGCGCTTCTAGTATATACAAACATTGCTTACCGAAATTCCCATAAGTTCTGAAAACGTTTGGTCTAAGCCCACCTCGCGAATATGATACAATTTCACGTCCCAAGCCAGACAAATCCGACATGCCATCAACTCCGATTGTTCCTCCAATTTCACTGTGTCCATGTTTACTAATACTAAAGGTAAAGGCATCGCTAATATTCTTGTAGTTCGATGAGAATTGGCACACAGACTTCCTGTGATTTCAGAGAAATGTGATATACTACGATTTTATAATTTAGAGCGTATAGGAGTTCAAATAATTTATCAGCATTCCAGGCAATGCTTGCATAAGGTTTTATACAGAATAATGCATTTCTTCAATGTTACAATTACTTTTTTATCATGAAATTTTGTCTCAGTCTCATTAGACATAGACAAATGTCAAGTCAAATAAAGTCAAACGTCATAGATGCGTCATACGGTGAGTGATATATTTTTTTAAATCAATGCACAAATGAAAAATGTAATGGCATAACTGACGGGCGCACCGGACCGCAACTTTAGTCTGGCGAACATATGGAGTAGATTATTTTTAAATAGGTAGTTTAACATTTAACTAAAAAGTAGGTTTTGAAAGTCTCCTATCTGATTAAATTGCCCGATCGAATCAGGAGGTGCGGACGCAAATACCAATTTAGGTCGTCGAATTCAACCGCCGATAATGACCGATATTACCGATAAAATGAGGTGCGGACGCAAGAATACCAATTTATGAGGCCAGTATTTTCGTTCTGGGGCATTTTTTCAATTTAGATGGCTAATATCACCATAAATCTAAAATTGGAGATTGACTTCAAATTCATTTCTGATCAAATCGACTGATTTGATCAGTCCCGTCTGGATACCACTTTATGGACGCACCAAGGTCGCGGTGCGGTGCCATAGTGTGTTATCACTTTAAAAACTTGACGTTGGCAAAGTGCCCTGGCAGCAAAAGTCAATCTCTCAAAAAAAAAAACGATGCGTTAAAAAAAAACTGAACCGATAATCGTGCATATCGTGATAATGAGATAATCATAATCATTTATTTGTTGCAAATCTAACTTTATTACGTCTATATCCGAGTGTTTAAGTTAGCAATGGAGTCATCAGCTTTACAGGGCATAGAGAGCGTTTGCGTGAAGGCTGAGCCCTGTGAGGATGTGTGTACAGATGAGCCCACGGTCGATGGAGTGTCTGTGAAAGTTGAGCGTTTGCTGGATGACTCTATAAAAGACGAGCCCAGGTGCGAGGGTGTGCCTATAAAAGCCGACTCTTCATGCTCAGATGTGAGTATGAAAGACGGGTCGCCCGGCGCGAGCGCGGCGGCGGAGCTGTATACCGATCACGCCGTCAAAGATGAGCTCGTGCTCGGCCCCGTGCTAGTGGAGCGGCGCGTCCGCCAAGCACCAACAGGTCAGTTGTGGGTTCTTTGATTAATCCTTCATTTAATCATAATAAAATTAAGGGTTGATTTAGACAGCGCGCGAACTCGCATGCGATTTTAGTTGCATTGCGGACTGTTGGTTACGTCCAATACAACCGAACGATCAAAAACCGCAATGAAACACGCATACAAGTTCTCGCATCGTCTAAATGAGCCCTAAGCATAAGTAAAATAAGTAAATGAACAATATATGATAAAGTTTAAACAACATTATTTGCGGTATTTGACGTCTGTCACTCACAACAGCAATACTACGTAAAATGTCTTGCACATCGAAATCACAAAGGAAAACAACTGCACTGCGAACGTTTACGTTCTACGTCTTTTTTTTAAATTTTAGGGTTAGCTGGACACCACCATTATGAATTGGTAGTTGTCTAAGTAAATTGATATTAATTTTTCATTTTTCTTTTAATAAAAATAAGGATAAGGTGGATAATTAACTGTAAATATGGATATATTTATCATCACCTAACAGACAACAAATTTGACACAGAAATAACATAATTAAACTTTAAAATAGATCCCTAGTTAGTTTAGATTTTGATGATGGGTGCGACCTACTCGGTCGGTGTATTAAATGCATTTACCTTGCGGGAAAACCATATGATTCTAGCTTTATTTAAATCTCAAATAAAAAATCATTATACGTCACAATTCGATACCTCAGTCTACGTGCCATCCAATCGTAATCGCTTGCTGTGACAATCGATTTGCGTTAGTTACATCTCTATATACGTCAGTCATAATGTGTCAAATACCGCAAATAATGTTGTTTATACTATAACTTTTATTATAGTATATAGGTGTTGTGACTGTTGTGTATGGATATAATTTTTAGCAACATGCAGTTTTCATAGCAAAGTACTTGATACACAACAAGGAGTATTCTAAGTTAGTAATAAAGACTTTATTTCAAGAAACGTGGATAGGTAACAGTAGACATACATATGGATGTCTTCTAGTAACCTCAAAAAATAAAATCTATAGTTAAAATAATCATACATCATTAATATAAAAAGAAATAGATAAATATATAAAATAAAAAAGTATTTTTATTTCTTGGTAACTGAATTACAATCCATACTTTAATATTATAAAGGCGAAAGTGTGTCTGTCTGTCTGTTACCTCATCATGCTTAAGCCGCTGAACCGATTTAGTTGAAATTTGGTATAGAGATAGTTTGAGTCCCAGGGGAAGGACATAGCATAGTTTTTATGTCGGAAATCATCCCTGAAGAGAGTGCAAAAGGGGGTGGAACAGGCAGAGTTAATGAATTGCCTAATAATTGAAGTAAGCAATGCGCAAATTGAATGATTGCTATTAGCATATGTAAAATTTATTTGTAACTCCTTAAACAGAAGAATAAAACCATGGATTATACTAATTTACAGTTTAAAGAAAATTACACTAGAACCATGTTATGCAGTCTTGGGCCTCTCAGATCCAGTTGGCCCCCGCTACTTTTATGTCTTCAAATCAGGTGCCAATGGCCGTCTTATCTTCCTTTCCCTGGACCTTTCCAGGCTGTCATTTGTAAGGTCCACATCTCGTCCTGGAGTCTAGCAACATGGCCAGCCCATCTCCATTTTTGTTTCTCGGCCTGGCTTAGTGCATGTATAATCTTAGTTTCTCTTATTACGAAAACTCTTCATTCAATTTTCGGGAAAACTAGGCTCTGAAATCACGCCTTGATCCAGAATAATGGGATTGGACGTCCTTAGACATGACTGGTGCAAACTTAATAGACTGCATACTGGTCATGGTCGTTGCCCCCTACAAACACCGCTGTGGGTGGCTGGAATCCCCGGCCTGCGTTGCGGTGCGGAAGCCCAAACCATCCAACACATAATTCGAGAATGCCCTATAACGCGTTATATTGGCAGTATCACCTTAAGTGACGAAGCCATAAAGTCGCTGAGTGGTCTATTACCGACATTGTTTCTATTTATACATTTATTATGTTTGCCATATGATTAAATAAATTGTCAATTTTTATTAGGCCACTTGTTAGTAACTGGCCACCCTATACTAAAATGAATTCTATTTACCTATAAACAGAATTCATTTTAGTATAAGGTGGCTAGTTATTGAAGGCTGGCCAGTTATTGAAACCTTATACTAAAATGACTTATATATTATAGGTGAATAGAATTCATTTTTAGTTTAGGGTGGCTAGTTATTGGCCGGTGGCCAGTTACTAGTGAATTACCCTACTTGCTTCTTTGTTTTGCTCAACTTGGTAGGGGACTACAGTGCCCCCGATTATATATTTTTGGGTAGCTGCACCATTAAGTAGTAAATAAAAATAAATAAAAATAAAATAAAAAAAGCCCTTTATTCATTGTAACGTGTTTACATAAAAAATTTAAAATAAAACTATGACTTATAATATGTGTTGTTACTAATGAATCCCTAGTGGGTAAAGGCCTCCTCCATTGCTGCCCATTTGTCCCTGTCTTGTGCTGTCGCCATCCAGTCTGTGCCGGCTGTTCTTTTTAAGTCTTCCTCCCAACGCATTTGTGGTCTGCCCCGGCCTCTTTTGCCAAGTGGACCTCTCCATTTGGTGACTATTAATGTCCATCTCTTATCTGTAAGCCTTGCTGTGTGGCCTGCCCACTTCCATTTTAGTAGTAGCATTAAGTAGTAGTAGTAGTAAAATAAATATGTGTGAATGTTATTTTAATCTGGGGGCGGTTTCAGCTTTCAACCTAGGGGTAGAAGTGAAGCAGTCATGTGAGATTGTCCCCGGGAGGCCCCTTCTGAAGGACTGCTGTGTCAGGCTGGAGCGTCTCGTTGTGGAAACCCTGCACACTACTCGGAGCACAGACCGGGCCAGCCAGAGACAAGGACGTGAAGCTGATGTAGAATGTGGATACAGGAACACCACAGTTGAGAATGTTAAAGGAAACTGTCACGGTAAGTGATTTATTAGTACTTGTGTGCAATTTTTTCCTTAATTGGCATTAGGCTTGTGCCTGCTCGGTCACTACAGAGAGCACTCCGCTCTGGGTCAATCGGTCAAATGAACTAGTTCGGTCATTTAGTTCCTTTGCTTCAGTTCGGTTGTTGAGAGCTAGGAATGTAGGAAGCGATTTTACAGTAGTTTTTAGGGTTCCGTACCTCAAAAGAATAAAACGGAACCCTTATAGGGTCACTCGTGCGTCTGTCTGTCTGTCCGTCTGTCACAGCCCATTTTTTCCAAAAGTACTGGACCAATTAAGGTGAAATTTGGTACACACATGTAAATTCGTGACCCAAAGACGGACATCTTACGTAAACAAATGAATTTTAAACACGGAGGCCACTTTTTGGGGGTAAATGAGAAAATTTAAAAAAAAAGTTTTTTAAACTATATCGTGTTAGATATAAAATGAAAGAGCTCATTTTTAGAAACTCAAATATATATTTTTTTGTAATTTTTAAATAAATAGTTTAGAAATTATTTAAGGAAATAGCCAAAAATCATCGAATTTACTGGGTCTAAAATTTTGAAAAAAATGTACAAAATACTTCTTTACCTATAGATGACAGGAAAACCCATTAGAAATATGCAGTCAAGCGTGAGTCGGACTAATTACTTAGTTTTTGATCCGACCCCTACGGGTTTATTAAAGGTAATTCAATCGCGTTTCACATACAAGGTGGTCCAAACCTTGACGTACCAATTTTTTTTAGATTCGTCACGTCGTGGGCTATCTGAATATACCCCCATGTATGTTAGCCGATATTTAGTAGTTTTCGAGTTATGAATTTATTAACTTTTGTTAAGAAATTCCGGGGTGAAGCTTTGCTTTATGCCTACTATTTAGGTAATTATTGTTGGTGGTATTTGCACTGATAACACGAAATAGCGATGGGGAAGTGACCCCATAAAATAACAGTAGGTATTGGAGCAGGTAAAAATTAACCCTTTGTAGATAACAACCCGTCGCGACGCGGGTCCAGTTAAGATAATGAATAAGTAAAGCAAAATGATGATTAGTCCATCACATGGCACAATATTAATTTCTCGTGGTAATTTCTGTTTGATTAACGTTAGGAATAACAAGAGGATTTTTTTTTATGAATTACTAATTTGGAAACTTTCCACCTCAGTTCCTTTGACCGGCGACTCTGTCAAATTAGACTATTAAGTATCACTTTTTTACCTTTTAAAAAACTTAGGGTCTAGCAGTTTCTACAATAACCATAAGTCCTTGAAATTGCTTGTATTTTTTATTTATTTAGGTAAGCGCAAAGTCTAAGCTTGACATGCTTGAACGTAAAATTTTGTCGTTTTTTTTTCCAACTAACAGCCAAGTGAAGTTGCTGATTTTTTTTAGCAACTGCGCCGTTTGTCAAGGTTTATGTTACAAAAAGAGTTGTTACAAGAAACATTCAAAAAACTTCAAGTTTTTTTTTTAATAAATTAATTGCTTCATCCCGGAATTTCTTAACAAAAGTTAAAACTTTAAAAAATCATAACTCGAAAGCTACGAAAAATCGGCTAACATACATGGGGGTATATTCAGATAGCCCACGACGTGAGGAATCTAAAAAGTTTTGGACGTCAATAAAAAAGCATTGTTAAAAGTTGGGTAATGTACGGAACCCTTGGAACGCGAGTCCGACTCGCACTTGGCCGGTTTTTTTCTAAATCTTTGACAACTGAATTACGATTCAACTTGTACGATACTACATGACGGTTAAACATCAAAAAGCTAGACACAATAAAATAAAATAAAAAAACCTTTTCGGGTTTAGGACTGTTTGTCACTCTTTTATCTCGTTCGCACTCGTGCCAGCGTCATTGTGAACCATTTCGTTCAGTCTATTTTCTGTTTCACTAATGTCAAGCGCTCACCAATCCCACTGAACTAAAGGACCTAAAGACCGATTAAGAGCGCGTAAAAATATTTAGTTCCTTTCGGTCCTTTATGGGATTTCATTCTTAACAGTTCTTAGTTCATGACCGACACAGGCCTAATTGGCATTTCACGTTCATGATATTTATTTTTGGTGCTAAATAACCGTTCAGGAATAAGTCAAACGTAATATTTGAATTGTTTAAAATTAACTTTGTGTAGTTTCATTAAATTTCAGACTCAGTTATCTTAATTTACTGTTTCCTGGCATCTTGCCACTAAAAGCTAATAGCTATGATATTAGAAACCTCAATATCATTTTTGAAGACCTATCTATAAAAATATATGATGTACATTACTATGCAAACTTCCACCGAAAATTGGTTTGAACGAGATCTAGGAAGTAGTTTTTTTAATACGTCATAAATCGTAAACCGCAATTTTATTATGTTACTTGCTGCTACGGAACCCTTTATGGGCGAGTCCGCACTTGGCCGCTTTTTTTAATACCTGTTGTTAATTTTAAATAATCACGATTATTTAGCAGTGACGCTAGTGTGCACGTTGATGGGCTCTTAATGTAGCAAAATAAACATTTTTGTTGCAGATCAATCTCCTCGGATGACACAAAGTGGTAGACCTATAATATACCAATGTGCCCACTGTAAACATGCAACATCTAGAAAAGCTTGCTTAATCACGCATTTGAGAAAACATGCGAAACCATACAAGTGTGAGCAATGTAGTTATGCATGTGTCGAAAAAAGATATTTGCAAAGTCATATAAGAAAACACACTGGCGATAAGCCTTACAAATGTGACCAATGTAATTATGCATGTTTCGAAAAAAGATATTTGCAACGTCATATAAGAAAACACACTAGCGACAAGCCTTACAAATGTGACCAATGTAATTATGCATGTTTCGATAAAGGATATTGGCAACGTCATATAAGAAGACACACTGAAGACAAGCCTTACAAATGTGACCAATGTAATTATACTTGTGTCGAAAAAATATATTTGCAACGTCATATAAGAAAACACACTGGCGACAAAACATACAAATGTGAGCAATGTAATTATGCATGTTTCGAAAAAAGATATTTGCAACGTCATATAAGAAAACACACTAGCGACAAGCCTTACAAATGTGACCAATGTAATTATGCATGTTTCGATAAAGGATATTGGCAACGTCATATAAGAAAACACACGGGCGACAAAACTTACAAATGTGAGCAATGTAATTATGCATGTGTCAAAAAGAGATATTTGCAACGTCATATAATAAAAAAACACACTAGCGACAAGCCTTACAAATGTGAGCAATGTAATTATGCATGTTTCGATAAAGGATATTGGCAACGTCATATAAGAAAACACACTGATGACATTGACAAACCTTACAAATGTGACCAATGCTATTATGCTAGCAGCCAAAAAGATAATTTGGAAGTCCATGTTAGTAGACACACTGACGAAAAGCTTTTTCAACTTCATGTGAGGACTCACAAATGTGCGGTGTGTAATTTTGCTAGCGCCAAGAAACGTGATTTGCGAGCACATTTAAAGATACACACTGGTGGAAAGCCTCATAAATGTGGGGTGTGTAATTTTGCTAGTGCCTGGAAATATCAATTGCGAAATCATTTAAGGATACACAATGGTGAAAAACCTTACAAATGTGACCAGTGTAGTTATGCTTGCAGACAAAAATATTATTTGAAACGTCATATAAGAAACCACACTGGCGACAAACCTTACACGTGTGAGCAATGTAATTATGCATGTGTCGCAAAAATATATTTGCAACGTCATATAAGAAGAAAACACACTGGCGACAAGCCTTACAAATGTGACCGATGTAATTATGCATGTGTCGAAAAAATATGTTTGCAACGTCATATAAGAAGACACACTGGCGTCAAGTGTTACAAATGTTTACGATTCCATGAAGGTAAACATATTAATGACGAGTTTACAGGCTCAAATAATTGTTCTCTAGATCTTGAACGACAGTGTAAAGGTAAGAAGCCTTAATCTTATGCTATATGCATGTCTGATAATGGTATTCATATACAAATCTGCTTTTTGTTACTTTACTAGACATTTATTCATTATTTATTTATTCTGTCGATTTTATTTAATATTAGAATTTATTCATCAAAAATGTAAAATTATTAAAAAAAAAAACAGAATGAGCAACAACAAAAATATGGCGCTAGCGCAGAGTGGAGGTAGACGGGTTAGGTAGGGCTGCACCGTCATTGAGACCGAAGAAATGTTGGATGGTTGGAAATTATAATTTATTTATTTATTCTGTCTGTGAAGCCGATGGTCTCGGGCTCGAATCCTGGTAAGGACATTTGTATGATGATACAGATATTTGTTCCCGAGTCATGGTTGTTTTCTATGTATTTAATTTTTTATATATATCGTTGGGTGAGCACTCACAACACAAGCCTTCTTGAGCTTGCCGCGGGGCTTAGTCAATTTGTGTAAAGATGTCCTTTAATATTTTATTTATTTATTACAGGGTTTTAACTTTTTTTTCACCATCAAATGGGCTTGATTTGAATGTCAATTACTTAGCTATAATGTGAACTTTGTCTTTCATCTGAAAGTGCTACAAAATTCACTATGATCTGTGGCTAACAGGTTAGGTTAAAAAAACCGGGCAAGTGCGAGTCGGACTCGCGCACGAAGGGTTCCGTACCATAATGCAAAAAAATCAACGAAAAAAAAAAGCAAAAAAAAAACGGTCACCCATCCAAGTACTGACCACTCCCGACGTTGCTTAACTTTGGTCAAAAATCACGTTTGTTGTATGGGAGCCCCATTTAAATCTTTATTTTATTCTGTTTTTAGTATTTGTTGTTATAGCGGCAACAGAAATACATCATCTGTGAAAATTTCAACTGTCTAGCTATCACGGTTCGTGAGATACAGCCTGGTGACGGACGGACGGACGGACGGACAGCGAAGTCTTAGTAATAGGGTCCCGTTTTACCCTTTGGGTACGGAACCCTAAAAACCGGACAAGTGCGAGCCGGACTCGCCCACCGAGGGTTCCGTACTTTTTAGTATTATAGCGGCAACAGAAATACATCATCTGTGAAAATTTCAACTGTCTAGCTATCACGGTTCGTGAGATACAGCCTGGTGGCAGACGGACGGACGGACAGCGGAGTCTTAGTAATAGGGTCCCGTTTTACCCTTTGGGTACGGAACCCTAAAAAGGTTAGGTTTACCAATACCATGTCACTGCCACATCATTGTCTCTAAATTCAATATTTCATATCCATCCAGCTAGAGTCAGATCAAACCAGGGGTGCGAAACTCCTGACTTCGGCCAAACTCGGCTCCGCTCGGCTCAACATTGCTCCGAGCAATTATTAGGGTTGACACAACTTGACGTCCCTTTGCGTGCATGACCACTAGGGATCGGAAACTCGGGAGCTATTATATCTAAACTTCGGGCTCAGTACCTACGCCGCGTCGATGTTGACTAGTATGGAGGCGGACTCAATTTAATTTTACTAATAAATTTCCCGGGATTTCCCGATATACCGAAAATTAGAATAACAGCCATACAAATGTATGAAAGTATTTAAATAGACTATTTTAGTTGTTCCTATGATCAAAATTTTATGTAATTCATGTGTTTTTCATTTAACTGACAGTACAGTATTAGTTGACATCAAACTAAAGTTGTATTGTTACTTTTAGTAAAAATAATGGTACAAAGGTATGTATCTTCGTTTTTAATTTAATTATAATAATTTACGTAATTTTGAAATAATACAAATTGCTATTACGAGATTGGAAAAACAGGATTTGTCCATAATAGAAGCGTTTGAAATTTTTGACGAAGTAAGATTAGCCATAGAATGGACGATGAACAATAAATTCATTCATAAACTAAACCAGCTTATCAATAGAAATCCAGATTTTGATGTACTCAGAGAAATATGCGAAAGGATGAATCAGGAAAGTGACATTTATATTTATAAATACGCAACACTCACGTCGGTAGATGTAGAAAGATCCTTTTCCATGTTTAAATGGATGCTTACGGAATCAAGAAATAGATTTACTATGGCTAATCTTGAAAAAATAATTATAATTTACTAGAATTCGAAACAAACTTCACATGTGTCAAATGCATTGAATGTTACAGATTCCTTAAATCTTGAACCCACCCCTGGCCCTAGTAATTAGGTCGCACTTAAAGTGTTTTTCGTTTCTTTACAACTCCTCTGATACTATCGGGATCAAGCAAATTAAAGTCGTAGCTATTATTTCGTGACCTTAACTTAATGTAAAATTTTGCCAAATGTTAGTGCTTAAGAGTGTTAAAAATAGGGCTGGTACCGCGACCATCGTAAATTGTAAATTATTAGCATCTGTCACACTTGTATTTGAATGAATACAGATATTCGAAATTTACGATGTTCGCGGTACTGACCCAGTTCTATGTCAGTACTTGTTAGTGTCATGAAATGAAAGTTGTTTTTTATTGAAGATTTTAAGTGAGTATTCATGTATATGTTATAAAAAAAAGGTTTTTATTTTTCCACCACCCACATAACCGATGTATGGAACTTAGCAACAAAGTTCGAGGTATAAATTTACGTAGTACATATATGTTAATAAAAACGATTTATTAGCATATACTACGGTTACTTTATGCATTAAGCACATACAAAGTGTGACAAAAGTACTGGTGATCCGTTTAAGAGGATAACGGGCATCGTGTTCTGATAAGAAAAAACTAGACTTTTGGCCGAAACTATACCATAAATCTTTTCACAAAAAAATACCTAATGTTTCCTAAGACGGTTTCCCTGTATCTTCTATACTTTAGGATTTCCATATACTGGAAACCACTCAAAAATACCCTGTATAAAAAAAAACACGTCTTGATATTATGTTATCAATATTATCATCTTAACACAATACCTATAATTAATTAAGCGCTTAAACGGATTAACACGTATTTTTTTTATACATTCTGTATGTCGTTAAAACGGCTTGTATGTTGACGAAATTCGCTAAAAAAGGCATAACCCAACGACAATTGATACGTATTAACCATTTTCTGATGTTGCATACAATACCGATATTTTAATAAAAAATATTATTTTTAAGAAGCCGACTCCATACTTGCTTAGATTTTTCCGGAATTTTGCTAGTTGTAGGTATAATAGCTCCCGAGTTTCCGATCCCTGATGACCACAGATAAGATAATGGCTTGAATTTTGACAACCCTAAATAGCCGAAAGGGATAATGCCATATATTAGAAAGACAGCATGATTCGACGCTGAACCGCTGTCAAACTTCGGTTTTGTAGGAAGTTCCCTTTCTGTACTATTATTTATTCTGTGACCAAACGAACTCGGTAGCTACTTTCATAGCACAGACTGTGCAAGTGTTATTTTAAACGTCACATTTGTAAAGAAGTTTGATGTGGGCCAAGATCGCCACAGAGTGGCAGCCCAGATCAAAACGAGGATTTGGCAGACCACGTCGGACTCCTTTTTAAAGGAATGGCCAGAGACTGCACAGGATCGGGAAGACTGGAAAGTGGGGGGAGGCTTGTGCCCAGCAGTGGGACATTATAGGCTCCCAATAATAATAATAATTGATGTTTAAAATAACACTTGAACAGTTAAGTGCTATCAAAATCGTAGCCGAGTTAACTTGGTATAACTACTGCGTTGAAAGTTGTGCAAAAACATTGTTTGAATTTTTTTATCCCTAGTCTTAAAGTATTTTCTTCTTACTGCATCAAAATCCTTTTTTACCCTGGTATGTCGTATATGTGTAGGTTTATTCAATGTGAATGTGTGTATTATTAATTTGTCAATTATTTGCATGTCGTGTCTTCGACTGAATACTGATACTTACTTTGTAAAACCTTTTCTGTTGTAATCTTGTACCATACGTATTCTGGTTCTGGCAAATAAATAAATTCTATTCTATAAACGTAGGCTCCATAATGTTTTTGCAACACCACTTTTTCGATTATTTCTCTGTTTCCGCTACCCAAAGGTTGTCTGGAAGAGATCACTCTTTAGCGATAAGACCGTTGTCTGCCTCTACATTTAATCAATTGTTCTTTTCTTTTGTATCCTTTTACTGAGGTGTGCCAATAAAGAGTATTCTATGTATCTATGTATTTATGTCCTAAAGGTACGTCGAAACAAAGGAGTGGTGATATAAAAAAATGTCTCAGTTCCAGAGACCACGAGCGGGCGGCCCTCTGTCGCGCGTGGAGACGCGCGTGGTGACTCGCAAGAAGACGCGCGTGGGGACGCGCGTGGAGACTCGCGAGGATACACGCGTGGGGACGCGCGTGACACCGCACACGACCACACTTACGCGCGGCTCCAGTCCACGCCGGCGCCGGGGCCCAGCGCCGCTCCTCCAGGTTAGTGCACGTGCCTAACGCCGCGGCTCGTTGAGTCATGGTCACGGTATATGGCACGGCCGCGGAAGAAATGTTAAACTCGATACCTCCACGCGTTCCCGAGATAAATACATTTTTATATGAAATAGCTACCGCGAAATACAAAACTTCTTCTCTTACGATATATGGCTAGTTTTCTATTATTTTGGCACTATACTGCAGTTTGTTTAAATTTTTAAGTACTATAAATATATGCAATAAAAAATTATGTACCGCTTTGTGATTGATTTGCGTTATTGAAATTTCTCGGAAACTTACAGCAAGTAGGAGTTACATGTTATAAATATTAATCTACTTATGACTTATCGATAACAGATTTATCGATGTTTCGTTTTCTCAAACACTCGTTTTTGCCACAAAAACTGCTATGTCTGGTCTTGACAAACAGACGGACGGACAACAAAGTGGTCTTATAAGAGTTCCGTTTTTTTCCCCTTGATGTACGGAAGCCTGAAAAGTATACATTCTATGTAATTGGGAAATATTCGACGACCCCGGGTTGGAGGTTTTGTATCAAATAATAATTATTGTTGTTGTTTTTTAGTTTGGTATGTTAGGCCCACTTAAACCATCCCACTAACCCGGGGTTAAGCGGTTAATCCGTTAACCCAGTGTCAAATTGTACTGGTATCCATGGTAACTCCAGGTTTGACCGGTTAACCTCGTGTTAGTGAATGGTGCAAGTGGCCCTTATTAGTATAATCAGCAGAAGGCGGAATTGCTTATGGCAAAAATCAAACGTCAATAGAGTTGAAATGTTGAATTTATTTTTTATTTTTGTCATTTGGAGATTCAACAGCTATTTTTTTTTATTATTTTATCATTATTTTATCGACTTTTCAGCTATCGATAAGTTCAGTCACCTTTTACATTTCTGACTTTAACATTAACCTCTTTGATTAGCTAGTTGACTAGCTAGATTTTTTTTTATACCACATCGGTGGCAAACAAGCATACGGCCCGCCTGATGGTAGGCAGTCACCGTAGCCTATGGACGCCTGCAACTCCAGAGGTGTTACAAGCGCGTTGCCGACCTTTTAAAAACCTGTACACTCCTTTTTTGAAGAACCCCATACTGTAGACCCTCGGAATAACCTCGGAAGGGAGCTCATTCCACAGCCGGAGCGTCCGCGGGAGGAAATTCCTCTTAAATCGCACAGTACGCGACCATTTAGGTTCTAGGGTGTGAGGATGAACACCCTGCCGACGGCGAGCGGTGCGGTGATAGAAAGCGGCCGTTGGCATCATGTCAAATAATTCCATATAGTTTTAATAATGCAGTACTAAGTTAAGTAGTTTATAAAATTAACGTTTTATATTGTCTTTTATTTAAATGTTATTCCGTAATGTTCATAATCATATGAAATCTATTATTGTTTGCTTATGGATTTGAGATTTAGTTTTGTTAATAAATAAATAAAGATAATTATAATCTAGGTAAATATAATTTCAGTTTATTCGATAGTCGATAAAATTCAACGTTCCAACTCTATTGACGTTTGAGTTTTGCCATGAGCAATTCCGCCCTCTGAATTAATCACTTTAATCAGTACTGCGGGCTCAGCACGGTTCCATTTTTATCGACTATCACTATGCGCGTCCCTTTCGCATTTACATACTTGTTAGAACGTGACAGGCATGGTGACAAGGGATAAAAACGCGACCGTGCTAAGCCGCCTGGATAAGTGCAAATATTAATATTAAACTTAATATTGTCCTCAGGCCTCGAAAGCGGCCATCGTGCGCGCTCGCACAAACAGAGCGAGACCCTTAACGGCTTGAACAGGAAGACATATAGGTTAGTCTCGTTAGGTAGCGATAGCTATTACTACCTACACTTTTTTCCTAAAAGTGCGAGTGTATTTTCATGGACGTCACGCTAAATCAATATGTAGGTAGGTTAGACTCGTTAGGTAGCTGGGTGAATCGACTTTTTCTTGGCACTAGTTGCCATTCTCCTGGGTCACTCTTAAAATACTAGTTATTTCGTATTTAAATGAACCAGCCTTGAATTTATTGGTAGTTATAAGGCCTTTCCATAATAGGACATCTACGAAGCACATTTGTAGAACATGGTATGTACAGCAGCTCTAATAAGAAACTGTGCTACTATTGTCTCCTGGCTGATGGGACAGAATAATAACAAGAAATAGTTGATCGACCCAGCTTCAGATGCCCGAAGGGCGAACCGCCCAGAATTAGGAGTTAAGTTGTGAAGGAAGATATTATTTAAACTCATTTATTGTATAATAAGTGTTATAAAATGAATACACATACAAAACAAAAACGAAACAGTGCGCTGGGACCATCCAAGAACTCCGGATTTGATGGACACCCCAGCGTTTTTCACATTAAAACTATTTTTGATGTGCAGAAGTTTGAAATGTAAGCTTCAGTTAAATTATTTTTTGGAATAGATCCAACAGGTCTCCATCGCCATACAGCGGGGTAACGCTGCTAGTGTGATGGGGACCTTTGGACCCGGCATGGCTCAGAACGGGTTTTAGTTTCTTAAGTTTTGTACATACCTAATATTGTAAAATGTATCGACTTGTATTAAATTGCAAATATTAATTCAATAAAATGTTAGCAAGTATGATGCAATGACCTTTTATTTATGTAGACGTGTGACGTTCATAGTTGACAAAACTAAAATTTGATCCAACGATTTTGACAACTTGACAGGTTGGCGTCACCCATACGACTAACTAAATATAGGTTCCGGAACCTATATTTAATGGCAATCGTGCGCCTGGTACCATATCTACCTCAATTTACTTACATCTATGGTATGATGTCATAAAAAACTTTTTTTGGAATAAATGATTGAATACCATTAAGTTTTTTTTTGTAAACCATGGTCACCCTGGCGATACCCTAAGCTTTGTACATACCTAATATTGTAAAATGTATCGACTTGTATTAAATTGCAAATATTAATTCATTAACATGTTAGCAAGTATGATGTCACTAAAAAAAATCGGGCAAGTGCGAGTCGGACTCGCGCACGAAGGGTTCCGTACCATATAAAAAAAAAACAAAAAAAAAAGCAAAAAAAAAACGGTCACCCATCCAAGTACTGACCACTCCCGACGTTGCTTGACTTTGGTCAAAAATCACGTTTGTTGTATGGGAGCCCCATTTAAATCTTTATTTTATTCTGTTTTTAGTATTTGTTGTTATAGCGGCAACAGAAATACATCATCTGTGAAAATTTCAACTGTCTAGCTATCACGGTTCGTGAGATACAGCCTGGTGACAGACGGACGGACGGACGGACGGACGGACGGACGGATGGACGGACGGACGGACAGCGAAGTCTTAGTAATAGGGTCCCGTTTTACCCTTTGGGTACGGAACCCTAAAAATGTTTGGAATAAATGATTGAATACCTTTAAGTTTTTTTTTCAACAATGGTCACCCTGGCAATACCCACAACGTTTCACGTTGACGCTACGCTGAGCGCACTAACAATTTGCCTTCGGCAATTTGCAAACGGCGAAACGTTTGTAAAATGCCGACTTCGTTTGTAAACTTGTTGCGCTTAATTTTTGTTTAAATAAAAATGACTAATATGTAATATTTGACGTTTTTTTTAAGTACCTAATCTTAACATCCGCAACCGCAGATGTCAAAAAATCTGCATCCGCAACATCCCTGGGGAGTATAACGCCTACGCAGAGGCAGGGGTGCGAAACTCCTGACTCCTGACAGCATTGCTCCGAGCAATTATTAGGGTTGACACAACAGCACGTCCCTTTGCGTGCACGACCACAGATAAGATAATGGCTTGAATTTTGACAACCCTAAATAGCCGAAAGGGATAGTGCCATATATTAGAAAGGGACAGCATGATTCGACCCTGAACCGCTGTCAAACTTCGGTTTTGGAAGTTTCCTTTCTGTACCGCAGTACTATTATTTATTCTGTGGTATAACGCCCACGCAGAGGCTAATAAATAAAATAAAACCAATGCTGCTAATAAATAATATATTATAGATCTAATAAGCCTTGTCGATGGCCTTGTTCCGCTTCCGGGGCGGCGGCTTGAGTTTCATGTGCACGTATTTGACGTGAGTGGTGAGCGAGCCCGACTGCGTGAACGCCTTGCTGCATATGCTGCACTCGTATGGTTTCTCACCCGTGTGGATCTGAGGACAGATTGTATTTAAATGGGCGTAAAAAAATAATAAATAAAAATAAAAAGCCTTTTTATTCCGTAACCACTTTTACAAACTATTTTTAAACTAAATACTATTTTATGATAATCGAATAAAGATTATTTAGTTTAAAAATATTTATTTAGTAGATCATAGTATAAAAATTACCTACAGTTAAACCAAGAAAAGTCTGCAGCGATTTTGGTAGCCCACGCAGTGCAAGTGTTATTTTTACGTCATAATTTCATTAACGTTTAAAATAACACTTGCATTGCGTGGGCTATCAAAATCGCTGCAGAGTTTCCTTGGTCTAACTCTATCTTCCAAACATTGTACTAGATGTTAAAAGTATATATACCATTCTCTAGTAGCTTAAAATACGTCTCTATATGAAGAACTAGACTGTGTCAGATACTTTTGAACGAGAACTGACGAGATATACCTCTGTTTAGAAAAGTACTTCAGGGTAGCGGATACTTTAACCTTTTGAACGACACAGACGGCAATTGACGTCAACGCAAAATCGTGACAACGACGTCAAAGACGGCATTTGACGGCGATCGTTTTTTCATTAAAATCTACTGAAAAACACCCCACTTTTAGGTTGACATTATTTATTCACAAAAGTAAATTTTACCCCCGTGGCGTCAGTGGCACGGCAAATGGATGCGCCGTTTGGCGTTCAAAAGGTTAAATATCGTTTTTTATTGGAAATAGCCCGTATGGCAACACTTACCAGGCGATGTTTGTAGATGGAAGACTGCCGGAGGAATGTTTTGGGACACTGCGGGCAGCGGTACTTCCGGATGCGCGCGTGGAAGCTGTCGCGGTGGCCCTGCACACAAATAGGTCAGGTATAGTCCGACATATAGTCTGACAAATATGTATAACATAATAATGTTTTTGGCAAAAATTTCATTTTTGGTACAAGCTTTTATCGCTGACTGTACTTTTCTTACGACAGACAACTAATACTCATCGAGACAATTCTAAAAACCCCTAACACAATTAGGTTGCGTTGTTTCATCACAGAGTTCCTATGGCCACCTCCTGTCTCCATCATCAGATCAGCTCGATGGTACCATAATATTGCATTGTCATCCGATTTATACATGCATGCATAATTTCAGCTCAATCGGAAACCGGGAAGTGGATCAAATGTAACTTGCAAGATTTGATTACAAACAGACAGACAACGGGACAGGTGAAAGTAAATAAAAGCTTGTAATAATTCAGCATACATACGTCCCACTGCTGGGCACAGGCCTCCTCTCATGCGCGAGAGGGCTTGGGCTATCCCAATGCGGATTGGGGACTTCACATACACCTTTGAATTTCTTCGCAGATGTATGCAGGTTTCCTCACGATGTTTTCCTTCACCGAAAAGCTAGTGGTAAATATCAAATGATATTTCATACGTAAGTTCCGTACAACTCATTGGTACGAGCCAGGATTTGAACCCGCGACCTCCGGATTGAAATATGCACTCTGTCACCACCGCTTCTGTGTGACGAAAAAGAGTAGAAATAAAAAAGTGGTAATACTGTAGTATCGTCCCGTTTTCTTAGATTGATTTGAAAGCGACGACACTAAATTATCGCCACTCTTTAATTTCTATTCTTTTTTGTCAGACTGTACAAGAAATTGTAGAAAATTATTGAGGGCGCCACTTCCTACGTATCTGTCACATTTTTGACGTAAAATGCATACATGGCAACAATTTACTATGGAATTTTCGCGCACGAAGGTTATCGTACCAATACGCAAAAAAAACACGTTTGTTGTATGAAGCCCCACTATATTATATTCTGTTTTTAGTATTTGATGTTATAGCGGCAACAGATATACATATAGGATATACATCGTCTGTGAAAATTTCAACTGCCTAGCTATCACGATTCATGTGTATCTCATGAATCGTGATAGACAGACGGACAGCGGAGTCTTAGTAATAGGATCCCGTTTTTACCCTTTGGGTACGGAACCCTCTAAAGAAATAAATACCTTCAGCTGTGAGGCGGTGATAAAACTCTTCGGGCAGAGAGAGCATTTGAACGGCCTCTCCCCGGTGTGGGTCATCTGATGCGTCTTCAGGAGAGCGAAGCACTGTCGAATAACATGAAATATTGCTTTATCTATGAAAAGGCGCCTTATGGTCGATGGCGCTTACGCCATTATCAACGTACTCCCATATAAATACAACGACGCGCTACGCAAAGCGGCGTAAGCGGCATCGACAATAAGGTCCCTTTTCATGGATAACGTCACAAATAGTGAGCGTATATATTTCATCGTCTTATTTTTTATATTATTATATACATATATTATAAGTTCAAGATTGTCCTTGCTTGCTGCTTGATACTGTTATCATGTGAGTTCCTTATACAGTGTGGAAAAGTAAGTCGGGCCCTGGAGGGAAACTACCTTAAATCCTTAAGTTAACTAATTTTACATAAAGGAGACATTCCTTTATTTTTAAAAAGAAACAAAACTGCATTCAAAGATTTTCTAAAACTCGCTTGCCTCGCCCGGGACTCGAACCGACTAAAAATTCCAAAAATTAAACATTCGCAATATTATTCTACTAGTAGATACAGTTAATGTTAATGATAACATTTCTCCAAGAAACATTAGGTCTTACACTCGTCTATCGTACAAAATATCCATAAAATTTAATATTTTGTACTCAAGATTTTTTAGGCAAGCCAAATTGAAGAAAAAAATAAAAATCTTTGAATGCAGTTTTATTTCTTTTTAAAAATAAAGGAATGTCTACTTAGTTAGTTAACTTAAGGATTTAAGGTAGTCGACTGCATAAGTCGTACGCGTATGTTTTCGTATAAACCATCCCACACGAGGCCAAACGATTCAACGGAGCCACGCCGTCTTGTCGCGTAAATAGTGTTTAGTTTATAAAATACATATATATGTTAGTCTGTAAGGCATTTATATTTACTTTTACTTACTTTTTTTTACTTTTTTTTTTTAATAAATAAATAAATATTATAGGACATTTTTTACACAAATCGACTAAGCCCCACGGTAAGCTCAAGAAGGCTTGTGTTGTGGGTACTCAGACAACGATATATATAATATATAAATACTTAAATACATAGAAAACAACCATGACTGAGGAACAAATATCTGTATCATCATACAAATAAATGCCCTTACCGGGATTCGAACCCGGGACCATCGGCTTCGTAGGCAGGGTCACTACCCACTAGGCCAGACCGGTCCGGTCGGTAGGTCGACCGGTTTATTTGTAATATGGGCCTTGTTGCCTAAATATTTTTTTAATAAAATAAAAAACAAATAAACCTCACACTCACATTGTGTAGTCGAGCTTAACGCCAGGCTGTGCGTTCTTCTTGTAGTTCTACACACGGATATATAGTAATATTGCAGCGACATGTACGTTTGCTGCAGTATCGCAGGCGTATGTGTTAGTACCATACTCCTGCGATACATGCATAATCTTGACTATTAACGTGTAAGCCTTCCCGCAGGTCTCGCACATGTAGTCGAGCTTGACGCCGGGCCGGGCGCTCTTATTGTAGTTCTACACACGGATGTATAGTAATATTGGAATGTTTGCTGCAGTATTCGCAGGTGTATGTGTTAGAACCATACTCCTGCGAGACATGCAGAATTCTTGACTATTACCGTGTAAGCCTTCCCGCAGGTCTCGCACATGTAGTCGAGCTTGACGCCGGGTCGTACGCTCTTCTTGTAGTTCTACACACGGATGTATAGTAATATTGCAGCGATATGTTTGCGGCAGTATTCGCAGGTGTATGTGTTAGAACCATACTCCTGCGAGACATGCAGAATTCTTGACTATTACCGTGTAAGCCTTCCCGCTAGGTCTCGCACATGTAGTCGAGCTTGACGCCGGGCCGGGCGCTCTCTTGTAGTTCTACACACGGATATATAGTAATATTGCAGCGATATGTTTGCTGCCGTATTCGCAGGTGTTAGTGTTAGAACCATACTCCTGCGAACATACAGAATTCTTGACTATTACCGTGTAAGCCTTCCCGCAGGTCTCGCACATGTAGTCTAGCTTGACGCCGGGCCGGGCGCTCTTCTTGTAGTTCTACACACGGATGTATAGTAATATTGGAGTTTGTTGCAGTATTCGCAGGTGTATGTGTTAGAACCATACTCCTGCGATACATGCAGAATTCTTGACTATTACCGTGTAAGCCTTCCCGCAGGTCTCGCACATGTAGTCGAGCTTGACGCCGGGCCGGGCGCTCTTCTTGTAGTTGTAGAACCGGAAACGGGGCTTTATATTCAGATGCACGCGGTCGATGTGCGTGGATAAGGAAGATTTTGACAGGAATGATTTGTTGCACTAGAACATAAAAGAAGGCACTTATTAGATATTAGCACATAATTTCCTGTTTAGTTTAAACCCCTTTTAACTTTAAAAAGTAAGTACAATTATTTGTGCACATTTCGTGATGCACACTTATTGATGTCTTATTTCCTTGCTGTTGTTGTCTGTACATGTTCGTACATGGTTTGTGAACATCACGAATATCTTTTATCTTTTGATCTTTTTTTTATGAAAAAAAACCTTGACGCACAAAAGGCGAACTTAATTCAATTAAGGATTCTCTATCAGTTAACCTGGTTCATTAAAAGCAATTTGAGTAGGTAAGAGAAATTATTCTTCCTTAGCAATAGGCTTCGAGCAACACGGAAGGGAGGCGGCATTCGCACTATTTCCCCTCTGCCGAGGTACAAGATTAGCGCGTCAATCTAATCTAGCGCGGGTAATAAAACTAGTTGTACTTGGATTTTTCACTAGACCGAGTCCAGACGCGCGCGTGAACACTGCTGCACAAAAATGCCTGTTTGCACGGTTTTTTGTTATAAAAAGAGGTCGGGGACATCAAATTTACAAAAAGAAAGTGTTACATTTCACATGTAATATTTTCTTTTTACATATCATACGTTTAATTACATTCAAACACAAGTATTATATTTTAGTCTCATGTAATTGTTGGATTTATCGATTTTGCTCGCTCAGTACAAATTGCGGATCGGTCGAGCGACAAATCCGACTTCTCATCTCTCAGAATACAATAACATACTTCAACGAAAATGTGTTAGTGTGCGTGTTGTGACACTTGTCACTCGTCCGTACACAAAAAGAGATCGAGGTTTGCAAGATTTGTCTTTGACGTGTGTCATTTACCATGTATTTGTGTCGTCATTACAGATTGGATTCTGTATGTAAGTGTGTGAGAAGTGCGACTGTGTGCACCTTTCCCCCCGCGAAAAATTGCAGAAAGATTTGTACGGTGAGATATCGCTTGGGCCCCTCCCTTCCGATGTGTCGGAAGCCGGTGCTCGAAGGCAATAGGTTACCTACTAGTCAAATCAGCTTCTTTTTTAGAACCATCAAAAGGATTTGCTTACATGGAATTTATATAAAAACGAGTATAGCGACGTCATGATCAACTCGCCTACTTTTTATATTTCAATCCGATCTATTAAATAGAAATAGTGTTTAAAAATAACTGCTATCTATGTTTTTCTAATAATTATCTGGTGCTTTATTTCGTGCGCGGTGTGAAGTATTTTATTTTAAGTAGAGGAAGCAACCCTATTATGTATACTTACTGCCACAATCTGACTAAATGGTGTTTCTAAATAATTTATCAACGAAGATTTATATGACTCAATCCGTAACAACTTTTTAGACCACCATTTTACAGCCAAACAATCGAGTGTATCTGTATTAGATAAGCTTCGACCCTGAACGCCACGCCTATCGTGCGCGGCGCGTCACCATGAACCTTATCAGAATGCACTAAGGTTGATATTGTGCTGTAGCCGCGTGCGTCAGTTGACGTCTTTGGCGGCCTCTAGCCGCCCAGAGACCTATAAAAAGGTCTCCTGTTCCATTCTAATTTGAACTTTTTGTTGACAAAATAAAATTTAATTTTGCTTGGCAAGGTTTGACGTACGGGCGGCTACAGGTTAAATTACAGAATAAATAATAGTACCATGTAGGTACAGAAGGTTCACTCTCTAAGAAACCGCATCTATTACGACAGATTTGACCGCAAGGTGGCGCAAGCGCGAGTAGGCGTCCGTTCCGTAATAATAATTTAGCCTATATACGTCCCACTGCTGGGCACAGGCCTCCTCTCAAGCACGAGAGGGTTTGGGCTATAGTCCCCACGCTAGCCCAATGCGGATTGGGGACTTCACATACACCTTTGAATTTCTTCGCAGATGTATGCAGGTTTCCTCACGATGTTTTCCTTCACCTGGTAAATATCAAATGATATTTCACACATAAGTTCCGAACAACTCATTGGTACGAGCCAAGATTTAAACCCGCGACCTCCGGATTGAAAGTCGGGCGTCATATCCACTCGGCCACCACCGCTTTTTTACTCTGTCACCACGTTCCGTAGCGGTGCGCGGCAACTACTACTGCTAAACACCATAATTGGTGTGGGCCGCATGTACTTGTAGCGACGCGACGAAATCCACGCCACGCCTGGTTAAAGGGTAAAGAAGAACAAACCAAGAGGAATGTACTCACGTCGTCACACTTGTAAATCTCGACGCCGTGCACGTGCTGACGGTGGAGACTCAGCTGGTCTTCGTCAGCGAAGGAACAGCCGCATGTCTCACAGAACCTGACAGCAATTAAGGTAAATAATTAAAATAAATAATACATAAATAAATAAATATTATAGGACATTCTTACACAGATTGACTAAGTCCCACAGTAAGATAACCCTTTAAACTCTCGCGTTTTGTACACATAAAATAATTACACATTACAGATTACACACATTATTTTTGTACACATTTTTCATAAACTAATTTCAGGTAGTTTAGTGATGTTTTATTAATATCTCCGTTGACATTTGTTGGGACGTCAGTCTTTCCGTGACCACAGCTGGTGTAACTCAGCTGAAACGTCGGAACTAAAGGTAAAAACAATGAAATTATATCGCGGTAGACCCGTTTGTGTAATTAAATATGTCCCACAGTAAGCTCAATAAGGCTTGTGTTGTGGGTACTCAAACAACGATATATATAATATATAAATACTTAGAAAACAACCATGACTCATGAACAAATATCTGTCATCACACAAATAAATGCCCTAACTGGGATTCGAACCCAGGACCATCGGCTTCACAGGCAGGGTCACTACCCACTAGGCCGACTTGATTTTGCAAAGCTTAACTTATTAACACTGACAAGCCTATACATTTACGAAGCAGCTGTCTTTGTGAAGAAGAATCTAGAACTCTTCCCGCCATTTAATAATATAAATAATAGACCTCTTCGACAGTACCAAATGACACTACCGCCCTATAACCTTAAAATAAGAAAAAAAGGCGCATATCACATGTGTATACAAATTTTTAACAAAATTCCTGCAAACATAAAGACGCTACCATTTAACGAGTTCAAATTTAAATTGAAAAATATATTGTGTAATGCAAGTTTTTATAACATTGATGAATATTTTAATTATAAATTCTAACTATTACTTACTTCATTGTGACATGTTAACGTTTGATACTATAAATTCTAATTTTTACTTCATTGTGACATGTAAACTTTTGACATCATAAATCCTAATTTAATTATAAATTCTAACTATTACTTAATTATGACATGTAAACTTTGACATTATAAATTCTAATTCTTACCTAATTTTGACATGTAAACTTTGACATTATAAATTTTAATTTTTACTTCATTTTAACATGTAATCTTTTTACATAGGTAAGTAAGACAATTAGATTTAACTATAATAGATTGATGAACTTAGGCGCTGAATTTGAATGACTAACTGACTGTAGAACTTGGTGTTTGTATTTAATAATTTAAATTTTGATTATATTTTAATAAACGCGACATTTTTGTAACGTATTTTCCTTTGACATGCATGAACTATGTCAATACAAATAATTTTCACATGCCATAAGGCCGAACATATCATGGGTCAATATGTACACTTAATAATATCTACTGTACCATATGTTCTCGTGAATAAACTTTCATTTCATTTCATTTCATTTTAGGCCAGACCGGTCGACAATAATTGTGTCGCTTAACTTCAAACTCGGGTAAATCCATTCGACCCTCTCAGCAAATATCTACCCTATTACCTTTTCTTAATACCAAAATCGCATAATCTGACAGATGGATTTACCCGAGTTCGAAGTTAAGCGACTCAATTAAGGTAATCTATATAATCTAATAAGGTAAAAAGGTAATCACGGTCCATATCCCGGTTGATATAAGTCAAGAGCAAAATGTCAGAAAATTTATAATACAATGTTCATAAATAGGGTACTTGACTACTAGTCAAATCAGTTTCTTTTTTCAAACTGTCAAAACGATTTTGCTACTATGAAATTTATATTAAACACTAGCATTGTGTCTTAATTCATTTATTGTAAAAATAATTTCTGTTAGTAAGTATTTCCTCTTCCATGGCTTTAAGTTTCAATTGTATAAACTCTGGGTTACCTACGAGACAGGCTGAGCCTAGTGTAGGAACCAGAGCAACCTGATATAATATACTTCTTAGCTGAGGTACCTACACTTTGTCAATTGTACATAATTAGGATAATCTTACCACCCTTGAAAATGTTTTTGTGTATTACCTACAATAAATTTTTGAAGTTTTTTTTTTGAAATTTTTTTTTATGTGACGTCTCAATCAAATGACCGTAGTTCTGTAGAAAGCGACCAACTTTTAATTTTTGTCAAAGTGACTTACACCCTAACTCAGTAGCTTTGGTCGCTTTCTGCATTGATAAAAAAATTGAGTTGGTAGTTTTCTGCATAACTACGGTCAAATAACCTACTCTTTATAGTTTTATACAGGTTATAAAATAGAAACTTTGTCTAACTGCTGTCTACGTTTCTCTATTAATCTTCTGGTGATTTATTTTATGCATGGTGTAAAATTATATATTTTAAATACAGTCAAATACCCTATAAAATGGAGCTTTATGCCACTATTCATTCAAGGTAACGACTGGATGCTGTCAGAAAATGATTCTAGTATGTATGATTTGTAATGGGCGGCTGACGGCTGCAATATGGTGACGAATGCATGATATGGATAAGACTTACATTAAATTTCGAGTATATTTAAGTATAAAAATATATGCAAGTTTTTGAAATATATCAGTAAATTCAAAATAATGGTAAAGTTATGAATACGCACCTGTACATCTGTGTGCATGTGTGTCTTACATCTGTAGATGTAGAGAGGTAATTTTCCCAATGTAAGTGGATAGTGAACTATAAAAGGAATGGACTGAAAATATCTAATATAGAAAAAAATATAATTATTTACTTCAACAATAAAATTCTATAGGTTTCTTGCAATCACGTTCTCTTGTTTTAAAACAATTGTAGTCATATCCATATTACGTATATTGTTCGACATTATTTTGACGTATTTTGCATCCGTCAGTCGCCCGTTAATGATTTGACAGATTTACAATATATTTACCGCAATTTGGGGTCGCAGTCGTTGTGAGGCTGAAAGTGTCGGTCTAGCGCCTCCTTGTTCTCGAACTGAATCTTGCATATTGTACATTTCAGTGCCTTTATTTCTTTCTGGAAGCCAATAAAAACAATAAATATTAATGATATGAGTAAGCGGACTGATCGTATCCGGAACACCACGCTGCGCGCAAAAACCCGTATTGCTGGCGTCGGCGAGAAGACTGCTAGGCTCAAATGGGACTGGGCCGGTCACGTCTGCCGCATGCATCCAGACACATGGGCTAGTGTAGCTACCAAGTGGATGCCAGAAGACGGGCGCGGACGCGGCAGGCCCAGACGGAGATGGCGGGACGACCTAGACACCTTTCTCAGTAACTGGCCAGAGCAGGCGCTATGTGAGTCGTGGAAGACAAGAGGAGAGGCCTTTGCCCAGCAGTGGCACACCTTAATAGGCTAGCACAAAAAAAATGATATGAGTAAGTGTGTTGTCTGCATGTATCGCAGGTATAAGTGTTGACTCCATAGATACAGACGTAGTGCATAATAGGGGATACCCCTACTGCAATGTTCTGCCGCCAGAGTGCTAGTAAACCATAGAAAAACTTTTACATACTGTGCCTTAAACTGTTTTATGACAAGTTTTCACAGAAAATAAAATATATCATTGATATTCATTATATTGATGTCATCAAGGCGGGTTGTTAACAACGCCTACCGGGAAACGCGAAAATCGAAATTAAGTTATCTGCCTCTTTATCGCTCGAAAATGCAAGAGTTAAGAGATTGAGAGGATAGATAACGAAATTTAGATTTTCTTGTTTCGCGGTAGACCCCCAGATTGTGATGGATTGTCGTAGTAGCGCCTCTTACGCAGAGTTTCGCGTAATATTCCCTGTTGCTTTCCATCTTATTTTCTCGGAAACGTTCGTATTTGTCATGCTACTTCAGTCAACCTCAGTACTTTTTGTACCGAGACTGACTGAAACAGCAAGACGCGTTCGTATGTTTCCGTGAAAATACGATGGAAAATAATTATGCACTACATCTGACACTATATTTATTAAAACCATAAATATAATTAGGTAATACCAAACTTACAATTAATAAGAAAAATAGGACAATTGCGAGTCGGACTCGCCCACCGAGGGTTCCGTACTTTTTTGTAAGTAAGTAAATATTCTTTATTGCACCACATCATCTGTGAAAATTTCAACTGTCTACTTGTCTAGGTATCACGGTTCATGAGATAAAGCCTGGGGACAGACGGACAGTGAAGTCTTAGTAATGGGGTCCCGTTTTATTAAATTGTATACAACGGGACTTAATCGCGTATTAAAGTTTTAAGATTTACCTCCGACGTTTCGAGGACGGCGTTGTCCCCGTGGTCTCGAAGAAGACTGGCTAAAGTTGACATCGACATCTTCTAGCCGCGCGAGTTTTTCGAACTACCCGCAGTTGGTCTTGTTCCAAAAATCGTGAAAATTAATGAGTAATTAAGTGTAAATCTGTACCTTATTATGTGTCTGAGTCTTGTGCATACGCAGCCCCATGGCGCCCGTGAATGTCTCTCCACAAATATCACAGGTGCCGCCTAACGCGTTCTGAGTCGAGTGGTTTATTCGCAGGTGAGTGTAGAATGTTGACTGTTTTCTGAAAAATACAATTTGTACTTTATTTCGATAACAAATAACGCCATATAGCACTTCAAACTCTCGCGTTTTGTACACATATTTAATTACACAAACGGGTCTACCGCGATATAATTAAACAAAATCTACCCTCAAATAGTTCCTTAAGCCAGTTGAGGGTAGATGAAGACATTACATGATCAAATAATGTAGTTAAAGTCAGGTCGTTCAGTGACAGATCCAGGCGGTGTTGTAATCAATAAATGTTATAACTACCCGAAAATGTACAAATGATTTGTTTACTTTTATTGACATACCTAAAGATAGAGTATAGATCTGGCTCCAATTTCACCACGGTGACAGGTGCGACAATTGTAAAACATCACTGTTGCTGACGTCACAGGCATCCATGGGCTACGGTTACCGCTTACCATCGGGCGGGCCGTATTCCTGTTTGCCACCATCATTGTTTTATTTAAAAAAACTTTATTATATCGGAAAAAAACAGTTATTTCTCTTGCTAAGTTTATGACAATTGTCACAAAAACACTACAATTGTCTCGAAATTCCGACATATAACTCATTACCTGTCAAGAATTACCTACAATTCTTCTAAATCTTGACAATTGTCAGAAACTTCGCAAAAGAAATATCTGTTTTTTTCCGATATAATAAAGTTTTTTTAAATAAAACAATGATGGTGGCAAACAGGAATACGGCCCGCCCGATGGTAAGTGGTAACCGCAGCCCATGGATGCCTGTGACGTCAGCAACAGTGATTTTACAATTGTCGCACCTGTCACCGTGGTGAAATTGGGGCCTGGAATGGCATGCGCTGTGCTATGCCCTACCACACAAAGCGAGATGACATTCAGTGCTCATATCTCTCTTAAAATATTTTTAAATAAACTTACTTGAATGTGAGCGGACAGTGCTTGCACTCCCAGGTTTTGCCGGCGTGGAACTGGGCGTGCATCACCGCCATGTAGCGGCCGCGAATCACTAGCTTGCACTCCTGACAAGACAAAATGCAAAACGATGTCACTGTGAAAAACTGCCTACGTGAAATGGGCAAGCAATAGGGTATTGCTATAATATAAATATATAAATTTCACACCATGCATGAAATAAAGCACCAGATAATTATTAGAAAAAACATAGAATAGTAGGTTTTTTTTCTACTCGTCGACTGTAATTCTTGTATTAAGATTTCTTATACCAAACTGCAATTGGGTATTTTTAATGTATGGGCTCCCAATTCAACTATAATATTCATTTCGATACAGTTTAGTCAACTATAATGAAATTGACCAATCACAGCTCGCCGCGATCAAGAGGACGAAACAAAACCATAGCTCAAATTAATTATTTATATATAGCTGTATTGTAGAAACAATTGCTTCATAAGTCAGAAACGCGCATGTGACACCCTTAATATAGCAACATCCATAGACTAAGAAAACCACTTAGCGTTGCTTGTTAGTCTCCATAGGCTACGGTGGCCAAAATCGAGAAAACAAATGTCTAA
This sequence comes from Cydia splendana, assembly GCF_910591565.1. Lineage (NCBI taxonomy): Eukaryota > Metazoa > Arthropoda > Insecta > Lepidoptera > Tortricidae > Cydia > Cydia splendana. The sequence continues at coordinate 2,224,413 of NC_085983.1, read as the reverse complement.
AAATTGAATTTAGCGCGGAGCTCAGCAAGCTTAGTTGCCTAAACACGCTACTCGACTGAAAAGCTCCCTATTATGTCACGATTGTATAAAATACTATTTAAACACAAGTTCTATTTAATAAATCGGATAGAAATATAAAAGTAGGTGAGTTGACCGTGACATCATTGTGAAATGTTTCATATAAATACCATGTTAGCAAATCCTTTTGACCGTTCTAAAAAAGAAACTGATATGACTAGTAGGAGAATATCCTATTTGGCCTAGTGTCGCATCTTAAGTCACGTATATATTTGACTGCTTATATAGCAGTACTCGCAGGTTTATGTGTTGTCACATACACCTGCGAATCCTGCAGCAGATGTTGCCGACGTGTATATTAGTGTGAACATGATTTAGCATGATACCTTGCAAATGTACTTCAGCTGGTGGCACTCGATGAGGTGCGTGCGCAGTTTGTTCGGCCACTTGAAGCGGCAGAAGCAGAAGTGGCACTCGTTGGGACCCAGCGCCTTAACAAACAACCATAAATAATGAACGCATGACATAAGTATCAATAAACAAGCCTTACATTGGACAAAATGGTGGACATATGTTTCTAAATCAAATAATATTTTTTAACTGCTGTCAGATTTCTAGTTCGTAATTATGCAATGAGCTAAAAGCGAGTTTCATAAAACATTGTGATGTTTAGTGCTTTAATGCCTAATTATGAAAGGTTACTTACACTTCTTTGTCTAAACACATATTATAAGTTCTCCATGATGTGTTGTTACAATCTTCATTGTGGCATTTAATCACACTGTTTGCGATTGACATTTCATTTCTAATAAAACGTCATTTTACCATATGGCATATACCAACTGGGTTGTGGTCTTTGATGTGGTTTTCATAGTGAACATGGACAGGAAGCCCTAGTAACACTTACACAGTTGACTATTAGTAGTTTATGTCACTGTTACATAATTAAAGGCATTAAAATACGAGCGTGAATTTATGAGACGAGCTGAAAGCGAGTTACATAAAAACATCCCACAAGCGTTTTAATGCTTAATAAAGCAGTCACCGTAGCCTATGGACGCCTGCAACTCCAGACGTGTGATGGGAAGGTTTTTTTATATAAATGATACGTACCGGGTCGTGAACTTTGATGTGGTTTTCATAAGTGAACATGGACAGAAAGCCCTTAAAGCACTTGTCGCAGCGCACGAGCGCGTGCTGGTAGTTCTCAGACTCCTTGCGTGCTGCCATCTCGCGGAGCTGTTCCTCTTCTGATAGGCGGACCACCTGGACGTATAGAAAAAATAAATAAAGCTGCGGGTATAAATATGGCCGACCATTCTAGACAGAGGTCATTCCACAGACAAGACATCCTCCAGACTGAGCATAGTAGCGCTACCCCCTCTGCCACAAATATACCTATGGTAGTTTTACTCCATTTTCGAGTCAAAGTGTCTTTGTGTGACGTCCGTGTCTTTGAACGGACCAATCACGGCACGGGACTAGCTCACCTTGTCTCCCGCTCGCCTGTATTTTTGGCAGCATCGGTTTCATGAAATAATTGCTCTAAACTCCGTCTCGAGGATTCCTAGTCTATGGGTAATTCCGTTGCCGGGCGTCAGACCGTCAACAACTCCTGAGGATGCCTCGTGGAGAGGCGAAACACGTGTCGAGTATTGTTCTTTTGGTAGTGGTTTGTTATATTTATTTGCGTATTTATTTTTGCGGTGGGAGGGTGGGAACATTAATTGCATGTAAAATATACGCAAGTAAGTATAACGGGTTAGCTGATTGACTAGCACGTTATCTTTACGCGGATTAGCAAAGTAATATTTTTTTAAGAAAAAATCTATTTAACACCGCTGAGCTACACGTAGCACACGTGCTACGTCGTAGTCGATAACATGGAAAATGCTTCGTTGATGGCGAAGACGCAAAACGACAATGTGTCGTGATTAGCGTTGAATGGGTTAATTCGTAAATTAACCTCCTAGCCATAATGAAAAATACAAAACTTGCCACAGAAATTTGAACCATTAGTGTAGGAAACAGAGTTGATTTTGCGTTGTTCAAAAACTAAACGAAACAAAGCGAAAGCAACTCTGTTCCAATCGAATATGATTTGAATTTCATTGAACTGAATAAGTAGGTATTATAGACAGGACCTTGTGCCTTAGGAGGTTAAGAATCACCGAACCAGCCGCTACTGACGCTAGTGTATAATAGATTTCGATGCTAAAGTTATGTACCAATTGTATAGCTATGCCACAGAATAAGTAATAGCTACCGTACAGAAAAGAAATTTCCTACAAAACTGAAGTTTGTCAGCGACTCAGGGACGAATCATGCTGTCCTTTTCTTATGTATCGCACTATACCTTTCGGCTATTTAGGGTTGTCAAAATTCAAATCGTTATCTATCTGTGGTCGTGCACACAAAGGGATGTCAAGTTGTGCCAACCCTAATAACTGCGCGGAGCAATGCTGAGCCGAACGGAGTCGAGAATGCCCGAAAGGACGAGTGTCGCCCCACTGCTGCTACTGAAAAAATTGGCGATGCTATGGACTAGGTAATTCACCAGTAACTGGCCACTTTAAGTAAACTGGTCATCCCAAACCAAAAATGAATTCTATTCACCTATAAATAGAATTCATTTTAGTACAAGGTGGCCAGTTATTGAAGGCTGGCCAGTTATTGAAACCGTATACTAAAATGAATTCTGTTTATAGGTGAATACAATTATTTTTTTAGTTTAGGGCGGCCAGTTACTAAAAGTGGCGAAAAGTGTTACTGGCGAATTGGCCTATTTTCTTGAATTGTTTAGAATAGAATAGATTTATTCGTAAGCACAAACAAACAAGACAATACATAATATAAAAGAAAACACAAAATAAGATTAAAGTGCCACGAAATGGCCCCATCTCAGCATGTTGCTCCGATGAGACCATCAAGTGAGAAGAATCACGGGAGGTAATTTAACAGACAAGAAAAAGACATAGAAATACCATACAGTAAACAAATAGTTAAATAAGAAAAAAGTTACACAGCAAGAAGATACAACATAACAACTATATTAAAATTAAGATTATTTATCCATAAAAAACAAGCATTGTGCTCGCAACACTGTATCGGTCCGGTCCAACCATACCTTGGCTGAGCATTATGGGGTCGTCCAGAAATCATCGTAGAGGGGGGGGGGGGGGGGGGGTGTAAGTAAAATATCACGAACGATCACGATGGGGGAGGGAGGGGTTCAGAGATGATATCACGTGTAATTTTTTTTTCAAAGCGGGAAAGACAATAACAACAGTATTACTCAAAAATTAAATTTCTATCAAATAATCCGCTCTATATTTTATATGGGTAGTTACCCAATAAAAAACATCATAATTATCAATTGATCTTGTGGCAGGGGGAAGGAGGGGTTGCATTAAAATCACCAAATATCACCAAGGGGGAGGGGGGGTCAAAAATAGGGCAAATATGATCACATGATTTCTGGACGGCCCCTATGTTTAGACAACATACCTGTATGTTGTACCGCTCCTCGAACTTGGCGTAGTCCTCCTCGCACATGAAGTACCGCTTGAACCCCTTCTTTTTCCGCTTGTAGGGGGCCTTCCTCTTGGCCACCCACTCGACCCCCGGCTTCTCCTGTTTCACTTCCGGATCCTCTTCTATTGATTTCCGTTTCTTGCTGCCGGAAGAAAATAATAATACATAATTCAGGTTAAGTTTTTTATAATGTGTTTTTTATGTGCTTTTGTATTTTACTTTTATATTCATGTTATAAACAACTTAACTTAAGATGAATAATAGGAATAATTCAGCCTATATACGATACGTCCCACTGCTGGGCATAGGCCTCCTCTCATGCGCGTGATAGCTGGTCACGGTTCATGAGATACAGCCTGGTGACAGACAGACGGACAGTGGAGTCTTAGTAATAGGGTCCCGTTTTTACCCTTTGGGTACGGAACCGTAAAAACAAAATAAAATGAAAATTTAAGTGGGGCTCCCATACAACAAACGTGTTTTCTTTGCCGTTTTTTGCGTAATTATTTATTTACAAACATGTCCGGCTCACAGCGGAAACCCAACGCCAGAACATGGAAAAACATGTCAATTGACAAACATACAAATTGATATTTTACAAATACACAAGACAAGTAAAAAGATACAGACAAGTAAACAAAAAAAAAACAATTCATAATCATTAAACGTAATAATATCCACATTTTATATTCAGGCATATTTCCCAACCGCTTTAGTCTAGGGACGTCCGATAAAACAATTAAATATTGGGATATTATCGAGCACAAATCACCTAAGTTATCGTTATCAGTAATGGACGGAACCCTTCGTGCGCGAGTCCGACTCGCACTTGTTTTTTATTTATACACTCGCAGACATATCTGCTTGATAAAAAAAACAAAGTTTTGTATGGTGCTCTAAATAGTTTACTCCCCGGTCCTATGTACAGTATGCTGTAGAGATAACTAACCCCGCTGCACAGGAATTTGTTCACAGGGGGACGGGGGGCCAGTTATCTCTACAGATTACTGTTAATTTTTTACAATTAATATTATTATTTTAAATTTAAAATGTTATTTTTGACGATCATGATGAGAAGATAAACATAATTTTGACGAATATAGCAAATTTATAGTGTAATCTTGAAATAAAGAAATCTAATGATGTGCAATCTATACTTAAATGTGATGTAGTGGTTTAGGTAATACTTCACTACTATATCATTATTAGTATTAGATCTCATTACGGGGGTGACATCGTCACTGCGTGACAAAACCCCTTTAAAAAAAATTGATTAAAAAAGAATGCACTTACCTCGTTTTCCCTTTTTTCTTCTCCCTCTTAACCGATTTTCCCTTTCTTTTCCTCTTAACGCCGCGCTCCCTCTTAATCCTAGTCCCCACCGGTTTCATCTCTCCCAGCTTTTCGTCCAATTCTACCATTTCCCCGACGACTGGCAACTCTATGTAGCTGTCATCTTTGACGTCTGTCAGATCGTCTTGACGTAGGCCGCGAGTGCAGAATGTTGACAGGAGTTGTGAGCTGGCAAAAAAAATGTGGTTGGTTCATAGAGGTACAATAATATAGAGATGACACGGGGGAGGGGCCAAACGATCGAACGAGATGCACTTTTGGAAATTTCAGTAGGAGTAACAGAGAAAGTGGTATTATTGCTTGTCCTTGTCACAGTCTCACTTTTTGTTTGTTCCCCACCATAAATTTAGTATGGTTTATGGTGGGCAACAAATAACCCGACCGAATTACGTAGATTGTTTTTGGTAGGTTGTCAGGAATGTTAAAACGTGTTTTTAATATTGTCGCTTTGCGTATGTTTTGTCCCTCACGGAGGCACGCGTATAGCTCATCTATGTAATACTAGGTCTATGGGTTGGTTGGTTGAAGTATTTTACAGATGGCGTAGGCGTGGCATAGCTTGCCCTGTCAATCCCTAAAATTGCGTCACATTTTTGGTACTTTTAAGCCTATGCTGGCGCTATCTATGCAAACCTTTGACAGTTGCCAGTCCCATTGTCACAGAATAATTAATAGTACTATCGTACAGAAAGGAAACTTCCTACAAAAACGAAGTTTGACAGCGGTTCAGGGTCGAATCATGCTGTCTCTTTCTAATATATGGCACTATCCCTTTCGGCTATTTAGGGTTGTCAAAAATCAAGTGATTATCTTATCTATGGTCGTGCACGCAAAAGGAAGTCAAGTGGTGCCAACCCTAATAATTGCTCGGAGCAATGCTGAGCCGAGCGGAGCCGAGTTTGACCGAAGTCAGGAGTTTCGCACCCCTGCTTCTTGCAATCTTGATGTGTCTTTTAATTGAAAAAACATTTTAAAAATAAGTAACGTCAAATATGTAACAATTATGAATCTAATACGATCATTTATATTCTTCTGCTTTCATAAGTATGTAATAGTTTTTGATTTTTAAAAAGAGTTTTTCAACTAAAAGACATGTCAAGATCGCTTACCTTCTTGCAAGTTCTTTCTAATGCTAAAAAAAACGAACTATACCATACCTAATAAGGGAAAAACGGAACACTTAGGTATTTTACACATTTATTAACCTTTATCTTTTGTTTTTATTTTTGTTTATTTATTTATCTTTTGTTACCATTTAAAAAGTATAATTTTAGGCCCGCCATTAATGTGATAAGTTTTTTTTTGCAATTAATATTAAATAAATACCTGTCATTAGAAATGTCATCATCGAGGTAGTCCTGTAGGCTGGGCTGCGGATAGGGCTCCTCGAGCGGCGCGTAGGGCTCCGCGGCTTCAAGGTCCTTGTCCTCTGCGGGCAGCAGGCAAAGAGACGCCCGGTCCAGCCCCCGGATGTAGTCTGTTGAGATCTGCAAATGAATTAGAATAATTTGAATCCGATTATTTAATTATTAATTTATTTATTTTTATTTGATAGGGATAATGACACACATCTCAAATTTGAAACGAAAAATAAACTCTCATGACTCATGAGGGTATGTATGAATGAAATTGATTGTATACTTTCATGAGTCGTGAGAGTTTATTTTTCGTTGATTCAGGTTTTAGTGAGATTTAAAGTATTTCAAGGTGGCGGTCCTTATGTGAAACTCACGTAATGCTGTTCCGCGAGGCACTTTGTGAGGATGTCGTGCGCGCAGCGGCTGCGCTGACGCAGGTCGAGGCTCCGGCACAGCCGCAATGCGCACTCCGCGCACAGCTGCCGAGGCATCCCGTCGCCTGCCGATAGCTGCAACACATTTACTTACATGAGGAAAGTGAGCAACCATGCGCGACATACTTTATACTTCAATATCTAGGAGTCATAATTTTTTTTTATAAACTGACCGGCGATTGGTTCTAGTCACACCTGATGGAAAGTGAAGACAGAGCCTAAGATGGAGCTCACCGGTTCAGTAAATAGCCTATTCACTCTAGCTTTAAAGAGACCGAGGTCATATTTCTCAGGGAATACAGATGACGGGAGCGCATTCTATTTAGCCATCCTTACCAAAAAAGACGAGGCAAATCGTTTTGTGCGGACAAATGGTAATCATGAACGGATGCATTCATTCCCCGCGCCTGGACGTCGATGATGGAAAGGGGAAGGTGGGATCAGGTCATGCAGCTCTTGTGCGCACTCTCCAGAATGGCATTACCAAATGTGTACTGTTATAAAGTATTTGAATAAGAAATAAGTAAAACTTGGTCACTCAAGTTCTTACCAAACTGTTGTTTGGACCTACCATTATTGAGCTATAGTTTGAAGAAATGTCCTGATAATTAAGTTAAACATATAATCTAGAACCATTGAATTATAAGACTAGTATATATTTTGGGGCTATGTTACTTAGCCCATACTGAAAATTCCTGGACTTACCTCCTCCTCATCTCATATATCAGAATCCAGAAACTTTCAGTATCGCCCGCAGTACGTATTTGTACACCACATAAAATGATAATAGTGATGTTTTCAAAAATTACTTAGAAGCTACAATAGAAAAAAAAATGTATTTAGTTTAAAATACATTTGAATTAAATAAGTGCTCTCTTAAACCTTAAGAAAAGAAGGGTAGAACTATAACTTTATGTCGCAAATGAAGGCCTAGCACCCAATAAAATCAATAACAACAAACTATTCCCCTAAATCGACTTAAAATTACTTAGTTATGTCGAAATTTTATAATACATGAATATCAGACGTTAAATTCTTTCAAATTAAAGCAAAATCATTTACCGTTGTTCCTGTAATATCCAGAAAAGCTGCGTCCAAACGTTGTTCATAGATCCCATACAACTTTACATCAGTTACTAGGCAAATACGGCACGCCAGGGGTTCCTCAGCGTCTAATTCCAACTTAATTGTAGTCATCTTGATCTAATAAATACGTTTATTTACTAATAATTATGTCTAAAACGCTCTAATCATAATAAATAGATAATAATCATATTGGATTATCTTAAGAGTACGCTAGCTTTTTGACAACTAAATTCATGTAAACGCTATTAACTTATTGCAAATCAAAAAATGCTGATGACAATTTATTATGGACCTTATTGCAACGGTCTATGGTATAAATTAAAAACTATTTATTTAGAATTAAAGTGATTTAAGCGTTATTTGCATCAGTAATTATAAAATGTTGCCTTGACGTGAAAACTACTATAATAGTAGAAAGTTTTCTTGCACTTTATTTTGGTAAAAATGTCGTATTCGTGTCGTTATGTCGTCGCCTTACAATATTGCACGATCGCACGTTACACGGTCAGCAAAGTATGTTCAAAGAGTACAATGGGGTTGGCCGGTGGAAGTTTTTAGCAGATGGCGCCATCATAGCTTGCCCCGGCAATCCCTAGAATTATGTAAAATTTTTGTTTTTTAATACCCTGGATGCCAGCCCTTTAAGCCAAATCTCAGAAAAACCGGGCAAGTGCGAGTCGGACTCGCGCACGAAGGGTTCCGTACCATAATGCAAAAAAAAACGGGAAAAAATGCAAAAAAAAACGGTCACCCATCCAAGTACTGACCACGCCCTACGTTGCTTAACTTTGGTCAAAAATCGCGTTAGTTGCATGGGAGCCCCACTTAAGTCTTTATTTTATTCTGTTTTTAGTATTTGTTGTTATAGCGGCAACAGAAATACATCATCTGTGAAAATTTCAACTGTCTAGCTATCACGGTTCGTGAGATACAGCCTGGTGACAGACGGACGGATGGACGGACAGACGGACAGCGAAGTCTTAGTAATAGGGTCCCGTTTTACACTTTGGGTACGGAACCCTAAAAAGGGGCAAGCTATGATGGCGCCATCTATGCAAACCTTTGACAGTTGCCAACCCCATTGATCGACCGAAAGTACATCAAACGTGTCATAAATCGCATGCGGTTTGTTGCAGGGTGTGTAGAAGCCGTAAAGTTTCCGAACGCACTTTATATAGTCGGTTTCGACTCTCGCGCGAGCCACGAGACGAGCCACGAGACGCGAGTGTGAACGGTAGGCTCGTGACTCGTCTCGCGGCTCGGCTCGCGCTCGCCTGGCTCGCGTGGAGGGGCTGTTTTTTGGGTACGAGTCAAAGGGGCTCGCGCAGGACGCGCGATTGCGTTCACACTCGCGTTCGACTTGTCATTCGATTATAAACCTTATGCCGTGCCGTTAGTGTTTAAAATATATTAGCTCGACGAGCTTACGAGCCATGAGAGCTCGACGGGCTCATGCGCTCAAGGCCACTCGAGGCGAGCCACGAGACGCGCCGCGAGACGAGCCGCGAGCCGAGAGTCTAAACCGGCTAATAGATTAAAAAAAAATAACTTTGCCAGGTTTGACACTTGACAGTTCATTTTCATTATCTGTGATTATTGTTTGGTCACGCCGGTCACGGACCTCGGGTTTGGTTTTGCGTTTCGCAGTAGTCGGTTGAAATTAGATGAATTCGATGCACTATTTATAAATTTAATCAAGTAAACAGCAAGCAAACAGTGTAATGCATTAAAAACAGCATTAGCATTAAACCTAACTCGGATCTCTTCGAACTACAATGTCTAAGATTGGACCAAATAACCTCTTTATCGTCTTGGACAAGACAGATAGTACGTGCTCTGATGAGTACTTGTTGTGCTGCCGCGCCTGTCTGTCCACCGACGTCAGATTGTACAATATTCATGATTATAAACTTGCTAAAGCTTTCTCTGCCATTGCTGGGACTGCTGTAAGTATTAACTACTAGCGTATAATACCACGTAGTACCAGTGGCGGATTGGGATGGCGCCCTAGGCCCCAGGCCCTGTAGCCGCCCCTTTCCAGCACCCATCATGTTGACTACATCTTGAGTTATTTCTTGCTATCATCTTTGAATTTTTCCACCCGTAATATCTTGCCACCCTAGGCCCAGACCTGCTTGGCCTTAGGGCAAATCCGCCAATTCGTAGCATGTAATATAAAATATAATAACATTAACCATTACCAAATTGCTATTTAAAGTCTATCTATAAGCTCCTTTAATAAAAAAAATCTCATATTATTTATTTGTAAACATAGGTTAAATAAAGATCTTAATATATAATAATTTATGTTTCACTATGTTTTGCCATTTGGTATACAAATATAGAATCGAGAAGTGACGGAGCATGCACTAATTATAATCTGAGATCGGACAAATTTGCGACATTGCTCGCAATAATGTAGACATGACTCCAAAATTGATTAAATAATTAATCATTTAATTAATTTCTTACCTGAGGTTTAATTTTGATTCCTAATCAATAAATAACACAAAGATTTCTTATAATGTAAATTTATTAAAGAAAATAATCAGCATGTTTTTAAAATTTTCTGTAGGTACTCATTTTTTATATCAAAAATATATTTAAATTATTTAAGTGCTATTTATTGACTAGGGAACAAAATTAAATCTCAGGTAAAAAAAATAATTAAATGATTAATTATTTAATCAAATTTGGAGCCATGTCCACATTATTGCGAGCAATGACGCCAATCTGTCCGATCTCTGATTATAATATGATGTCAAACGAAAATAATATGTTAAATGTCAATCAAAAATAAGAGTGTAATTAAAAGTAAACTAAAATAACTTAAACAAAATGTGTCCAGTAAATATTACATTATCAAATTGTTTTTGTAATTGACATATATGTTTTTGTACCAAAAATCCATACAGGAATTTCCTAAATTAAATTATTGTAATAATATGTATTGGCTACTTATTGTATTATTATTTTATTTATCCTGAGTAAGAGTAGAGTGTTATTAGTGCGTTGCACGCGCACTAATTTCGAACCGTCAGTGGAATGTTTAAATTGTTATAAAAGAATAAACAAGTACAATTATGTTTCTTAAATCCAATTTGTTTACTTCGAAATCAAGCAATATTACTATCCGGTATCTGGCCGGATAGTAGGTCACTATCCGGTATCCGGGCAGATATTAAAATATTGGCCGGATAAGCCGGATACCGGATAGTAACCGAATATCTGGTGCATCTCTAATCGTCACCTAGCACCCATAGTACAAGCTTTGCTTAGTTCCTCACTAGAACAATTTGTGTAAAACATTATCCCCAAATATTTATTTTTTTAAATATTTTTATTTATGTTTAATATTCTTTTATGTTTCCGTTATATTAAATAAAATCATATGCATGATATATGATGTAATTTCTTCAAATAGGTAATCAAGGACGAGCTTCTTCAATATTTGTGTTCACACTGCTGCACTCTACTGATGAAGTGTGTCTCGTTCAGGAAGATGTGTCTCCGATCTCCACAACGGCTCATGCCAGCGTTGCTGAGAGGACTGGTAACTTAGAAAATATTTTATAAGTAAGAATAAGAATAAGATAAGAATAGCCTTTATTGACCAAAAAATAAAATTTCAGTACATATTACATTTAAATAAATTCACATTTCGTAAATGAAATTGTATAAGTAATCACTATAAACTTGCTTCCGGTTCAGATTTATATGTTAGGGGTTGTGCACAAATCACGCGAGGTATTTTTGGCTACTTTTTGACCCCCCCACTCCCCCTTGGTGATATTTGGTGAGGTTTTTGGCTAGCCCCCCTCCCCCCACGCAACCTCACGTGTATTTTTTTGAATTTTTTTCATTCGACCTAATTTTAAGATAAATAGTGTTGTATTTAGAAAATATTGTTTATTTTTCTATTTTCGTTAAATACATTCGCTATTTTGAAGTGCAGAGTGAAGATTTATGTTTAACGAAACCGAGAAAAGGTATTTACTCATGTGGTTGGTTTTTTTTTCTTAGTTTCGTTTACTGTAGAAAAATACACGTGAGGTTTCCTTATACCCCCCTCCCCCAACGTGATCTATCGTGAGTTTTTCGTGACCCCCCCCTCCCCCCATTGAACCTCGCGTGATTTGTGCACGACCCCTTACGCAACATATGATTATTATTCACAAAAATCCCATTATTCGTAATCAAGTATTATTAAGTTTAAAAATTACCTGGACGTTTTGAGGATGGCATTGTCCTGTCCCTGCGGTCTCTGAGAAGATTGGCCATGTCAACATCTTCTATAGCACAGGTCATATTATGAACTACTGGCACTAAGTCTTGTTTATCAACATACATACTACGGACATGTGAACTCTCCTATGAGGCTGGCATCGTCACCACGAGTGTACGAAGCCTCTATAAAAATTAAGATAAAAAAATACTGAGTTTTCGGTGCGGGAATGTTTTACACTAGCCAAATAACAGATCAAAACTGTAAAAAACGATACTAATTTAACATTAACATTCTAAAAAAAAAAACCATTTCTAAGCACATTTGGCCCTTACTACCTACGTTTAATTATTTTACAATAAACAAAGTTATAAACACACGAAATCATTCCCGCACTGAAAACCGCGATGTATGTTTATCAACTTGAATGTTGTGCGCACTAGGGATATTATGGAAGAGATCCCTTAAAGCAGCGGTTGACAACCTGCGGCCCGCGGGCCGCATGCGGCTCGTGAACCTGTCACTTGCGGCCCGAGAGCAGCCTTGGCTATTTTGTATGTAATAGTGACAAACGACAATGTTTCATAAAGTCATAAATATTATCAAAGTACGGCCCGCGTCATCTCCTTTAACTAGCGTGGCCCTTGGCTGCTAAAAGGTTGCCGACCGCTGCCTTAAAGGGATAAGTTCGCGTTTGTACTAATGACGAATGTTATTTTTCTGTTTTGTTAAAAGTCTTTGTTTACTACTACTACTATTATCAGTGAAACGAAACACAACACACCCTACTATTAAAAAAGAATAAAAAAAAATTAAACTGTTTATTTTTAAAATAGAATTAACATACAATTAACTTAGAACTAATCTTACATTTTTAAGATTATCAGAACTAAGGGACCTACTATTATTAGTTTCCATTGGTTTGTAATTGTGCTTCTCATTGATTTTTCCAGCTAAACACAGACTACATTCGTAGTATAAATCAGCCTTCTCAACATTGCATCAATTTAACCACAACTAAAGTTGAAACTATCAACTACATCCCTAAAGATATACATGTTATTGAGACTGCATCGGATAATTATATAACAATTATGGAAACTCTAACACAAGACATAAACTTTGACACATCACTAGCAGAAAACATAAAAGATGAACCAAACATAGATATGGTTGACATAAATAATATATTAAACCAAACTGATGATATAGTAGAATTCGACATTGAAGTAGACGAAGAAAGTAATGTAAAAGACGAAAATGGATTAAAAGGTAGGAATAAAAATATTAAAACAGAAAACGGTGGAACAGGAGCCAAATTTAAGATAGAAATAGATAATGAAAATGGTGATGTAATTAATGTTAGTAGAATTAAATCAGTTATGGATGGAGGTATTGTAAATGAAAATGAAGATATAGGTGATGTCGATGTCAGTCTAAAAAATGAATCAAATTTAGTAATTGGAGACCATATTAAGAATATAAATGATGTCAGTAGTATACAGAATGTTAAAACTTCAGTAAAAAAGCGAAAAGGAAACGGTAGTACACAAAACGCTAACAATTTAGTAAAGAAGCGTAAAAGTAATAAAAAGGAGGAGAAAACTGAAAGTAAACTTAGTGAAAAAAATACGGGTGTCAAACCGAAACGCACGAGGAAAAGAATAAGAAACGAAAAGGAAGAAATGAGAAAAAATAAGATTTTCGAAAGTGATTATTCAGTGGAAATAGTTTTTTTGAGCAAGGTAAGAATTTTTATTTACTGAATTGTAATTGATTATATTTAGTCTATGGCGGTCAGCAAAATATAATCAGCGCGTGTCGATAGCTTAGTATAGGTTGCAGCACGCGCTGAGCCAGTTAAGATGATGTCTGTATCGCCGCAGATTAGAGATGTGATGTTAACATAAGACGAAACAGATGCTGAGTTTGAAATATTTTAGGTAAATATACTCGTCTCGCTAACGGAAGCGGCTCCTAAAACTAGTGCGATAAGGACAAGGCGAAAAGTCCCGCGGAAAAATCTCAAAAATCGAGCTTTCGTACTCGACTGTTTCCTCCTCCTGTATATAAGAAAACCTCACGTGTATTAGCGGTAGCTAAAAACCTCACCAAATATCACCAAGGGGGAGGGGGGGGTCAAAAAGTAGCCGAAAACACCTCGCGTGATTTGTGCACAACCCCTATTGTGTTTAGGCAGTGGGGAGACACTCCTGACTTCGGTCGAACTCGGCACCGCTCGGCTCAGCATTGCTCCGAGCAATTATTAGGGTTGGCACCACTTGACTTCCTTTTGCGTGCACGACCACAGATAAGATAATCACTTGATTTTTGACAACCCTAAATAGCCGAAAGGGATAGTGCCATATATTGGAAAGGGATAGCATGATTCTACCCTGAACCGCTGTCAAACATCGGGTTTGTAGGAAGTGTCCTTTCTGTATGGTAGTACTATTATTTCAGTGTTGCCAACTTGGCATAAATGATGCCAGATCTGGCGTATTTTCACTCGTTTTGGCATCAAAATTTTCCATTTAGCATCTGGCATATTTTTTAGCATAATTTAGTCCGAGCCAAGATTGCAGCAACTTGGCAGCAACAATATGCGCCATCGCCTTATGTGGTTCATTATTTCATATTATTTTTTACTTTTCTGGGCGGATGGACGTCGATGTATAATTTTTTTAATGGCAAATAAATTCCGTTTAATTGACCTCTGATTTTTTATAAAGTACGTAGTATTTAAGTACAAAAAAGTGCGTAGTTAGTGGTATTTTTTTAAAAGTACGGTGTTTTTTACTGAATATTTTTAGACACCATATTATTTTAAGTAGGTATCTATTTTCGAGTGACGTTTTAGCATTATTTTTAACATATTTCAATAACCTTTGGCATAATTTTGGCATAATCTGGACATTGGCCTATACTTCGTTTTTTTTAGCATTAGATATAAGGTAAACAATCTTGATGTGTCTTTTTATTGGAAAACACGTTTAAAAAATAAGTCACGGCAAAATCTGTAACAATTATGAATCTAATACGGTCATTTATATTCTTCTGCTTTCATAAGTAATAGTTACTGATTTTTAAAAAGCGTTTTTCAATTAAAAGACATGTCAAGATCGCTTACCTTCTTGCAAGTTCTTTCTAATGCTAAAAAAAACGAACTATAGCATTTTTCAAAGTCAGAGTTGCAACACAGTATTATTTCTTCTGTGGTTTAGGAAGAGCAACTGGCTGAGGTGACGGCGCGCAGGGAGGGCAGGAACTACTTGGAGTCTCATTTCAAGTGCGAGGAGTGTTACAAAGGGTTCGAAATGAGGCCCGCTTATGAGAATCATATGCAGCGGCACAGTCCTGTGAGTCCCCTTATCTTATTTATTTTTGAGCCTTGCCCTTTCTTTTTTAGGGTTCCGTACCCAAAGGGTAAAACGGGACCCTATTACTAAGACTGCTGTCCGTCCGTCCGTCCTTCCGTCCGTCAGTCTGTCACCAGGCTGTATCTCACGAACCGTGATAGATAGACAGTTGAAATTTTCACATATGATGTATTTCTGTTGCCGCTATAACAACAAATACTAAAAACAGAATAAAATAAAGATTTAAGTGGGGCTCCCATACAACAAACGTGATTTTAGACCGAAGTTAAGCAACGTCGGGCGGGGTCAGTACTTGGATGGATGACCGTTTTTTTTTTTTGCCGTTTTTGCACTATGGTGCGGAACCCTTCGTGCGCGAGTCCGACTCACACTTGCCCGGTTTTTGGTACTTGTGGCAATGAAACATTTTTTATTGATTAATTAATTTATTTTATTTTTTAGGGCACTGGTCCGTACTCTTGCGAGATCTGCGCCGTGCGCTTCCAATGCGACAGAAGGAGGAGAGGTCACCAGAATCTGCATCGGTTGAAGCTGCTCTGCACGCTGTGCGACTTTGTCTCAAGAACCAAGTCAGTATCCCCCCTCCCCTTGGTGATTTAAAGCTCCCCCCTTCCCATCACACACACACACACACACACACACACAAGAACACGTGATTATTACGATGCGGAGACGCTAAGCAAGTCTAATGTCGATTCTACTGTATTGCGTAACTATATGTTCAATAATCTATGTCTCAAAAAAACATTGTTTATCACTTAAGGCCCTAACTTTATTTATATAAATATATGTCGGGAATTGTGGGCGTATCATACAATCGGCAGCACATCAGAACCTTCAATCGTGGATGACGAGGGCCTTCAATGAAATACGATGTTTAACTCTTTACTGCACAAGACTCATTACAAATAACAGCACGCGATACGTTTCTTATCTTAAGCAAACCAGTGGATTAGACTATCATCATCATCTTCATCTTCTCCCGTTAGTTCTCATCGTGCTCTCTCGAAGAATAATTGACAGCATAACTTCAATAGTTCTCGACTTCAATTGTTTTGACAGCGCACTCTATGACGTCTTGGCGGAACTGCGTCGAACGCCACTCAGGTGTACGTAACACCCTAGTTTGCTCTATATGTCAAAGGCTGCGCGATAAAACGCCTCTTGAAGGCGATAGGTGGCACATTTCAGCCATTCTCCGACATATACATACCATATGTACTGTGAACGTATAGTGTGAATCAAGCGATCTGAGCTAGTTTACTCAAAGAGTCTCAAGAATACAATACCATTGAGTGGTAAACCACAAATTAGGATAATCCCCTCGTAGTAAATGCAGATTATAACCGCCTTGAAATATTAGTATAGATTAACGACTATTTCTTTAAACAATAGACTACAAAATACACTAACTAAATAATGGCTAACCCAACTTTTTTTGCATTTAACAACCACCGACACCTGTCGTGGCTAAGGTGCATGTGACTTTCCAAAAGATTGAATATGATATTATCTTTTTAGACCATTTTAACCCCATTCAACAAGACATAAGGTTTAGAATTCAATATACATGCAATGTACTTCTAACTTATTTTGTAAGTAAATTGGTTGGCGCCTACGAGAACAAAAGCAGATAATAGGATTGTAATAGAACAATGCCATTGTTAGTACAGGTAAGTGAACAAGCTCAGTTGAAAGAATTTTACGTATAATTAGCTTGGATATGCGCAGGTCCCAGGCGATGCTCCACTACGGTCTTCACGCGGGCCGAGTGTACCAGTGCGAGCACTGCGACAAGAGCTTCGAGTGAGTTAATTTATCATACGATTTTATTAAGACGAACCAGGAGCTGAGTTTTAAATATTTTAGGTAAATATACCCGTCTCGCTAACGGAAGCGGCTGCTAAAACTAGTGCGATGAGGACAAGACGAAAAATCCTGCGTAAAAATTTCTAAAATCGAGGTTTCGTACTCGACTGTTTCCTCCTCCAAAACTTAACCTACCGTTACCAAAGGGTCTAGCCGCAATCCCATAGTGAAACTGCCTCTGGCTGAAATGTATACCTTTCTTAGGCGCGTTTATTTGTCTTATTATAAGATATCGTTTTACCAAATTTCAAGCCTAGAATCCCCTTGGTTTGGCAAAAATTTCTTTTTTTTTTAATGGTTTTTATTTTTTTTTGCTAAACTAGTGGTTCTATTGTTTTTAAATTTGGATGTTATATGCATCTAATAGTAGTTTATTAAAAAAAAATCAAGATTGTAACTTGTTTATAAAGGCTTAAAAATATATTTTTAATTTTTTTAACTTTTTTTTTAATACTTGTGAGATAGCGACAACCTCATTTTTTTGTTATTTAATGCAGAATATACTATTGCATAAAATATATTTTTTGGAAAAATATCCATTTGTGGCAACAAGGTAAAAATGTCTTACTAATGCATACAGGCCGTCCTTCCTACGTACTTTAGGATGGTTCACGTTTGTATGGGAAAAATTCAAACTAGCTAGAAGAAGCGGCACCCCCTTATTTGGTTACACATAATATGCTAATAATGTACACCCAGTTTTGTAACTTTATCTCAACTACAAGGGGGTGCTCAACCACTTTGAAAATTTTCAACGTTGTATGAAATCCAAAAATAAACAAATTATATATTTTTTTAGATTTTTATATAAGTAGTTGTTTTCAAATTATTTGTAAATGTGATTTATAGCGGTCACCGCTCCCTATGGACGTCTACACTCCAGGGGTGTTACATGCGCGTTGCCGACCATTTTGAAACTTATAAACTTCTTTTTTGGAGATCTCCTTAGACTTAAAGGTTCAATATCGCTTGTGAGTTTGGGATCGTAGACTATTCATAGGTACAGCGCGCCTTTGGACTGATTTGAAGGGTCCAAGGTGGCATCAAGGTGCTCCTGTCCAAAGGTGACAGCAGTACTCAATATATGGAATCAGTCTACACCAGAGTAAAGTATCGCCTCCCTTTATTGAGCACACCGAGTTTTTTTGGATACGAGCGCAGCCTACCCAGCAAGGTGGCTACGAAATTATTGGACGTCACTGATGGAGATGTCAACACCGATCAAGGCTCCCAATACTCCCAGACATGGGAAGGGTTGTGCCTTGAAAAATGAGGTTTTCTTAGCGGTAAACGCGCAAAATTGAGTCTTGGTGGGATTGAATTGGACTAAATTGTCCCGAGCCCACACCGAAACTCAGGATAGAATGCTCTCGATACCTGACACAGGTTTTTCACGACATTCTAGTATCACAGACCGAGTGATGTTGGCACGGCAACGGCATGTGTTATACAGGGTGGTCCAAACCTTGACGTTCAAAATTTTTTTTTACATTGCTCACGCTGTGGGCTATTAGATTAGGTATGTATGTTAGCCGACTTTTCGTAGTTTTCGAGTTATGATTTTTATTACTTTTAACTTTTGTTAAGAAATTCCGGGGTGAAACAATTAATTTATTAAAAAAAACTATTGAACTTTTTGAAATGTTTCTTTTTGTAACATATTCCTTGACAAACGGCGCAATTGCTAAAAAAAATCAGCATCCTCACTTGGCTGAGTTGGGGAAAAAAGACAATGTTTTACGTTCAAGCATGTCAAGCTTAGATGTTGCCCTTACTCCTTACCTAAATAAATAAAAAATACAAGCGATTTCAAGGACTTTTGGTTATTTTAGAAACTGCTAGACCCTAAGTTTTTTAAAAGGTCAAAATAGTGATACTTAATAGTCATAATTTGTCAGAGACGCCGGTCAAAGGAACTGAGGTGGAAAGCTTCCAAATTAGTAATTCGTTAAAAAAAATCCTCTGTTGTTATTTCTACTATTATTTTATGGGGCCACTTCCCCATCGCTATTTCTTGTTATCAGTGCAAATACCATGAACAATTATTAGAAGGCATAATAAAAGCAAAGCAAAGCTTTTCACCCCGGAATTTCTTAACAAAAGTTAAAATTCTCGAAAACTACGAGAAATTACTAAGTAAGCGGATTATGAATCACCTTGTAGATAATAACATCCTTAATAAACACCAATACGCGTACCAAGCGGGACGGTCGACGGTGAGCGCGGCGCGCGACTTGAAGGCGCGGGTGCTCGCCCATCTCGACGGCGGGCGGCATGTCGCTTTTGCGACTTGTCGCGCGCCTTCGAGATGGTTGATCACCAGCTCCTTCTACAAAAAATGTGGTGCTATGGGGTGGGGGGTCACTTTCACAAATTAATTGCGTCGTTTTTAAAAAACCGAGTGCAGCGCACCCACGTCCTAAACTGCAAGTCCAGTCTGGATCCCACAGGCGAGTGTGCCGTGCCCCAGGGATCCACGATTGGTAATTACCTATTCCTGTTGCTTGTTAATGACATCACGGCTGCTAGCTCCGATGCTGAATACGTAACTTACGCAGATGACACTTGCATCATAGTCAGCGATAGTAGTATTGAAAATCTTACGCTAAAACTGACTCATGTTATGACCCAGATATCAAGGTGGTTCCGTGCCAACGGTATGTTGTTAATTAAATGTGGACAAGACCAACTTGATACATTTCCAACTTAGAAAGTCCCAAACAGAGTTAAAAATAAGTATTGACAACACCCCAATACCCCAAGTTGACCAAATTAAATACTTAGGCTTTATTATTGATGCTGGTCTGACGTGGTCAGCCCACATAGACATTATGTGCGACAAGTTATCTTCGGCAGCCTTCGCACTATCGAGACTGGCCCCGACACTTTCAGACGAAAATATGAAAAAAGCATATTACGGCTATTTTCACTCGATATTGATTTATGGTGTCGATCTGTGGGGGACAGCGGCTGATCGCGAGCGAGTGTTCAAGCTCCAAAAGAGAGCAATACGAATAATCGCGGGGAAACCTTACGACCACTCAGCACTGGCCTTATTCATTAAATATAAAATCCTAACTTTACCTAGTGTCTACATTTTAGATGCATGTAAGTATGTTAGAAGTAATCTCAGCTCGTATAAAACCCGTGAGCAGCAGTCAGGTAGAAGCACGCGCGGGGGAAGTCTGCTTTTGGTCCCGCCCCATACTACCGCTAAAGCCAGGAAATCCGTCGGTGTGTTAGGAGTCAAATTATACAACGCGTTACCTGCCGACATCAGAGATGCCCCTAGTGACATCACATTTGCTAATAAAATCAAAAAAATATTATTAGAAATGGTCTGTTACACCATCGATGAATTTTTCGATAAAGTGTCATCGATCCACACACAAAATGTAAATATGTAAATTGTAAAGTCCATGTTTGCAGTAGGTATTTTAGTGTGAAATTTATTATTGGCATTTTTTGTCGCTGTGAAATATTGTTAATATAAAACTATTATTTATTGAATTTTTCTGATGTCTACATTGTATGTACTAGACGTGTGCGCCGCGCCGGCGCGCCGCCGCCGCCGGGCTTTTTTGCCACGCCGCCGCCGCCGATAAATGATCGGCGTGAAATCGGCGTGACCTTGAGTGTTGTTAATTAGCTATTCCAAGTTGGTATTTGGATTACAATATGTTTCTTTTTGTACTGTGTATGTTACAGTTGTCAAATATACATCAATAATTATTAATTAAATGAAACAGAATAGCCAGTTGCACAAACTATTTGACACACCAATTAAAGAGACAGAGTAATCCTAAGTATTCACCGTCAAGAAAGATGAGGCAGAGATAATATGCAAAGAAGGATTGTTTCCATATACGAAGGCAGAATGGTCCGTCATGAAAACACTTACAATTAACTAGGCAACGAAAACACAGGGCTCATGTAGTGTAGTCCAGCAAAAATCTGAGAACATTCATGTCCGAAAACTCTAGATACCCTGAGTTTCCTAAAAAAATCGTGTGCCAATAATGTCCAGAAATAGAAAAAGAGAGAACGAGCGACAACTCTGTAGATTCACTGTCAATCTGGCGATTAGCGCAAATGCTTGCCCCGCAGAAATGTGCAGGCTGGAAATGGTTTTGAAATGACAACAAGAAGTACATCGAAATTGCGGCTCTTCTGAAGAAAAGAGAACATGAAAGTTTTAGAGAGGTCTTAAGATCAACCATTCCAAGACCAAAGTGATGGTAGACATGGCAAACATACTGCCAGTTACCGACGCACTCAGCGATTATGAAAAAGCGAGCTAGTTTGTATAAGTATCTTGGTTTAATAAACAATGCCGGTGGTTGCATCGCCGAGATACGCCGCAGAGCTGGCATGGCTAACCTCGACAAGATCTGGAAGAACAGGTATTCGTGAAACTAAAGTGCGCTTGATACGAGCTCTTGTCTATTCAATATTCCATTATGGTTGCCGAATCATGGAGCCTCAAAAAGTGTGAAGTGGCAAAGGTTGGCGCTAGAAGCTACAGCTAGAAGAACAAATTCCTCTATTCTAAGAGTAGCTCAATATCGACACAGCTCTTCACAACATGTTATGGGAGAGCCTTTAGATTCATTAGACATATTATCCAACGCATGATGTGGAGAAACACATGAATTTAGACCGAATGAATGGCAAACGTGCTCGAGTTGGAGCATGTGTGAGATGGTCGAACGCTATGAAGAGGTCGGCTTGCGGCAGTCTGCACCGTGCAGTCCACACGGCTTATGGCCGCACGAAATAGAGACTAATTACATGTGGTCGCGATCCTCAGCAATAAGAAAACGAGAAAGAAGATACGTCTTAGTGAGCCTGGTGCTAGTACGACAAAAAACCATTAAAAGGAAGCCATAGCAGTGTGTCACTATGTCATGTGTCACTACGCCAAATTTCAAGGATATTTAGAGTGTGTTAAAGTACGACGTTTTTAAATAATACGATAAACCATGGAAATCATGAGAAAAGGGAGGGTTGCCGATCGGATCGAATGTTTACCCCTTAATGCAAGCTATTAGACCTATCCTATATTGATTTACAAACTCTATTTTACTCACAGCCTATTCAAAACTATACGTAGTAACGTATAGTTCTCTGACCAGCAACCTGGATTGATCAAATTTTGAAGAAAACAACAATTTAATGATTTTTCTTAAGAAACCTGAAAGTCAAAGTCACGCCGATTTCACGCCGAAAATACGCCGCCGCCGCCGATTTTTTGGCAAACGCCGCCGCCGATCATTTTTTAATCGGCGCACACGTCTAGTATGTACTTTGATTTTTAATTTATAATTAATGAATTATGATTGACATATGTATTTTTGACGTGTAATTAATTATCTTTATCAATAAAAATATGAATATGAATATGAATATGAATGAATGGGCTAACATACTCGTACATGGGGTATATTTTGATAACCCACGACGAGGATTCCGAAAAAAATTATGGGCGTCAAGGTTTGGACCAGCCTGTATAGAGGGTGGCTAAAAAATAAGTAACTGCATTTCCGTTGCCAGGGAGGTTTTGGGATTATACTGAGCAACTTTTACTATGAGTCCAACCCCTAAGTCGCGAAAAAAAATTTGGCTGTTTCCAACGTTTGGCTGGTTTATTTTCTATGGGAGGGTAAACTTTTTCTTTCGCGATTTCGGGGTTGGTCCCGTAGTAAAAGTTGCTCAGTATAATCCCAAAATCTCCCTTGCAACGGGAATGTAGTTATTTTTTAGCCATCCCTGTATAGTACTGTCGTCCGGTCCGCATATCGATGAATGTGGTCGATAGACAACATGACACAGATATGCAGCAGCAGCAGCTATTGGAGCAGCCGGCCTAACCAAGTTTACAATCGCTATCGCTTCGACAACGAAAAGCATTATGTCTCTTTATCACTCTTCCTTATTAGTTTATTAGTGTGACAGTGACAGTTGCGTTTCGATCACTACAGAGCGTAAGCGATTGGCATCTTGGCTACGCGGCCAGGTTCCGTCTACTACGGCTCATATGCGCCTGCCGGACAAAGGGCTAGCGATCTATTTGCATAGGTAGTCTCTTGGACAGTCCATAAGATGGTAACTTCGACAGGAGACCCCTAACGGCAAAGACGCGCTAACACGGGACACAACTCTGAAGCACTCGGCCCGCTCGCCTTACAAAACGAAAGCATAGCAACTCCTGCTGAATAATACGCTTGATAGAAGTTTCTGGCATAGAGTATTCGCACTGCGGGATGGTGGGCAGTAGGGCGCTACCGTCGTCTTTCAAGGTCGAGTTCGAGGCAAAAAGAGTACCTAAAAGATCGGCTTTCTCTTTTGCGCTGTGGGCCAGAATACCATCCGCATTTCACACTTCACAGTGGTGGTAAATACGACTGACAAAAGTTTCCCTGTTGCCTTTTGGCAAGGCGGAGAGGTAGTCTTTTGCCCATTTTGGCGCCCCCCCTTGGACGGCGCCCGGGGCACGTGCCCCCCCCCCCCCCCCAGTTACGCTACTGCTACTATTAGATGCATATAACATCCAAATTTCAAAACAATAGAACCACTAGTTTAGCTACAAAAAATAAAAACGATTAAAAAAAAAAATTTTGCCAAACCAAGGGGATTCTAGGCTTGAAATTTGGTAAAACGATATTTGTTTTATAATAAGACAAATAAACGCGCCTAAGAAAGGTATACATTTCAGCCAGAGGCAGTTTCACTATGGGATTGCGGCTAGACCCTTTGGAAATCTAAATGATTATTAAATTATCTGTGTCGGACCGTTTTGATTTTTTGGCTAATTGATATCAGTTTTGAATACTACGCCTCTCATTGCGGCATAGTCAAGTAGGTCATTTGGCCATTATTGAAGGGCTCTAGAGCCTTAAAAAACAAAAATATCAAAAGAAGCAAAACGTCCGACACAGATGTCCGAGACACAGATGTTGACAATATTGATCTGTGTTGTAAAAATCATTGCTCTAGCATCAAAACCCACGGAGGAAACAGTCTAGTACGTTCCTATGGAGAAATGACCACTCCTGTTGGCTCTTAAGATCCCCACAATGGGTACAATCAGGCGTGGCTCACTGTCACTCCGCGATTTCGTCGCTTTGCAACAGGTAGCTAAAAGTACATCCGTTCCACACCAATTTTGGTGGCTAGCCATAAGCCGCGCGTGGCGCTGTCGCCACCTAGCGGCCATATCTGTCCTGTCGCGTTTTGTTAGACAGTGAGTTCTTCTGTACCTAGTACTATTATTTATTCTGTGATACAATTTAGAGATGCAACGGATAGTTGAGGCCTGACGATCGGCCGAATATTCGGTATCCAGCCGCCGAATACTCGGCCGGCGGAACTATGCCTACATTTCGGTTTCTCAGGTGCGCATTGTGCAGGTTTTGACTTGTTTCGTAGTGAGCGTTAGCGCGGACTCATTTCTAGGTTCGAAATGAGTGCGCGTGCAAGTTAGTGGAATATTTAAACTGTTTTAAAATAATAAGCGAGTACGATTATGACCGTGACTGTATCTTATTCCAATTTCGTTTACACCGAAATCTAGCAATGTTACTATCCGGTATCCGGCCGGATAGTAGGCCTCTATCCGGTATCCGGCCGGATGTAAAAAAATGGCCGGATGTTCCGGATACCGTGTAACCGAATATCCAGTGCATCTCTTATTTGTATTACAAGACAAGCTTTTAGAGCTTCGAGCAATACCGGGAAATGTCGAAGCACACACCCAACTAGGCAACATGCGAACGCTAACATACTCGTACATGGGGTATATTTTGATAACCCACGACGAGGATTCCGAAAAAAATTATGGGCGTCAAGGTTTGGACCAGCCTGTATAGAGGGTGGCTAAAAAATAAGTAACTGCATTTCCGTTGCCAGGGAGGTTTTGGGATTATACTGAGCAACTTTTACTATGAGTCCAACCCCTAAGTCGCGAAAAAAAATTTGGCTGTTTCCAACGTTTGGCTGGTTTATTTTCTATGGGAGGGTAAACTTTTTCTTTCGCGATTTCGGGGTTGGTCCCGTAGTAAAAGTTGCTCAGTATAATCCCAAAATCTCCCTTGCAACGGGAATGTAGTTATTTTTTAGCCATCCCTGTATAGTACTGTCGTCCGGTCCGCATATCGATGAATGTGGTCGATAGACAACATGACACAGATATGCAGCAGCAGCAGCTATTGGAGCAGCCGGCCTAACCAAGTTTACAATCGCTATCGCTTCGACAACGAAAAGCATTATGTCTCTTTATCACTCTTCCTTATTAGTTTATTAGTGTGACAGTGACAGTTGCGTTTCGATCACTACAGAGCGTAAGCGATTGGCATCTTGGCTACGCGGCCAGGTTCCGTCTACTACGGCTCATATGCGCCTGCCGGACAAAGGGCTAGCGATCTATTTGCATAGGTAGTCTCTTGGACAGTCCATAAGATGGTAACTTCGACAGGAGACCCCTAACGGCAAAGACGCGCTAACACGGGACACAACTCTGAAGCACTCGGCCCGCTCGCCTTACAAAACGAAAGCATAGCAACTCCTGCTGAATAATACGCTTGATAGAAGTTTCTGGCATAGAGTATTCGCACTGCGGGATGGTGGGCAGTAGGGCGCTACCGTCGTCTTTCAAGGTCGAGTTCGAGGCAAAAAGAGTACCTAAAAGATCGGCTTTCTCTTTTGCGCTGTGGGCCAGAATACCATCCGCATTTCACACTTCACAGTGGTGGTAAATACGACTGACAAAAGTTTCCCTGTTGCCTTTTGGCAAGGCGGAGAGGTAGTCTTTTGCCCATTTTGGCGCCCCCCCTTGGACGGCGCCCGGGGCCCGGGCCCCCCCCCCCCCCCCCCCCCCAGTTACGCTACTGCTACTATTAGATGCATATAACATCCAAATTTCAAAACAATAGAACCACTAGTTTAGCTACAAAAAATAAAAACGATTAAAAAAAAAAATTTTGCCAAACCAAGGGGATTCTAGGCTTGAAATTTGGTAAAACGATATTTGTTTTATAATAAGACAAATAAACGCGCCTAAGAAAGGTATACATTTCAGCCAGAGGCAGTTTCACTATGGGATTGCGGCTAGACCCTTTGGAAATCTAAATGATTATTAAATTATCTGTGTCGGACCGTTTTGATTTTTTGGCTAATTGATATCAGTTTTGAATACTACGCCTCTCATTGCGGCATAGTCAAGTAGGTCATTTGGCCATTATTGAAGGGCTCTAGAGCCTTAAAAAACAAAAATATCAAAAGAAGCAAAACGTCCGACACAGATGTCCGAGACACAGATGTTGACAATATTGATCTGTGTTGTAAAAATCATTGCTCTAGCATCAAAACCCACGGAGGAAACAGTCTAGTACGTTCCTATGGAGAAATGACCACTCCTGTTGGCTCTTAAGATCCCCACAATGGGTACAATCAGGCGTGGCTCACTGTCACTCCGCGATTTCGTCGCTTTGCAACAGGTAGCTAAAAGTACATCCGTTCCACACCAATTTTGGTGGCTAGCCATAAGCCGCGCGTGGCGCTGTCGCCACCTAGCGGCCATATCTGTCCTGTCGCGTTTTGTTAGACAGTGAGTTCTTCTGTACCTAGTACTATTATTTATTCTGTGATACAATTTAGAGATGCAACGGATAGTTGAGGCCTGACGATCGGCCGAATATTCGGTATCCAGCCGCCGAATACTCGGCCGGCGGAACTATGCCTACATTTCGGTTTCTCAGGTGCGCATTGTGCAGGTTTTGACTTGTTTCGTAGTGAGCGTTAGCGCGGACTCATTTCTAGGTTCGAAATGAGTGCGCGTGCAAGTTAGTGGAATATTTAAACTGTTTTAAAATAATAAGCGAGTACGATTATGACCGTGACTGTATCTTATTCCAATTTCGTTTACACCGAAATCTAGCAATGTTACTATCCGGTATCCGGCCGGATAGTAGGCCTCTATCCGGTATCCGGCCGGATGTAAAAAAATGGCCGGATGTTCCGGATACCGTGTAACCGAATATCCAGTGCATCTCTTATTTGTATTACAAGACAAGCTTTTAGAGCTTCGAGCAATACCGGGAAATGTCGAAGCACACACCCAACTAGGCAACATGCGAACGCTAAACAGCTACGTAAAGCACTTTTTGAGTTGTATTAAAAAACAAATATTTAAGTGGGTTTTTTTTTTGTTAGAAAGAGTACGTCATACTTTTCTCACGTGCGCACCAACCACCTCGCGACTAACGTGGCGTGCGACGAGTGTGGCGAGGTGTTTGTCAGTAGCAACGGGCTCAAACAACACAAGACGAAAACACATGCCAAGGTAAAATACGAGTACAACTACAAACCAACTGACGACCAGCCGGGCTAGCACATGATTGGCGCGACAGTATCTCGCGGCGAGATAGACTGCCCGTCCCTCTTTTGTTAACATAGTTAGAAAAAGACCGGTAGTCTATCTTGCCGCGATACTGTCGCATCAATCATGTGCTTGGCCTACTGACAGAATAATTAATAGTACTACCGTACAGATTCAGGGACGAATCATGCTGTCCGAATCAGGGTCGAATTAGGGTGCGAAACTCCTCCCTTCGGGCAAACTCGGCTCCGTTCGGCTCAGCATTGCTCCGAGCAATTATTAGGGTTGGCACAACTTGACGTCCCTTTGCGTGCACGACCACAGATAAGATAATGGCTTGAATTTTGACAACCCTAAATAGCCGAAAGCGGTAGTGCCATATATTACAGATTGGACCCTGAACCGCTGTCAAACTTCGGTTTTGCTGGAAGTTTCTGTAGTACTATTACTTATTCTGTGACGAAGGTTGATATTAGGCTGTAGACGCGCGCGCAGACGTTTTTTGGCGGTCAAAGATAAATGAAAATGAAAAATTATTTATTCACTAACAAGCAATGTTTAACAAAATACAGAAAAAAAGAGAATAAATAAGTTTTTGACAAAAATTTCATTTTTGGTACAAGCTTTTATCGCCGACTGTTTTTTTTTCCACAGGCACCTAATACTCATCGAGACAATTCTAAAAACCCCAAACACAATTAGGTTTCGTTGTTTTATCACAAGAGTTCCTATGGCCACCTCCGGTCTCCATTATTAGATCAGCTCGATGATACCATAATATTGCATTGTCACCCGACTTACGTATGTATGCAAAATTTCAGCTCAATCGGAAATCGGGAAGTGGATCAAATTTAACTTCCAAGATTTGATTACACACAGACAGACAGACAGACAACGGTCAGGTGAAACTAAATAAAAGCTTGTAAAAAGAGTTAATAATATTCGCGTTAGTCACTTTTTTTTTTCCAGAAAATCAAGTGCGAAACATGCTCAGCGATGTTTGTGAGCTTAGCCGCTCTGGACAGACATACGGACACGGCCGGCGAGCATACGGGCCTGTGGCCGTGCGAGCAGTGCGGCGAGAACTGTGCGAGCGAGGAGGCGCTACACGAGCATGTGGGGAGGACACATCCGACAGTGTCGATTCAATGTGATGAGGTCAGTGCAAGATAAGGGTTCGTCCACATATTACGGCTAAGGCCCACCCGCGGTTGTAATGCCTCAGATGATTATGATGACATATTACGTCAAAGCAACGGGGAGGGGGGGAAGGGTCATTGCCAAGTGAGACAGTACGTTTTAAATATCCAAAAAAGTGGAGAGTGGGGAGGGGGCGAGGGTCTAAAAAATCGTAATTTTGTGTGACGTAATTAATGGATGACTCCTAAAGAAAATATCTTATTTATTAAGCTTAGAATAAATTTTAAAAGTGGACTAAATTATTGTCTTGGGTGTGACTTGAACTCACGGCCTCTGGATCGATACTCCAGCGCTCTGCCATCTGAGCCACCAAGACCTCATCCCTAGCCAGCAAATCTTTCCACCATATCTTATTTATTATCATTTGCATACATATAAACTTGTTTCCATACTTTACAATGGGGGGTCAAAATTACCAATCAATCAATCATCATCATCATATCAGCCAGAGGACGTCCACTGCTGGACATAGGCCTCCCCCAAAGAGTGCCACAATGACCGGTCTTGCGCCACCCGCATCCAGCGGACTCCCGCGACCTTTACCAGGTCGTCAGTCCACCTTGTGGGGGTCTACCCACGCTGCGCCTTCCGGTACGTGGTCGCCACTCGAGAATCTTTCTGCCCCAATGGCCATCGGTTCTACGAGCAATTTGGCCCGCCCACTGCCACTCGGTTACTTTTTACCATGGTCTAATAAAACATGGTCTTCCATTCCCAGAGTGACACGCGATTACGTCACAATAACATTGCCACTTTATTTCAACATAACATGTTACATGGGTACATTATACCTATGGTTAATAAGTTAAAATATTTCTTTATAATTTTATAATTTTCATTTATATGTATTTTAGCTTAAATTTTACAATAACACGTCATTTTTAATTACTCGTTAGCAATGTCTTCCGATTCACGAAAGAAATTTCAGACTTTCGGGTAATTCTGTTTATACTACTGGCAACACAGGATAGCGCTGGGGACATTTGACAATTCGGATCTAGATAACTTCATGCCCTGACCGTCATCCTTGTCGAACGCGTGTTAATTGTTATTTCCTTCTCGCTCAGTGTCAGCAGTCGCAGTGTTTTCCAAACTTTTCACGTCGTAAGCTTGGTAATTAATGTGTAACTGTGAATTAGTTTGTCTGTGAACGTTTGTCTTGTATAGATAAATAAAGTTTAATTTAATACATTAGATTTGTTTTATTTTACTATGTTTCTACATGAATAACTTAAAATTAATGCCGTTAAAATAATTTTCACCGTTGGTTAAAATTCTCCCACATTTCAAAGTTTGAGAACCTGTAAACAGCATGATGACGTAGGCGCGTGTCAGTTAGGTCATACGCGAATCTCGGAATGGAGTACCAGGCGGAGTATATTATTATACCATGCTTTTTACCAATACCAGTTACCAATTATACCAATACCACAGAATAAATAATAGTACTACCGTACAGAAAGGAAACTTCCTACAAAACCGAAGTTTGACAGCGGTTCAGGGTCGTATCATGCTATCCCTTTCTAATATATGGCAGTACCCCTTTCGGCTATTAAGGGTTGTCAAAATTCAAGTGACTATCTTATCTGTGGTCGTGCTCGCAATAGGAAATCAAGTGGTGCCAACCCTAATAATTGCTCGGAGCAATGCTGAGTCGAGCGGAGCCGAGTTTGGCCGAAGTCAGGAGTTTCGCACCCCTGCCAATACTATAATAAAATTATCAATATTATACTTATATTAAGCATAAGCATATTGTTTGTGAACAGTGCTCGATATCGTTCCCGACGGCTGAAGCTTACACGACTCACGTGTCGCGCTCGCATCTCCAGCAGAAGAGGAAGGACACGCGACAGGGAAAGTATTATAAGCAGAAGGCCTCAGAGAAGATAAAGAAGATAAAGGCTATGTGCGAGTTGTGTGGACACAAAGTGACGGTAATAAATAGTTAAATACATACTAATATTAATTATTTTATTTTATTTTATTTTCCTAGCCTATTAGAGTGTCCAACTGCTGGGCAAAGGCCTCTCCCCTTAATTTCCACGACTCCCGATTTGGTGCTTCCTCCGGCCAGTTGTTCAGGAAGCTGTCCAGGTCATCTCGCCATCTCCGTTTGGGCCTACCGCGGCCACGTCCCTCTACCGGCATCCACTTGGTGGCTAAGCTAGCCCACCTCTCCGGATGCATGCGGTAGACGTGACCGGCCCAGTCCCATTTGAGCCTAGCGGTTTTCTCGCCTACGTCAGCAATGCGGGTTTTGAAGCGCAGCGTGGTGTTTCTTATGCGATCAGTTAGTTTAACACCTAGAATACTGCGCTCCATGGCGCGTTGGCAAACCTTCAGTTTGGACTTCTGAATCTCTGTGAGTGACCAAGTTTGAGCGCCGTAGGTTAGAACAGGCAGAATACACATGTCAACGAGTTTGCGCTTCAGTGACATAGGAAGGTCGCCCTTCATCAGCTCCTTCATGGACAAGTAGCTCTTCCAGGCATTTTGAACACGGCGCTCAACTTCCTTGTCTTGCCTGTTACTGAAAGAGACTAGCTAGCCCAAGTAGATGTACTCGTCAACATAGTGTATGATCTGCCCGTCCACCTCGACACTGTTACGTTCCTTGCTATTGGTCATCAACTCATCACTTGAGTCTTTGCGCGATTCATTTGAAGTCCAACCTGAAGGCTTGCGTTGCTCAAATCTTGGAGTGTTTATATACATACATATAAGATAAGTGTTTATATACATACATAATTAATATTATGTATGTATATAAACACTTTATTGTACATAAGACAGGTTAAGATACAATTAAAAGAAAGCATACAATCTACAAAGGCGAACTTATCCCTATAAGGGATCTCGTCCAGTCAACCTTTGAGCAATTGAGAGTAGACATGGGATTCTTCAAGAAGCGGGTATTTAGGGTTCTCAAGGGTCGGCAACGCTTAAGTGGCTCCTGTGATGTTGCTTATGTCCATGGGCGACGATGACCGCTTCCCATCAGGCGGCTCGTCTGCTCGTTTGCTAACTATTACATAAAAAAAAGACAAATGAAAATGACAGACAAACGAAGACATGTACAGAAAAGTAAAAACCTTTAGCCTACATTCTAATATAAATACACGTATATAATACATATTAATATAAATACATACATAGAAATAAATATATACATAAACATAACTAAATAAAAATACTTATTAATTTTATATAAGTATATTATAAATTCGAAAGTGTGTCTGTCTGTCTGATACCTCTTCATGCTTAAACCGCTGAACCGATTTAGTTGAAATTTGGTATAGAGATAGTTTGAGTTCCGGGGAAGGACATCAGATAGTTTTTAGAAGAGAGTGCAAAGGGGGGTGGAATTGAAAGAGTTAGTGGGGTCGATCAACTATTTCTTGTTGTTTATTCTGTCATTTCTGTCCCATCAGCCAGGAGACAATAAGTAGTTGCATTGTTAACACATGACATATTTGTGACGTCCCACGGGTAAAGGTTATGGCGGTTTACGCTATTATTAACGCCGCTCCAATATTATTGCGGCGCTATACGACGTAAGCGCCAACCGCCATAAGGTACCTTTTGCCGTGGAACGTCACATATTACTGTCTGTTAGTAATAAAATAAAAATATTACAAATACATTCATATTAAAATCATGGTTGACAGGTAGAGAATGCCCTTTGGCATTAAGTCCGCGCGTACATACATTGTTGTATAGGTATATATTTTGTGCAATAAAGTTTAAATAAACAAATGTTCACTGATTTAATAGGTTTGTGTTCAGGAGAGGATGATGAAAGTAAACACAAACCACCTGACCACCTGCACGATAACTTTTTTTATTATTATGAATGGGCTTACTCATAGCCACAGACTAGCCGAGGCGTAGACGTGGCTTACGATGGAGCGAGCTCGCCCAGAAGGTGCCTGTTTACTCTTGATTTAAAGGTTGCCGGGTTATTAGAACACGAAAATACACGGTGTAACATGAGAAAACCGAATAATTTTAACCACGCATTTCTGAGGTCAAAAGAAGGAAAAAATGTAATACATATGAGTTAAGGTCATTTCGCCAAAAAAAAATATTTTTGTTTTGTTTTTTCAATTTTTTGAATGTATTTGTACATAAAAAATAAATGTTATTGGTAAACTTGTCAATCAAAATTGATTTTTACATTTTTTTATTCGTTAAACCTACTTTTTGTAAAGTGTTACTTGTCACTTTTTGACATCTATCAATAAGGATATTTAGACTACGTCCCATAGCAGCAACATCACCATCAAAAAGGCCTTTTACACTAAGTAACAATAAAAACTTGTTTCTTTTTTTTTTAATTAATATTATCTCTGAAACTAGGCGAATTTCAAAAAAGTTTATAGGACATTTTTGTCTCTAAATATGATCAGGAATACGCTTTTAAAATTATTCGGTTTCCTCATGTTACACCGGGTATAGAAGGAATTCCATTCTTTGGCAGTGCGCATAAGGAAAGAATAAGCAAAGCAAACTGCACCTAGCACCCGATTGCTCTACGCATACGCATAGACGTACCCTTGTACTCTGTTAGGCCCCATTCGCACGGTAGCTTTTTCAACGCGCGTTACATGAATGGATAGCCATGTATGTATGTATTCACACGACAGCGGTGGCGCTTTTTATCAAGCGTTGTTGGATTTAGACTTTAAGCCTTGGTCGTTAAATCGAATTTAGAGTGCGGACAGGTTCAAGCGCTTTTTTAACGAGCGTTAATAAATCTGTCGTGCGAATGAGGGTGTGTTAAGTTTTTCTATAATTACTTATAATAATTAAAGTCGCATAGTAAAAGCCATTTCTTTTATTTCTATTAACAAATAATGCAATTTCATGGCAGACCCCAGCGCTGCTGAAACAACACAATCAACTGAAACACCAGGAGCCAAAACCATATGCCTGCAACGACTGCCCGAAGGCGTTCACCTCGAAAGGAAATTTAATTGTAAGTATCATAATATATTTAATTAATAATTAATACCGTTCCGTACCCAAAGGGTAAAAACGGGACCCTATTACTAAGACTGTCTGTCTGTCACCAGGCTGTATATAATTACTAACTATAGATATAAGTTATTGTAATACCTAACCCTATATATGGACCATATGTTCGAAATAAAAATATTTCATTTCATTTCATTTCATACACCGGAATAGCTTAGCAGGTATCGTCTTGGGTCGTCCCATTCGTTTTTCGTCAAGTTCTTAAATTAGTCCTATTCTGCTTTCGTCACTCATTCTACATTGAAAGCCACCGACGATTGTGCCGAAAGTAGAATGAGTGACGAAAGCAGGATAGGACTTATTTAAGAACTTGACGAAAAACGAATGGGACGACCCAAGACGATACCGCTTAGCATTGCCGGAATAGCATAACAGTTGAAATTTTGCAGGCTGTATCTCATGAACCGCGATAGCTAGGCAGTTGAAATTTTCACACATGATGTATTTCTGTTGCCGCTATAACAACAAATACTAAAAAGTACGGAACCCTCGGTGGGCGAGTCCGACTCGCACTTGTCCGGTATATGAGATCTATTTCAGTTCGTACCTTCCTTATTGCTCAATGTACTATGTATCCGCAGATTCATATCCGCTCGCACACGGGCGAGAAACCTTACAAGTGTAAGCGCTGCCCGAGTGCCTTCACCGTGAAGAGTAACCTCAAACGACACCATAAGACAGTGAGTACATCAACATTTTTATTTTTATTTAGTAGCATGTCTCCCCTAGGACCGTCTCCCCCAGGATCGTCTCCTCCAGGATCAAGTCTCCCCCAGGATCAAGTCGTCACTAGATATCAAGTCTTCCCTACTTTTGTAGGGCCGATAGGATAGGTAGTATGACAGATTTTAGACTTTTACTAACTGTTCTAACCATTAAAATTTGATTACTATGAAAATTTCTTTTTTTTCCCTCGCAAGTGTATTGAAAGACGTCGTCATTACACACATCTTAATGCGCGATATCGCCTCGTGTGGAATGACCAAAGTAGCACACTTATATCACAATGTACTATTATGTATGCGTCAGTGTAGCAGTTACTGGTATAAGTACCAATAAAAAAAATGTAATCACACTAATAATGACGAACGTAGCACACTTTGTATCATAAGGTGTCCCTTTGTTTCCCATAAAGTTTTAAGTTATAATGTACTGTTTGTCATATTATCGTTAGTCATAAAACTGAAACCGTTAACTTTTCAGGATTTTCGTAAGGTTCTTCTGTACATAGGTTAGGTTAGGTTTGTTTTATGACAATCCTGAAAAGTTACGCTTTTCTGTGAAAAAACATTTATGACTAACGAAAATTCGGACAAACAATACATTACTGCCCTCTTAAGCTAAAAGGCCGTATTTTCATTGAAAACTTAATGCAAATTAAATACCGCTTTTTAGCTTAGGAGGGCAGATTCTTGCAACATTTATTGCAAACGAAGACTTTCAAGTAATATGTTTATCGGAGACATGGATACCGCACAACCAAAGGAATATTGTTAAAATCAACGGCTACGAGTTTGCAGCTGCATACTATCGGCAAGAACGGCGCGGCGGAGGAGTGGCCATTCTGTTGAAAGAAGGCATAAATTAATAAAAAAAAAAAATAAAAAAAAAAAATCTTTATTGCAACTTTGAGTTGTTACATAACATTGGTTCTAATTATATTGAAAGGACAGACATAAGTGAGTTATCTCAGGAAATGACAATTGAATTGTGTGCAATAGAAATACCTTTATATGACCTTATTGGTGTAAATATATACAGGCCGGATAGGAATATAAACATATTTTACGATAAGTTACGCCAACTCTTACTAAAAATTAGATTAAAAGAACAAAAAATGCGCGTAGTTATTGGCGGTGATTTTAATATTAACATGTTTTTAAATACGCCAGATACACAGCAACTTACAAGCGAAATGCTTACTTGCAATCTAAATCAGATAGTTGACGAACCAACTCGTGAAAGTAAAATGTCTTCCACATGTATTGACCTCATTTTCACAAATAAAACAGATTACGAATTGAGCGTCGAGGAGAACGGTCTTTCTGATCATAAAAGTATAATATACATGTATAAAACAGCTGACTGCGTACCTATTAAACGGATATCATACAAAGATAAAAGGATTTTTAGCAATAAAAATATGGAAAAATTTAGACTAGGGCTAGAAAACATATAATGGCATGATATAATCTCCTGTAACGATGTTAACACAAATTACAACATCTTTCACAATAAACTGCAGGAAAATTTAAATAAATATATACAACGAATAATGTGTAAAAATAATAAACGGTCTTGGTTAACATCTGGAATTAGAAAAGCCTGTAAAAATAAAAGATTTCTAAAAATACTGACTAATTACACTAACAACAAAGAAATAACTAAGTATTATAAGATATATCAAAGTATTCTAAAAAAATGCGTTAGTACTTCTAAAAAGATATATTACACAAGTGAAATGAAGAGGTCAAAGAACAAAACCAAAACGATGTGGAATATAATTAAAAATACGACGCAACAAAAAACACCACAAAACAAAAGCATATCACTTAAAATCGGAAATCGTGTTGTAGAATCGTCCCAATGTATTGCAGATATGTTCAATGAGTATTTTGCATCGGTCGGTGAGTCACCGCAGGCCAGTCGCGCCGGAGCACCTGCGCGCGCGACACCGGTCGGCCGGCCGGTGCTCACCCCTACCGCCAACTCGATCTATATAGGCCAAGTTACTGAACGCTAGATAAACTACGTCATTCGACATCTAAAAAATAAATCAAGCTGCGGTTTAGATGAAATCCCACCAAAACTTATTAAATACTGCAGCAAGGAACTAACGAAACCTTTAAGACATTTAATAAATCAATCTTTTAACGACGGAATATTTCCAGATATGCTAAAAGTCTCAAAAATCGAACATAACCTCGATATAAACTTTAATAAAACGAAAATAATACAATTTAAACCAAATCAAAAAAATCCGTTGCATATAAGTTTACAAATTGACAATAATAAAACCATCGAAGAATTAGACGAGTGCAAACTATTGGGCATAACACTATGACTCGAGTATTAATTGGAAATCGCACATACAGGATATAAAATCCAAACTGGCTAGGTTCACCTACGCATTAAGCATCTTAAAGATTAATACGAACATTGAAACCGCTAAAACCGCATATTTTGCATATGCGTACGCATGGCTACGATATGGTATTATCCTGTGGAGAGAAAGCACCGATGTGCATCAACTGTTCGTTATGCAGAAAAAATGCATTCGTATCTTATCCAACACGCGCGTACCAAACAGCTGTCGCTCATATTTCAAAGAACTGAAAATACTAACACTACCCTCCATATATATAATGGAGGCGGCACTATTTGTAAAAAGTCACCTTCAGTTGTTTGAGATAAAAAAACTGTCAAGACCAAATCGCAAACCAGTCGGTACTCAATTATTATTGCCACTCTCCAAATTAGCTATGGTAAGAAACGGCCCTTACTGTCGATGTGTGCGTATAAGGAATAAAGTGCTTAGTTTCCTGAATATAGAAATTAGCGATAAATTATTTAAGAAACAGTTAAAGGATATGTTATTAGAAAAATGTTATTATTCGTTGGAAGACTTTTTTCATGATGAAAATTTGATTATGTAAAATGATAGTTTATAAATTTTATTTTAATTTTTATATTTAATTGTTAAATTTAATTTTTTAGAATGACTAAGATTTATGATTATTAATGATTATGTGAATATCTTTTATGCATGAATTAGTCTTAATTTATTATTATTTATTTCTTTGACATTTATTATTTCTTGAAATTAAAATTAGGTATAAGTTAAAATCCTATATTGTACACCCTAGCAGGGTATCATGTACCTACTTGCCAAATGTAAGACCAAATGTACAAATGAACATGATTACAATGGAATAAATGATATGATATGATATGACTTAAAACTATTTGAGAAACAATAGAGACCCGTATCATAATGTATTGTTATGTCTAGATGCACCTGGGCATCCACGGCTGCTTCGCGTGCAACATCTGTGGGACCACGCTGACCACCAAGTTCATGCTGCGCACCCACATCGAGTCCAAACATGGCGGCCGAGGCTGGCCGAGAGGCCGCAAACGGCAACAGGCGCGGTAATTAAAATAGAAATGAACCGTAATAAAGATGAACTGCAACCGCAGTTTGGCGAGGAATATAATTGGCAGAAAATTGTTGTGTATTTTATGATAAATAAATAAAATAAAAACATATAATGGAGCCTGGCTAATGAAAGGTGAAGCTGAAAAAACGCGGCAATTTCAATAATACCTTTTATGATTTCTTGAATATGATTTTTTTATCAAGAAATAAACTGTTTGTTTTTTTTTTTCTAGCAACCCTAAAGCTTAAACTCTAACACATTCATAACCATCCAGACAAACAAGACGTCCGCGCCAGGCCACAATTTCGTCATATAAAGCAGTAGTACCACGATCCCGACTATCGGGTCGTCCTGGGAACGAAATCACAAAATACCCGATACCCGATAGTCGGGTTTTCGGCACTGAATGTGCTAAAGTATAGTGCGATATAAAACAGCAGAAGTTAAATAAAATTGAACTAAATAATTTCCATACAAAATTGTTCCCATGTTTAAGCATTTTAGGTCAAAATGTGACGGTTACGTAGGAAGTGGCGCCTTCAATAACTTTCTACAATTTCTTGTCAGACTATAACAAGTCACGAGGTTGGATTAATGCGCTTCACACACTGTAACAGACTAGCGCACCGCGACCTTGGTGCGACGCACCCATAAGTGAGAGCGAGAAAAGATATCTCGGTGCGGTGCGGTAGTCTGTTACTGCTCTCAGATAGGATCCTAAAAAAACCTCCAATTTATTTTCTGATCAAATCAGTCGATTGATTGCTCGTCTTCTTCTGCGTCGGTTCCTCAAGGCTGAGGGTCGTGACCATCAGGAGTGCAGTTCTTCACCACCGCTCTCCAAACCCCCCTGTCTGGACTGGCCTAAAGTTTAAAAAGTTTCCGAACGTTAGTTAGGCTTAGGCCCCATTCGCACGACAGCTTAAAAAGCGTTGCGTTAAAACCCGACGTTGGCGCTGTTTTACCTTTTCTAATATTTGTGTTCAATGCGTGTTAAAAAAGCGCTTGAATCTGTCCGCACTCTAAATTCAATTTAACGACCAAGGTTTAAAGTCGAAAATCCAACAACGCTTGATAAAAAGCGCCACCGCTGTCGTGTGAATAGATTACATGGTTATCCATTTGTGTCATTCAAACGCTTTTTTAACGCGCCTTGAAAAAGCTGCCGTGCGAATGGGGGCTAAAGGCCTTACAATATCGCACGTTACACTGTCAGCAAAGTATGTTCAAAGAATTCAATTGATCGACCGAAAGTGTATCAAACGCATGTATGCGCCTGAGGGTCTACCGCGAACCACGTTCGAAGTGTTGCCTCCCTGTCAACTTTACGGACAAATTTACAAGTGCGATAGAGAGGCAACACGTCGAACGTGGTTCGCGGTAAGCCCTCTGAAGCTTCTATGTGTGCTTTGGCCTCCTAGAAAAAGTTGCCAGTAATCAAAATAAAAACATTTTTCTACAGCAACATTGCTCCCAACTAAGATTTAAATTTTCACGAAATTTTTACATTATTAATCATAAAACGGGACTTAAAACACTTAAAACTTAACTACACTTACTACTTACATGGATTACTGTAATGCACATAGAAAATGTGCTAAATGCGGAGCAACGGCTGTTGAAGATACATATTTGAGTGAAATTCATAGCTTTAGTGGGTTCAGAAGGAACCGCGTCATAACGCATCTGGAAAGCGTATTAATTAACCGTGAAGAAATGTATGAATACAAGTTGGAAATCTGTGAAAAATACCGTGTGTAAAGTGTAGTGTATCTGTGTGTGTAAAG
Organism: Cydia splendana; assembly: GCF_910591565.1. Lineage (NCBI taxonomy): Eukaryota > Metazoa > Arthropoda > Insecta > Lepidoptera > Tortricidae > Cydia > Cydia splendana. The sequence goes on along the minus strand of NC_085983.1, from coordinate 2,184,597 downwards.
TGTAATAGGTAGGCATGCCTAAAGTTATTTCAAATAACTTTGTGAATGCGCTTTATTAATGTCTATTTTTTTATTAAGTTGTCAGGGTTTAATTTTCAGTGTATATTTCTATATGTAAAACATTTTTCAATAAATAAAATAATACAATGTTATAAACATAAATATGCCTTTTATTTAAATCAATTGATAATACCACAAACAAGGGGTAATATTTGCATCTTTCATATATTTCGTGATATGAAGATAACAAATTATGTTTATCAACAGAATTACTACCTATACCTACCAATACCCGCCAGGCTAAACCGGTTGTCAACTTTAGTTCCATTGGTACACAACGACGGCGCCACTAGTATAAACGTATAAACGGTTGGGGACATTTTTTTGTATGGAGTTACCGTTCTTCTCCTAGTGAGCATTATATTCTTTGATCAAACGTGTCAAAAATCGCATGAGGTTTGTTGCAGGGTGTGTAGAGGCCGTAAAGTTCCGAACGCACATTAGGCCTCATACACACGGGCGCTTTTACAACACGCGTAAAAAAAGGGTTTGAATGACACAAATAGATACATGTGTTTGTGTCATTCACAGGACGGCGGTGGCGCTTTTTATCAAGCGTTGTTGGATTTTCGACTTCAAGCCTTGGTCGTTAAATCGAATTTAGACTGCGGACAGATTCAAGCGCTTTTTTTAACGCGCGTTGAATAAGCTCCCGTACGTATAGGGCCTTATAGATTTTTTTTTTTTTTTTTTTTTTTTTTTTTTTTTTCTGGCTTACTCCCTGGAATTTTGCACAGGGTGGATTTGCCAATGTCGGTGTTGACTTTCACACGTGAGGAGAATGTTCGGTATAATAATTTTGCATTTTTGGGAGGATGTAGTCGGGGAAGCCTAAAAACAAATAATTGTTATGAACATCACAGACAAACACATGACGAATACAACGATTAGCAAAAAAGCGGGAAGCGGATGACAGAACGTTAGTAGTGCCAACATGAAGGAAATGGAAGAGAAGAAAACGATATATATAATATAGAAATATAGAGTTTAGAATAAAACGAGTATAGATTGACATGAATTATACGCATTAAATTAGAAGAGATAAGACAATATTTAGAGTTTTATGTTATTTGTTTGTAAATATTTAATTAGAATAGAAGTTAGCTTAGTATCCATGTGGCAAAGAAGCGAGCTAAAGCATATAGGTCGTGGAACATTTTCGGGTAATACATCGTATAGTGAGTAGCTACATTTTGTACAAGCAAAGAAGATGTGGTCCAAGTTGCCCTCATCCAACCCACATCCACACAATGAGTTCGCACGGACACCAATCATAGCCAGAAATAACGGAGTACATACTTTGCCTAAGCGTAAACGGCAAATGGTGGATATTACCCACTTTGGAGAAGTACGGAATCGATAGAACCATGGTTTTCGAGTAATTCGAGGTTGTACACAGCCATAATGTTTACCAGTCTCCAATCTAGAGATATCCCATTGCCTCTGCCATGTATTAAACATATCAGATAGCGCACAACTCAACAGGTCAGTACTGTAAGTTTCCCGTTTTAGTGAACCAATCTCACCTTATAGAGTCCTTATAGATTTAAAAACTTAAAAAAAAAAAGTTTGACAGGTTTGACAGTTCACCTTCATTATCTGTGATTATTGTTTGGTCACGGACCTTAGGTTTGGTTTTGCGTTTCGCAGTAATCGGTTGAAATTAGATGAATTCGGTGCACTATTTATAAATTTAATAAAGTAAACAGCAAGCAAACAGTGTAGTGCATTAAAAACAGCAAGCAAACCCACATATATATACTCAGATCTCTTCGAACTACAATGTCTAAGACTGGACCAAATAACCTCTTTATCGTCTTAGACAAGACACATAATACGTGCTCAGATCAGTACTTGTTGTGCTGCCGCGCCTGTCTGTCCACCGACGTCAGATTGTACAATATTCATGATTATAAACTTGCTAAAGCTTTCTCTGCCATCGCTGGGCCTCCTGTAAGTGTTAACTACCAGCCAATACCACGTAGTATAATAAAATTAACCGTTCCGAAATTACTATTTAAGTTACTGTTATTTAAATCATCCAAACAAACTTAATTTATTTATTTTCATTTATTTCAGCATATATAAGCATTACATTGTCATATCAAAGTGCTTACATACTAGTCACATCAATTAACATAAAAAAAAAACATTTAATACACATTAGAAACACACTAGATTCAAATAGCAATTCCATAATAAATTCAATAATAATTTACTAATAACTTTTTTTGTTGACCAAAAGAAATTTGCATCTACTTGTTTTGACACTCTGTTTTTTTCCTTTGTATTAATAAAATCATATATATGATATTATTTCTTTATATAGGTAATCAAGGACAAGCTTCCTCAATATCTATGCTCACACTGCCGCACTCTACTGATGAAATGTGTCTCGTTCAGGAAGATGTGTCTCCGAACACAACAACGGCTCATGCCAGCGTTGCTGAGAGGACAGGTAACTTAGAAAAATATTTTATCGCTACTTACTATAAACTTGCTTCAGATTCAGATTTATTTGTTACACAACATATGAATGAATACCAAAATATTACTTTGCTTATCTGGGAAAAGAAAAGCAAAGCAAATAATAAGCAGACGCAAAAGCAAGAATAAATAACGGAAGTGGATAAGCAAAGTAATATTTTGGTATTAATTAATATGGATTTCCACAAAGTAATACCTGATTCTATTCATTACACAACATAATTATGATTCTTCTTCCTTGTTGTATCCTCATGGCTGAGGGATGTGACGAATGTGGACACTTTTCACCAGTGCTCTCCAAGCCGCTCTGTCTTGGGCCCAGTGCATGCTAGCCTGCAATGTGGCATTTGTCTCTGACGTTATTTTGTCTGCCCAACGCGTGGCCATACGTCCACCCATACGCTGCCTTGCCATGCGGCCAGTAATAAGGAGCTTTTCCAGGCTATTTGGTTATTAATATATGATTATTATTCACAAAAATGGGACTTAATGACATATTATTAAGTTTTAAAATTACCTGCGATGTTTTGAGGATGGCATTGTCCTGTCACTGTGGTCTCGGAGAAGATTGGCCATATCAACATCTTTTATAGCACAGGTCTTATGAACTACCGGCACTTAGTCTTGTTTATCAACATAAATCGGGGTTTTCGGTGCGGGAATGTTTTACACTAGCCAAATAACAGGTAAAAACTGTAAAAAACGAAACTAATTTAACATTTCTAAGCACATTTGGACCTTACTACCTACGTTTAATTCATAGTTTGGTAATTATTTTACAATAAACAAAGTTATAATTACACAAAATCATTCCCGCACTGAAAACCACGATGTATGTTTATCAACTTGAATGTTGTGCGCACTAGGGATATTATGGAAGAGATCTCTTAAAGGGATAAACATGCCTTTGTACTAATGACGAATGTTATTTTTCTGTTTGGTTAAAGTTTTGTTAAAGTGTTTTACTACTACTATTACCAGCGGAACGAAACACAACACACCCTACTATTACCTACTATTATTAGTTTCCGTTGGTTTGTAATCGTACTTCTCATTGATTTTTCCAGTTAAACACAGACTACATTCGTAGTATAAATCAGCCTTCTCAACAATTCATCAATTTAACCACAACTGAAGTTGAAACTATCAACTACATCCCTAAAGACAAACATGTTATAGAGACTGCACCGGATAATTATATAAAAATTATGGAAACCCTAACACAAGACATAAACTTCGATACATCACTAGCAGAAAACATAAAAGATGAACCAAACATAGATATGGTTGACATAAATAATATATTAAACCAAACTGATGATACAATAGAATTTGATATTGAGATAGACGAAGAAAGTAATCATAATGTAAAAGACGAAGATGGATTAAAAGGTAGGAGTAAAAATATTAAAACAGAAAATAGTGGAACAGGAACCAAATTTAAGATAGAAATAGATAATGAAAATGATGATGTATTTAATGTTAGTAGAATCAAATCAGTTATGGATGGAGGTATTGTAAATGAAAATGAAGATATAGGTGATGTCAGTCTAAAAAATGAACCAAACTTAGGAATTGGAGACCATATTGAGAATATAAATGACGTCAGTAGTATACAGAATGTTAAAAATTCAGTAAAAAAGCGAAAAGGAAATGGTAGCACACAAAACGCTAACAATTCAGTAAAAAAGCGTAAAAGTAATAAAAAGGAGGAGAAAATTGAATGTAATCTTAGTGACAAAAATACGGGGGTCAGACCGAAACGCACAAGGAAAAGAATAAAAAAAGAAAAGGAGGAACTGAGAAACATTAAGATTTTCGAAAGTGATTATTCAGTGAAAATAGTTTTTTTGAGCAAGGTAAGAATATTGTATCTTTGTTAACTGAGTTCCCTTAAGTCTATCTATCTATTGCAGCATTAAGTGTACTCGTTTCTGGACTTATGCCTTCTCCAAATCTGACAATTTCTATAATTACCCACACAAATTGTATCATACCAAATCTACAATTATTTTCAATCGAATGATAGATTTTGTGTGGGTAATTTTTAAGAAATTGTCAGGTAAATTACATTTTAAGTTTTTTTTTCCTAATCCCTACTCGTATTCAACCCAGTTGACGGTATGTTTGCATGAAAAGGCGATTTCGCAAGGTCAACTTTCATAATAATTATGTGTGTATTGTTAAGCATGGCTCACTCCGCGATTTCCTCGCGTCGCTACAACGTACATGCGGCCCACACCAATTTCGGTGTCTAGCAGTAGTAGTTGCCGCGCACCGGAACGGACGCCTGCTCGCGCTTGCGCCACCTTGCGCCATCTGTCGCAATAGGGAGTATTACTGCAATGTTCTGCCACCAGAGTGCAGCACTAATTTGTTTAGTAAACCATAGAATAACTTATACATACTACGCCTTAAACAGTTTTTTGACAAGTTTTTACTATGACATTGATGCATCAAGGCGGTTTGTACCGCGAAACGCGAAAATCGAAATTTCGTTATCTGCCTCTCTATCGATCGAATAAGCAAAAGTGATAGAGAGGCAGAAGCCGAACTTTCGATTGTCGTGTTTCATATAGGCTATGTGATTGAGCTATAGTCCGACCGCTTAAATGAGTCCTAGACTGCGCGGTACGGGGGCGACGGGGTAGGACGACTAAGGGCGGGTTGCACCAAACCACCTGCTAACGTAAGCACGGTTCGTTAAATTTTAACGCTGACGTGGGGGTCTTAACGATTGCTAAATAAAATGCGTTGCACCAACTATAAAATAACAGGACGTTAAAATTACTAATCGGTAATCGTATTGCCGTATTATGAACGCATTCCTACCAAAAATTTTATGGTAGAATTTTTATTTTATATAGCAACGCAGTCATAAATGCCAAACTGAGTTGTCAAAATTCTCAAAGAGAAAAGTTTTGTAGGCGCGAACTACACTTTCTTTGCAGATTTAAAATCTAAATATAAGCCATTCCTGAATATATTTATGGTTATATATTAAAAACACTCTAAAGTGAAATGTCTGACTACGATTGTTGAATGGCCTAGCTAAAGTCGGAATCAAACAAGGAGCGACATTGCCCGGTAAGTTATCTTATTAGTTTAATGCTTATAGCTGCTTCCTACTTTCAGTCCTTTCAGAGCCCTAAGCACAAGCATGCACAAGTGATTACTTGCGCTAACTACGCTATCTACAACTATGAAGCAAAGACGATAGTTAGGGAAAAAATTCCAATTATATTGTTGACAAAATAATGCATAACTGTTAGTAGCAGGCATTTGAGTTACTTTTGTACTTTAATTTAAAACTGCTTGGTCTAAGCATTAGTTGCCAAGCGGACCCCAGGCTCCCATGAGCCGTGGAAAATGCCGGGACAAACGCGAGGAATATGATGACTTATAATAATATCATGTTGCTTTCTTTTCAGGTTAGATTGACACCATATGATATGGAATACAAGATAAAAGTTACACACAAGTGAATGAATTCAAGAAATCAACAAATTATACAATTAAATTAACTGGAAGAAACTTGTTACAAAAAATAAAGTACAATTAGAAATATTATCTGAATTTCAATTTTGACAAGAAAATATATTGCTAGTTACCTTATCTACTTTATTTTCCATTTCATACTATTATCCTTTTTAGGTACTTAAGCAGTTTAGTGACCAATGGAGGTAAAGGGTTACCCGGAGCGTAGATAAAGAACTTATTTATTTTACAATTATATTTAAGGAGGTACCTACCTATCAGTTATTATATTTTCAGTCATACAGGTAACTTGCTTATTAACTATTTTATTTTCTTCGGGTGTAGATAAATAATTAAAAAGCCAGTATGGTGGGAAAACAAATAAAATAAAATTATTCAGACCGAGGGCCTTTTCTTGTGACAAATTCAGGGCTATTTAGGTACCTATGTTAGGTTTAAATGTTATGTATATAGGGACTTGAGGTAGGTTAATCAGTAGGTACTGTACTGGAACATTATTTCCAATACATGGCTAGGGTTAAATATATTTCAATGTATGACTGGTTGAACACAAATAAAATTCAGGTGACAAGAAGACAAGCCATATTATATTTTATTTGACCCAGGTATTGGTAGTTGTATTAAAGTTTTATAAATGTTGCTTTGTATTTTTAAAGTCACTGCAAATGTTTTTTGACTATAGTGGAAGAGCCCTACTTACAGAATACCTTGAATTTTGTCAATAGATATGCTTGTCAGATGCAGATAGGGGTATTGTTCCTTTCTGCATCTAACAAGCATATTATAAGTTCCTTTAAAACAACTCAGTTGTTCTTATGTATGTTCCATATTTCCAGAATAATTACTCTAATAAGCTTGGCAGCCAGTATCGCCTTGGCACGGTAATATATATTTTAGCTTTTCTTATTACTTAGGAAAGCGGCATCCCTCGGGCATTTATTTTTATTTTATGCTAAAGCAGCGGTCGGCAACTTGTGGCCCGCGAGCCTCCATGGCTATTTTGTATGTAATATTGACAAACGTCAATGTCTGATAAAGACATAAATATTAACAAAGTGCGGCCCGCAACTACTTTGTTAACTACTATGTGGCCCTTGGCTGCTAAAAGGTTGCCGACCGCTGTGCTAAAGGATGCTTTGCCATACTATGTTGATAATGGGTGCGGGATCCTATTAGAAGCAACACAAATTGCACTTGTAGTTGTAATTGCAATTCAAATATAGATAGCTCCAAAAATAATATTATTTTAGTTTAATGCCTACTTGGAAAGTTGTTGTTTCTTAGGGTTATGAATAAGATTATGTTGTAAAAGCAAATAAAACCCAAGTAAGTAGGAGTTGAAATATTATAATCACTTTTGCATTACACATTTTTGTCACTTTATTATAACCTATTAGTTATGCCAACTAGTCTGGAATTGTCCCAATACATTCCACACTTCACAAAACTTCACTTGCCATACTTCACAAAATACTTGATTTTATATTTCGCAACTTGTTTTATGTACGTTTATAGTTCTAAACATAGTTCACTTCTATAGCGGGTTACGATTTTCAGAGGCAGACTTGTAGATGGTTATAGGTGCCATCTCGCTGTTTTCGAATATCATAGTTCGTCCGTGGTGGATTTGTCCAAAGGATTTATCATTTTTATCTTGATTCCAATAATCAGAAGCCTTTAATTGGTTTTAATGACCATCCTGGCGACAAGTAGTAGTGCCGACATTATATGCCGTCGAGTTTCATCTGATGGGACGTATTTGTTAACCTGTGATAACGTCAATCTGGTCTTAACTCCAACTTTGAGTCATTTTGCACGCAATTTAAACTTAAAACACGCACATTTCTTTTAAACTATAAATAAATTAATGTATTTATGAAAGACGGATCGTCTCCCAATTATAATGACTTTTAGAGCCATTCATGTCAACTGTCACACGTTTTTGCGTTTAGAAACTCCACATTTTATTGTTATTAACATTTTTTTAATAATTTAAATAATATATTTCCTAAAATTATTGAAAAATCAAATATAAACTCATGAAATACGGACAAATTCAATAAAGTGCCGCCATTTTTATCAGGCGGTAAAATCGTTAACCAGTGGTCTACGACCGGTTAAGGGCAGCGTAACTTTTTAACAGACGTTAGGCGTGGTGCAACCCAAATATGCAGTTAGCGTTCGTTAGCGCCATCTTTAGCCATGATCAGCACATCAAATGGGCACGGTGCAACCCGCCCTAAGGGTGGCGGGGAAGGTGCGGGCGGCCTTCCCCGCCCCCGTACCACGCAGGCGAGGACTCATTTAAGCGGTCGGTCTATAGTGACGCCCTCTACGCAGAATTTTGCGTAACATTCCCTATATACGCGTTTTGTTAGAGAGTGAATCTTCTGTACCTAGACTATATTTGTCTGTGGTATTGTGTTTAGGAGGAGCAACTGGCTGAGGTGGCAGCGCGCCGAGAGGGCAGGAACTACTTGGAGTCTCAGTACAAGTGCGAGGAGTGTTATAAAGGGTTCGGGATGAGGCCCGCTTATGAGAATCACCTGCTGCGACACAGTCCTGTGAGTCCCCTTATCTTAGAGTTCGACCAAGAAAAGTCTGCAGCGATTTTGACAGCCCTCGCAGTGCAAGTGTTATTTATACGTCATAATTAGAAGTTTGACGTTTAAAATAATACTTGCACTGCGTGGGCTATCAAAATCTCTGCAGACTTTTCTTGGTCTATCTCTGTTTTGAGTAGAAGACTGTCCCCTAATAATTTCTGAGCCTAAAGTGTATTCATCCTTACGTGTTTTACCATGTAAATCATTCCAACAATACGATTCATATACATCGTAATGTCATTGAATTTAAACTGTTGTGAGACATACTAATATTGAATAATTTTACGGTTTAGACTCACTTGTTTTAAGTTACTCGCGCGACATGTTCCGGAGAGCCTAGGTTTCGTCGTGAACGCTGCTCGCACTGTTAGTGCTTGAGAAAGGAGACCTAGGCTCTCCGAAACATGTCGCGTGAGTATTTTACAGTACATATGGTGCTACTTTACCGCACTAGTGCGATAATTAGCACATTACGCAACTATCTCGAAAACTTAAAGGGACATATGTACTGTAAAACGTTGTACGATACATGTGCGAATAGGTAATTCGAAACTCGTGTCGATTTCAAACACTCCCTTCGGTCGTGTTTTAATTTATAGCCACTTGTTGCGAATTTCCTATTTTTTACACTTGTATCGTAATGTACTTACTATCAAAGAGAATTTGAAATAGAGAGTTACTGTCATGGTAAATTATGTAGCTATAGTCATTTTACTGCCATCTTTCGACAGAATATTAAAACTGTTAGAACGCCATTTGACTTTGATCATTATTCGTTCACTGATATGTGTTATCTCGTTATATATTAATATTAACGCCATCTACTCGAGCGTAGGCTGAAGGTTATGGCGCCATCGCTCCATACCATACCTTTGGCCAAGTGTCGAGTAGATGGCGTTAATATTAATATTTAACAAGTTAACACATATCTGTGAAAGAATAAGGATCAAAGTCAAATGGCGTTCTAATACTGGTCTTCTGCCTAAAGATGGCAGTAAATTTACAGTGGCTACATAATTTACTTTGACAATCCGCCTCTATACACTCTATTCTCTTTGCTACTATTGTGTGTGGTTGATTGTGTAGTATTATTTTAGGGCAGTGGTCCGTACTCGTGCGAAATCTGCAACGTACGCTTCGAGAGAGACAAGAGCAGGAAAGATCACCAGAATCTGCATCTGTTGAAGCTGTTCTGCACGCAGTGCGACTTCGTCTCAAGGTCCAAGTCAGTATACCCCTACTCTTGGTGATTTTAATGCACCCCCACCCCCCTCTTCCCACCACACACACACACACACACACACACACACACACACACACACACACACACACACACACACACACACACACACAAGAATACGTGATTATTACGATGCGGGTACCCTTAGACGCTAAGTAAGTCTAATGCCGATTCTACTGTATTGAAGCTACACCAGATTCTGCATCTGTTGAAGCTGTTCTGCACGCAGTGCGACTTCGTCTCAAGGTCCAAGTCAGTATCTCTCTTGAAGCTTGTACCTTTTTACATTGACGTATAATATCTGAGCGGTTCTTTTATTTTTTGCCATTTTTATATATTGTGGCCTTATTTTTTGCCACTTTTGTGTTATTTCTAGTCAGGATCACGAGCCCTTTTCATCCTTATAGGAGAAAAAAAGTGTCCTAAAATTTCCATACATTTTTCAAACTTTCCTTTTTGTTACCGCCATACAAAGTATATGGGGATATGGTAAGACAATAAAAAAAAACTCTGGGACTTTTTTATCCCATTGAGATCGAAAGAGCTCGTGATTCTGAGTAGAAATAACACAAAAGTGGCAAAAAATGTCGCAATATATAAAGATGGCAAAAAATAAAAGAAACGCTCACCTAAGGAAGGAAGTACGGGCACTAAAAATGGTACTAGTTCAGCGGACTCACGAATTCCAGCCAATCGTGCAGTCTAACGCAACTAGTTGCGACCAATAGCGCGCGTAATGCGAGCTCATCAACCAATCGCATGCGTGATGCGAACTCATCAACCAGTCGCGTTGTAGCGGTGTCACACCGCTGTACAGTCGCCATCAGATATATAGGAGCGGCCAAGGTGTTCACAATATCTGAACACGCGCTCTAACGCCCTGACAATAGAGGCGTGTTCCGATATTTGTGAGCACCTTGGCCGCTCCGATATATCTGATGGCGACTGTACTGGCTCCTGTCATGCCTCATTATTATTGCCCGTAAAGCCAGTCCGTAGATATCTATGTACTGTGAACGTAATTAGCTTGGATATGCGCATGGTATAATAATATACTCCGCCTGGTACTCCATTCCCGTCTTTTCTAGGTCACCTAACTGACACGGGCCTACGTCATCATGCGACAGCGCTATATGATAATATGCGATAGCGCTATATATAGCGGCCATGTTGTTGTGACGTAGGCCCGTGTCACTCTGGGAATGGAAGACCATGTTTTATTAGACTATGGATATGCGCAGGTCGCAGGCGATGCTGCATCACGGCCTTCACGCGGGCCGCCTCCACCAGTGCAAGCATTGTGACAGGAGCTTCCAGTGAGTTTACTTATCATACGATTTTATTACGATCCCCACAAAGGGTACAATTTATATTACAAGCTTTTAGAGCTTCGAGCAACACCGGGAAATGAGAAACTTTTTGTACCGAGACTGACTGAAATAGCAAGACACGTTCGTACGTTTCCGTGAAAATCAAAAATATTTTCTAGTATCAAAACTATAATTCCTAGTACAAAGTGTGACCAGCCCAAGATTTTTTGAATATCTCGCCAAATTTTTGTGTAATTTCAGTAGCCAGACTAGTTCGCAAAAACCAACTTTGCGAACGCTAAACAGCTACGTAAAGTAGCACTTTTTTTAAACAACTGTATTAAAAAATAAATATACAAGTGGGTGATTTTTTTTTTGTTAGAAAGCCTACGTCCTACTTTTCTCACATGCGCGCCATCCACCTCGCGAAGAACGTGGCGTGCGACGAGTGTGGCGAGGTGTTCGTCAGCAACAACGGCCTCAGACAGCACAAGGGGAAAACCCATGCCAAGGTAAAGTACAAACCAGGGATGTTGCGGATATCCGCATCCGCGTCCGCGGAACATCCGCATTATTTTTGTTAGGAAGCCTACGTCCTACTTTTCTCACATGCGCGCCATCCACCTCGCGAAGAACGTGGCCTGTGACGAGTGTGGCGAGGTGTTCGTCAGCAACAACGGGCTCAGATAGCACAAGGGGAAAACCCATGCCAATGTAAACTACAAACCAGGGATGTTGCGGATATCCGCATTATTTTTGTTAGAAAGCCTACGTCCTACTTTTCTCACATGCGCGCCATCCACCTCGCGAAGAACGTGGCGTGCGACGAGTGTGGCGAGGTGTTCGTCAGCAACAACGGCCTCAGACAGCACAAGGGGAAAACACATGCCTAGGTAAAGTACAAACCAGGGATGTTGCGGATATCCGCATCCGTGGAACATCCGCATTATTTTTGTTAGAAAGCCTACGTCCTACTTTTCTCACATGCGCGCCATCCACCTCGCGAAGAACGTGGCGTGCGACGAGTGTGGCGAGGTGTTCGTCAGCAACAACGGCCTCAGACAGCACAAGGGGAAAACCCATGCCAAGGTAAACTACAAACCGACTGACGACCTGACAGAATAATTCCGTACACGGCGGGAAGAAGATTATAACTGGCGGGAAAAAATGAAGAAATTGGAACCTTATTTATATTTATTTTAAGTTCAAATTTCTTCAATAGAATATCTCGAGTTATCAACTTCTTCCCGCCGTGTACGGAATTAATAGTACTACCGTACAGAAAGGAAACTTCCTACAAAACCGAAGTTTGACAGCGGTTCAGGGACGAATCATGATATCCCTTTCTAATATATGGCACTATCCCTTTCGGCTATTTAAGGTTGTCAAAATTCAAGCCATTATCTTATCTGTTCATGGTCGTGCACGCAAAGGGACGTCAAGTTTTGTCAACCCTAATAATTGCTCGGAGCAATTCTGAGCCGAACGGAGCCCAGTTTGCCCGAAGGGAGGAGTTTCGCACCCCTGGTATAGTATAACTGATCCACAGAGCTTCGCAATCTATGCATAATAACCCTTTGAATGCCACGCCACGTCTATCGAGTGCGGCGAATCATCGTGCATCGTCAACCTTTTCGGAATGCACGCAGGCAGGGGTGCGAAACTCCTGACTTCGGGCAAACTCGGCTCGGTTCGGCTCAGCATTGCTCCGAGCAATTATTAGGGTTGACACAACTCGACGTCCCTTTGCGTGCACGACCACAGATAAGATAATGGCTTGAATTTTGACAACCCTAAATAGCCGAAAGGGATAGTGAAAACATTAGAAAGGGAAAGCATGAATCGACCCTGAACCGCTGTCAAACTTCGGTTTTGTAGGAAGTTTCCTTTCTGTACGGTAGTATTATTACTTATTCTGTGACGAAGGTTGATATTAAGCTGTAGCCGCGCGCGTCAGTTGACATTTTAGGCGTTAAAAAAAATGAAAAATTATTTATTCACTAACAAGCAATGTTTAACAAAATACAGAAAAAAACAGAGTAAAAAGAGTTAAAAATATTCGCTTTTGTCCCTTTTTTCAGAAAATCAAGTGCGAAACATGCTCAGCGATGTTTGTGAGCTTAGCAGCTCTGGACAGACATACGGACACGGCCGGCGAGCATACGGGCCTGTGGCCGTGCGAGCAGTGCGGCGAGAACTGTGCGAGCGAGGAGGCGCTACACGAGCATGTGGGAGACACACATCCGACGGTGTCAATTCGATGTGATGAGGTCAGTGCGAGATAAGGGTCCATCCCGGATCCCTTTTGTTTGATACCCTCCTAAGACCTAGAGTCATTTTTGCAGTTTTGAATTTGGAACTTTTCTTTTATTCCATTGTATAGTTCAAAATTCGACTTTTTTTTAAAGGAACTCGGGACTTAGGAGGATATAACTATTGAAAGTCATTGTGTAATGATTGCCAGATTGTCATTAGTAATTCTGAAACCGTTAACTTTTCAGGATTTTTGTAAGGTTAGTTAGGGTTTGTTTTATGATAATCCTGAAAAGTTACGCGTTTCTGAGAAAACCCAAATTATGACTAACGAAAATGCCGACAAACAATACATTATGACTTGAAACTATATAACTTAGAGACCCGGGTTCATCCACATATTACGTCACAGCAACAGGGGAGAGGGGGTCATGCCCAGCTATCTCTTTCCTGTGAAAAAGTGGAGAGTAGGGAGGGGGCGAGGGTATAAAAATCGAAATTTTGTGTGATGTAATTAATGGATGACCCCTAATAAGAGAAGAAGATAGAGAAGTTTTGTATGTAAACCTTCCACTCGCTCTAATTTCTTTGTTTTACAATTTCTAGCAACATCAATGACTAGAAAATAAATAATGTTTTGACAAATATCTTATTTATCAAAACTACACAACGGGACTTAATCGCGTATTTAAGTTTTAAGATTTACCTCCGACGTTTCGAGGACGGCGTTGTCCCCGTGGTCTCGGAGAAGACTGGCTCAAATTAACATCAACATCTAGCCGCGCGAGTTTTTCGAACTACCCGCACTTGGTCTTGTTTATCAGTTTGAACGTTTTGTGCACTAGGGATGTTACTCTGTCGACACACAACACTAACGATATTCGATTTATCGACTGTCGATATTCGTTTCCGCTTACATTTACTAATGACTGGATTCCAGTGTTGGCCGAAAGTTAATGCGAATTGAAAATGTTGGCCATTAACCATTATAAATTGAACCTTAAACCGTGACGGACGATTACAGTTTACGATTCAATTTATAATGGTTAATGGCCAGCATTTTCAATTTGCATTAACTTTCGGCCAACACTGCTGGAATCCATGTGGATGAGATCTTAAAACTTAAATATGCGATTAAGTCCCTTTGTGCAATTTAATAATTGTTAGGGTCTCGGACCCCAAAATATATAAATATACAATAATTTCCCGTTTAAAGGTATTAGACATGCGGCCCAGATGACTTCTAACCCCTTAATTTTGTTAATTTGCCTTGTGAACAGTGCTCGATATCGTTCCCGACGGCCGAAGCCTACACGACTCACGTGTCGCGCTCGCATCTCCAGCAGAAGAGGAAGGTCGACACACGTCAGGGAAAATACTTCAAGCGGAAGCCCTTAGAGAAGTCAGAGAAGATAAGGGCTATGTGCGAGTTGTGCGGACACAAAGTTGCGGTAATAAATCCATAGTAATATTATCCCACCAAACCATTTTCATGTAAAATGTTGCCAAGACGAAACCATAAGGCTCGCACTGTCAAAAAGTTATCAGATCTTTTGTAGAGCCAATCTTCTAACTCTACGAGCCCTACTTCACAAACTCTACACCTTAGTCAAAACATGTGGCTTGGCCGTGTCGTTACTACAAACACTATTGTGTAATAAAAAATAATGAATAGTGAATACCTTTTTCATCTTACGCCCATGTGACGGTAGCGAAACGGCCAAGCCACAGATAAAGTGTATCTGTCTGTCTGTTACCTCTTCACGCTTAAGCCGCTGAACCGATTTAGTTGAAATTTGGTATAGAGATATTTTGAGTCCCGGGGAAGGACATACACACACACACACACAAACACTATTGTGTAATAAAAAATAATGAATAGTGAATACCTTTTTCATCTTACGCCCATGTGACGGTAGCGAAACGGCCAAGCCACAGATAAAGTGTGTCTGTCTGTCTGTTACCTCTTCACGCTTAAGTCGCTGAACCGATTTAGTTGAGTTATAGAGATAGTTTGAGTCTCGGGGAAGGACATAGGATAGTTATTATGTCGGAAATCATCCCTGAAGATAGTGCAAAGGGGGGTGGAATTGAAAGAGTTAATGAATTGCCTAATAATTGAAGTAAGCAATGCGCGAATTGAATGATTGCTATTAGCATTATCCAGGCGCTATACCTACTTTAGCTGCTGTCACTATCCACGCAGACGATGTCGCGGGCAAAAGCTAGTAGGGAATATTACGCAAAACTCTGCGTAGAGGACGCCACTACCACTATCTATCACAATCTGGGGGTCTACCGCGAAACAAGAAAATCGAAATTTCGTTATCCAACCTCTCTATCACTCTTGCCCATTCGAGCGATAAAGAGGCAGATAACTAAATTTCGATTTTCTTGTTTCCCGGTAGGCCCTTGTTAACAAACCGCCTTGATGCATCAATGTCATATTTTACTGTCTGTGAAAACTTGTCAAAAAACAGTTTAAGGCACAGTATGTATAAGTTACTCTATGGTTTACTAGCTAGCTTAGTGCTGCACTCTGGCGGCAGAACATTGCAGTAATACCCTTTATTAAAAGTATAAAATTACATTCACATTAAAGTATTTCGTACGAAATATTCACAACACATGACATATTACTGTCAGTAATTAATAAAATAAAAATATTACAAATACATTCAATATTAAAATCATGGTTGACTGGTAGAGAATGCCCTTTGGCATTAAGTCCACCATTTGTACATACATTGTTGTATAGCCTCCTAAGGCCCAGCCATACAACGAAAAATGAAAAATTTGCCACAGAAATTTGAACCTATAATGTTGGAAATAGAGTTGATTTTGCGTTGTTCAAAAACTGAACGAAACAAAGCAAAAGCAACTCTGTTCCAATCCAATATGATTTGAATTCCATTGAATTGAATAAGTACTATAGGTAGGACAATAAAGTTTAAATAAACAAATAATGCAATTTCGTGGCAGTTCCCAGCGTTGCTGAAGCAGCACTATCAACTCAAACATCAGGAGCCAAAACCATATGCCTGCAATGACTGCCCGAAGGCGTTCACCTCGAGAGGAAATTTAATTGTAAGTATCATAATTTATTAATAATTTATTAATTAATAATAAATCGACGGCGAAGTACCATGAACTCCTAACAGTCCTAACTATACAATACAATACAATACAAATATTCTTTATTGCACAGCTCATTACAGAAAACAATACAAATAATACAGGAAGAAGAGGTTAAACAACAGGGGGTCTTATCGCTAAAAAGCGATCTCTTCCAGACAACCTTTAGGAAGCGGAAATTATCAAACTAAATAACTATGTTTACCTATAACACTTTAAACTCTCGCGTTTTGTACACATATTTAATTGCACAAACGGGTCTACCGCGATATAATTTCATTGTTTTTACCTTTAATTCCGACGTTTCAGCTGAGTTGCACCAGCTGTGGTCACGGAAAGACTGACGTCCCAACAAATGTCAACAGAGATATTAATAAAACACCACTAAACTACCCGAAATTACTTTATAAAAATGTTTGGGGTAGACAAAGAAATTGCAGCTACCCGTTAAAGTTTAATGTTTATTGTCCACGGCACGACACGCAGCACTCACAGTATCCGTACACTGGTCCGAAGATATATCCGCTGGTTTCAACATTTGAACCGCTGGTTTCAACATTCAGCTGAAACGTCGGAATTAAAGGTAAAAACAATGAAATTATATCGCGGTAGACCCGTTTGTGCAATTAAATATATGTTTACCTATGTTTATGTTTGTCTATGTTTACTAAATGAATGAAAATGTGTATTACTAAAAATGTTAGTTAGGAGATCATGGTACTTCGCCGTTGAAATAGCATATTTATTTATTTGTAGTAGCCTAGTCGCTGGTGACCCTGCCTGCAAAGCAGGACGTTCCGGGTTCAAGTCCTGGTAAGGGCATTTATTTGTGTGTACATAACAGATATTTGTTCCTGAGTTATTGATAGTTTCAGTTTCAGTTTATTTATTCAAGAACAATTTACATCGTGTTTGAATATTCAATATACATATATACAATTATGATTAACCTAGTGAACAAAACAAAAACGCATGCAAAACATACATGATTATTCAATAAATAAATTCTATTATGACATTAAACGTTTCAACAAACAACCACAGCAAATTCATAATAAAGTAAGAAAATAAATAAATAATAATCAATTAAGTATATAAGTTTATGTCTGATATTTTCTATGTATTTAAAACAAAATCATTTATTTCACACATATATGTTTACGGATGTCAATTCACCTGTCATAAATTACAAAATTTCAATTTTATAAAATACAATAATTAATAAATATTGTATTTTATAATGAGTATAAAAACAAATCCACATCAAAATAATAAGCTCATCGACATTATTAAATTATTAAATAAAATTTATCACAATACAAATAAACTACATACTGAAATAGATATCATATACGAAAGAAAAAAAACGGACAAGTGCGAATCGGACTCGCCCACCGAGGGATCCGTACTTTTTAGTATTTGTTGTTATAGCGGCAACAGAAATACATCATCTGTGAAAATTTCAACTCTCTAGCTATCACTGTTTATGAGATACAGCCTTGTGGACAACAGACGGACAGTGTAGTCTTAGTAATAAGGTCCCGTTTTTACTCTTTGGGTACGGAACCCTAAAAATCGACTCACGCCACCGTTATCCGGGTGGCCGACCCGTTTTAGGCATCTGCCGCGAATGTAGAGGACATGGTTCGATTTTAGCCCTAAACACTTTTTAGGGTTCCGTACCCAAAGTGTAAAAACGGGACCCTATTGCTAAGACTCCACTGTCCGTCTGTCTGTCAACAGGCTGTATCTCATGAACCGGAATAGACACTTGAAATTTTCACAGATGATGTATTTTAGTTGCCGCTATAACAACAAATACTAAAAAGTACGGATCCCTCGGTGGGCGAGTCCGACTCGCACTTGTCCGGTTTTTTCTTTTGTATATGACATCTATTTCAGTTCGTATCTTCCTTATTGCTCAGTGTGCTATGTATCCGCAGATTCATATCCGGTCGCACACGGGCGAGAAACCTTACAAGTGTAAGCGCTGCCCGATGGCCTTCACCATGAAGAGTAACCTCGAACGACACCATAAGACAGTGAGTACATCAACATTAATCCTCCCCTAATAGCATGTCTCCCCCACCATCAAGTCTTCCCTAGGATCAAGTCTTCACTAGAATCAAGTATTCACTAGGATCAAGTCAACCATAGGATCAAGTCTTCCCTACCTACTTTTGTTTCACAGGCACCCATAGGTAGTATGACAGATTTTAGACTTTTACTAACTGTTCTAACCATTAAAATTTGATTAATATGAAAATTTCGTTTTTTTTTCTCGCAAGTGTGTTGAAAAACGTCGTATGAAACGCGTGTGCATTGGTCATTACACACATCGGCTTTGTTAATGCGCACAATATCGCCTCGTGTGTAATGACCAACTAAGCACAGTTATATCACAATGTACTATTATGTATGCGTCAGTGTAACAGTTACTGGCAACCAATAAAATAAAATAAAATATAATGACGAACGTAGCACACTTTGTATCATAATGTACTGTTATGTGCAGGTGCACCTGGGCATCCGCGGCTGCTTCGCGTGCAACATCTGTGGGAGCACGCTGACAACCAAGAGCATGCTGCGCACCCACATCGACTCAAAACATGGCGGCCGAGGCTGGCCGAGAGGCCGCAAACGGCAACAGGCGCAGAAATTAAAAGAGAAATGAACCATGAATAAAGATAAAATAGAGCCTGACTAATGACAACTTTCATCAGCCAGCAAAAACAACGCGGGAATTTAAAAATTCTGTTATGCATCTTTTTATACTTTTTATGATTTCTTGAATATGATCTTTTATTTATCAATAAATAAACTGTTTTTTTTTTTCCTAGCAACCCTAAAGCCTCAAGCCCGAAGGCCCCGTTCGCACGGCAGCTTTTTCAACGCGCGTTAAATAAGCGTTTGAATGAAACAAATGGATAACCATGTATGTATTCACAAGACAGCGGTGGCGCTTTTTATCAAACGTTGGATTTTCGACTTTATGCCTTGGTCGTTAAATCGAATTTAGAGTGCAGACAGAATTCAAGCGCTTTTTTAACGCGCGTTGAAAAAGCTCCCGTGAATGGGGGCTAAAGCCCGCTCCACTCTCGTGCGCGAATCGCGGCGCGAAGCCGTGAACGCGAGTGTGGAGTCGATTTCGCATATCAGCGAACTAGACTCCACACTCGCGTTCGCGGCTTCGCGCACGAGTGTGGAGCGGGCTTAACTCGTCCACTCCCACGGCTCATATATGAGCCGCAACGCTTATGGTGACTTCACATCGTGGGAATGGACAGGTTGAAGCCTAAACTCTAAAGTATAGTGCGACATAAAATAGTGGAATTTAAATAAAATGGAACTAAAACAATCCATAATAAATTGTTGCCATGTTTATGCATTTTACGTCAAAAATGTGACGGTTACGTAGGAAGTGGCGCCCTCAATAATTTTCTACAATTTCTTGTCGGACTATAACAAGTCACGAGGTTGGATTAAAGCGCTTCACACTTTGCTTAATTCAGTCGTCCTGACTGGCATCTGCTGGCATCCTAACTAGCTAAAAGCCGTAATAGACTACTGCACCGCACCGCGAACTTGGTGCGCCGCACCTATAAGTGAGAGCAAGAAAGAGATATCGCGGTGCGGTAGTCTGTACGGCTCTTAGATAGGATCGGATAAAAAGTCATATATAGTTTGTCAAAGGACTGTCTCATTTCAAACATAGACTGAGAGCATCATACTATTTTTGTCTTCGATGGCATCATGAACAACACCACTAAAGCGCCCTCCAGACTATGCGCGTGAATCCCGGGCGAAGCCGCGAACGCGAGTGTGGCGTCGATTTCGCAAATTGTTCACGCCTTCGCGCCATGTTCTCCGTTTTTTGTCGGTATTTCGGCCCGCGTCAAAGGAGACGCGAAGCGCGAACTTGCAAGACTCCACATTATACAATATTTTGGCTCCTCTGTGGCAAGATAAATATTAATTATATTATGATATATTATATTAAGCAGCTATATTTTACGGTTTTACAATAAAACAAAACGGAAAAACAGCTAAATCACGTATGATGCCATAGATAACTAACAGTTAAACTCATAGAATTAGATGAAGCGCGAGCGGATGGTAGGTCTATGGTTAAACGCGATCAGCTGATGCTTTTCCGCCATATTGCCGCAAACCAAACTACGAAATCGCCGTGAAGCGTGCGAGCAAAGAGTAAGGCCAAGCGGGCACCACGATTTTAATTTTTGCGACACGATTTTAGAATCGCGCTGTAATATATCGCAGAAAATCCACTGCGCGCACTGCGATGAAAAAGTCGACGATTTGTTCATTCTCAACATGGATTTCGTACCAGTCGCTTGTCGTGTCTTCTTATAGACACAAAGGTGATCTCCTTCTATTTCCATAATTAAACGGTCAACATCAAGCGTCTCATCTTGTGGTTCCATTGGAGAAGCAGGTTCCGATATGTTGACGCTTGGAGAGCCAAATGCCGACTGAGGTCCAGGGTGCGATTTTATAATCGCAGTGCGCGCGGGGTCATACAGCTCCGTATGCTGCAATTCACTTTGCGACAATCGCGTCGCGAGCAGTCGCGGAAAAATGTGACAAATCACAATTTTAAAATCGCTGCGATTTTTTTGTCGCATATGCGCGCACTGCCATATAAACACATACGTTACATTTCTGCGACAAAATTATCGCGCGACAAAAAGTCGTGGTGCGTGCTTGGCTGTCATTTTCAAATTATGACAGTGGACGGCAATGTAGCCAGTCGATGAAATAACAAAAATGCGGAAGCAGTGCTTTAAAAAGTCACAGATTTTTTAAGATATTCATGGAAAAAGGTGCATTATATTACCTCACGCCCTTCATCTACCTCTAAAAAAGCGGAACCACATTAATTTAAATTCAATCTTAAAAAAAAAATAAAAAAAAATTTAAAAAAAAATTTAATCAGGCAACAAGGCCCATATTACAAATACCTTACAGACTAACATACATATATATATATTATAAACTTAAAAACTAAACACTATTTATGCGACAAAACGGCGTGGCTCCGTTGAATCGGCTGTTCTTGTGTCGGATTCGACAGTTTGCCCCGGAACCTCCGAAACACGACACCTTTCGGCCAGAAGTCGGCGCACTCGATGGTCTCTTGCAGCGGTCGCGGCACGCGCACCACAAAAGAGTTGAAGTGCACGTAGTGGCGCGATCGAAGCTGGAACACCCTCAGCGAGTAACCGGTCTTCTGGTGTACGTACTCCACCACTTCAGCAGCCGTGGCGGTGTAGTGCAGGCGCGACACATATAGCGCCTTACTCGGTGTAGCAACCCGCAAGCCAGAGTTAACCGGTTCGGCGGTACCACACTGAGTCTTACGAGGCGCCGTGCGCGCCTTCTTCTTTCTTGATACCAGTGTGAAATCCTCCTCATCCACACCGGCAACAGGGAGCTTCTCCTTGGGAACCGCTCGCTCTTCAGTACCCTTTACAGGTACACTAACCCGGTTCGATGCAACTTTCGGATTCCATTGCAAAAATTCGTTGAAAAACACGGAAATATGGGACACTTGGCAACACTGGCGCACGTGTGCGGCAGTCTGTAAGCTAGGATCGCACCGTTTTGACGGTTCGGTGCGATAGTGTGGAAGCCCACGCCAGTACGAGCTATTCCTAGAACCGCTCCAAGGTCGCGGTGCGGTGCGATAGTCTGTTACGGCCTTAAGGTGTAAATTGACGCCAATTTCTTTTCTGATCAAATTGGTCAATTTGATCAACCCATCTGGAGGAGTCATTATATATCAGTTTCTTACTTCACCACGGCAACACTGAGTGACACCACTGAAATATGAAACCTATTATATAGGTCTATGAGTGACACACAGTGACAACATGGTGACAACTTTGGCTTAAAGGTCTCGTAGCCAGGCCATAAATTAAAAATAAAAACAGTGACAACCATAGACTTATAATATATAGAGACCACTGAAATATGAAACCTATTATATAGGTCTATGATCTACATATATTATTATTATTATACTCTTTGATCTCGGGAATGTCTCGGGATCTCGGCGACGGCAATAAATATTAATCATATTCGTTTATTTCGTTTAGAATCGTTCATTTTTGTGTAAAGATTGAATCAATATCAATACAGATTCGTTATACAATTTCATCGACGTGAATTCGTGGTTGGCGGTATGTCGCTGGAGGAGGTGTACATCCAGGAAGGACCCGAATGTGAGGACAGTGATGACGGTGAGTTTACTACGGATGTTATATTACTGTAAATAAATGGAGAAACGAATACCCCTGCTACTCACGGGTGGGTCCATAATTGGTGGACATAATTGTCCAGATTTACTGCAGAAATGTCGTCTTCGGTTACCGCGATAGTTACCCATGAAATAAAACTATTGAAACGGATTATATCGCGTATATTGAATTCATACTACATCCGGACGTTTCGAATTGCTAATGTTACATTATGCGTGAACTTTTACATTTTACGTACATTGTTACGTGCGCCTGAACTAGGAATATAATCCTGTATCTCAGGCAAAGAGATAATATACTAATTTGAAGAACAATAAAACAAATTAAAATCATGAACATAGAGATTAGAGACATAGACAAATAGGTATTGAATTATCTTACACATAGTAACCAAGTATTGCTGTCAGTGTCTATGATATCTATAAAGTAGGTTGATCTAATGTCCACCCATTGTTTTTAGATGAAGAGGAAGCAGTATTGTTACAAGTAGAGGGTGTGAAGGAGGAGTGTGAGAGCGCAGAAGCGAGCGAGGCGGGCATGCTGGCCGGCCTGTACACAAGCCATGTGCTCGAAGAATTCGTTGTGTTGGAGCCGGAGGAAGCTGAGGTTCCGACGCATGGTAAGTTGCCCTCCAATTTCTCCATGTTTATTTTACTTTATTAGGTACACTAACTTCTTCCTCACGTTATCCCGGAATTTTGCCACGGCTCATGGGAGCCCGAGGTCCGCTTGACAACTAATCCCGAGTATTGGCGTAGGCACTAGTTTTTACGAAAGCGACTGCCATCTGACCTTCCAACCCAGAAGGGAAACTAAGCCTTGTTGGGATTAGTCCGGTTTCCTCACGATGTTGTCCTTCACCGAAAAGCGACTAGTAAATATCAAATGATATTTCGTACATAAGTTCCGAAAAACTCATCGGTACGAAGCCGGGGTTTAAACCCGCAACTGGATTTAAAGTCGCACGCTCTTACCGCTAGGCCACCAGTGCTTTACAATACAAAACACAATACAATACAATATCATGGGTAACATACAATTGCATATTATGGCTTAAGTCTAGCATGAGATACACATCATGTTTTACAATTAAGCAGAAATATTACAAACGAATTAACACCATATTATAGCTACAGTGAAAAATATCAGAGAAGAAATAACTATCTAAACATCACAATATAAGCAAGTAATGAACTTTACATTATTTATATAGATTAAACATCTCAAATGAAACAAACTTAGGGCCACTTGCACCATCCCATTAACCCGAGGTTAACCGATTAAACCGGTAACCCAGTGGCAAATTGTACTGGTAACCATGGTAACTCCAGGTTTAACCGGTTAACCCCGGGTAGTGGAATGGTGTAAGTGGTGCTTAGGCCCACTTGCACCATTCTACTAACCCGGGGATAACCGGTTAAACCTGGCATTACCATGGTTACCAGTACAATTTGACATTAGGTTATTAGGTTTGACCGCTTATCCCCGGGTTAATGGGATAGTGCATGTGGGCCTTAGAGTGTTAAAGTAGAGTGGGAGAAGAGAAGAAGAAATGTGTTCACAACACTTTATCTTACCCCTACACTCTTGGCCTTATTTGTCCAAATATAAAAGTGCCACGGCTGTATTTAGCCAAATATTAGTCCTATAATATTTATTTATTATTTAGGTATTCCTTTATGCTGTACACTGTCTTATTGAGTAGCAATTTCTTTACTTGGAGACTGAACGTGTTGATATTAGTTTCGGCTTTAATTTCTTTTGGCAGCTTATTATACAATTTCTGAGCCATTATCTTGGCGGATTTTTTAGCAATGTTCAATCTACTTTTTATTGGCCTCAGATTGTCTGGATACCTTGTTGGGCGAACACTGATATCCCTAGTACTTACATACAAATTCACTCTGGTTGTTTTTCTTACGTATAATAATACCTCATAAATATATATATGTTAACACTGATGTTAAGATTCCTAGGCTTTTGAAAAGGTCCCTGCAACTATCTCTGTACTTTGCGTTAGCCAGGACTCTGATTGCACGTCTTTCCCATCACGGAACAATGGTGTTCCGGACCTTTGGGAGGCGTGCGCGGAGCCGAAGCCAACACGTAGAGGACCTTTTGACACTTTAATGAAATGTAAGGGGTGTCATGGGACGCACGCAGAGGCAGCACCCGCCAGGATGTAAGGACTATTGAGAGTTGATGGGATCTAATATTAACTGGGTTATTTATTGGGTGAAAGAGATGGACTAAGTACTGAGCTATGGGATAAAAAATCGGACTCCTGCCTATTAAAATTGCATACCGTTTTATATGCTATTTTATTTATTAATATTATTATATTTTCAGGCATGGTTATGCAGCCGCGGGCGCGCGCTAATTATAAACAATATGCAACTCTAGTTGGGTTTATGGAAAGGTACAATTAAATTTATTATCAATCATACAATCTCCTTATGAAAGTCTATAAATATTAGTCATATAAAACATGCCAGGGAAATAGCCGTAGTTATATGTATGTAGATTAAAAATTGGCCCTTTAAGTGTATAGTCCTTTATTGTGTATTAGACACTCGGATATAGCGCGGCTGCCGCCCGGCTGCCGGCTGTGGGGCGACCGTCTGTGGCTGCAGCTCGTGACGACGCTCAACGCCGTGCCCGGCGGCGTCTACAAGCCCCCCGAGAAGTGGAAGAAAGTAAGTCACTATAACCTAACGCCAAGTCAGGTAAGTTCGTTTGATCCTGTAATTGTGTATTAGACACTCGGATATATCCTGGCTGCCGGCTGTGGGGCGACCGTCTGTGGCTGCAGCTCGTGACGACGCTCAACGCCGTGCCCGGCGGCGTCTACAAGCCCCCCGAGAAGTGGAAGAAAGTAAGTCACTATAAACTAACGCCAAGTCAGGTAAGTTCGTTTGATCCTGTAATTGTGTATTAGACACTCGGATATATCCTGGCTGCCGGCTGTGGGGCGACCGGCTGTGGCTGCAGCTCGTGACGACGCTCAACGCCGTGCCCGGCGGCGTCTACAAGCCCCCCGAGAAGTGGAAGAAAGTAAGTCACTATAAACTAACGCCAAGTCAGGTAAGTTCGTTTGATCCTGTAATTGTGTATTAGACACTCGGATATATCCTGGCTGCCGGCTGTGGGGCGACCGTCTGTGGCTGCAGCTCGTGACGACGCTCAACGCCGTGCCCGGCGGCGTCTACAAGCCCCCCGAGAAGTGGAAGAAAGTAAGTCACTATAAACTAACGCCAAGTCAGGTAAGTTCGTTTGATCCTGTAATTGTGTATTAGACACTCGGATATATCCTGGCTGCCGGCTGTGGGGCGACCGGCTGTGGCTGCAGCTCGTGACGACGCTCAACGCCGTGCCCGGCGGCGTCTACAAGCCCCCCGAGAAGTGGAAGAAAGTAAGTCACTATAAACTAACGCCAAGTCAGGTAAGTTCGTTTGATCCTGTAATTGTGTATTAGACACTCGGATATAGCGCGGCTGCCGCCCGGCTGCATATCCTGGCTGCCGGCTGTGGGGCGACCGTCTGTGGCTGCAGCTCGTGACGACGCTCAACGCCGTGCCCGGCGGCGTCTACAAGCCCCCTGAGAAGTGGAAGAAAGTAAGTCACTATAAACTAACGCCAAGTCAGGTAAGTTCGTTTGATCCTGTAATTGTGTATTAGACACTCGGATATATCCTGGCTGCCGGCTGTGGGGTGACCGGCTGTGGTTGCAGCTCGTGACGACGCTCAACGCCGTGCCCGGCGGCGTCTACAAGCCCCCTGAGAAGTGGAAGAAAGTAAGTCACTATAAACTAACGCCAAGTCAGGTAAGTTCGTTTGATCCTGTAATTGTGTATTAGACACTCGGATATATCCTGGCTGCCGGCTGTGGGGTGACCGGCTGTGGTTGCAGCTCGTGACGACGCTCAACGCCGTGCCCGGCGGCGTCTACAAGCCCCCCGAGAAGTGGAAGAAAGTAAGTCACTATAAACTAACGCCAAGTCAGGTAAGTTCGTTTGATCCTGTAATTGTGTATTAGACACTCGGATATATCCTGGCTGCCGGCTGTGGGGCGACCGTCTGTGGCTGCAGCTCGTGACGACGCTCAACGCCGTGCCCGGCGGCGTCTACAAGCCCCCCGAGAAGTGGAAGAAAGTAAGTCACTATAAACTAACGCCAAGTCAGGTAAGTTCGTTTGATCCTGTAATTGTGTATTAGACACTCGGATATATCCAGGCTGCCGGCTGTGGGGTGACCGGCTGTGGTTGCAGCTCGTGACGACGCTCAACGCCGTGCCCGGCGGCGTCTACAAGCCCCCCGAGAAGTGGAAGAAAGTAAGTCACTATAAACTAACGCCAAGTCAGGTAAGTTCGTTTGATCCTGTAATTGTGTATTAGACACTCGGATATATCCTGGCTGCCGGATGTGGGGCGACCGTCTGTGGCTGCAGCTCGTGACGACGCTCAACGCCGTGCCCGGCGGCGTCTACAAGCCCCCCGAGAAGTGGAAGAAAGTAAGTCACTATAAACTAACGCCAAGTCAGGTAAGTTCGTTTGATCCTGTAATTGTGTATTAGACACTCGGATATATCCAGGCTGCCGGCTGTGGGGCGACCGTCTGTGGTTGCAGCTCGTGACGACGCTCAACGCCGTGCCCGGCGGCGTCTACAAGCCCCCTGAGAAGTGGAAGAAAGTAAACTAGGGTCACTATAAACTAGAGTTTAAAAACATTTCATGTTAGGTAAGCTTTTGTTTCTTTAAAGTATTGAACATTAATTAATCACTACACCTTATAAAACGAAGTCCCCCGCCGCGTCTGTCTGTTTGTGTATTTGTATGTTCGTGATAAACTCAAAAACTACTGAACGGATTTTCATGCGGTTTTCACCTATAACGGGTTAGCACTGAATGACTAGCACGTTATCTTTTCGCGGATTAATAAAGTAATATAGCTGGTCAAGCAGATCTTGTCAGTAGAAAAAGGCGGCAAATTTGAAAAAGGGATATCGTCCCATAGAAAATTTGAATTTCGCGCCTTTTTTAGGGTTCCGTACCTCAAAAGGAAAAAACGGAACCCTTATAGGATCACTCGTGCGTCTGTCTGTCTGTCTGTCTGTCCGTCTGTCACAGCCGATTTTCTCCGGAACTACTGGATCAATCAAGTTGAAATTTGGTACACATATGTAAGTTTGTGACCCGAATACGGACATGTAACGTAAACAAATGAATTTTAAACATGGGGGCCACTTTTGGGGGGTAAATGAAAAAATGAAAAAAAAAATTTTTTTTAAACTATATCATGTTACATATCAAATGAAAGAGCTTATTGTAAGGATTTCAAATAAATTTTTTTTATAATTTTCGAATCAACAGTTTAGAAGTTATTCAAGAAAATAGGCAAAAAATGACCATTCCCCCCCCCTTATATCCGAAACTACTAGGTCTAAAAATTTGAAAAAAATACATAAAATAGGTCTATACCTATAGATGACAGGAAAACCTATTAGGAATGTACAGTCAAGCGTGAGTCGGACTTAATTACAGTTTTTAATCCGACCCCTACGGATTTTTTAAAGAGATTTCACTCACGTTTCACATAAAAAATGCATTGTTAACAGTGCCGGATTACTTAGAGTAGTAGTTTTCTTAGAGTAATTGGTGATAATTTTCTGATAAGATAATCATTTTAAATATTTAACGGTCTTACCTACTTACGAGTAATTATAAGGTCAAATTAAAAATAATGTTTAAAAAAAATGTTAAATTGAGAGCTAGCTTAAAGTTTTTTGTACTCGTCGACTTTAATGGTTGAATTAATAAAGACTTTGCAACCAATAAGCAAAACAAGCACGTGCTTAGGGCACCACGTTCAGGAGGGGCACCAAAATGCCAGGTTGAAAAAGGTGAACAAATTTTAAAATTAGGGACAGACACATCGTTTTTACCACACGATTTTTTTTAGCTGTCCAAAAGCTAATTTGCAAAAATAATGGCGCGTAATTCTTTGGGAAACAATCGGTAGCAGTAGAAGAGTCGTGATTACATGCATAGATTCGATTTCAACCCACTCTTTTGCGGTTCGGCGTTAGGTCTTATGCGAGGCCTTCTGCCTTAATTACACTTGGGCGTGGATCCAAATCCAAGCTTTCCTCTTTCGCAGCTAGGCCTACTGCCTTTCTCACACTTCGCGAATTCAATTCCAAGCTCTGCTTTCTTGCATATTTTATGCATGAAAACAACCTCGAATATCGAAGCCTAAGAAATATCGAGCCCTATGCGAAGCTAGGCTGATAGAAAACTGTCCCATCCCTTCTCTGTATGAAATCCTGGATTCGTGCCTGGTTGGGACTAAAAGTAAAATTGCGTTTGTATATCGAAAAATTTTCGCGCTCGCTTCGCTCGCGTTTTCAATAACTTTATAAGGTATGATAAAGGTGACATTCGGGTGGCGACTGCAGCAACATTAGGTACTCTGTTGCAACATTACTGCTGCGGCACTGTCAATTTTCGTGATAAAATGAGGTGACTGATTTCCATTCTCAGCTGTAACGCGGCAATGAACTTCTCTCAATTTACCAAAAAAACAATGTAATCTTGATGACCCGAGGGAGAGGGGGCACTTAGAAATCCTTAGGGCATCAACATATCTTAATCCGGCACTGATTGTTAAAAATTGTGTAATATACGGAACCCTTGGAACGCGAGTCCGACTCGCACTTGGCCGGTTTTACTGACAAGATTTGCTTGACCAGCTATATTTTGGATTTAATTAATATGGATTTCCGCAAAATGACGCCTGATTCTATTCATTATACTGATGTTGGTTTGTAATTGATTAAGTTTACTATGGATATCTTGTCCGAAATAAAAGCTTTGGCGAAAGTGTGTCGGTCTGTCTGTTACCTCTTCACGCTTAAACCGCTAAACCGATTTAGTTGAAATTTGGTATAGATAGTATGGCCCGGGGAAGGATATAGAATAGTTTCTAGAAAGGTTGGGGAAGACCATATTTTAAACGCCGGTCTTCACCACGTTGACGTATTCTAAAATATTTCAACTGTTTGTTTTGTAGGTCTGGGCTGACTGGAAAGCGAAGACCAAGAAGAAGGCAATCATGTTAAGAAAGAATAACGGGGCAAGGGGTTCCCTCAACGTTCTAGAGAAGCGCGTGTTGGGCGTCATGAAACCGGCTGCCTACAGAATGGCCGACTTGGAGGAGAAAGGCTTTGTAAGTATATTTTTATAACTGCTTTGTAAGTATATGCAGTAACTAGTCACCTGATAGTAACTGGCCACCCTAAACTAAACATGAATTCTATTCACATATAAACATAATTAATTTTAGTATAAGGTGGCTAGTTATTGAAGGCTGGCCAGTTATGTAAATCCACAGACATCTTCTAGACGGAGTTTAGAGCAATTATTTCATGACACCGATGCTGCCAAAAATACAGGCGAGCGGGGGACGAGTTGAGCGAGTCCCGTGCCGTGATTGGTCCGTTCAAAGACACTTGGGCGTCACACAAAGACACTTGATCGAAAATGGAGTAAAACTACCGTATAACTCTTGGATCAAAACTTGAACTGGTATTCTCACATTGACCAAATCACTAGTAGAGTTAGGAAAATGATCTGGATATTTAAGACGCTGAGGTACATTGTTCCATGTAAAATGAGCACAACTTTAACCAACTCCCGCAATGTTTTAAATGAAATTTATATGTCTTTGGTACAATCTATAATAGTGTATTGTATACCTGTGTGGGGAGGCGCACCAAAAAGTCGTCTCATTGATCTGGAACGAGCTCAACGTGCTCTTTTTAAAAGTCATGTTTTTCAAAAAAATTAGATTCCCCACCGACTTATTATTCCAAACTAGTGGCCTACTTTCGGTCAGGAAGTTATATATATTACAAACAACACTAAAAACACACAAATTATTACCTTATAACCCTAACTACAAAAATAATAGACGTATTATCCATGTAGCTACAACTTCACGTACAAGATCGCACTTTGCAAGGTCGCAATTTAACGCAAAGTCTGCCTATTTATATAATAAAATAAATAAAGAACTAGACATCCACTCAAAGTCACACCGAGATTGCAAAACGCTCCTCACTCAGTGGCTAATAACGAAATCATATGAGGAAACGGAAAAACTACTAATCTTAGAATACTAAATAACACATATAAAAAATGGCAATCGGACAGAATAGTCTCTGTCATATATTATATATACACACACACACACACACACACACACGCGTTTTTCATGCATTTACATTTATTATTATATTTAAGCTACTTACAATAAAATAAATCTGTTAAAATTTTACACCTAATTATAAGCATCTAACGTGTAAGCTAAAAATGGTCATTGTTGTTATTTTAGTTTTAGAAATTATATTTTTAGGTATTTATGTTTAGATAAAAAGTTTGTTGTTAACCTAGGGAAGAGCGGTGCTTCCCAACACAGGCAATTCTTTGCTTACCGGGCGGCTCCATCCCCTAAACCATGGCCACGTGTATTTAAAAGAAATAAAGAATTTTGTATTTGTATTTGTTTGTATTTGTATTTGTATATTTGTGGCAGAGTGTAGCGCGACTATGCTCAGTCTGGAGGATGTCTTGTCTGTGTGTAACTTATACTAAAATGAATTATGTTTTATAGGTGAATATAATCATTTCTCGTTTAGGGTGTAGTGGCCAGTTACTGCCGAATAGGGTAATGACTACTAGTCAAATCAGTTTCTTTTTTCGAACTGTCAAAACGATTTTTCTACTATGGAATTTATATGAAACACTAGCATATGACGTCACGATCAAATTACCTACTCTTTATAGTTTTACAGGGGTATTCAAATAGAAATTGTGTCTAAAAATAACTGCTGTCTACGTTTATCTATTAATCTTCTGGTGCTTTATTTCATGCATGTTGTAAAATAATTTATTTTAACCTTTTGAACGCCAAACGGCGCATACATTTGCCGTGCCACTGACGCCACGGGGGTAAAACTTAGTTTTGTGAATAAATAATGCCAACCTAAAAGTGGGGTGTTATTCAGTAGATTTTCATCAAAAAACGATTGACGTCAAATGCCGTCTTTGGCGTCGTTGTCACGATTTTGCATTGACGTCAATTGCCGTCTGTGGCGTTCAAAAGGTTAAATACAGTCAAATACCCTATAAGATGGTAAGAGGTAAACGTTAATGTTACTTTCATTGCCAGATTCCACCAAACTTTTCGGCACCACCTAAAGATGACAACGTAGCGCATGGCGGCTCAGGACAGTCGGAGGCCGCTAACTCTGGAGATGGTATGTTTATTTTGTTATTGACGTCTGCCCGCCATTTGGTTTACCTAGAATTAGTGTTTCCATAGCCCACTTTCATCTCAAGGGATGATTTTATGAGAAATACTAAAAAAAATGTTTTTATTTTCAGACAATTATTTACCTCCTAATTACTGTCCATAGTTAGTATTAAGTATTAACCTTTTGGACGCCAATGACCGATATATCCGCACCGCAGGTTCAACGCCAAATATTAGAAAAACAGAGCAACATATTAGACCTACGTGCATATGCATAAAGTTCAATTTCAGTTTTGACACTTCGGTGACGTGGCGTCCGCGTGACAGCTTTTGTGTTTGACACGGCGTCGAAAAGGTTAACTTAGGTATAAGCTACGTTACTTACGTTACACAGACAATAAAATTGCATAAATGCAAAAATAGATTGTTGATTTAAGTTATTAATGATAAATTATAAAAAAAAAGTTTTTCAAATACAAATGTTTTTGACCGTTGGTAAAACCGAATGGTACTTTTCAGCACATTCAACGGTATCGGCACTCGGAGCGCCGCCGGCACCTCCCGCGCCCCCGGCGCCCTGCTCCCGGCATCCCCGCCCCGCGCCCGCGGCACCGCATCCCCGCCCCGCGCCCGCGGCACCGCATCCCCGCCCCGCGTCCGCGGCACCGCATCCCCGCCCCGCGCCCGCGGCATCGCACCCCCGCCCCGCGCCCGACACACCAAACACGGCAAACTCACGCGAATCGTTAAATGCTTCTACTTCAGATACTCATCCTCCATCAAGCATTCGTCATGCTACTACAACCAGTGACACTACTAGTCGTTCTACTGCAACTAGTCATATTCCTACTACAAGTCCTCCTGCAAATCGTCGCTCACTACTACCGCGTGTAACCCTCGCCGAAGCACTCAACAACTTCACATCGATCGAACGCCGGCGACTTAAGTTAGATGAGATACGAGAGAGGAACCTGCACGCGCGAGAGAGAGAAAAGCTGAGACTGGAAAGGGAGAGGCTGAGGGTGGAGAGGGAGAGGGTAGATGTGTTCCGTCATCTGGCTGAGACGGCGCAGGATTTGTTGGCTCACTTCACCGGGGGTAGCCAGAACCATGCTCGTGAATAGGACCATTATAGAGCAGTACCACAGTATAATAGTACTACCGTACAGTCAGCAGCAGAAGTTGCTAAGCGGGCGAGGTGTTCTAAATTACCTTGACACGCTCTTATTCACTTAACAATAAAGTCACGTCAAGAACATTTTGAACACCTGGCCCGCTTAGCAACATCTGCTGCCGACCGTACAGAAAATAAACTTCCTACAAAACCAAAGTTTGACAGCGATTCAGGGACGAATCATGCTGTCCCTATCTTATGTATGGTAATACTATTTCGGCTATTTTGGGTTGTCAAAATTCAAGACATCTTATCAGTGGTCGTGCACGCAAAGACGTCAAGTTGTGCCAACCCTAATAATTGCTCGGAGCAATGCTGGGCCGAACGGAGCCGAGAATGCCCGAAAGGATCAGTTTCGCCCCCCTGGCAATATTGGCAACAGGAAACGAGATTTTAAAGAACTTTGACAATTAAAAGTACAAAAACATGTGAAGTATTTTCAGCGATTTTCCGTAAATTGACATATGGGGACTAAAGCGACGCAGCAAAATATTTTTCAGCATAAAGTTATTTACATATATTCTGTTTATGTACTTGAAAATAAAAACAATAAACAAATTAAAACGTGTATTAATAACAAAACTTCCGTGAGACACAGACATATTAAATATGGGTCTCTATTGTTTCCCAAATAGTTTAAAGTCATAATGTATTGTTTGTCCGAATTTTCGTTAGTCATAATTGGTTTTTCTCAGAAACGCGTAACTTTTCAGGATTGCCATAAAACAAACCTAACCTAACCTAACCTATCTATAGAATAACCTTACGAAAATCCTGAAAAGTTAACGGTTTCAGTTTTATGACTAACGATAATATGACAAACAATACATTATGACTTAAAACTTTATGGGAAACAAAGGGACCCCATTAAATATATTAAAAACGGGTCACTCCCGTATTCCGACTACGTTCACGTTTTTCGACTTAACGCATTCACTGCCAGGGGGCGTGGCCTACGAACAAACTTATATGACGTTGAACGCACATGTGCGTTGGGGGCAGTGAATGTGTTAAAATACGTGAGTGACCCGTTTTTAATATACAGGGTGAAATTTAAATCACTGGCCATATTCATTCCCGGCACTAGGTTACACTTAAGGAATCTATTTAGCGAAAAAAAGAGTACATTTTTTTTTAATTTTCATTTTTCAATTTTTAAATATTTTCCACGAGTCGTGGTCACCCTATTACCACAAATGTAAACAAACCTAATAATAGGTTTTAACAACAACATCAGCAAAACCCTTATCTGACCTTCACTAAACCTTATAATCGTTGCAATAGGGTCCACCCAGTTAGTGTTGGCGATGGTAGGCAGGTTTATCAATTTCGAGGGTAGTCCAAACCATTCCGCGCTAGCGGTAAACATAACGGTAAGCATAAATGATTAGTCACTCGTCACTCGCCAACCTTAAAATAGTAATCGCGCGCGTACTAAGGTTTAAAAAAATGTTTTCGAACCGGGAATATTACGAAATGGTGCGGTGTTATTTAATTGTGCGTGCATTTGACCAAGTGCGAAACAACGTTGTAGTGCTTAGAAAACTAAAGAACAATGTGCATAATCGTGCCGCACTTTGTTTGGAGCAGCACGGATTACAATTCGAACATTTATTGCAGTACAACTAAAGTGCAATTACTTGCTTCAGTAAGTACCGAGGGTGATATGTAAATAGTTTAATTGCGTCGATTTTTAATCAAATGTAAACTTATGTAACCAACAACATTAAATCAACTTATGTAAGTTGATTCAATTTTTTAAATACGCCTGACTGCATTAATTCCTGACCTAGTTTTTACTCATTGTTTTTACGTTTTGTTAATAATCATTAGTCAGAAATAACATTTTAGATTAAAAATGGGTTGCCTTTGCTTTTTGACGGTCCTAAGGGGTCATCCATTAATTACGTCACACGTTTAGGGGGAGTAGGGAGGGGGTCAAGAAAATGTGACATATTGTGACATGGGGGAGGGGGGAGACACAAACTTTGTGATGTCACTTTAACTTCATCAGTAACCGAATTTTTTTTTTAAATTATTTTATTCGCTGTACATTTAAATAACAAGTTTTTAAAACGATAATCGTTTTTATTCTTTTAAGTTTCTTTCCTAAGCAGTTTTGGGTTATAAAATTACTAATATTTATATCGTCAAAAATATTTTGATAAAATATTAATAATACTTAGGTACTTACTTAATTCGATTTGGCGATTTCGTAGAAAAAATGTGACGTCACACTAGGGGGGAGGGGTTTGCCAAATGTGACCAAATGTGACAAGGGGGGGGGGGGAGGGGTCAAAAAACCTAGAAATTCGTGTGACGTAATTAATGGATGACCCCTAAGCCCGTTAAAGTATGAAGGAAAAAATAGCAACTTATGTAGGTAAGCGTCTTATCTCGCTGCAATAGGGTTCATAATTGGTGACGCGATTGCAAACAGCGGGAGGGGCGGGGTGTCAATGACCTTAACTGATAAGAGAGAAGCGGGTGTAGTGGGTAGTTCACGGTTCACCATAACGTACGAGGTTTTTAGGACAACTTGATGATGATTTATTTCGAAAAAAATGTACTGAGCGGTATTAAAAGAAAAAACACGTGTTTAATATTTTTTCGAGTTCTTTCGGGTGTTTCAATTTGGCCAGTGAATTAAATTTCACCCTGTATATAAAACGTGTATTACTCTTTTTATTTTAAAATGGATTTTATACAATATTCATTAGCTGGAACGGAGCGGGCGCCGCTTTTCATCAGTATGAGTTAATAGGTGCCTCTGCAAATTACCTTTTAAATTGCACCGGTAATCGCAGTAGCTACATTTAAATGGCTTTTCGCCAGTGTGAGTCATCAGATGATTTTGTAACTTATTTTTCAAAATGCACTTGTAGTCACAGTAGTTACATTTAAATGGCTTTTCGCCAGTGTGAGTAATCATATGATTCTGTAACATATATTTCGAAATGCACTTGTACTCACAGTGTTTACAATTAAAAGGTTTTTCATCAGTATGAGTTAATAGGTGCCTCTGCAAATTACCTTTTAAATTGCACCGGTAATCGCAGTAGCTACATTTAAATGGCTTTTCGCCAGAGTGAGTCATCATATGATTCTGTAACATACTTTTCGTAATGCACTTATAGTCGCAGTAGTTACATTTAAATGGCTTTTCACCAGTGTGAGTCATCATATGATTCTGTAACATATTTTTCGTAATGCACTTGTAGTCACAGTAGTTACATTGAAATGGCTTTTCACCAGTGTGGTTAATCAGATGATACTGTAACATATATTTCGTAATGCACTTGTAGTCACAGTAGTTACAATTAAAAGGTTTTTTATTAATATGGGTTAATAGGTGCCTCTGCAAATTACCTTTTAAATTGCACCGGTAATCGCAGTAGCTACATTTAAATGGCTTTTCACCAGTGTGAGTCATCAGATGACTCTGTAACTTATTTTTCAAAATGCACTTGTAGTCACAGTACTTACATTTAAATGGCTTTTCACCAGTGTGAGTAATCATATGATACTGTAACATATATTTCGAAATGCACTTGTAGTCACAGTGCTTACAATTAAAAGGTTTTTCATCAGTATGAGTTAATAGGTGCCTCTGCAAATTACCTTTTAAATTGCACCGGTAATCGCAGTAGCTACATTTAAATGGC
This sequence comes from Cydia splendana, assembly GCF_910591565.1. Taxonomy (NCBI): domain Eukaryota; kingdom Metazoa; phylum Arthropoda; class Insecta; order Lepidoptera; family Tortricidae; genus Cydia; species Cydia splendana. The sequence continues at coordinate 2,147,576 of NC_085983.1, read as the reverse complement.
TTTTCACCAGTGTGAGTCATCATATGATTCTGTAACACATTTTTCGTAAAGCATTTAAAGTCACAGTAGTTACATTTAAATGGCTTTTCACCAGTGTGAGTCATCATATGATACTGTAACCTATTTTTCAAAATGCACTTGTAGTCACATTCCTTACAATTAAAAGGTTTTTCATCAGTATGAGTTAATAGGTGCGTCTGCAAATTACGTTTCAAAATGCACCGGTAATCGCAGTAGCTACATTTAAATGGCTTTTCGCCAGTGTGAGTCATCATATGATTGTGTAACATATATTTCGAAATGCACTTGTAATCACAGTAATTACAATTAAAAGGTTTTTTATCATTATGGGTTAATAGGTGTCTCGGCAAATTACGTTTTAACTTGCACCGATAATCGCAGTAGCTACATTTAAATGGCTTTTCGCCAGAGTGAGTCATCATATGATTTTGCAACATATATTTCGAAATGCACTTGTAGTCACAGTAGTTACATTTAAATGGCTTTTCACCAGTATGAGTTAATAGGTGCCTCTGCAAATTACGTTTTACATTGCTCCGGTAATCGCAGTAGCTACATTTAAATTGCTTTTCGCCAGTGTGAGTCATCAGATGATTCTGTAATATATATTTCGAAATGCACACAAAGTCACAGTAGTTACATTTGAATGGCTTTTCACCAGTGTACTTCTTGTGATTCCCTGAGTGTAATTTTTGATTGGACTTGTAATCACAATTAAAGGCTTTGTTATTAGGTTTTCTATTCCTTTGTGACATTTGTTGACGATGCAAAGCAATGTTCTCTCGAGTGGAATTACGCGACGGTCCTAACGACAAGTGAGTGTGTATGTGTTTCTCCAAAAGCGACTTGTTCCTGAACCGTTTGCTGCAATGGTAACATTGATAGATGGTGGCGGTGGCATTGGGTGTGGGTGCGGGCTTGGTGGTGTGCAGCTTGTATGTGCGGCGCCCGACCCGGCAGGTGCGCCGCTCCGCGTCCACCAGCAGGCGCTCCAGCCTGACCGAGCACGAGCGGCGCCGGCCCGACACCAGAGCAGAGGAGACAAGAGCGGGCGCTGCAACACGACATAATAATACTAATGGTTTGCATTAAAGACCGTGCAAATGCAAACCATTACTCTAGCATTAAAAACAAGTTATCCTGATATATTACGCGGGATGAAACGTTGAACAATCTACTGTAAAAAAAGACCCATCGAAAACATCAATGTGAAATGAGAGCCAAGGTCAATATTTGTTTTCCTTCATATTTTCTCGGAAACGTTCGTATTTGTCATGTCAATCAACCTCAATCCTTTTTGTACCGAGACTGACTGAAAAAAAAAATTGAATGCATTATTAGACAATTTCTATTTGTTCCTGTTTATTATTTTAATAGTAAAACTAATCCATTTTCCGAATTTTTATTTAAATTTACACAGTATTTTAATTTATAAAAATTACATTTGTTTTAAGACGAAATGTCGGAAAACTTGGTAAAACCCGGAAGTTGATAATTTTTTGTATGTGATTTTGGACAGATTTTTTGGGGTTTGTAATTATTTTATATTTTAAAACTTTATCATAGGAATATCACAAATAGTGTACCTTTCTGATGGTAGTAAGATTTTTCCTATATCTCTTACTAGTAATTATATATTTACTTAAATATGATTTCGCCTATGCAACTTCTAACACTGATTACGCAGTGAAAATCGATGTTTTAGCAAACAATTATGTGATACATATTATTACGGATAAAATTATGTGTCCAAGCAAATTTTTTTGCAGGGGTTTGTATTTGTTTGTATCTGCAGCTGACTGTACAGTCACCTGATAGTATGTTACACAACGAAGGCCGCAAAAATATCTGACACGATCTTATTTGGAAGTAGGAGCCATAAGAGCGTGTCACATATTTTTGCGGCCTTCGAAGAGTAACAAATTATTGCAGGTGACTGTACATATACATGTTAAAAGTCCACACACCTCTCAGCTCCATGGCGACTATGGGTCGATGCGGGAGCTCCGGCCCCAGCACAAGCTCGTCCTTCACCTCGTGGTGGTCGTACAGGCCGGCCAGCATGGCTGCCTCGCTCACGCCGCACCCATCTCTGCTGTCCTCACACTCCTCCTTCACACACTCCTCGTCCGTGAATTCAGCTTCCTCCTTAACAAGGTCTGAAACAAAGTGTTGCAATTATTATCAAATCAAATTAAGGTAAAAATATAAACATCAGTTTAATAGTTGGCTAAACTATAAGATAAGATCAGAAACTCAGAAATAAGAAAGAAAACAAAGATTACTGACATACTTGCTCGCATTGACCATATAAAGTGGGGATGGACAGGCCACATGCTACGATGCCCAATGCCCAATAGAAAAATGGAGCAAACAGGTTACTCTATGGTCCTCTAGAGGCAGTACTCAAAAGCAAGCATATCCAATCACAAGATGGAAAGATGACATCCGTTTGACTCTGGGGCCATACTGGATGAGGGTTGCTGCAGATAGAGCCCAATGGAGACAGTTGGAGGAGGCCTATGCCTTGCGGCACACCAAACTGAGGGATATATTATAAATAAATAAAATAAAAATATTCAATTGTAATTTATATAGTTCGGAATAAATGGAATAAATATAATAATATTACATCAAACATCATCAAACATCAACATTTATTCAGCAAATAGGCCACAAGGGCACTTTTACACGTCATCATTGAATTTACATACAAGCAAAAATAATAACATCAACAATTTTATAAAATAAAACTAACAATTCAATCTAACGTATTACAATTACTAAGAGATGTATATGGTCTCTTAACACATTCAACACCAAGAACCCGACTGTCGGGTACACTGTTCGTAGCGACTACGCGCTACATACGACGAAACCGTGGCTACGCGCTACGAGCGTAACCCGTAGCACTTAGTGGTATTGAATGTGTTAATGTCGAATTACATAAAAAATACAGATACAAAACACAAATAAAAATCTATAATATTTAGAGGTGTAAATGTCTCTAGGTGTCAGAACTATAAGATTATATAGTTTATCAAGTTATCCTTAGAGATGTATAGGGTCTCCAAGAGTCAATATCCTGTATAATTAATACATTCATTAAGAGAAAAGAAACATACGAGAGCAGAATGAGGCGTCTCACTGTAATTAATTAATAAAAATAAAGTTACTAAGTATAATAGCTTGTGTTAGCTTAAACAGACCAGTCTCCACAAACAGCACCCGTTCACGAGTATGACGCGTATCTCAGCCATCGCCTCCCTCAACCTTCATTCGCCAGGGGTCGGCAAACTTTTGAGAAGAGCCAACTGCAGTCAAAATCAAGTTCAAAATAGGTGAAAACCGCATGGAAAGGAAGTCCGTTCAATAGTTTTTGAGTTTATAGCGAACATACATACACACAAACAGACAGACGCGGCGGGGGACTTTGTTTTATAAGGTGTAGTGATATAAAATTTAATTAAATATCGTTTATTACAGGCAACTTAATTTAGATATATATTAATAGAAAGAAAACTAAAATTAAGGATATATCAGTGACTGTAAAAATGTTAAAATGGAAATGGGCTGGACATATGGCAAGAGAAGGTAAAAATAAGTGGGATAGAGAGGTAGCGGAATGGTATCCTAGAGATAGAAAGAGGAGAGAAGGGAGACCAATAATGAGGTGGTCGGATGACATTAAGAAGCATGCGGGAGTAAACTGGATTAGGACGGCACAGGATAGAGAGACGTGGAGAGAGCTGGAGGAGGCTTATGCCAAGAAGGCAGACTAAAATATTAAAAACAATGACATTAAAATATATTTATTATATTAAAAATTTATTAGGAAAGATATTGAAACTAATATAATGATAAATAATGAAATGTGAATTTATTTAAATGCAATATGTACTAATTCTATTTTGGTCAATAAAGGCTATTCTTATCTTATCTTATCTTATTACAGGCAACTAAGACCCATAGATACATACCTTAAAGATAAAGATAGCCTTTATTGCTAGATATTATGGGTAGTTACATGTTTTATTTTATTTCCTCTATTTTTTAATTATTTCTAGCTTTTCCACTGACATAGGCCTCCTCTAAAACCTTCCAGCGCTCTCTCTGCCGCGCTTCCCGGCTCCAAGTTGGTCCAGCAACCTTCTTTATATCATCTTCCCACCTTAGTATCTGTCTGCCTCTCTTTCTTTTAGCATCTCTGGGGTACCAGTGGATTAGTTTCTGTGACCATTTGTTTGGGCCTCTGATCATATGACCCGTCCATCTCCACTTAAGTTTTTTGATAGTTTTTGTTATGGGGATACCTTACAAACTAACATATATACAAGAGTAAAATGTTACAAGCTAAAAATTTAATAACAAAACTTCCGTGAGACAAAGACATATTAAACATATTGTTTTTCGACTTAAAATACGTGAGTAACCCGTTCTCAATATATTTAATAAGCTAAAAAATATTTCGGCGACACGGCGGTTTTCAGTTGTCGCATGTTCTGCTGTAGGATTTGGCAGATTCCCATGGAACCGCCCAAACACCACACCCTTCAGCCAGAAGTCCGCGCTCGCGATGGTTTCCAGCAGCGGCCGCGGCACGCGCACAGAAGAAATAATAGTATCTACTACCGTACAGAAAGGTCACTTCCTACCTACAAACCCGAAGTTTGACAGCGGTTCAGGGTCGAATCATGCTATCCCTTTCTAATATATGGCACTATCCCTTTCGGCTATTTAAGGTTGTCTAAATTCAAGTGGAATCTGTGGTCGTGCACGCAAAAGGAAGTCAAGTGGTGCCAACCCTAATAATTGCTCGTAGCAATGCTGAGCCGAACGTAGCCGAGTTCGACCGAAGTCAGGAGTGTCTCCCCACTGATCTCGGTTACTAAGTAAATTAGATATAAGCCAACCTCGTTCCCACTGGTCCGTATCTGCACTCTCGGGCTCCGCCTTCACGCGCGCTGGCGATATGCTGCCAGAGTTACTTCCCTCCATCTTTACAATGACGGCGTCACAGCTAACGAACGAAGCGCGACGAAATTACAATTAGAAGGTGACAACAGCATTTATATGCATGATAGGTATTTGTTAATTAAATGAATCGTAAAATAAATAGCCACGCTATAATGCCAATCCTCAATACAGCCTGACTGATGCGGATATGACATTGACAACCAAAGAGAATATAATCACTACGTTTTAAGAGACGGGACTTCCATGCTAGCGATTTGATCAGTCTGTGTGTATGTTTGGTTCTCGAATCATTGCCAACATGTACGACAAAGAGCTGTCAAAGAACAATAGTATCAACATAACAGACTTAAATAGTGTAGTCTGCTACACGCTTGCGTATTTTATCGATATCGATAAATTGGGGAGGGTTGAAACATGGGCCCCTGTCAACAAATTTCGTACTCGAAATCAGGTTGTCGTACTTGTAGTACAACCCTAGTTCACAATGAAAGTGGATATGAAATATCTAATTTTCGATGTGTTTATAGCCTGTTACACCAAAATAAGGCTAAAAGAATCTGAAGCTATACTTACCGGTCTTCATCTAATGGAAATTTCGCCATAAACTTCCTTTTTTGCGATTTTCGCGAGCGTATCAATTGCCCCATATTTCGCACTTAAACAACTTAGTTTTCGGTGGCATTTAAAGAAAATCTATTGACTCGATGTATGTTCTTATCACGTGTGACTGTTTTGGAAAATAAAGAAGGCTTTTAAAAAAGAAATTGCAAGATAATTATATAAGTAAAACATGCGAACCGCCATGACAAGCAACAAAGCAATGTGGATGACAGTTGACTTGACAGATAAATAGCACTGACGTTTTATTTTGTTTTTTTGGCTATGGCTAGGTCACCAAATTCCATACAAACGCTTTTTTTGTTCCTAGTTGCGTCAGCCTGTTGACAACTTCTTCTTTTATTTTAATATTTTAATGGCTTTCTGGCCAAACAGGTTCGCACAAATTTGCCAAATACATGAATCTAGTATATAACTGGATCTGGCATGAAAGGTGGGGGAGGTGACCGAACAGGATAGTCTTATGTATCTTTCAGTAGGAGTAGCAGCGAAAGAGCTATTATTATTATTATTTTTTAATCAAAAAATATTTATTATACTTGGTCACAAGCAGATCTTGTCAGTAGAAAAAGGCGGCAAATTTGAAAAATGTAGGCGCGAAGGGATATCGTCTCATAGAAAATTTGAATTTCGCGCCTTTTTCTACTGACAAGATTTGCTTGACCATCTATATATGGTTATGGGTGGGGTTTACAAAGGTGGTACAAATTATTGATGTTCTCCATATCCTGCCTTACACAGGCGTACAATATTGGTAAGTTGTCTTAGATTAATATTTCCTCGCTTCATTGTTCGATATAATTAAGTTTACATTATTGTAGTTTATTTAATCTACTGGCAACATATTGCACGCTTATTTTTAGAGATTTTGAAAAATAAGTATTTCTATTGACTAAAAAACCTCCCCCACCCCAACCCATCTTGGTGGGGTCGCTAGAAGCAATCCTCATTATTTTTTCGTGCACGGCACGTACTTTACGAAGGACGCGAGCCTGGGGGTTGGCCGTGAGTCAACACGAAGGCATTACACATGTAAGACATGGGATTCTATTACGAATACATGTTAATATGTCAATAATACCACCTTAGTCTTTATCCGAGAGATAAGATTAAGAGTAAAATGCGCACTCGCGCACGTACTATCCAAGGTTTTACCTGGCCTATTATTAGTTTTCACTAAACTAATCCTTCGGTTTGTTTTCTGTTCCATACAGAAGACGAGGAGTTCCTCGAGCAAGAAGTCCTACTTATCCCGGATGCTCTCGACGATGGCCAGGGCGCGGACGCTCCTGGCAATGAGGAAGTTCCAGAGGCTGCACCGGGAGACGGGTCTCCTGCACCCGACGCGCCCGACGTAGCCCCAGTCCCCGAGAGTGCAGAAATACCTGATCTGGACCCAGAACTCGTCACTGCACTTGGTGAAGCGACAGACGAAAAACCCAAATTCGGAGACAAGATTCACGGAAATTTGGCATCCCTCTGGCTACCGCTGCTGCGGAAAGGCATGCCCTCAGAGGCAAAAGAAAAATTAAAGAATGAATACCTCATTCCAGAAAACTGTAGCCTGTTACAGGCACCGAAGTTAAACCCGGAAATTTCCGCAGCTATTTCGGAGATGGCTCGCAACAGGGATAAAAAGTTGGAGGCCAGCCAACAACAGCTTGGCCTAGGAATTACAGCTGTGAATCGAGGCCTATCAATCCTACTCACATCCAACGACAAAGTCACAGCCATAAAGCTGTTAAGTGACAGTTGCCGGATCCTGTCCGACCTGCATTTTGGGGAGACCCAAACCCGCATAAAATTGATAACCCCAGGGCTAGCCAAACCTTTCCTGAATATCATCCAAGACGAGGAAAGGGATGAGCTGCTATTCGGAAGCAAGCTTCCAGAGAAAATCAAAGCCTCAAAAGCTATTGAAAAACAGGGATTGCAGATCAAGAAAACTGTACCTGCCATTAAGAATACACCAGCCTCCTCAAGCTCGACTCCTAATGTCCCACGCAATCAATACCAGTTTCAGGGAAACTGGGCAGGACCTACACGGTACCAGTCAAACAGGGGGGGGCGGGGAAGACAAAGGAAAGCTACAGCGGGCCGCAAACCAGCTCCGAATCCACAAGCCAAGCCGGTGGGCCAGGGCAAGACTCGTGCTGCCCCTCAGCAATGAGCCAGGTACCTCATGCAGGACGAATAAGGTTCTTTTATGATTGCTGGTGCAAAATAACTTCAAATGAGGTTATTTTGAACTGGCTGAAAGAGGGTTACTCTATCCCCTTTGAAAGACAAGTCATTCAAGATTTTGCTCCCAAAATAAATTGGTCTGCCTCAGAAAAAGCCGACATGATGGTGGCTATTCAAAATTTACTGCAGTTAGGTGCTGTTACACCTTGCGCTGAACAACGAGACCAATTTATTTCTAGAACTTTTTTAGCCCCAAAATCTAATGGAGGCAAACGCTTTATTCTTAATTTAGAGAAATTGAATAAATTTGTACCCAAGGATCATTTTAAAATGGAAGATCACCGAACAGCTGCAAAATTGATCCCATATCGCGGCTATATGGCCACGGTAGATTTAAAAGAAGCATACTTGTTAATTCCAATGGCGGCTCATTGCCGAAAATATCTGCGCTTCCATTTTGAAAATGAAAACTCAGATTTACTAACCTATGAGTTCACGGCTTTGCCGTATGGGCTTTCTTTGGCTCCGAGAACCTTCACAAAAGTTATGAGAGAGGTTGTTACCTATCTAAGAGGTCAAGGCCATAAATCTGTGTTCTTCTTGGATGACATCTTATGCATTGGGGATAGTTATGAGTTAGTTAGAATGTCTGGGCTTTGTGATAAATTATCAAAAGAGTAGTCTGGAACCCCAGCAAACCTGCCGTTACCTAGGCTTCATATTTAATTCAGTGGATATGACACTATCTTTACCCACCGAAAAACGCGAAAAAATCACAGCCCTTGTTAAAAAGTTTTCGTCACTCCCTTCTTGTACAATTAGGGAATTTTCACAACTCATAGGAGTTCTTATCGCCGCTTGCCCTGCGGCCAAGTATGGGTGGCTTTACACGAGAATATTAGAAAGACAGAAATTTCTAACTTTATAACGTGATGGAAACTATAACAATAAAATAAAATTACCAAAAATTATTAATTAAAACCAAAATATTACTTTGCTAATCCGCGAAAAGATAACGTGCTAGTCAATCAGTGCTAACCCGTTATACTTACTTGCGTATTTTTACATGCAATTAATATTCCCACCCTCCCACCGCAAAAATAAATACGCAAATAAATATAACAAACCACCACCAAAAGAATAAACCTCGACACGTGTTTCGCCTCTCTACGAGGCATCCTCAGGAGTTGTTGACGGTCTGACGCCCGGCAACGGAATGACCTGTCTAGAATGGTCGGCCATATTTATACCTTGACCACTCCCCCTACCGTGCAAGTGTGAGTGAGATGGAAAAATTCGTAATAACGGCGATGACGCAACATTCAATTGTTCGTTAAGAATCATGCCCCTATTGTTGTACCTAATTATTTCCAGTTGTTCCAGAACACCCAAACGCAATCCCTTTTCGCAAACATGTAAAATATCAAAAGAATGATTCTCAGATAAAGTGTGACCTGTATCTAATAAGTGCTTTGCAAAATTGGACTTCTCTGGATGGTTATGTCTATATGACGCAACATGCTCTTTATACCTAGTAGTGAAACTACGGCCCGTTTGCCCCACATACACTTTATTGCAATCGTCACAGGTAAGCTTATAAACTCCAGACTTTTTCCCATTCTCGATCTTATCTTTGCCATTGCAAAGCTTCGAGTGCAAAGTATTATTTGTCTTAAAGGCCACAGGAATGTCGTTAGACTTCAAAATTTTGTAAATTGCATCAGACAACTTGCCAACATAAGTTATGCTCGCTTTATATTTCTTAATCGGTTCAGAGGATCGTGCCGCATACAACATAGTGTTGACCATACTATTCCGCTTTTTCCTGATGATACCATCCACAACAGACTTATCGTAACCATTCGAAACTGCTAAGTCATAAATATTATTTAATTCAATCTGATAGTGTTCATCAGAAAGAGGCACAGTCAACATTCTATGCACATAACAATGAAAAGCAGCCAACTTATGCTGCCACGGATGCGTGGAAGAAGCCGGGATAACTGTATCGGTATGTGTAGGCTTACGGTAAATTTTGAACTGATGCCTGTTGTTTACTTTAGTGATTGTTAAATCTAGAAAATTCAATGAGTTGTCTTGCTCTAGTTCCTTTTTAAACTTAATTTTTGGATGCTTACCATTAATTCCAGCAATAAATGCATCCAGCAGGCCCATACTACCCGTCCAACAAATAATCAAATCATCCACGTATCTAAAATAGTATAATATATTATTGTTGCCCACAATATGCTGGTTCTCAAAATGGTCCATAAAAATATCAGCCATTAAAGGACTTAGTGGTGAACCCATAGCCAAACCATCACTTTGCAAATAATACTGTCCCCCAAATCTGAAATAATTTTGTTTCATACAAATCGCTGTTAGATCTATCAATTCATCTACTTCCCCTGGATGTAAACGTTGCCTTTCAAAAAGACCCTTAATAATCTCCAAAGTCTCTCCATATGGCACATTTGTAAACAAACTGTCTACATCCAATGAAAGAAGAACAGCATTATCTGGTATGTTAATGTCCTGGATCTTTTCTATTAACTGCAAGCTATTTTTCAAGCAATATTTCGGCTGGAACTGGGACTTGTCTCTTATAATGGAATTCAACCTTTTTGCCAGATTATAAGTTGGCGCACCCAAATATGAGACCACTGGACGAACTGGGATATTATCCTTATGAATTTTGGGAAGTCCATAAAGAATAGGAGCTCGTTATGGACTTCCCAAAATTCATAAGGATAATATCCCAGTTCGTCCAGTGGTCTCATATTTGGGTGCGCCAACTTATAATCTGGCAAAAAGGTTGAATTCCATTATAAGAGACAAGTCCCAGTTCCAGCCGAAATATTGCTTGAAAAATAGCTTGCAGTTAATAGAAAAGATCCAGGACATTAACATACCAGATAATGCTGTTCTTCTTTCATTGGATGTAGACAGTTTGTTTACAAATGTGCCATATGGAGAGACTTTGGAGATTATTAAGGGTCTTTTTGAAAGGCAACGTTTACATCCAGGGGAAGTAGATGAATTGATAGATCTAACAGCGATTTGTATGAAACAAAATTATTTCAGATTTGGGGGACAGTATTATTTGCAAAGTGATGGTTTGGCTATGGGTTCACCACTAAGTCCTTTAATGGCTGATATTTTTATGGACCATTTTGAGAACCAGCATATTGTGGGCAACAATAATATATTATACTATTTTAGATACGTGGATGATTTGATTATTTGTTGGACGGGTAGTATGGGCCTGCTGGATGCATTTATTGCTGAAATTAATGGTAAGCATCCAAAAATTAAGTTTAAAAAGGAACTAGAGCAAGACAACTCATTGAATTTTCTAGATTTAACAATCACTAAAGTAAACAACAGGCATCAGTTCAAAATTTACCGTAAGCCTACACATACCGATACAGTTATCCCGGCTTCTTCCACGCATCCGTGGCAGCATAAGTTGGCTGCTTTTCATTGTTATGTGCATAGAATGTTGACTGTGCCTCTTTCTGATGAACACTATCAGATTGAATTAAATAATATTTATCACTTAGCAGTTTCGAATGGTTACGATAAGTCTGTTGTGGATGGTATCATCAGGAAAAAGCGGAATAGTATGGTCAACACTATGTTGTATGCGGCACGATCCTCTGAACCGATTAAGAAATATAAAGCGAGCATAACTTATGTTGGCAAGTTGTCTGATGCAATTTACAAAATTTTGAAGTCTAACGACATTCCTGTGGCCTTTAAGACAAATAATACTTTGCACTCGAAGCTTTGCAATGGCAAAGATAAGATCGAGAATGGGAAAAAGTCTGGAGTTTATAAGCTTACCTGTGACGATTGCAATAAAGTGTATGTGGGGCAAACGGGCCGTAGTTTCACTACTAGGTATAAAGAGCATGTTGCGTCATATAGACATAACCATCCAGAGAAGTCCAATTTTGCAAAGCACTTATTAGATACAGGTCACACTTTATCTGAGAATCATTCTTTTGATATTTTACATGTTTGCGAAAAGGGATTGCGTTTGGGTGTTCTGGAACAACTGGAAATAATTAGGTACAACAATAGGGGCATGATTCTTAACGAACAATTGAATGTTGCGTCATCGCCGTTATTACGAATTTTTCCATCTCACTCACACTTGCACGGTAGGGGGAGTGGTCAAGGTATAAATATGGCCGACCATTCTAGACAGGTCATTCCGTTGCCGGGCGTCAGACCGTCAACAACTCCTGAGGATGCCTCGTAGAGAGGCGAAACACGTGTCGAGGTTTATTCTTTTGGTGGTGGTTTGTTATATTTATTTGCGTATTTATTTTTGCGGTGGGAGGGTGGGAATATTAATTGCATGTAAAAATACGCAAGTAAGTATAACGGGTTAGCACTGATTGACTAGCACGTTATCTTTTCGCGGATTAGCAAAGTAATATTTTGGTTTCAATTAGTATGGATTTCCGCAAAGTGACGCCTGATTCTATTCACTATCCAAAAATTATTCTAAAAGATCTGACTTGGTGGAAAGATAAGATATCTTCATGCTCACACTCTTTGCTACCTATCACCTATTCACTCGAGATATTTTCTGATGCATCTCGGACCGGTTGGGGAGCGTTCTCGAATAATCACCGAGCGCACGGAGCATGGAGATCGGAAGAAAGATCTTTCCACATAAATCAGCTCGAACTTTTGGCTGTTTTTCTGGCTTTAAAATATTTCGCACATGATAGTCGTGATTGTTCTATATTACTGCGTATAGATAATACGACGGCTATCAGCTATGTCAATCGCATGGGTGGCGTTCAGTTCCCTCACCTGAACGACCTTTCGAGGCAAATTTGGCAGTGGTGCGAGGAGCGAAATTTATGGATTTTCGCTTCGTATATAAACACGAAAGACAATACCGAGGCTGATCGAGAATCACGGAAAATAAATCTCGACACAGAATGGGAATTGTCCGAGGAAGCGTTTCAGCGCATAATAAAAAGATTTGGATATCCAGAAATTGATCTTTTCGCATCTCGCGCCAATGCAAAATGCCATAATTATGTGTCATGGGGAAAGGACCCAGATGCGATTGCCATAGATGCTTTCACTTTATGTTGGAGTCATAGTTTCTTTTATATGTTTCCTCCCTTTTCGGTCATATTGAAATGTTTACAAAAGATAATCCATGACAAAGCCTCTGGAATTCTTATTTTCCCTGTTTGGCCGTCTCAACCGTGGTACCCCCTGTTATTGTCGTTATTACAATCTGACATAATATATATGAGCCCTGAGGAACATAAAGTCTGCTCTGATTACAGGACAAGGAGCCCGTTCCACAGGCGACTTATCCTGGGTGCAGCAGTGCTCTCCGGCTAGCCTACCGGAGACGCGGCATACCAGAGACTTCTTGGGATTTAATGTTAGCATCCCTGTCCAAAAATACCATGCAGCAATATAATGTAACACTAAAATTGTGGTGGGCGTTTTGCTCAAATCTTGGTAAAGACGTATTTGACAAGTCAATCTTTTTAATTATTGATTTTTTAACTGATCAGTTTAATAAGGGAGCGTCCTACGGTTCTATTAACAGCCACAGATCAGCACTATCTCTTTTCCTCGGAGATAACATCGGAAAGGATGAACACATAAAAAGATTACTCAAGGGTGTATATAATGTTGGCAACACCAAGTCTACCCTACCCCGCATAGGGTATAAAAACCGGTGCAAACTGTTGCTCGGGACATTTTTCCTTCGGCCGCCGTCGTGTTCGTGTGAGCTATTTTGTTATCGTTCCATGCTGTTGTTTTATATTTCGTTAAGCGATATTCAATGTAAGATTCGTTCCTTTGTTCATATGAAATTTATTGCAAAGTTTAATAAAATAATTGTGATTAGTTATACTGATTGTTTTTGTTCTAAAATCCACCCTGAGACCTTAAATCAGAAGTTGGATAAAGAACGCTGCAGCCCACATTAAAAAAGGAACGAATTTTGCAGCTGACAACTTTTATGGTGTATTAGTTAATGTGCGTCTCATTTTTGTGCGGTTACGTGAGGGTAATCTTTAAAAGCATTCCGTTACATTGCTTTTAGTGTTCGATTTTGCGATACCGTATTGCTTATTGTGTTAAATTAGTGTTATACTTCGGCAAATCATTATCAATCGTAGTTTTGTCGTTCCATAGTCTCAGAAGTTGTTTACGTGCAGGGTCCAAAAGTGTGCTGATTAGTGGCATTGGACCGACAAGTATTGTTTTGTGGTTTGCGCATTAAGTGTTGTGTTATGTGTAATGTGGTTAATCCCTGCGACGTTGAGGTAGTTACGGGATGTCGCGAAGTAGATCGCGTGTTCGTATGAGTAGTAAGTACTTCCCGAAATGGCTAACGCGTTAGTTCTCGGCACCGATTGCAATCTGACTTGTGTAGAAACGCGATTATACGCGTACTAGGCGTTCTAGATCGCGTCTCCGTCGTCATTACTCGCGTGTTCGATCGCGTTACCGGTCTCGGCGTGCGCATCATAGGAGAGAGGCGCTGTCTTATCGGTATTCGCGTAGCAGGTCTCCAGACGATCATAATATACCTGCAAGACGTTCGCGTAGTAGTTCTCGTGCTGGTAGCAGTTCTCGTGCACGAAGGCGCAAACGATCCGGAAGCAAATCTCCTCAGTCTCATACTCGCGTAGTTGCAAAGCCTGGTATTAGTGCGGATTTCGATACTACACAAGATTCGAGTGCGGTACTACCCGGCGCGTCTCAAATCGCACAAGCTCGGGTAGAAGCGACTAAAGTTGCGTAACCTGTGAGATCACATACATATTTAGTTTCCAATGTTGACCCTACGAAACGTCTTAAAGACTCAGGCAGGTTTTTCTGTCAATCTTCGGAAGTGCTGTTTCCTGGTCACTGAGGTCGAATACCTAGTATAGGTTAGTAAGTCAAGGTCAGGTTAGGCCGAGCTCACGTAAAATAGAAGCCCTCGCTAAACCCTTGCCACCGCAAAACGGTTCATTTGGGAGCTCCAACCGAGATACCATGAGTGAAGCATCAAGGAACAGAGCCCGCCAGCTCTTGAGCGGGAACCAGCTTAGCCAAGATGAACAAGCTAAATACATCTACGCCCACCACTTTGACGATCTTGTTTTTGTAATAAATCATTCTTAGTCTGCAGGAAAACTTGTTTTTTGCCAAGCCGACGCTACGGCCTGAGACTACTCAGTCGCAGCTGCGGGAAAACGACGCAAGCAGCATCACGGTGTATGGTGCCTTGGCGTGGCGAGTGGTGCCCCGAGATATGCGTTGCCTTTTTCAGCGGCGTTCGTCGCCTACTGACTTGGCGTTCTTCGCCTACCTACTAACATGGCGTTCCTCGCCTACTGACTTGGCGTTCTTCGCCTACTGACATGGCGTTCGTCGCCTACTAACATGGCGTTCCTCGCCTACTGACTTGGCGTTCTTCGCCTACTGACATGGCGTTCGTCGCCTACTAACATGGCGTTCCTCGCCTACTGACTTGGCGTTCTTCGCCTACTGACATGGCGTCCATCGCCTACCTACTGACATGGCGTTCGTCGCCTGCCTACTGACTTGGCGTTCTTCGCCTACTGACATGGCGGTCGTCGCCTACTGACATGGCGTTCGTCGCCTATCTACTGACATGACGTTCACCGCTTACCAACTGACATGGTGTTCGTCGCCTACTGATCATGCGTTCGTCGCTGGTCTAGCTCGTACGTCGAGCCTATCCGTTCGTCGGAGTACACCCGAACAAGCATACATTTGTTATTGCGTTTGGGCATGCCACAGGTGGGTAAAGACTTGATGTACGTCATCGTCTTGCCTAAAGGTCCTGTGTAGGTGTTCGTCACCTGACAACCGTATACGGTCTACGGTCGTGGCTATGTGTTCGTCACTGTCTAACTCGTAGGTCGAGTTGAATCGTTCGTCGGTTACCCCGTGCATTCCGTCAATGTCATCAAGCCCCATACCCGGTGGATGCTGCTCTGAACGAGTCTACTGACGATACCTTACTGAAGTTGGCTTGGGATGAAAGGAAAACAGTAACAGGGCAGTATTATTTCCTTATTTAAATCTTATATGCAAGCATGCCACGTTATCTGCGCTCTGATATGTTGCTTTTGATTGCAGTATACGTACTACGAGCCCTAATAGAGTCAGAAGAGATTTTTAAAAGAAAATAAAAACACATGTTAAATAGTAAAAGATTTATTGACAAAACATTGAAATAAAGTACATGGGAGATGTTATGGAAATAAGGTGTATAATTGTGTGTGTGTTATAATGACTGCTCTCTCTAATTCCAGCTGATGATACCGATGACTGTCTAAGTGTCCAGGTGAAGATCTGACGGAGCTCACACCTGAAGCCCGTACGAGCTGCTCGGAACCGGCACCACCAGTCCATCTGACCCGGCGCGAGCGGAGTACCCATCCTTCAGCCGTCTACTGCGGGCGGCACCACAGGCTCCGTCGATGTTACCCAAGAGGTCGTGGACGACCTCAAGTCAGGAGAAGCCGTGTTGGCAACACCAAGTCTACCCTACCCCGCATAGGGTATAAAAACCGGTGCAAACTGTTGCTCGGGACATTTTTCCTTCGGCCGCCGTCGTGTTCGTGTGAGCTATTTTGTTATCGTTCCATGCTGTTGTTTTATATTTCGTTAAGCGATATTCAATGTAAGATTCGTTCCTTTGTTCATATGAAATTTATTGCAAAGTTTAATAAAATAATTGTGATTAGTTATACTGATTGTTTTTGTTCTAAAATCCACCCTGAGACCTTAAAATAAATTAAGACCAAATTTGCCAAAATATACACACACTTGGGATCCCAAATTAGTGTTGGATCATATTGCTCAATGGTACCCAAACTCGACTATTTCTTTAGAGCAAATTACTAAGAAACTAGTCGTTTTGTTGGCGCTATGCACAGCTCATCGCGTGCAAACTTTCTCACTGATTAAATGGCAAAATATTCAATTTTGCCACAATGGGGTAAAAATAATTATAACGGATATAATTAAGACCTCAGCTATAGGTAGGGAGCAACCAATATTGTTTCTCCCATTCTTTGAGGAAAGACCAGAAATTTGTGCGGCCTCCGTCCTCAGGGAATATCTCTCTGTAACAAGTACTAGAAGACCCCAGAACTCTGAACGCCTCTTAATAACTGTGAAGCGTCCCTACAGAGACGCGACAGCACAGTCAATAAGCAGGTGGATAAAGAAAGTTCTGGCAGAGAGCGGCATAGATGTGACAATATTCAGTGCTCACAGCACTCGACATGCTGCCACATCTACAGCTGCATTAAAGGGAGTGAATATTGATCTCATTAGAAAGACGGCCGGTTGGTCTTCCACATCTCTAACCTTCGCCAGGTTCTATAATCGTCAAGTGATTGACGAAACTGTATTTGCAAGATCAGTGTGTAATCTTTAATTAATTATAAACATACAAGACTGATTTTAGATCTTAACAGATAATTGTAATTTACTGTTGGCTAATTATAAATGACAAAATTTAATAAATCATGTTATGAATACTTAAAGGTTTTTGCCATTATACATCCCGATAGACAAAACTTTGTCTCTAAACAACTACAATAATGTAAACTTAATTATATCGAACAATGAAGCGAGGAAATATTAATATATGATCAAACGAGCTTCGCAAGCGAAGTTCGATCAATATTATATGACTCGCTTCATTGGAAGATATAATTACCCTCCCTCCCAGTAAACCCAGTCACCAAAGTTTTGTATCCAAAGATCTCTAAAAGAAATGAGGATTGCTTCTAGCGACCCCACCAAGATGGGTTGGGGTGGGGGAGGTTTTTTAGTCAATAGAAATACTTATTTTTCAAAATCTCTAAAAATAAGCGTGCAATATGTTGCCAGGAGATTAAATAAACTACAATAATGTAAACTTAATTATATCTTCCAATGAAGCGAGTCATATAATATTGATCGAACTTCGCTTGCGAAGCTCGTTTGATCATATATTAGAACTAAATACAATTTTACACTTCATTAGCACTTAACTATTGTTTGTCCTTGTCACAGTCTCACATTTTATTTGTTCCCCACCGTAAATTTAGTATGGATTATGGTGGGCAACAAATAAATTCGGCCAATCATAGTGTCGCATTGCGTATGTTTTGTCCCTCACGGAGGCACGCGTATACCACTTGTATAGGATCCTACCTTCTATGGCCAAATATGATAACTTGACAGCTCAGAAGAAAGCGGTATCCAGACGGGATGATCAAATCGACCGATTTGATCGGAAATGACATGAGGACGCACACTGAAAGCAAAAAGGTTAGGACAGATGATGTCGCCAGCGCCACTGGTCCCGGCCTTATATTATTATACTCTTTGGTCCCGGCTTTGTTTACGTTTTGTTGTCAAGTGACAAGTGCGAATTTTTCAGTAATACTTGCGATTATTAAAGTAAAATGTATTCATTTATAAAACTGTACGGGATCTGCAAACCGAGCTTCGACGGAGAAATTCTACAGTTGGGGGAAAAAAGGCTGATTTGATACAAACTTAATATATTTGAGGTTATCTTGTGTATTTTACCGTTTATACAAATTTTCGAAGGCGCACGTGCAGTTTTTTAACCGACTTCCAAATCTCAAAAGGAGGAGGTTATGTTTTTAATGTTTGTTACTCCATATCTCCGTCATTACTAAACCGATTTTGAAAAATCTTTTTTTAATTGTTTGTATGTATATGCATACAGATTGGTCCCGTTTTTGTCAAAACCCAGTTCTGATGATGGGATCCATGAGGAATCGAGGGAACTCCTCAAATCTTAAATGCATACATATAGTGATTTTTGTGTTTTTATCAACAAATCAAGCATATACATTCAAAAAAGTGACATTTGATGAAGTGGAACTGCTGATGATGATCAGAACGGAACTCTTCAACGACGCATAGTTCACGTTTGGCGATTTGTCCTCTTCGTTATGTTTGTTAAGCAAGTTAAGTTTTTAAGCATACTTAAATACGTATATTGTGATCAGTTAAATAGCAGCCAATAATTTATACCTATAGCATCTCAAACTGTTTTGAGAAGTCGGTTTTTTCTATTAAAGATTATGCTCTTATATTACAAGTGATCGATCGAAAACAAAGCTTTGGTGTATACCTGGATGTACAAGAAGGCTTTTCATATACGCCTGCCCTACGACACATCAGATAGGTACACAAAGTCGTGATGCGTATGGAGTACAGCATGTGTGGCCAAGCCATTATGCCCTAATTATGTACTACTCCATTAAAACCTAGGTTACCTGTGTATTTACTCTTTTCAAAATATTATTTATCTTCCTTAA
The DNA here is from genome assembly GCF_910591565.1 of Cydia splendana. Classification (NCBI taxonomy): domain Eukaryota; kingdom Metazoa; phylum Arthropoda; class Insecta; order Lepidoptera; family Tortricidae; genus Cydia; species Cydia splendana. Next base: position 2,128,410 of record NC_085983.1, on the reverse strand, counting down.
AATGCAGCCTATAAAAACGGTCTTTGTCATTTGCCTTAGTTTTTGATACTCAAAGCTTTTTCTCACCGATTTATGCATATCGGGTCCTTGGGAAAAAAACCGGCCAAGTTCGAGTCGGACTCGCGTTCCAAGGGTTCCGTACATTACCCAATGTGTAACAATGTATTTTTTATATGTGAAACGCGAGTCTTTAAAAAACCCGTAGGCGTCGGATCAAAAACTAAGTAATTAGTCCAACTCACGCTTGACTGCATAATTCTAATGAGTTTTCCTGTCATCTATAGGTAAAGAACTATTTTGAATATTTTTTCAAAATTATAGACCTAGTAGTTTCGGAGATAAAGGGGGCATTTTTTGGCTATTTTCTTAAATAACTTCTAAACTATTTACTACACAAAATATTACAAAAAAAACTATTTGTGATTCTTAAAATGAGCTCTTTCATTTGATATATAACACGATATAGTTTAACATTTATTTTTTTTCCATTTTCTCATTTACCCCCCTAAAGTGGCCTCCATGTCTAAAATTCATTTGTTTACGTAAGATGTCCGTCTTTGGGTCACGAATATACATATGCGTACCAAATTTCAACTTAATTGGTCCAGTACTTTTGGAGAAAATGGGCTGTGACAGATTGATAGACAGACAGACAGACGCACGAGTGATCCTAATATAAGGGTTCCGTTTTTTCCTTTTGAGGTACGGAACCCTAAAAAGTAGTAAAAGTAGGAAAAAAAAGGACTTTTATTACAATAGGCAACTTTAAATGTTTAGGTCCTCTCCTAAACACAAAACAACTAACACATTCATTCAATGCCAGCAATCCGCCAGTCGGGTTCTCTGTTCGTAGGGCCTTTGCGCTACAAAGCGGAAAATGCACGTTATCGGCTGCGAGCTTAGCGCATAGCATGCGCTGGCGCTGAATGTGTTAATTCTGATAATTATAGAAAATATTGATAAAAAATAATATTTTTACGAAATCACCATTTACAATTTTTTTTAATTAGCACACTATGTAATCAACAAACATAAAATTCTCACCTATGCTTGGCGTTGTTAATTTTTTAATAAACACAAATAATTGCCAAACGTTCAGATAGAAAGCATATTTCTTCTACGAAAGGTACCCTCAACTGGCTTAAGGAGCCATTTGAGGGTAGATTTTGTTTACTTTTATTTAAATACCTAATCAAGATACAGACTTTAGTAACGCTCATTGTTTTTAACCTGCTCCGTGCACCCGCGCTAGCTAGCGGACTTAAAAATAAACAATTTGTTGAATTTCATACAACCTTTTCTGCAACTTCTGAATTTATTGTAACAAAGTTGAACATTAAGACAAATTAAAGTTAAATATTACTTTAGATACATGTCCGCGTCGCCCTAGCGAGGGGAGACCTCACCTGGAGAACTCCATTTACTAAAAACCGAAACAAATACTGTCTATAAATTATAATATGTTCATACAAAGTAATTTAATTTGTTCTTAGAGTAACTCCTTTTACTCCTAAACTTTCAGTGCTTATAATGGCTGTATCAGAGCTTTTTATTAGTGTTTCTTTAGGTGAATAATTAAGTGTTGTTTTAGCTTGCACATGCGCAATAATTGCACTGTAAAGACTTTTCACTTGTGTGTCATCTCGTGAGTTCGTAACTGCTTTTTCAGTTTGCATTTGTATTCGCAATAACTACACTGGAAAGGCTTTTTAACTGTGTGTTTTGCTGCATGATGACGTCGTAGTTCTGATTTGTTTGTGCACTTGTAGTCACAATTACTACATTCAAACGGCTTTTCCCCGGTGTGTCTCATCTCGTGGTATCGTATATAATTTTTCTGCTTGCACTTGAAGTCACAGTATTTACATTTATAGGGTTTATCACCAGTGTGTATCCTCTCGTGATCTTGTAATTGACTTTTCTGCTTGCATTTGTATTCGCAATAACTACACTGGAAAGGCTTTTCATCGGTGTGTACTGCTTGATGACGTCGTAGTCTTGATTTGTTTTTGCACTTGTAGTCACAGTTACTACATTGAAAAGGCTTTACCCCAGTGTGTATAATTTCGTGGCTTCGTAAATTTTCTTTCTTCTTGCACTTTGTCACAGTATTTACATTTATAGGGTTTTTCACCAGTATGTATCATCTCATGAGCTCGTAGGGTTTCTCTAAGACGGCTCCTGTGGTCACAGTACTTACACTGAAAAGGCTTCTCTCAAGTGTGAATGAGGTGCCTCTTGATGAACGAAAATGAGGTGCCTCTTGAAGTTTGATTTCCACGTACACTTGTACTCACAGTAGTTACATTTAAATGGCTTTTCACCAGTGTGAGTCATCTTATGAGTTTGTAACGTACTTTTCGCAATGCACTTATAGTCACAGTAGTTACATTTAAATGGCTTTTCACCAGTGTGAGTCATCATATGATTCTGTAACATAATTTTCTTAATGCACTTGTAGTCACAGTAGCTACATTTAAATGGCTTTTCGCCAGTGTGAGTAATCATATGATTCTGTAACATATATTTCGAAATGCACTTGTAGTCACAGTGCTTACAATTAAACGGTTTTTGATCAGTATGAGTTAATAGGTGCCTCTGCAAACTACCTTTTAAATTGCACCGGTAATCGCAGTAGCTACATTTAAATGGCTTTTCACCAGTGTGAGTCATCATATGATTCTGTAACGCATTTTTCTTGATGCACTTAAAGTCACAGTAGTTACATTTAAATGGCTTTTCACCAGTGTGAGTCATCATATGATACTGTAACATATTTTTCAAAATGCATTTGTAGTCACAGTACTTACATTTAAATGGCTTTTCACCAGTGTGAGTCATCATATGATTCTGTAACATATTTTTCCTAATGCACTTGTAGTCACAGTACTTACATTTAAATGGCTTTTCACCAGTGTGAGTCATCATATGATTCTGTAACATATTTTTCGTAATGCACTTGTAGTCACAGTAGTTACATTTAAATGGCTTTTCACCAGTGTGAATAATCAGATGATACTGTAACATATATTTCGTAATGCACTTGTAGTCACAGTAATTACAATTAAAAGGTTTTTTATCAGTATGGGTTAATAGGTGCCTCTGAAAATTACGTTTTACATTGCTCCGGTAATCGCAGTAGCTACATTTAAATTGCTTTTCGCAAGTGTGAGTCATGATATGATTCTGTAACATATATTTCGAAATGCACTTGTAGTGACAGTAGTTACATTTGAATGGCTTTTCACCAGTGTGCTTCTTGTGATTCCCTGAGTGTAATTTTTGATTGGACTTGTAATCACAAGTAAAGGCTTTGTCATTAGGTTTTCTATTCCTTTGTGACATTTGTTGACGATCCACAGCAATGTTCTCCCGGGTTGAATTACGCGACGGTCCTAACGACAAGTGAGTGCGTATGTGTTTCTCCAAAACCGACTTGTTCCTAAACCGTTTGCCGCAATGGTGACATTGATAGATGGTGGTGGTGACATGGGATGTGGGTGCGGGCTCGGTGGTGTGCAGCTTGTATGTGCGGCGCCCGACCCGGCAGGTGCGCCGCTCCGCGTCCACCAGCAGGCGTTCCAGCCTGACCGAACACGAGCGGCGCCGGCCCGACACCACAGCAGAGGAGACAAGAGCGGGCGCTGCAACACGACATAATAATACTAATGGATTGCATATTTAAAGACCGTCCACATGCATATCAATATTCTAGCATTAAAAAAACAATTTATCCTGATAATATACGCGAGATGAAACATTGATTCTGCTGCCTGCGTTGAAATGAGAGCCAAGTTCAAAAATAAAGGAATGTCTCCTTTAAATAAAATGAGCCAGCTTAAGGATTTAAGGTAGTTTCCCTCCAGGGCCCAACTTATCTTTCCACACTGTATATTTACATAAATATGATTTCGCCTATGCAACATCTAACACTGATTACGCAGTGAAAATCGATGTTATATTTTTTTACTATTTTTCCTAGAATTTGTAAACAATTATGTGATACATATATTAATTCCAAGCAATTTTTTTGTTGTTTGTATTTGTTTGTATCTGCAGCTGACTGTACAGTCACCTGCAATAATATGTTACACAACGATTACCGTAAAAATATCTACACGATCTTATTTGGGAGTAAGAGCCATTAGTTTAGTTTATTTATCTCAATATACAATTTTCACACAGCTAAAATATTCATACATTTCCGCTTGTACTACTTGTCGTATGATTATCGTCTTTTTCAATAATAATAAGAATTAGAAACGAACATCAGAATATAAAATAAAATTACAATTCAAATTAGTACATAAGAAATCAAAACAATGCAAATAGAAATAAAATAGAAATAAAATAAAAACGTCATAATGTCACAATAGTAAAAAATATAAAAATAAAACAATGTCAATCTATATGCTTCCACGACCTATATGCTTTAGCTCGCTTCTTTGCCACATGGATACTAAGCTAACTTCTATTCTAATTGAATATTTACAAACAAATAACATAAAACTCTAAATATTGTCTTATCTTTTCTAATTTAATGCGTATAATTCATGTCAATCTATACTCGTTTTATTCTATACTCTATATTTCTATATTATATATATCGTTTTCTTCTCTTCCACTTCCTTCATGTTCTGTCATCCGCTTCCCGCTTTTTTCCTAATCGTTGTATTCGTCATGTGTTTGTCTGTGATGTTCATAACAATTATTTGTTTTTAGGTTGGGGAAAACTACATCCTCCCAAAAATGCAAAATTATTACACCGAACATTCTCCTCACGTGTGAAAGTCAACACCGACATTGGCAAATCCACCCTGTGCAAAATTGCAGGGAGTTAGCCAAAAAAAAAAAAAGTCAATAGAAAAATTTAATCAGTTTTAGTACTAGAAGTACAAATCATAGTACTTAAATGATGTCAATAAAAAATAAATATTAAGTCTAAAAAATAACATAGTACGTCGATTTCTCACTCTGCGGCCCTGACCACCGGCAGCTTGGACCCTGCCCCGCTGCCGGCGGCACCCTATGTTAGGTTTTTTATAATGTGTTTATATGTATTTTTTATTGTTTTGTAAGTGTTTTTATATTTTACTTTTATATTCATATTATAAAAACCCTAGCCTAAGAAGAATGATGAATAAAGGAACATAATAAAAAGAATTATTACATACATATAAAAGTGTGTCACATATTTTTGCGGCCTTCAAAGAGTAACATATTATTGCAGGTGACTGTACATATACATGTCAAAATCCACACACCTCTCAGCTCCATGGCGACTATGGGTTGATGTGGGCGCTCCGGCCCCAGCACAAGCTTGTCCTTCACCTCGTGGTCGTCATACAGGCCGGCCAGCATGGCTGCCTCGCTCACGCCGCACCCGTCTGTGCTGTCCTCACACTCCTCCTTCACACACTCCTCGTCCGTGAATTCAGCTTCCTCCTTAACAAGGACTGAAAGAATAGTTGCAATTATTATCAAATCAAATTAAGGTAAAAATATACACATCAGGTTAATAGTTGGCCAGGGGTCGGCAAACTTTTGAGAAGAGCCAACTGCAGTAAAAATTCTAAATAGGTGAAATAGGTGAAAGGAAATCCGTTCTTCAGTAGTAGTAGTAGTAGTAGTGAGTTTATAGCGAACATACATACACACAAACAGACAGGCGCGGCGTGGGACTTTGTTTTATAAGATGTAGTGATATAAAATTTAATTTAATTAAATATCATTTATTATCAGGCAACTAAGGCCCATGCAGTGGTGGTCGAGTGGATATGACGTCCGACTTTCAATCTGGAGGTCGCGGGTTCAAATCCTGGCTCGTACCAATGAGTTTTTCGGAACTTAAGTACGAAGTATTATTTGATATTTACCACTAGCTTTTCGGTGAAGGAAAACATCGTGAGGAAACCTGCATACATCTGCGAAGAAATTCAAAGGTGTATGTGAAGTCCCCGATCCGCATTGGGCTAGCGTTGGGACTATAGCCCAAGCCCTTTTGCGCAAGAGAGGAGGCCTGTGCCCAGCAGTGGGACGTATATAGGCTGAATTATTATTACGTTTATTTATTATAAGGCCCATAGATACATACCTTACAAACTAACATACATACAATAGTAAAAATCTTACAAGCTATAAATTATTTCGGCGACACGGCGGTTTTCAGTTGTGTCGCATGTTCCGGTGTAGGATTTGGCAGATTCCCACGGAACCGCCTAAACACCACACCCTTCGGCCAGAAGTCCGCGCTCGCGATGGTTTTCCAGCAGCGGCCGCGGCACGCGCACCACGAAAGAGCTGAAGTGCATCTCGGTTACTAAGTAAATTACATATAATATAAGCCCACCTCGTTCTGAATGGTCCGTATCTGCACTCTCGGGCTCCGCCTTCACGCGCGCTGGCGATATGCTGCCAGTGTTACTTCCCTCCATCTTCACAATGACGGCGGCGTCACAGCTAACGAAAGAACCGCGACGAAATTACAGTTAAAAGGTGACAACAGTAATTATATGCATGATAGGTATTTGTTAATTAAATGAATCGTAAAATAAATAGCCTCGCTCAGCTGCTGACATGACAACTTCTTTTATTTTAATATTTTTAATGGCGTTCTTGCTAATCAGGTATCAGCGCCAAATAACAACTTGACATCACAGATAAAATAATAATACCACCGTAATAGGCGTAACACACTACCGCACCGCACCCATAAGTGAGAGCCATGAAGAGATATCACTTTTAGTAGTAACTCCAAAAGTACTGCCGTAGTCAGGATTGGCTCGCACCATAGACTTATAATATATAGAGACGGTGTTTCAGCGAGCTGTCACTGTTGCCACTTTTGTTTAGTGTACGATTAACAATGAGGCCCACCTTGCTGTAGCCATGTCGATAAAGTCATATCGATAAACTATCGACATTTCTTGCAATTTTAATTTTACTTCAAAGGCTTAACGATACCTAAAATGAACAAAAACGCTTTTATTCTTTATTGTGGTTATCAGATCACAATTTTATCGTCACGCCCCAGCAGGGAACCAAGGGAAAGTTCAGATATTTAATTAAAATACATAAATACCTACTAAAATATGTGTTCCGCAATAATTGAATTATTTTATTACATTATAATATATTCATTATCCATTAGCATTTCAATTATATTCATGTTTAATGAACATATTGAAGCTTCAATTAATCGCTATTTCGTTCCGCTGTGTAGCGTTTATCGATATATAACATGATTAAAATCGACTTTTTACATCCCTAAAAGCTAGCCAAAAATTGTTGACAAATATTTCGTTGTTGTATCACCAATTGTCTATGATTAAAAAAAAAAGCTAAAAGTCAGTTGTCAATTTATGTCATTCATTCAAATTGTTTGCGGTTTATAATGGATTTATTTTAAATAATATTAATAATGTCTATACTGAGTGAGGTTCGCTAACTATTATTTAAGCTGGTAAATAATTAGGACAATGTGCGAAGTCGAGGTGTAGCGTTGTATAACGAAAAACTGCAATGTTTACAACTCCTAAACAAATGTAAACAAATTCGGAGGTTGGTGCTCTATAAATATTTTGATACTTAGCATTTAGCATATTTGGCATAGTACTTATGTATTTTTTTGGTGATGGATTAATATTACGGTATTATCGAGCTAGGTCTTATTTATACTACATTTCATTTTTCGCCTTGTAACAATGGTATATGGTGAGAAAGTGTTAACATATGTGTTTATTGTTGACTGTACTTTTCATAGTGGTAGAAATTATGTGAGCTGACTTTGAGTGCACGTCAACGTATATTTAACTTATATCCTTAGGTACCTTACGTGTGCACAGAAAATTAAAAATATTTTCTAGTATCAAAACTATAATTCCTACTACACAAAGTGTGACCAGCCCAAGAATTTTTGAATTTCCCGCCAAACATTTGTGTAAAATTTCAGTAGCCAGACTCTAGTGTACGATTAACAATGAGGCCCACCTTGCTGTAGCCATGTCGATAAAGTCATATCGATAAACTATCGACATTTCTTGCAATTTTAATTTTACTTCAAAGGTTTAACGGTACCTAAAATGAACAAAAACGATTTTATTCTTTATTGTGGTTATCAGATCACAATTTTATAGTCACGCCCCAGCAGGGAACCAAGGGAAAGTTCAGATATTTAATTAAAATACATAAATACCTCCTAAAATAGGTGTTCCGAAATAATTGAATTATATTATTATATTATAATATATTCATTATCCATTAGCATTTCAATTATGTTTATGTTTAACGAAGATATTGAAGCTTCAATTAATCGCTATTTCGTTCCGCTGTGTAGCGTTTATCGATATATAACATGATTAAAATCGACTTTTCACATCCCTAAAAGAGCACACATATACGCTTGTACGCACACATACACAGCCTGGGCGCATTACAAAAGGCAACACTTGATTTGAAGTCCATCTTGTCAACAGTATGGTTGTCCTTTTTTGACAAACGGCATTTTTAAAAGAGCGAGGAGAGAGAAATGATACTAGTTGCTGCGCCGTGAAAGAGAACAGAAAACGTTGGGCCCTTGGCTCGCACTTCAGTGACTCCAAGGAGTTTTAAAAACACTTAGGATTGAAACCAAGGCCTATTGACTTCCTTGAAACGATGTGACCCTTCAAAATTGTGCATGTGTTGTCCGTTCCCAGACGAGATTGCCAGTAATTAACATCAAAATATTTTACTACAGCAACATTGCTAGAACTGGCTTTGTCTATAGATGCGATTTCTAGGAACAAATCAAATTATTTTGATTTGTATTTTATGAAGTAGTCATATGTAAATTATTATTTATTTTTTGATATATGTATATTATTATCTATTATATTTCAGTTTTTCTTTGTCTATGTTCATAAAATCTACGAAGGGTAGACGTGCCTCTACCCTCCTTGATAAAATAAAAAAAAATCTTTGTCAATTGGCCTCTTTGATAGGCCTTGATTTGGGTCTGGCCGGTAAGAACATAGACAAGATAAAAGTCTGTAATGTCAATGCTGTCATTTAAGTCATTTAATGCAAAAATATAAATTTTCATATAAAACGATTTATTCACTTGAAATATATTTATTTACCTATTAATTTTGAAAATAAAATCTATTCATATGTACGAGCAACATATCTAAATGCGTCTTCGCACAGACTTAGTTAAATTTAAACCGTTGTCTCTCTTCCTTCCTTGCTGTATGTATCCGGCAATGGCGACTTTATCAACAATTCTTATCCGGATTATGGAAAGCCCTAATGTGTGTGTGGAAACCGTTGTAGTAAATCAGAAACAGCGATAATTTCAAGGTAAGATATATATTAATCTTTAAATAAAAATGAGCGTGCTAATTACCAAATTCAAATATAATAATTTAATCTTACTATCCCCGTATTTAAGTCCCGCGGACGCGTCCGAAATTATAATCAAAATTCAACATAGATGTAAAACCCCACAGTGTTTAAGCTGGTAACCCTAGGAATTAGCGACGTTAGTAATTAGGAAGATAGATTATATTGTTTAATTTTTTGACTATTTTGTTTTAGAAAGTGAATCAGCAGATGGCTTGAGCGTGAGATAATAATATAATCCTGGGCCGTCATATGATTTCTTGGAAAAAGCTCAGAAGGGCACGTATCTGCCGCATATCCAAACTAGTTTCCCGGTGACCAAGAACGCTGCGCGGAGCTGTGAAGCAGAAAATGTCCGATAACCGGATAGATGTAATAACAACTTGTAACCATTTGCCATATCAGTGTATGTATTCATATGTATTATGAAAATATTTATATCTTAATAATACGTAACTTTTTGTTACCTTTTATATTTCACGAATTTCTGAATATAGTGCCTAATCATTATCTTTTAACGTATTTTTTTACTTATTTGTGAAATGCTAATTTAAGAGCCCAACAACGTGCACACTAGCGCCACTGCTAAATAATCGTGATTATTTAAATTTAACGACATGTATTTAAAAAAGGGGCCGCTACGGACTGTATTGTGTATTTAGGTACCTTTTGAATACATCAAACTAGATTTTATGTTGCTGGATTCGTCGATCTATGAGCTCAAAACAAAAACGGCCGTTTTAACTTTGGACGGGTAGATTGACGAATCCAATAACATAAAAACTAGTTTATTGTATTCAGCAGTGGCGCTAGTGTGCACGTTGATGGGCTCTTAAAAACCTGACCCCAACAAAAAATAAAAAAATACAAAAAGAAATTCCCTCTCTGGGATTCGAACCCAGGACCATTAGCTTCCTGAACTGGATTACTGCCAATACCCGCTAGGCTAAACGGGTTGTCAATTCTAATTACAATGGTATCCCACCAGAGCGCTAGTAGTATAAACGAACTTTTGAAAGGGACATTTTTTTGTATGGAGTTATCGTTCTTCTCCTAGTGAGTATTATATTCTTTGATTGAAACCAATGGGGTTGGCAACTGTCAAAGGTTTGCCTAGATGGCGCCATCATAGCTTGCCCCTTTTTCTATGAGATTTGGCTTAAAGAGCTGGCATCCAGGGTATTAAAAAAAACAAAAATTTGACACAATTCTAGGGATTGACGGGGCAAGCTATGATGGCGCCATCTGCTAAAAACTTCCACTGGCCAACCCCATTTGTGAGATTTCAGTGGAAATCTTGGATTGTGTAATTGTATGTGATAGATGTTTTGTGTAATCACTATGTTAAGAGTTTTGTTACGTGGCGCGACAAAAAGCGTTGGACGCTGGCATAATAGGGATTAGAAAATAGATATAGATAAATTGGTATAAGATGATGAATGATGATAGATGCGTGATTATGTAATTGGTTATTTAAGGGGGGGGGGGGGGGGGAATTTTGGTTAAACGGTTGAGGGTTAGATAAAAGGTTAGTTGCAAAATAGAAAATTAAAAAAAATGATGTTAGGCCGAGAGATATTTAGAAAATTTGGGTTGGGTCGACTATGACCTTTTTGAATTTGGAAAAGATCTTATGCTAACTATTACAAGATATATAAAATTGATTTAAAAAAAATGTCGTAAGGTAGTAGCAGGCGTCGGTGTAGAGTGGGAGCACGAGCGTAGCGGAGGAGGCACGGAGAAAAAGGGCTGCTCTGTGTCGTAGGGCGGGTGGGTAGGTTCGTCGTATAAGTAGTGAATGTGGATTTGTTCGTTTGTTGTGACGTTTATAAGTGTTAACAATTGATGAAGTTGTTCCTTGTGACGGTATGAGATGCGTCCACATAATATTGAAAATGAAAAATGAAATATCATGTCAGCACCAAAACCAACACCCGACTTGTGTATTCTCAGAAAAGTCAGTCGCATTAAGAGAAAATTTTGTACAGCCGTTTACAAAACACAAGGATTGTTGGTTTACTCCAATTAAGGCGTAATTAGAGTAACAGAGAAAGAAGGTAGGCCCTCTGATATGTTTGTAAAATTCTATCTAGTAGTACCTACCTATAGTATGTCCTGTGCGCTTTGATAGCTCGCCGCGATACTTACGCTAGCAAATTCATTAATTCTTCATGTTCAAAGTGAGATTGGACATTTATTACGAAAACATATATTTCGGCTTGCCTTACTCCGAAACCGTAGGCACGCCACTGCATATATTATGTGATGTGAAAAGCAGTATGGGTCACATGGTAGCAAAATTATTTTCACTTTGGGCGTCAACACTTGAATCCCTCACTACGCTCAGTATTCCATTTTAATCCCTCGCTTCGTTCAGGGTTCGCCGTCGCCGTAACCATGACATTTTGCTCCTTAGCGACACAACCTAATGTTTAATTGAAGCAGAGTTGCATCTGTTTTGCTTCGTTGCATTTAAACAAAACAAAATCAACCCTGAATCCTACACTATAGATTCAAATTTCAATAGCAAATTTCAGACTTTTTCCTTGTATGGCTGGGCCCCAGGAGGGTGAGTGCAATATTAACACAACAACATTGACAAAAGTATTCCATTTTTGGAGAATACTCGTATTAAGCTTAAGCTTTACGACAAATTTCACCGACAGTATCAGTTTGTTTACTTATTTTTTCCTTTTGCATTATAGAAACAAGACCCAGATAATATTATGCTGATTTGGTTAAATAATTTAAATGCATATCTAACTAGCACACGTAAGCTAAGTAGCACATGTTGTATAGCAGATGATCTGTTGATTTTTATTGAGTCTGACGCTAAATAAAGCGTACACTTTTTATTTCTTTAGGTAGATAACTTCTGGTTAAAAGTGTTAAACCTATTATGTGAACTATTATTAAGCATTTGTCGTTAATTTGATACATTTGTGAGCTAATAATAACCTACAGCGCACCCAGATATTGTTTCAACAACCGTTAAGAGCGCTATTACATTTCGGCGTTGAGCGAGTTTAGGTATTTTACGCGCTGCGGCAGGCCGTGCGAGCTCAGTACGCCGTTCCCTTCTACCACACTCGCACTACAATGATGGATTAAACATTCTTGATCCTTCGCGAAGCATATTGAAATCAACCATAACAACACTAACTGTACTTAACTTTTAAAGTTCTAAAACTGTTATTTGGTAAGTACGAAAATACTAAATGCAGTGCAAATGTACATAGGGGCTGTTCATAAATTACGTCATCTATTTTTGACGATTTTTGACCCCCCCCCACCCCTCAAATCATCCAAAAATCAAGCTTCGGATGAATCTGTTTTCTCCTACGTCATGTTACCATCATCCGATGTCCAGACCCCCCCCCCCACTCCTCCCATTTGAAACGACGTAATTTATGAATAGCCCCATACTCGTACTTATGAAGGTATATTACTCGAAAGAAATTATAGGTACCTACTCGCTTATTTACATGTTTCGTCATTGCATTTGGTACCTATAGGTAAAAAAATAAATAAATAAATAAATAAATCATTTATTCAGATGAAATAAACCCCATTATACAGATTTTTTTTTGTAAAGTTTGTATCAACGAGGGTTTAAAAACGAACTGGTACTGAGGATCTGATGATGATTAAGGTGGTCACGGATACCAATCAACCATGTAGTAACATGATTAGGCTCGTTTGATTCGTCTCAACAAGATCTTTGACACTGAAGATACACAGGGTCTGATGATGGAGCTGGAAGGTGGCCACGGGTACCAGTCTATCATGTAACTAAACAACTTCGTGTTTGGGCTCGTTTGATTCGTCGAAGCCAAACACGAAGTGGTTTAGTTGCATGGTTGATTGGTACCGGTCACCACCTTCCGGATCCATCATCAGACCCTCAGTACTACCTTGTGTCAAAGATCTTGTTGCGACAAATCAAACGAGCCCAAACACGAAGTGGTTCAGTTACATGGTAGACTGGTACCCGTGGCCACCTTCCAGCTCCATCATCAGATCCTGAGTACTATCTTGTGTCTAAGGTCTTGTTGAGACGAATCAAACGAGCCTAAACACGAAGTGGTTTAGTTGCATGGTTGATTGGTACCGGTGACCACCTTCCGGCTCCAACATCAGACCCTGAGTACTATCTTGTGTCAAAGATCTTATAGAAACGAATAAAACGAGCCTAAACACGAAGTGGTTTAGTGGCATGGTTGATTGGTACCGGTGACCACCTGCCGGCTCCATCATCAGACCCTGAGTACTATCTTGTGTCAAAGATCTTGTTGAGACGAATCAAACGAGCCTAAACACGAAGTGGTTTAGTTGCATGGTTGATTGGTACCGGTGACCACCTTCCGGCTCCATCATCAGACCCTGAGTATTATCTTGTGCCAAAGATCTTGTTGAGACGAATCAAACGAGCCCAAACACGAAGTGGTTTAGTTGCATGGTTGATTGGTACCGGTGACCACCTTCCGGCTCCATCATCAGACCCTGAGTACTATCTTAAGTCAAAGATCTTGTTGAGACGAATAAAACGAGCCTAAACACGAAGTGGTTTAGTTGCATTGTTGATTGGTACTGGTGACCACCTTCCGGCTCCATCATCAGACCCTGAGTACTATCTTGTGTCAAAGATCTTGTTGAGATGAATAAAACGAGCCTAAACACGAAGTGGTTTAGTTGCATGGTTGATTGGTACCGGTGACCACCTTCCGGCTCCATCATCAGACCCTCAGTACTACCTTGTGTCAAAGATCTTGTTGCGACAAATCAAACGAGCCCAAACACGAAGTGGTTCAGTTACATGGTAGACTGGTACCCGTGGCCACCTTCCAGCTCCATCATCAGATCCTGAGTACTATCTTGTGTCTAAGGTCTTGTTGAGACGAATCAAACGAGCCTAAACACGAAGTGGTTTAGTTGCATGGTTGATTGGTACCGGTGACCACCTTCCGGCTCCAACATCAGACCCTGAGTACTATCTTGTGTCAAAGATTTTATAGAAACGAATAAAACGAGCCTAAACACGAAGTGGTTTAGTGGCATGGTTGATTGGTACCGGTGACCACCTGCCGGCTCCATCATCAGACCCTGAGTACTATCTTGTGTCAAAGATCTTGTTGAGACGAATCAAACGAGCCTAAACACGAAGTGGTTTAGTTGCATGGTTGATTGGTACCGGTGACCACCTTCCGGCTCCATCATCAGACCCTGAGTATTATCTTGTGCCAAAGATCTTGTTGAGACGAATCAAACGAGCCCAAACACGAAGTGGTTTAGTTGCATGGTTGATTGGTACCGGTGACCACCTTCCGGCTCCATCATCAGACCCTGAGTACTATCTTAAGTCAAAGATCTTGTTGAGACGAATAAAACGAGCCTAAACACGAAGTGGTTTAGTTGCATTGTTGATTGGTACTGGTGACCACCTTCCGGCTCCAGCATCAGACCCTGAGTACTATCTTAAGTCAAAGATCTTGTTGAGCCGAATCAAACGAGCCCAAACACGAAGTGGTTTAGTTGCATGGTTGATTGGTACCGGTGACCACCTTCCGGCTCCATCATCAGACCCTGAGTACTATCTTGTGTCAAAGATCTTGTTGAGATGAATAAAACGAGCCTAAACACGAAGTGGTTTAGTTGCATGGTTGATTGGTACCGGTGACCACCTTCCGGCTCCATCATCAGACCCTGAGTACTATCTTGAGTCAAATAAATACATATAGAATGTCAGGTCGTTTCAAATATTTTTAATCCTGTCCGGTAGTTTATTAAACTGTACCATTATAAATTATAATACTATAAAAACAGTGCTAGGATCAAAGTCTCTCGTTGCGGTTTACACGCACACAGTATAGCGTTTTACACGGCGCCCGCCGCACACAATGATAAAAAACCTCGTCGTCGCCGTTGAAAATGTGCGGAGCCGACCGACACACGTCCTGCCTCTACAAGCTCTGCCGCGGCACTGAGCTGGCGCAGCGCGCGTCATCGGTAATATAGAGTAGTTTTCAAAAAATTGCCAAAAAATTATAGTAGAATTTCATAAACACTAATGTATACCAACAGTATAAGCAAACGTTGCAGATTGCTTGAGTATGAAAATGACTTCGATATTAAGTAGATTTTCGTAGGAATTGACACTTGTTTCGGAGAGAAAATTGAGTTCGTTTTACTTTGATTTTCTCTTTCTCAAAGGTATGTAGGAAAAATATAGTTTGATATGCCTAAAGTATAGGGTATTAGTAATACAAAATAGCCAGGTTTAGCAGAGTAAAATTCTCAACATTTCCAAATAAGAGCTCGCCATTCAGTGCTTCACGGGGTTTTTCGGAAACGACCATCAGAAAAAAAATCATTACTAATTTAATAAGTCCTTTTTCTAATATTTACAACGATATTTATAAAGATAAGAAGACGCTTTTACTGGAACAAGTACTCATTGTTTCTAATAATGAGCGCAAAGTCCTGAATTTCGTCGACTAGTATCATCAATTTTGCATTATTTCGACTTTTCTTGTAAGAGCGCTCTTAACGCAGACAGCACCACGTTGGTATACTTAGTTACCTGTAGTAAATTACCGGTGAACAGACATATTCAGCACTACACAGCAATATGCGCGACAGTTTATTTATTATACGTATAACTTAATTATACTAGTTTTACACGCTTCCTTAAATACACAGTCGCTATAAAAGTTTTATTTCTATTTTATAATAACTTATTTTACTGTATTTGGCTTAATTTCTGTTCACCGACCCGTTTTTTGGAAAGGTAAAGCCATTAAATAGTATTTAAACTGAATAAGACGTTGAAATGTGCCCTATAGAAATACTATTAGCGTAAAAATAGTTCTTTTCTCGATCAAAAGATAGTTTAAATACCAGAAGTGTACCTTATAAAGATGTTTATGTGCTCAGAGCTATAAATTAAGTCCACAATGGGTCCATCATACCTGTGCTATTTGGGTCATTCGTCTCCCTCCCTTTTATTGGAAAAATAATTTCTAGCTGATAACTTTTTGTCGGTTATTTAGCAATTACATCGATTTTTTTGTTTTTTCTTACATGTTTTATCCTCGTCGCCATTGTGACGTCTAGGTTCTGTTGTATTACAAGGTGATAAATAAAACTCAGTTGGTCAGTCAGGTGCTTGCGACCCGCCTCACGCCATGACAGTTGACAACAGAATGTCGACTTGCAGGTAGTTCGCATTGCACTTTTATTGTATAAACGTCACAGCATCGGAAATTTTATTAAATCTGTGCTAATTTATTGTCAGTTACGCCTATTTGCAGTAGATTTTTGAGTCCTAAATGTACGTTACGCCCTACTGGATATTTTATACGAGTGTTAGAGAATTCAATGTAAGAGATACGCCAACATACTATGTACAATTTCGAGTTTATTAAGTGGGGTGACCTAGTACTTTCCTTGTCAATTTTTTTATTAAGTAGGTACTTGCAGTACCTGCTCATGTGCTCATTGATGCTTTATTTATAGGGTTACTAAAATTTGACAATTTAAACTGAACTAGTGGGTACTTTTTTCATCAGTTTTATGAAAATAATAAAACACGACTACATTAAAATGATAATTATGGCGATTGATTAAGGTTAGACTGATAACTTTTAGTTTTGTATGTGACTGGGCCTTTTGCAATTTTGATTAGACGTAATATTAATATTTTTTTTGTTAAACCCTAATTTATAGGATTAACCTTATGAAAGTTACTGTCTATAAACGTTTACATAGAAGAACGTAGGCCTGGCCATTTGTCTTTTTAGTTTTTTGCCACCTACTCTGATGTTACGTCATAAATAATCACATATTGTAATGCAGGTTCGAATATAGAAACCACCACGGCAGAGTCAAAGACGTTTATTGTCAAGAAAATCGCACCACAGTAAATATTATAGGAACAGTATGACAAGCGTTAGCTAAAACTAAGAAAATACGAAAACGAAAAGCAATGATATGAATGAATCACAGTAAACTTTAGCAAAACAGTACGGCAAGCTAGTTCTAAAAGTAAGAAATGAAAAATTAAACAATAAGCAACAAGCGTAAATTGTTATTGTGCAAACATTAACATTAAACAAGGCTAGCGTATAAGAAAATATTAGTGAAAGTTTACAAGGGGAATAATAATATTGCAAAGCAAGTTAAACTAAAATAATGCTAAGCGTTTAGAAAATCAAACATATGCAAAACAAGGCAACAGAGTATAAGCTAAAAGATTCAAACTTTAACAATTAAGCGGCAAGCTATAATAATTAGCGTATAAAATATTTAAAGGCACAACATAACAAAAGAGACTAACAAAATATTACAACTTACGGTTTACTTAACTTAACATGCAAACGAGACGTAGTGCAATGCCAAACAGATAAACCGTATTACGGAAGTATCGCTTAGCGCAACTACTCCTAAGTACAAAGTGTACGTCCTAGCACTTAGAAAAGTATGTCGCGGCTGACCGGCACTGAACCGTGCTACGGAAGCAATACCGGGCGGTCGCGATGCTTTGCTCGTCAAGTCAGCTACTCCGTCCCATCTCAATGTGATCGGATCGCTGCGCGAGACAAACTGAGCGAGCCGCACAGGATCATCTCACACTCCCCCTTGGGGGGGCGTGGGGAGGCCATGTCAGGGCGAGGCCCTTTTTGGCGGTTTCTATCTCGGGCTGTGGCGACAGCCCGGTCTGTTGTGCCGACGTTTAAGTTGTCGGGTTTTCTCTTTCTTCCTTCTTCTTCTTTCTTCTTCTGTTGGCCTTCATGGCATGGTGGTTATGTTGGCCAATCTGCGGCATTGTGGTTCCTAGGGGTCTGGTTGAGCGAGCCGGGGCCGCGCTGCGGCTTATAAAGGCCTGGCGCGGGCGACCGTGCGGGCTGTGCGCGCGCGGGGTAAGGCGGGTTCCTACGATACCGGGCGCAGCAAGTAGCGCGTATGACTCATATTATTACTACGCGCGGTGGTTTCTTTTACGTTGCATTACAATATTCATTAAGTTTTACTGAACAGGCATACAAAATGTCAAAACTACTATTGTACCTAATAGTATTATAGTATGTAAAAGTAAAATTTATGATCAAATTAAGATTACAAACAGAAATAACGCATACATTTTTTTTATAGTAAAAGTAATTGTTATAAATTGTTTTGATATACATAAATAGATACAGATGATAGGACAGAAGTGATTCTATTGAAGTAATATAAACAAATAAAAAAGAAAACATTGATTTTGTGACTAAAAAAACTACCTTTTCCACGTTTAAGTATACAAAATAACAAAAATGGGGAAAAAACTTAACAGTGAATACCTACATCTCTATAAGAGTTTGAAAAAAAAATGTAAATTATAGTACTTAGAAGTATTAGTGTTCTTAGAAGTATAGTGTGTTATTAATTAAATGCAAGTTGCCATATTGCAACGAAATTGTTGGATTTACGCCAAATGGTACCAATATAGTTAAATTTTTTGTACATTACGCCCTTTTTCGAATAAGATAAACCATAAAACAGAGGCGTAAGAGACGCCCTTCTTAAAAACAGTCGTGTTTTTTGGCGTAACAGACATGCTATTTTCGTAACTAAGCATTGTATTGTATTATAAGTTCAAGCAATCAGTTTAAAAGAGCTCAAAAAGTTAAGAATAAGCCACATACAGGCATCAGTTTACTTAAACAAACAAAAAAGTTATGATTTTTTTTTCTAAAAAAAAACAGTTTTTTGGCTCTCCTGAAAAATCCGTTTTGTCCGTTAAGCCCTTTGAGCCTACGGTAGTCGAATTATGATTGAGGAGTAGCGCGTAGAGTGGTTCGTTATTAGGTTATATAGTTCCCATAGTCTAATAAAACATGGTCTTCTCTTCCCAGAGAGACACAAGCCTACGTCACAATAACATTGCCACTTTATATAGCGCTATCGCATATTATCATATAGCGCTGTCGCATGATGACGTAGGCTTGTGTCAGTCACGTGACCACGAAAAGACGGGAAGAGAGTACCAGGCAGAGTATATTATTATACCATGATATTTCCTTAAATAAAACAACTTTCCTTATTTACTAGAGTTAGACCGTAAAAAGTCTGCAGCGATTTTGATAGCCCACGCAGTGCAAGTGTCATTTTAAACGTCAAACTTCTATGAAATTATGACGTTTAAATAACACTTACACTGCGTGGGCTATCAAATCCGCTGCAGACTTTTATTGGTGCGACTTATAATCAGGTGGTGGTATATTTAAATATAATACTATAGGTTAATCCTGTAGGCGTTTAAATCAACTGTATTAATTTGACTTGTCTCGTCAAATTAATACAGTTCATTTAAACAAAAATAATTCAGACGAGTTCAACCCACATTTATACAAACACCCCAGTCTAGACAGCAAATACCGAGAGTACAATGCCGAAGATGATGGACCATTTATAGTTCATTCATGTCTCTAGAGAGTCTGCGCCATCTTCCAATGCTTCTCTAAAACTCATCAATGTAGGCCTTTTGCTTACTCAAGAAAATGTTAATAATATCCAGAAAGAAGGTGGTATTAAATCAGTAGGTCGCAACAGAGTAGCAGTAACGTTCTCCACAGCAGCTGATGCAAATAGCTTCCTAAAATTAATAATATTAATAATAAGCCCGCAGGGCAGCTTGTTGCGAGCTGTTGGGGAGTAACGACCCCACGGACCCGAGTGCTCCCGAGAGTCGGTCAGGGTCTTCGTCTCCGGCGTGTCTTCGTCGGTCGGAGTGGACCGCAAGGGGACCCGCAGGACTCTCAGCTCTGGCTTGCCTTCATTGGCCGTCCAGAGAGGAGTAGCTAGAGCTATATGTTCCAGGGATGGAAGTGAAACATGCATAAGACGCGAGTTGGCACAGTGGCTGGTAACAGCCACTGGGTAGAAAGCGGCGCACACCTCTCGACACCCCTGAGCCGCTCACACCGGTGTTGCTCCTGGTCGTCTTTACGTCGGCAGTTTCAGAGGCCCATCTAGTCAGCGGCGAGTCACCGCCTGCCTCGATGACGGCGTTAACATTGTTATGGCAGGTGTGCGGACCTCTTTTACAATAGCCCAGTCTCATTGTCCACCCAAACATCAATCCATAGACCGGTATACTGTTCCCTTTTTCTACAATAGTCCCAATGCCTGCTGCGACCGGTTCATGGGTGTCTATTGTTGCGCCTGTGAACGGATTCCAGCAGGCGTTCTAAATGACATTAAAGCTCTCCAAAGGGCCTCTACGTGTTGGATCTATATCCCCACGCAAGCCTATCAAAAGACCGGGATTTATAGGCCCGTGAAATCTAAGGAGATACAAATAATAATAATAATTAATTAATATTCTTTATCGTGCACCATACAGTTAAAATACACAGAAAATTAAATGTACATTAAAAGCTAGGTAACAACAGGCGGTCTTATCGCTAAGAAGCGATCTCTTCCAGACAACCTTTCGGTAGCAGGAAACTAAGGACTTACAACATTGAACGGGTAGTGCCGATATACATTTAATAAAAAAATTATAAAATAAAAATAAGACGAAAACTATTATATACTTTAATATAATACATACATACAAATATAATAAATACATATGTACATACATAATATATTATATAGGCATAAATAGAGGCAAAATTAAGGCACCGAAAGGTAATGAGATTTTAGAAGATTTTTGAAAATGGGAAGGGATTTAGCACGTCTAATGTTTAATAGCAAAGCATTCCACAACCGTACAGCACGAAAAGTAAAAGAGTTGATATAAAATTTTGATGAAGAAGATGGTGGAGCAAGGAGATGTTTCTCCGCACACCGGACAGAAGAAAGATAGCTGAAACGCTGTTTAAGATATAGAGGGGCAGTGGGGTTGAAGAGAATATTATAAAGAGTTGCGGCGATGGCGAATAGGGAGCCACTTGAGCTGGGTGCGAAATTCAGAGACGTGGTCATATTTGCGTAAGCCAAATATGAACCTTACACATGCGTTTTGAAGGCGCTCAAGTTTATTTAGCTGGTCCTGTGTAAGATCAAGATAGCCAATATCGGCATAATCCAATATAGGGAGAAGAAGAGATTGAGCAAGCTCAATTCTGGTAGCGAGCGGCAAGAAGTTACGAAGTCTGCGAAGTGACCCCAGAGACGCGAACATCTTCCCACCGATCTCACTTATCTGTGGTACCCAAGACAGTGTGCGATCTAAGATTTTTTACCTGGCTCGAGAATGGTACCGGGACACCATCAAAGACTATGAACGGTAAGTTAGGAAAGTCAATCCGTGAAATAAGTTGAGAGCTGCCTAAAATTATAGCTTGCGATTTAGACGGATTAACCTTCAGCCCATAGCGTTTGCTCCATACCCTGATACCTGATACCCTGTGGCAGATCGTTCATAACGCATTGAGAGTAGATTTGGAGGTCGTCGGCATAGAGGTGGTAAGAAGAAGAAATATTAGTAGTGATGGAGTTAATAAAGATGGAAAATAATAGAGGAGACAGCACACCGCCCTGCGGAACGCCGGCCAGGGTGCTGCACCAAGAAGAAATGGAAGAGTCTACCTTTACTCGCTGCCGACGACATTCCAAATAACTGCGGAACCAGCCAATTGTCACGGGAGATATGTTAACAGCACGCATTAAACTAAGTAAAACATCGAAATCAACAGTGTTAAAGGCATTGCTGAAGTCTAGCAGCGTCAGTACGGTGAGCTTACATCGGTAATTTTTACTAAAGCCGTGCTGTGACCGGAGCGGAAGCCAGACTGTAAAGGGTTCATGAGCTCATGCCTGTTTAAAAAGGATGTAAGCTGGTGATGTACAAGGCGCTCAAGAACCTTTGAAAGGAATGGGAGGATAGAAATAGGACGATAGTCGGAATAAGAGGTAGGATTAGACTTTTTCGGTAAGGGAACAACGTCTGCACCTTTCCAGAGGGAAGGGAAAACACCAGAGGAGATAGAATAGTTAAGAATGTGAGTGATGACAGGAACAAGTAAATCGAGTAGAGGAAGAGTCATTTCGCGACTGACACTATCAACTCCAACAGCATTGGATGAGATACCAAGAACATTCTTCTCCACGTCACTGTCAGTAAACTGAGCAAGAAAGAAGGGAGGAAAGTCAGGAGTTGGACACCTAGAAAGAGAATTTAGAGTGTCAGTTTTAATTGGATCAGTAAAGGTAGTAAAAGTTGAGAAGTGCTGGTTAAGTTGGTTTAGGTCAACATTTTTGTTAATTGGGTTTTGCGTAGACTTCCCTATTCCTAATGTCTTCAAGAATTTCCAGACCTTAGCTGGCTCGCCATTTACAACCGCACTGTGAATGTGACGCCTTTAAGCATCGCGGCAAATTGTACTGCAACGGTTGCGGAGAGCATGGTACCTAGCTTTATTTTTCTCCGACGAGTTGCACTTATACTTTGACTTGGGTAAGTTTTTCTTTGTGTTAAGAGATCTAATGTCATCAGTAAGCCACGGAGCAGGGACATACTTAATCTTGACAGGACGTATAGGAGCATGAACGTCATAAAGTTCAATAAGCGTGGAGTTAAAAAGTGACACTTTATCGTCTACCCCAGTAGCCTGCAAGATGGACTCCAATCTATTTTTCAGCATAAATAGTTATTTATATTCTCTTCGTGTACTTGAAAATAAAAACAATAAACAAATTAAAACGTGTATTAATCTTTTTATTTTAAAATGGATTTTATACAATATTCATTAGCTGGCACGGAGCGGGCGCCGCTTTTCATCAGTATGAGTTAATAGGTGCCTCTGCAAATTACCTTTTATATTGCACCGGTAATCGCAGTAGCTACATTTAAATGGCTTTTCGCCAGTGTGAGTCATCATATGATTCTGTAACATATATTTCGAAATGCACTTGTAGTGACAGTTGTTACAATTAAAAGGTTTTTCATCAGTATGAGTTAATAGGTGCCTCTGCAAACTACCTTTTAAATTGCACCGGTAATCGCAGTAGCTACATTTAAATGGCTTTTCACCAGTGTGAGTCATCATATGATTCTGTAACACATTTTTCGCAATGCACTTAAAGTCACAGTCGTTACATTTAAATGGCTTTTCACCAGTGTGAGTCATCATATGATACTGTAACCCATTTTTCGCAATGCACTTAAAGTCACAGTACTTACATTTAAATGGCTTTTCACCAGTGTGAGTCATCATATGATACTGTAACATATTTTTCAAAATGCACTTGTAGTCACAGTACTTACATTTAAATGGCTTTTCACCAGTGTGAGTCATGATATGATTCTGTAAAATATTTTTCCTAATGCACTTGTAGT
Organism: Cydia splendana; assembly: GCF_910591565.1. Classification (NCBI taxonomy): domain Eukaryota; kingdom Metazoa; phylum Arthropoda; class Insecta; order Lepidoptera; family Tortricidae; genus Cydia; species Cydia splendana. The sequence continues at coordinate 2,104,703 of NC_085983.1, read as the reverse complement.
CACAGTAGTTACAATTAAAAGGTTTTTCATCATTATGATTTAATAGGTGCCTCTGCAAATTACGTTTTACATTGCACCGGTAATCGCAGTAGCTACACTTAAATGGCTTTTCGCCAAAGTGAGTCATCATATGATTCTGTAACATATATTTCGTAATGCATTTGTAGTCACAGTAGTTACATTTAAATGGCTTTTCACCAGTGTGAATAATCAGATGATACTGTAACATATATTTCGTAATGCACTTGTAATCACAGTAGTTACAATTAAAAGGTTTGTTATCAGTATGGGTTAATAGGTGCCTCTGCAAATTACGTTTTACATTGCTCCGGTAATCGCAGTAGTTACATTTGAATGGCTTTTCGCCAGTGTGCGTAATCATATGATTCTGTAACATATATTTCGAAATGCACTTGTAGCCACAGTTGTTACAATTAAAAGGTTTTTCGTCAGTATGAGTTAATAGGTGCCTCTGCAAATTACCTTTTAAATTGCACCGGTAATCGCAGTAGCTACATTTAAATGGCTTTTCGCCAGTGTGAGTCATCATATGATTCTGTAACATATTTTTCCTAATGCACTTGTAGTCACAGTACTTACATTTAAATGGCTTTTCGCCAGAGTGAGTCATGATATGATTCTGTAACATATATTTCGAAATGCACTTGTAGTCACAGAACTTACATTTGAATGGCTTTTCACCAGTGTGTGTCTTCTTGTGATTCCCTGAGTGTAATTTTTGATTGGACTTGTAATCACAAGTAAAGGCTTTGCCTTTAGGTTTTCTATTCCTTTGTGACATTTGTTGACGATCCAAAGCAATGTTCTCTCGATTTGAATTACGCGATTGTCCTAACGACAAGTGAGTGTGTATATGTCTCTCCATAACCGACTTGTTCCTGATCCGTTTGCCGCAATGGTGACATTGATAGATGGTGGTGGTGACATTGAGTGTGGGTGCGGGCTCGGAGGCGTGCAGCTTGTATGTGCGGCGCCCGACCCGGCAGGTGCGCCGCTCCGCGTCCACCAGCAGGCGCTCCAGCCTGACCGAGCACGAGCGGCGCCGACCCGACACCAGAGCAGAGGAGACAAGAGCGGGCGCTGCAACACGACATAATAATACTAATGGTTTGCATACTTAAAGAAATAAAGACCGTCCACATGCAAATCAATGCTCTAGCATAAAAAAAAACAACGGGTTGCACTCAGGGAGTGCCGGCAGAAGTGATAACTCAATGACTAGTGCAACATGCACTACGAGTATGTATAATTAAGGATAACGCCATCTAGCGTTATTTCGTCGCATTACTTGAAACCCCTAAGTACATCACTGTTAGTACTCATATTAATATCAGTTAGAGCGAAGCTCACTAGATGGCATTTAAATCAATAAAGAAAATCTCAATGATATTGTATGATGTACATTGTACAATGTATGTATTTACTTTATTGTACATAGAAATAAAAACACGAGAAACACAGTTACAGAGTCAATTAAATACAACAAAGGCGAACTTATCCCTGAATGGGATCTCTTCCAGTCAACCTTTGAGGAAATGAGTAGGACAGAAATAACGATGAATGACAAACAAAAGCGTACAATCCCTAAAATAAATGAAATGCAAGTTTTGAATACACATTACTCCAAATATACATAAATAGAAATATAACAATACAAGAATATATATACATATAAATAAAAATAAATAAATACTCAACATATAATATATATAGATATTAATTCGAACCAGAAAAGTAAAGGAAATGAAAGAAGTAGGTAGGTACTTAATCGGGAAAAACAGAATTATCTAAGTATCGGAAAGCCACAATTTTCTCAGCCTCTCCTTGAGTGATGCTACAGATTGGGATTGCCTCACGGACACCGGAATCTCGTTCCATAACTTAGCGGCGTGGACAGTAAAGGATTTTTTGTAAGTGCGCGTCTTATTGGATGGAATTGCGAGTGAAAGATTGGCGCTTGATCGAAGACGGTGACCACTGCCAGCAGCTAAAAAACTAAATCTTTCGGAGAGGTAAGGTGGCGCAGCAGGATTGAAAAAAACATTGAAAAGCAATGACAGGATATGCACATCTCGACGACGACGAATCGGAAGCCAGCCAAGCTGAGATCGGAACTGGGAAACATGATCAAACTTACGCAGACCGAAAATGTATCGAATACAGATATTTTGCAGTCGCTCGAGTTTATCCAAAAGCTCACTGAGGTCTAAAAAAGCAGAATCAGCATAATCTAACAAAGGAAGTAAAAGTGAACAAGCTAGCGTTATTTTAGTTTGAAGAGGAAGGAAATTTTGAAGACGTCTCAGTGAGTGGAGAGACGCAAAAAGTTTATTGCTAATGTCAGAAACATGAGCTGACCAGGACAAAGTTTGATCAATGATGATACCCAAGTTCTTAACTGTAGAGGAAAAAGGGATAATTGTTCCGTCAAAAAGTACTTTAGGTACCACCATCTCCGACAATTTGGACACAAAGTGAGGACCACCAATGACAATCGCCTGCGATTTCTTTGCATAATTTTTAAACCAAACTTATTCGCCCAGCAACGAATTGACTCAAGGTTGCCATTAATTTTATCAACTAAAGATGGAAAGTCATCAATGCTAGCCGCTGCGTATACCTGCAAATCATCCGCGTAAAGGTGGAAGCTACAATTTAATGATTCAGTAATGCCATTAATGAAGATTGAGAAAAGGAGAGGAGAGAGTATCCCTCCTTGGGGGACACCAGCAGAAAGGTCACACCACTCAGAGACCTTGTCGTCAACTCTGACACGCTGGTGTAACACGGCTGTTTTGAAAGGGGGTAAAATAATAAATGAAAAGCTCCGGCTTGTGGAAAATGGAAACAGCCATGTTAACAAAATAAAAATTAAATCAAAATTAAATTAAATAGACTAAACGGAAACCTTGCTGCAGGAAAGCTAGGAGGAGAAACAATTAAACAAATTTATATCTAACAAACTTTATTAATCTAATCATTTACTATTAAATGCTCAGTGGTAAAGCTGGGTCGCTTCACAGGTTCTAGTTATAAGGGTTTACACCCATTAATTAAAAACTAAAAACTAAATTTCGAAATACCTAAGTTTTATGCACCCCCAACTAGCAAAATAGTCGTATAAGAATTGATTTACTCAGCCTGTTATCGTATAACAGCCGAGTTACGGTTGTTGAAACACCAATATATCGTATAATAGCGGTTAACTCGACTATTTAGCAATTTTCGCTAATTAGTGCTATAATCATGTCGTATAAACGTTTATAGCACTATCTTTTAGCACTTTTATTCCACCTTTTAATAAATGCTGAGTTAGCGCTACTAAATCACTTTTATTCAGCATAATTGTTCTATTAAAATCATATAACAGCTATAGAATAGCTAATTGTCTGAATAAGGCGCTTTAATACAACTGTTACTCAATTCTCTTCTCTGTTGCTATAAAAGCTTATTAAAAGCAATCCAATAACCATTTGGCAACAATGCTGCTGTAACAGCGCGCTTATATCATAATTCGGGTAATGGGGTTCAAACCGCTGTTATAGGAGCTGAAGTGTATTTACAGGTTTTATTCAAAATGTATTCAGCTTAGAGTACTTTTAAAGAGTTTTGAACTACATTAACAGCACAAGTCAGCCATGTTGTCGTTTCAATATAGTCCGGTGGCCAACTGCATGAAACCCTACCTGATAAAAAAATAGAAAAATCCTACTCTGTAGGGGTAGCTGACTTTTAGTAGCATCAACTGCTCTTGGTCGGCCGCGGCTTAATTTGGCAAATTTTGCGCAAATGGCAAAATAGTGGCACAAAAATTCATAAATAAAACCCCATCGTATAATACAATTGAGGACAGCAAAACAAAAGTGGTCAGCTACATCCTGTGTTGGCAGGTTCCTGTGTCCTACCGAATTTGTGGTACAACGTGACAGCTACAATTTACCTCATCGAAAAATAGACTGAAAAAAACTGATTGTAATACCTACATTAAATTTGTTGACGTATGTCTTGGTCGGTCTCACCTTAGCCTGGCAGCTTTTGCAGTCCGTCCGCATTACAAAAAATGTCAATGGCAGCTATCCTACCATACAAGTGACATTCTATTTTTCGATGAGGTAAATTGTAGCTCACTTGGTACCACAAATTCGGTCGGACACAGGAACCAGCCAACACAGGATGTAGCTGACCACTTTTGTTTTTTGATGAATATTTGTACCACTTTTTTGCCACTTGCGCAAAATTTGCCAAGTTAAGCCACGGCCGTCCAAGAGCAGTTGAAGCTGCTAAAAGTCAGCTACCCCTACAGAGTAGGATTTTTCTATTTTTTTATCAGGTAGGGTTTCATGCAGTCGGCCACCGGACTATAAATCCATAAACATGGCGACATCATGTGCTATAAGTGTAGCAGTAAACGCAGTTACTCGACTTATAGTCGAATTAATGAGATATAAGAGAAACTAGATCGTGTAAGCAAATTTTTACTTATTTTAATTAATATTTTTTTATTGAAATTTAAGAAAATAGACGGCCCATGAATATATATGAACCAGTGCCTTTGGTTTTATCAATAAAGTATTTTTCGCGCTAGGTTTTACTGTATTACGTGTACTTACAGACAGTAAAAACTTATGTACACAATCACGGTAAAAATAAATGTCATGGATGACAGCAGTAAAAAAATACTTAAGTACCTTTTTGTTTTATTAGACACGTGAAGACGATTAGGCCTCAAACATAATAAAATAATTGTAATATAATCGCTTACCTGAGATCGTTTTTAGCACATATTAGTTGAATAAAAGCATTTACTGCACTCTTACACATTTAAAATGCCGAGTAAAAGCAATTCGGCTACTTTTACGAAACATTTTTGCTGAGAAAAAGCAGTGCGGCTGCTTTTATAGAACACTTTCACTGAGTAATAGTAAATTGCTAATGTTTATAGAACAAATAGTCGAATAAAAGCACTATCGTTGCTATTAAAACACTAGAAGCGCTTTTATCCACTTTTACTCAACTCTTGCAGCATCGATTTGCTTCTTATACAGCGCTTACTCGATTTTTATAACACTTTTAGTCTGTATAAGTGCGCCTTTTCGCGTTGAGTAAACGCTTACAGGACTTTTATTCGACTGTTTTTACACCTTTTATAGCACCAAAAAGCGAAAATAAAAACGTGCTCTCAACTTTTATAGCACATAGATTTGCTAGTTGGGCCAGAACTTACTTAAAACTTCAAACTGAATAAAATTAAATTATAATTAACCATTTTAAATTTGTAGTTGGTGGCGAATGCCACTCAAAAGTTATGCAACAGACCGACCTCAAAAACTGCTGCTGGAACTGCAGCAGCGGGGAGCGAACTCGCCTTTCCCCGGGAAGCTGGCCGCTAACCTGGTTGGAGCCGGCCGCTGCAGATGGCGTGGTACAGATCCCACAGCCTCGTTTTACAACTTCTAAACATCTTCAAATGAATTCCAAAAGAAATCGAAAGCTCTTCAAAAGAATTCGAAAGCTCTTCCAAAAAAATTCACAAGCTCCCGGCTCCTGTAAACCGAGAAATGGATACATTAGCCGACGCCTTAATGGCCGCTAAAGAAAATATGAAACAATTGGAAATTTAGCTCACCGCACTGGAAGCTGTTAGGACTTCTGGCGGAGCACTCCCAACCCTCGAGCAGGAGTCAACTCTGTAAAGAACCAAAAACCTGGTTAAGGACGAACCCACAACGTTTCGCGCCATTGTGGAGTTGATCACACCTAAATTCCATTTGTACTTACTCAGTGGAGCACACCGAAGGACTCGAGCTGCTTCCAGCATTTCGACCAACATGGCGAATGTGTGGTCTCACCACAAATAGTACTCATGCGAGCGTGCGTCCCCGGAGGGGTCCACACATCAAATGTGCATGTCATCTCAAAATGACCTCCTCATATGTTGAGTACAAAAGGCCAAAACAAAAGTAGGGTGCCAATCCCTTGAAGACACAAATCCTACGAAAATTCTGACTGATTTATTTAACAATTCAGTCCTCAGCCTAAGAAATATATTTTACCAATAAATCTAATAAAGTTTCATTTCAGAGCCCCCTTTTTGGAGTCTGTAATTCCTATGTTTTATTTAACATCTAAATTCTCTCTTACCTAAAAAACATATCTAAATCATACAAAGTTTTCCTGGAGTGACAACCTAAATATCTCAAGTTTTAATTATTTTTACTCGTATGACAACCCCGACAACAGATAAGCATAAAGAGGTGCATCTGAATGCAACAGATTATGCAAATAAGTGCAACCAATCGAGTTAGTTTGGGATATTGTTAAAATCATCGAAATAAGAAAAGGAATTCAACCCAAAAATATTAATTTAAAATTTAAGAAAATGTCTACGTTACACTGGTGCCTCCCAAAGAGGTAGTTACGGAACCAGGACAAAGCTGCATGTTGTTATGTATGTAGGTAGTTTGAGCAAGGGTTTGACAGCTGGCATTAAATGATCATCTACTGAACCACACCTAGTCTTTTATTTAACACTGGCGACGGGCTGGCAAAAATACAGTTTTTCGAAGTATTTCGCGTGTGAGACGATGACAACCATCGGCAAGTTAAGTGCATTCGACATAAGTAATGGGAATTGGCGAGTATATGTGGACAGAGTGGAAATGTACTTTAAGGTTAACTCGACCGCGGACGACATGAAGCTACCGGTGTTGATCTCGGCCATCGGTGATACAGCATATGAATTAATGGTAACCCTATGTAGCCCTAAAAAACCAGGGGAGTTAACATATGCAGAGGATGTAAAAATAATGGAAAACCATCTCCAACCACCGCCATCTGTGTTGGCAGAACGTTTTCGCTTCCGCCAATGTCGTCAGGGCAAAGGTCAGGCAGTAAAAGATTATGTCGCGGAGTTAAAAAAATTATCTCGCTATTGTGATTTTAAAACAACACTTAACGATAATTTGCGCGATCAATTTGCATGCGGGATTAGTAACGATTTATTTCGGCAAAGATTATTTACCGAATCGAAATTAGACTTCGAGAAAGCTGTGTCTATCGCATCGAACCTTGAGGCGGCGGAAAGAGATGTACTAGCGGTGGATTCTAGCGGGGGCGCGGGGACGTCGGCGGAGGGGGTGCATCATGCAAGCGCCAGCACAGCAAAGCCATTGCAATTTGAGAGTGCCTCGCGACAACAAAATCAACAAAACATGAGTGCAGTGAATTTTAAAAACGGATGCACGGCGTGCGGGGACCGTTATCATAACTTTACGGAATGCAGATTCCAGAGTTTCGTGTGCAGTAGGTGTGGGAAGATTGGTCATTTAAGGCGCGTTTGCCCAAACCCGATGGAACAAATCGGTGGGCCGGCGGGTAGGCGTCGAGATGGCGCTTCCACTGGCCGGGGCGCGCGGTCACGGTGGCCGCGCGGGCGCAGCGGAGGCCCACGCCGGGGTACTAATGCATTTTGGCTACAGAACAACGAATATCAATCTACGGAGGAAGTGGACGAGTGCTCTGAGGACGAATGTATTAATCAAATGTCCTTAGCAGATTACAGACCGGTGAGCATAGCAATCAGTGTAAATAATGTTCGTCTTATAATGGAGATTGACTCGGGGTGCGCTATATCGTGTGTTAGTGACAAAGTGTATGAGAATTTGTTCCAATCCGTACCGTTACGTAGTTGTGATACAGTCTTAACATTATATGATTATGGTAAGATTAGACCATTGGGCTATATTAATGTACCAGTGGAGTGTAATAATGTTAGAAAGAATCTCGATTTGTATGTCATCAGGGGCGGGAATAGTACAAATTTGTTGGGCCGGCAGTGGATGGCACATTTAGGGTTACGTGCTGAAGTGCCTTTGCCATTAAACTTTGTGGAATCGGGAACAGAAAATGAAATTGTGAACGATATTTTTTGCAGGCATAAAGAGTTGTTTGATGGCGGGCTGGGTCGGTTCACGGGTGGGACGGCGACGCTGCGCGTGCGTCCTGGCGCCGCCGCTGTGTTCCACCGTGCGCGCCCGCTGCCCTATGCGCTCCGTGAGCGCGTCGACGCGGAGCTAGACTCCATGTTGAGCACCGGTATCATCGAGCCTGTTGATGCCTCCGACTGGGCCACGCCACTCGTTCCCATACGTAAGCCTGACGGCAGCTTACGCCTTTGCGCCGATTACAAGGTAACATTGAACAAAGTTTTATTGGTCGACAAATATCCCGTTCCGAGAATAGAAGATGTGTTTAGTAGCCTCAGTGGTAGTACATATTTTACAAAATTGGATCTGTCACAAGCATATTCTCAAGTATTATTAGACGAGGAATCAAAGAAATATACGGTCATTAACACGCACCGAGGGTTATTCACATATAATAGATTGGTTTTTGGCTTAGCTTCCCGTCCAGGTATTTTTCAAAGGTTGATGAGTAACCTCCTACAAGGTATTGATGACGTGGTTGTGTTCTACGATGATATTTTAATTACGGGGAGTAACTTAAAGCAACATTTAACTACGGTAAATACGGTTCTAGCTAGATTGCAGGCGCATGGTTTAAAATTAAAAAAGGAAAAATGCGTATTTTTACAAGAAAAGGTTACGTATTTGGGGTATGTTATTGACAAAAGGGGTGTAAGTGTAGACAAAGCTAAAATAAAACCGATCTTGGAAATGCCGTACCCTAGTAATGTCAGTGAACTCCGATCATTTTTAGGCATGGTTAATTTTTATGCTAAGTTCATCAAGCATCTCGGTAATTATTTGGCGCCACTTCATGCGTTGTTACAAAAACACACTAGATGGCAGTGGGGTGAACAACAGATTATAGCGTTTGATAGGGTAAAAAGTATGTTGTCAAGTGCCGAGGTGCTCGCGCATTACGACCCCGCGTTGGAGGTGGTGGTCACAAGTGACGCTAGTTCCTTCGCAGTAGGTGCCATTTTGGCTCAGCGTTACCCCGATGGCTCCGAGCGTCCTTTAGCATACGCGTCGCGCGCGCTTACCGCGGCTGAGCGCAATTATAGCCAAATTCATAAAGAGGCGTTATCAATCTATTTTGCGGTCAAACGTTTTCACCGATACTTATATGGTAGGCGTTTTTCTTTGCGAACAGATCATAAGCCCCTGGTTAGTATTTTTGGACCCAATGTAGGCGTACCGAGTATGACGGCCAGTAGATTACAAAGATGGGCTTTATGCTTGTCGGCGTACGATTTCGACATAGAATACGTCAAATCAGAGCAAAACGTGGCGGATGTCTTATCGCGACTTATCAAGGCGCATAAAGTAAGTGAAGTGGAGAATGAGAAAAGGTAGCCAGAACAAACCTATCTCCACTTTGCGTCTGACGCCTTGCTATTAGATTACAAAGTGCTAAAGGCTGAAACTAGGAAAGACCCGTTACTGTCTCGCGTAACAAGTTTTATTTTAGATGGGTGGCCAGATTCCATAGAAATAGAACAATTGAAACCGTATTTCAATCGTAGGAAGGAACTCTATTTAGAACTGGGATGCATTATGTGGGGACACCGAGTGGTCATACCGGTGGGCTGCCAAGACAAGGTTATTAGGGAACTTCATGAAACTCATATGGGAGTAGTAAAGACCAAATCATTGGCGAGAAGTTACGCCTGGTTTCCGGGCATGGATGAAGCGATTGAGCAGGCGTGCGGCGCGTGCGCCGTGTGCGCGGCGACGGCCAGTGCGCCGCCAGCACAGGCCCCGCGCGCCTGGCCCTGGCCGGAGCGCCCATGGACCAGGTTACACCTAGATTTTTTAGGACCCCTCACAGGAGTTATGTACCTAGTAATGGTAGACGCGTGTTCTAAGTGGATCGAGGTAATAAAAATGGCGAGTACCACGGCGGCCGCTGTCATCGCTAAGTTGCGAGAAATCTGGGCTAGGTTTGGTATACCTAAGCAGGTAGTATCAGATAACGGACCTCCCTTTGCTAGTCACGAATTTCAGTTTTTCATTAAAAGTAACGGCGTGGAGCATACCACCCTTCGTCCAACGGTGCGGCGGAAAGCGCTGTAAAAATATGTAAACACGTTTTGATCAAGGCACAAAAACAGAAACTCGATGCGGAAATAGCTCTGAGTAGATTCCTTTTAATTTATAGAAATACAATACATAGTTTGACGGGGGACAGTCCTGCCAACATTTTACAAGGTAGAAATTTACGCACACGTCTGGATTGTTTAAAACCGGAGAGAGGGGCGCACGCGCGCGAAGCGCAGGCGCGGCAACAACGCGCTGCTGGCGGTGTGCATCGGGGTTTCCAAGCGGGTGATATGATTTGGTACAGAAATTACAGCTCGAGGAATGCGGACAGGTGGCTCGAAGGAATTATTAAAGAAAGTTTAGGTAGCTCAGATTACGCAGTAGAAACTATTACGGGCGAAATTGTTCATCGTCATGTCGACCAAATAAAACGGCGTTCAAGAAATACTTTGTTACTTTTCCCGTGTGACGGGGCACAGTCGGGAGCCGCAGGTCCGAGCAGTCCGGGCGAGCGCGGTGGCACGAGCGGGGCCCAAATTTTACCGCCCGACCCGACTCCGAGGTATCAGCCCCCTAGAAATCGAAATCCTCCAATAAGATATGGGTTCGAGGAAGTATTTTTTTTTTAACTAGAGTAATTTCATTTTCGTTTCCGTAGTTTAAGTGATTTAAAGAGTTGTATGGAATACTTGCCATTGTAATTATTTCTTTTTTTTTTGTACTGCTAATTAGGTATATTCAGGTCTGAAATCAAGGCTAAGCCTAAAATTGTTCTACTATTAAGTATACATATAGACTTTGACATGGAACGCATCTTTAAGTGGCTCCCGCTGCCGCCGCCGGCTGGAGGCCTCCCGCGCTGCAGCTGTCACTGTCATTACACTATATATATAAACTTAGCGTCGTGCATGTAAAATGTTAATCATTACAATAAAGTAATACCTAGTTATTCAGTTAGCATTATTATTTAATGTTACATGGTGCCGAAACCGGGAAAACCATCAAAATATGGCCGAAAACAAAACAGACGTCAACATAAAGCCGCCCAAACAATTCATCATAAACACCAGTGAAGATGTAGCGAAGGCGTGGAAGCTGTGGCTCCAACAATTCGAGTGGTATGCCATTGCTACAAACCTGGAAGGGAAAAAACCAACGGTGCAAGTGGCGGTATTCATGGCATGTATCGGACCTGACGCGGTGGTTATATACAATACGTTCAATCTTACAAGTGATGAGGAGTTACAATTACAAACCATTAAAGACAAATTTACAAATCATTTCACTCCAAAGATTAATGAATCATATGAAAGGTATATATTTAATACCATAATACAAAAAGAGGGCCAACCATTTGACGAATTTCTCACAGAACTTAAAAGTAAAGTAAAAAACTGTGATTATGGTACCTTAGAAGACAGCCTCATTCGTGATAGAATTGTAGTAGGAGTAAGGAGCGACTCCCTTAGAGAGAAGTTGTTAGCTGAACAAGCCCTTACACTGCAAAAAACAATTGACCTCAGCCGCTCAGCGGAGCAAGTTAAAATGCAAGTAAAAAGTATGAAGCAGGCTCCTACTGTAGATGCGGTTACCTGGAACAATAAAAACACAAATATTAAGAAAAAAGAAGACAATATCAATATGAATAATAAGAAAAAGAGACATTTCATTGTGGTAGATGTGACACTATACATGCCCGAAGAAACTGTCCTGCTTTTAAGAAAATATGCCTGAGATGTAACCGAAGAAACCATCTTACCAAATGTTGTAAAATAAAAACGGTGGACTCACTTCTCCAGAATGATGAATATGATAGTGAAGATGGATTCATGGTGTCATCTATAGATACTGATGATGATGATGTTGGTAAAGAAGACTGGTATGAGCCATTAACCTTACCTAATGGAGTCACAGTGATGTTCAAACTTGATTCAGGCAGTCGGTGCAATGTTATTAGCCGAGAAATAATGGATAGAACAAAATCACATCTCAGTCCATCAACAACCAGATACCTGACATCCTTTTCAAAGCATAAGATGCAAGTCATAGGTGAAGCAAAACTGATGACTATTAGTAAAGGACAGCAAAACCTGATTAAATACTATGTTGTTGATGAAAAAGTGACACCAATTCTTGGAAAGAAAACATGTGAAAAGTTAAATTTAGTAAAGAGAATTGATGCTATTACAATAAATGATGACTTGTTTGAAGGAATTGGTTGCCTGAAACAATACAAATATGATATTGATTTAGTAGACAATCCAAAGTTACCTATATGCCCGGCACGTAAAATTCCCCACACCATAAGAAAAAAAGTAAAAGATGAGTTGGATAGCATGGTTAAACAGAAAATAATTAAACCTGTGACAAAGCCTACACCAGCCGTTTCACCTATGGTTGTGGTGAAGAAAAATGACAAAATAAGACTGTGCTTAGATCCCTCAGACATAAACAAAAATTTAAAAAGAAGACATTACCCACTTAATACTCTTGAAGAAATTGCTGCCAGAATTCATGGCTCGAAATGGTTCACACTGCTAGACTGCAGAAAAGGATTTTGGCAACTGCAAGTGACTCACCGCACATCAGAATATCTCACGTTTAGTACACCCTTTGGAAGATATTCTTGCTTAAGAATGCCCTTCGGCTTAGCATCAGCTCCAGAAGTCTTCCAGCAAGTTATGAGCTCACTCTTAGCGGACCTGGAAAATACACAGAAGTGTCAATGGATGATGTACTTCTACATGCTGCCAGTAAAGACGAATTAGAGAAGACTACACAAAAAGTACTGGAAAAGTTTAGAAATGCAGGTCTTAAACTTAATAAAGAAAAGTGTGTATTCAGTACACAAGAAGTCAAATTTCTGGGCCACATAGTAACTAGTGAAGGCTTAAAGCCCGACCCAGAAAAAATAGAAACCATCACAAAAATTAAGAGACCAGAAAATATAAAAGAACTGCAACGGTTTCTAGGGTTAATTACCTACTTGTCAAAATTCATAAAAAATATGGCAGATATTACTAGCCCCCTGAGACTATTATTACACAAAGATGTAGAATGGGTTTGGGATCAACCACAAGAAGAAGCGTTCACCAAATTAAAAGAGCTGCTAAAAAACCCACCTGTTCTGGGATTTTATGATCCTCAAGCACCAATTTTGCTCTCAGTTGATGCTAGTAGTTATGCCTGTGGTGGTGTAATGATCCAAAAAGAAAAACCTATTGCTTACTGTGCTAAATCTTTCACTAAAACTGAGCAGGGCTACAGTCAATTGGAAAAAGAGGCCAATGCAATCTTAGTGGCTTGTAAAAAATTTCATAACTATATCTGGGGTTGCAAGGACTTAACAATAGAATCTGATCATAAACCTTTAGAAACAATTTTCAAAAAACCACTTACCAGTGCACCACCAAGACTGCAAAGAATGTTATACCAGATTTTGCCATATAATCCCAAAGTGACATATAAAAAAGGTTCAGAGATGTATGTAGCTGATACTTTGAGTCGAGATTGTGAGAAGCTAAACTGCGAAGATGTTAACTCTGAAAACTTGCAAATATGTGCTATTGTGCCATTTTCAAAAAACCGCAGAGAAGAAATCAAACAAGAAATTGAGAATAGCAGTGAGTTGAGAAACTTGAAACAAATTATACAAGATGGCTGGCCTGAAAAAATGGGGCAATTACCAGATAACTTAAAAAAATACTGGCACTATAGAGAAACGCTCAGTGTATATAACGACCTCATTTTCAAAAACGACAGGGTACTGGTACCCATATCAATGGTATCACTAGTGATGAAACAATGCCACCTGGGTCATAAAGGTATTCAAGGCACAATACGGCTCGCCCGCGACAACGTATTTTGGCCAGGTATGACTACGGATTTAGTCAATTACACGAAATCTTGTACAACATGTGCAAAAGTACAAAAAGATAATCCAATGGAGCCTATTGTTGTACAAACAGCACCAGAACGCCCTTGGAGTCTCGTGGCAACGGATTTATTTCATTTGAAAGGCAAAGACTATATAGTGATAGCAGATGGCTACTCAGGTTTCTTTGACCTTAAGGAACTGAAAAGAGTTACCAGCCTTGACATAATTGACAATCTGAAATCTTGGTTTGCGACATTTGGAATTCCAGATATACTATTGACTGATGGTGGTAAACAATATGACTGCCAAGAGTTTAGACAATTCAGAAAGGAATGGAACTTTGAACACAGAATATCAAGTCCACACTTTCCTCGCTCCAACGGATTAGCGGAACGCTATGTTCAAGAAGCTAAAAATTTAATGAAAAAATGTATGGAAGACAATACAGATTTACAATTAGCGTTACTGCATCACAGGAACACACCCCGACTAGATCTTGGGTCACCAGCACAAAGGATGTTTAATAGAAGGACTAAAACCTTACTTCCTACAAACAGTAAACTCTTTATACCAAAAATAATTAGAAATGTCACTAAACAATTACAAAAAATTAAAGAAGAAGAAAAGACATATGCAGACAGAGGAAAAAAGGTAAATAAAAAGTTTGTTAGTAATGAAAACGTGATGCTACGAAAAGGTCATCAAAACTGGGTTCCAGCAAAAATAGTGACAGAAGAAGGTCACCGAGCCTACAAAGTAGAGACTGATGATGGTGCAATTTATAAAAGAAACTCCTGGCACCTTAAACCAACAGCTAATTACACAGAACTGGCCACAGAAGCTCCAGAGCCAGGAACAGAAGATCCAGACACTGTTGGACAGCCATTACCTACAGACCAGTCACCAGTCCCTGTAGTGCAGCCGTCACCTATATCACCAGCAAAACCCACACTAACTGTGCAGAGTCCAGAACCACAGCCGCTGGTGACAGCTCCTCAACCTAGAAGTACCCGCAGTGGGCGGATAGTGATCCAGCCTGCTAGGTATCACTGAAAAGGAAGGATGACATGGAACGCATCTTTAAGTGGCTCCCGCTGCCGCCGCCGGCTGGAGGCCTCCCGCGCTGCAGCTGTCACTGTCATTACACTATATATATAAACTTAGCGTCGTGCATGTAAAATGTTAATCATTACAATAAAGTAATACCTAGTTATTCAGTTAGCATTATTATTTAATGTTACAGACTTGTTAATTTAATTTTAAGATTATGGTGTCATTACATCTAATTGTATCATTACATGTTATTTTTGGCTGTAAGTACCGAATTAACCGCTTTTCATTAACTGTAATAAATTGTAGTATGCAATGCTATAGGAAAAAAAAAAGCATTGTTATTGTGTACTTATTAGTATAATGCTCATAAACACATGTAGGTATATTACTGTCTTTCAGCTTAGGACCATTAATATTCTTATGTAAGTTTGTTTCCTGTGTTTGATTGGCACTACAAGTTTTTTTTGTGTAAGGCAAGAACGATTTATAACTTGTATAGTGAGATAAACAAGTCGTGCGAAGGGTAGTGGTAGTACTGGTTTTAAAATGTAATAACGCGTGTACCTATTTAGGCGGACCATAATTAAATAGCTTTATTATAAACTCAATTGTTTATCGCTATATTGTTTAAAAAAAAAGTTTCTTTAAAATAACGGTGGAGGTGTTATGTATGTAGGTAGTTTGAGCAAGGGTTTGACAGCTGGCATTAAATGATCATCTACTGAACCACACCTAGTCTTTTATTTAACACATGTGAAACATTTAACGTACGAAGGATATGAAGGAGAATATCAAAATCAACCGTATTAAAGGCACTACCAAGGACCATAACCAATAGGACGAGCAATCGCCATATTGAGTAGCGTACCCCGGAAGAAAACATTATTTTTGTATTAAACTTAGATGGCGTTTGTCATTCAGCGGGCTGTAGGTTGTGTAGTGTATTCCGCAAGAGGTCGCTGCCACTAGAAGAGTTGTAGACGTTGTAGTTGTTAGGTGTAGTTGGTGTAGTTCTTAGTTTTTCTTATACGAGCGGATAGATGGCGCAATAATTTGTATACTACCGCATCATTTGCGTTTCTATGTGTGAACAGCGCATCTGTACACGTGTCAGTGTGTGAGTTAGTTGCTTTGCTTTGCAGTAAACATTCGATGTTTTAGATAAAAATGGTCTTCACTTCACAGCAAGATGTGTTATTGTTAATCGTGTAAACACTAGCAGAAGTAGTGACTGCAAATTTTATAGATTTCCAAAAGTAGTGTGGAAACAAGAACAGCGCAATAAATGGATAATTGCCGTAAAGAGAAAAAAGTAAGTCACCTAACCTAACCTCTAAAATCATATTACCTTCCTTAAATACGCAATCATTTGATTTATGTTATAATCGTATGAAGTTTTAACGGTGAATTATTTTGTTACAGTCCCGATGGATCTCTATGGCACCCAATTTGCAGTGCTCACTTTATCGGTGGTAGAAAGGCTGATGAACAAGTCAGTCCCAGTTATGTTCCAAGGATATTTCCCCCGCAGTAAAAAACAAAACGGATTGACGAAAATGCGGCAATATCGAGGTTTCAACGTTATATGGAACGAAGAAACGCGAAAAAAATAGAAGCAGTTAATGCTATTAATACAACTAATACAAGTGACTTTGAATTGCTGGAAAACAGTGTCAAGAATATTCTGCTCGTATGTTGAAGAAATAGCAGCTGGTACATCAAATTAGGTTTTTTGGCCAGACAAAAATGTTGTGCAGCAGACAATGCCAGAATGCTTCCGTCCGGAGTATAGTAACACTAGTCATTATTGATTGTACAGAGTTTCCTATAGAAGTACCATCAAGTGTTGATAATCGTGTGTATTGCTACTCACTCTATAAAAAGTGCTTATTAGTATTACTCCAGGAGGCTTCATTTCGTTCAAGTCAAAAGTAAGTGGTGAAAGAAAAAGTGTCTCCCAAATAACGGTAGTCAGGATTAGTCGACTACTTAGAAAATGGGGATATTGTATTGGCTGATAAGGGATTTCCGGCAATAAAGAAGGTAATTGATGAAAGTGGAAAAGAAAGTGCTATTATTATGCCACATTTTCTCCAGAATAAAGGTGAATTTACAAGGGAAGAGACCGATGCAACTTATAAAATAGCTCGAGTCAGAATTCATGCCGAAAGAATAATGCAGCACTTAAAAATTTTATCAGATACTACATAAAATACCTGTAAATTTATTTTATCATATTGATGATATATTACATGTTTGTTGTGTACTGGTAAACCTGCAACCACCTATATTTTCAAACAAATAAAACAACAGTTATTTTTTACAATATTTACATTATTAGGTCATGACCTATGAAATTGGCGTTTTGTAGGGAGAATTTCAACGAAACACGAATTTCCATACAATTAATTTTGCGGATATTTTTTTGATGGCTAATTCAAACCAAACAAAATTTTTCCAGTAATTTTTGACACCTTTAAGGTATGTTTTCAATATCTCCATTTCTTGAAAATTGGTACCATTAGAAAAATATAAGTAATTTTAATACTCGAACCGACAGCACATGAAAAGACCTATTTTCAAGGCTTAATTCTGAACACTTAACAATAAAAAATAACAATTAATTGTATGTAAAATCGTTGTTTATTGAGTGCACTGTAGTTTTATTGTAATTGTGTATGTACTTTTGTAAAAAAAAAAAAACTAGGATCAGACTTATATCTATGAACAAAAACGCCAATTTCATAGGTAAGGACCTAATATTTAAAAAGCTATTAAAACATTTTTAATTTAAATTTGTTTTTATTTCACACATAAAACCTGTAAATGTTATGTGACTTTTCATGTCTGAAGGACCCTTATGCACATGGAGCATAAGGAACCACAGACATTGACCGCCACATATTTATAACATGGGCCCGTGGACCTATGAAAATGTGTCAGTCAGGTTAGGGTTTAATATGACCAAGCACTGGACTGATCAACATTTTCATAAGTCTAATGTACAGTTGAATTGAAAGGCGAATACAACAAACATGGAACAAGTACTGGAGCCTAAAAGGTATATTTAAAAGTAACATGCCAATAGCCATTAAAACTAAAGTCCTAAACTCAAGTGTCTTGCCATGTATGACATACGGAAGCCAAACTTGGAAATTCACGGCAAAAGCTCAAAGAAAAATCATTACATGTCAACGGGCGCTAGAAAGAAGCATGCTCAATATAAGAAAAATAGATAAAATAAGACACTCAAAAATAAGAGAAAAAACAGGAGCAACAGATGCCTTGAGCTATGCAAAAAGACTAAAATGGAAGTGGGCAGGCCACACAGCAAGGCTTACAGATAAGAGATGGACATTAATAGTCACCAAATGGAGAGGTCCACTTGGCAAAAGAGGCCGGGGCAGACCACAAATGCGTTGGGAGGAAGACTTAAAAAGAACAGCCGGCACAGACTGGATGGCGACAGCACAAGACAGGGACAAATGGGCAGCAATGGAGGAGGCCTTTACCCACTAGGGATTCATTAGTAACAACACATATTATAAGTCATAGTTTTATTTTAAATTTTTTTATGTAAACACGTTACAATGAATAAAGGGCTTTTTTATTTTTTATAATGTACATACAATGTGTGTACATTTTTTCACCATATTACAATGGATAAAGATAAAGAAATTTATACATATTTATGAACTCGACTGTACATACCATTTGTCATATATTTCTTTATTTCAGTCACATGCATAAACTTACAGCTAAGGATGCCAAAACGCTTATGCGATAGGGACAATACATACATCAGAATCAAACATAGTCTAAAGATTCAAACATTAAAACAAAACAAAAACAATCAAATAAGGTCAGGTTAATATTTAGGTATGCTAGGATTCTAAGATATTAAAATGTTGAGTTCCTTACTTACAGCTAGGTATGTGTATTGCTAATTTTAACAAAGTGTGATACTGCAATATTCGGCTACTTTACTATACTTACATATAAAAAAAACAGTAATAAACATTTTGAGTTAACAACATTTAAACATATAAATTATTATTATTAATTAAACTTAATTAATCAGTATGCTTCATGCCTGTATGACAATGATGCTAACTGTACTTATTGAGATCAATTCAATTCAATTCAATTCTTTATTTCATGAACAATACAGTATTGTGTTTGAAAAGTTTTTACATGCTAACTTACATTAGGTAGTCATACAGTACAGTATAATATATTATATTAGGAACATACACTAAAAAAAAAATACAAACGTCACTAAAATGTCAAAAAGCTATACACAAAAAAAAATTACAGCCATCACTAAAAATGTCAAAAAAGTGAGATACAATGTCAAGAAATATAGAAATACTTATACAATTCAGAATCTTAAGAAATATATGAATTAGGAAAACAAAAAAAAAATCAAAAATCATGGCATATACGATGTCAATTACATAATTATAATCCAAGGATAATTGCAAATCAAATAATAATAATAAAAAAGTATATAATATTACAGGTTATAGGTAGTACCTTACCTTTTATTACATATTTTAAAAGTTAATTACCTAACATTGTATTGATTATATTTTTACCTGTAAAACTATGCTTTGGCTGGTTTTTCTCACTCAAAGTTTGGTTTGTTCTTGTAGAATACAAGAGCGGTAGATAATGAGCGAAGTAAAATTCTTCACTTTTTAGAATTGCTGCTTTAATAAAGTCTTCGTCTCTGTCTGCTCTTACTATACAATACAACTACCTTTTGGTGAATATATAAAGAAATCACACATATAATAGTCATACCAGTGTCATACACTTGCACTTGAATTTGGGTATAATATAATATGGTTTGCTTCTTTCTAGTTCTGGTTGATCATTCACAAACTGCAAATATTACACTAATTATATTGTTGTTTATCAAAATCTACAATAGGTTGGTTTTTACAAGATACAGGACTTCTACTAACATTCTGACACATTCATTGCATATGTATAACAACACCGTCTACACTAGTGCACAACCAAGGCTGATCTTTGCTAAAAATCACTCTGACACAAGAAATTCTTAGTCTCCTCGCCGAGTACCACTCTTGACACATTGATTGTTCTATTGTGTCACTACATAATTTAAAAATTTCTTTATCTGCCAACACAACATTAGCTTCATAAAAGTTTTTTAATGTTTTTTCTATAACTAGACTAGCTTCACTTTGGTACACATCAAACTCTTTTCTAAAAATACTAAAGTTTTCAAGACATGTAACACAATCTTCTTTTTGAATATTAATATCAGTGTGTTCTACTAAATTTTGGATAACTTTGCTAACGGAAATTTCAATATCTTCTGTACAATTTATTTCAGCAGCTTCCAGTAAGTACACGTTTTAAGGCACAATCTTCCTTTAAATCTGAGACATCGAACTGAAAAGCTTCACACTTGTGTTTCTTTGATGTAGGATACATTTCGTGGAAGTATCTCCCTTTGGAATACTTTTCGTTCGTAAATTGTGGGACACTTGGCTTGCCCCATTTTTGTTCCTGGCTGGTTTTAGTGGTGGTGATTGATGTAGTAAATTAGTGCTGCAATGTGCTTGCATTTGCCACTTTTGTAATAAACACAATCGCATGTTACACTAGTAACATGACGATTGATATTAAGAATTAAGGCTGCCTTGTACGCAGTCGCCGTCACAGAGGCTTGACGAACCACTCGGGCTTTGATTATGTAGCTCCTGGCCTGGCGCCTTGCCAAATGTCTTGCACCTCCAGTACGTGCCCAGCTAACACCAAATTTTTGCCCTTATTCATTGTCTCGAGCTGGAAGACAATTTCATGGGTTATGGCACGAAACCCTGTTCCCGTCACAAGCACGTTCATTTTAACTGAAAACCACAATGCTAATGTAATTGTCAATACAGCCATCGTCCAAAAATGTCGAATATACTGTAGATTTCATTGAAATTATTACGATGTTTACTTACTTCTCGTTTGAAAGTTTTGTGACAGAATATCTCGCGAAAGAAAGATAGAAAGTTGCGCTCGCTAGGTGGCGCTGTGGTCGTGCATGGTCGGTCCCAAATGTCCGAAAACATGACTACCTATTCGATTTTTCGAAGATATATTTGATACGTAAAGGTGTATCCAGATTAAACAATTTTTCGCCAATCTGATTAAATTGCCCGATCGAATCGAGAGGTGCGGACGCAAACGCCAATTTGGCTCGCCGAATTCACCCGCCGATAATGAACGATATTACCGATAAAATGAGGTGCGGACGCAAGAATACCAATTTGTGAGGCCAGTATTTTCGTTCTGGGACATTTTTTCAATTTAGAGGGCTCTAATATCACCATAAATCTAAACTTGGAGATTGACGCCAATTACATTTCTGATCAAATCGACCAATTTGATCAGGCC
Source organism: Cydia splendana (assembly GCF_910591565.1). Lineage (NCBI taxonomy): Eukaryota > Metazoa > Arthropoda > Insecta > Lepidoptera > Tortricidae > Cydia > Cydia splendana. The sequence goes on along the minus strand of NC_085983.1, from coordinate 2,083,325 downwards.
CGACAGGATAAATCACTTTTTGAAGATGTCAATAGGTATTGTAATTTGTGATGAATTGTATACATAAGTACATATTGTATTCATTTTCTTTAACATGACTACCTAGAGTCAGACCGAGAAAAGTCTGCAGCGATTTTGATAGCCCATACAGTGCAAGTGTCATTTTAAGGCACACAATAATTGCACACCGGCTCACAGTGTGGGATTTCCGATCAGTTTTGACTATCTTCATTTTTTAATTCATCGCATTAACCTCATCAAATTAATGCTCAAAGTGAAGGTCCAAAATTTTATCATGCATAGTTTTAGAGATAATCAAAAACTCGAGAAATGTCCATAGAAACCTAAGAAACATAATTTCTCATTTTACGTGCATCTTTTTTAAATATTCTATTTTAGATCTATTAGGGCTGTACTGAGGTATTCCATTCATCAAAAAAAAGTTTAATCTATGATCCAGAATGGCGATATATATATTTTTTTACATATAGAAAAATATTTTTTTTTCTTGATAATCCTACAATTCTAGCATTTTATTTCTAAACAAAACGGTTCTATGCTACGATAGGCAGTACTGAAAAAAAATTGAACGAAAATAACGCAGGATTGCCGAAATATGTATTTTTTAATATTTGGGTCAGGGCTGTGACCTTTATCTCCGGTGGTGTACCTACATAGTTAAAATGTCTGTAAATCCAAATGAAACACAAGCGGCCGTATCTGAAAACCGTAGTAACACAATAAAATATTTATTGTTGTAATAATTAAGCATTTATTTGGTACATCAAGTATTTAGATTGTTTAGTGTGTTTTTGTTGTTGTTTGAGTGTAGAGTATTTTGTTGTTACGCTTGCCTGAAAAGCATTAACTCTATAGTAGAACGAACGGCCATATCAGGCCACTGTGACATATCTCTGATGAAGAATATGATGTGGTGTTGGGAAGGGGTCCCTCGTATATGTATTTTTTTATGTGAAACGTGAGTGAAATGTCTTTAAAAACCCGTAGGGGTCAGATCAAAAACTAAGTAATTAAGTCCGACTTACGCCTGACTGCATATTTCTAATAGGTTTTCCTGCCATCTATAGGTAAAGATCTATTTTGTGTTTTTTTTTTCAAAACTTTAGACCCAGTAGTTTCGGAGCTAAAGGGCGGGGGGAATGGTCATTTTTTTAATCGTCTCATTTACCCCCCAAAAGTGCCCCTATGTTAAAAATTAATTTATTTACGTTACATGTCCGTCTTCGGGTGACAGACTTACATATGTGTACCAAATTTCAACTTAATTGGTTCAGTAGTTTCGAAGAAAATAGGCTGTGACAGACGGACAGCCAGACACACGAGTGATCCTATAAGGGTTCCGTTTTTTCCTTTTGAGGTACGGAACTCTAAAAAATTGTTATCAAGTTCACACATGACTGTGAAGAACGTTACACAAATTGCTGTCGAAACATGTCATGGTTTTGTCAAAAGCAGCAAGATAGAAGAAGAAATTCTTATTCATTCGGATGATGATGATAATGATGATGAATTATGACAATTCTCAATAAAGAGTTAAATTCAAAAGTTTCTTTGTCAAAAACTATACATATTGAAGTATTATTTCTTAACTTCAAACTTGACAACCCTATTTCCATAGAAATCGGAAAAAAACTTAGAAATGTTATAAATCCTAAATCCCGCAAGATTAGCTTTTGAAATTTTGAGGAATTATAGTTTATAGTCTATTTTAGTTTAGGAATTATAGTCGGATACGTCATTACCAAACTCAAGTGGAGCTGGGCGGGACATGTTGCCAGGCAGAGTGATGACAGGTGGGCCAAAATGTTAACGGAATGGTGGCCGCTTACAGACGAAAGGAGTGCCTGGCGTCCGTTGGCTCGTTGGGTGGATAACATCCGGAAGACTGCGGGTCACTTCTGGATGAGATTGGCTCGGGACCGGGATAAGTGGCGTACTCGAAGAGAGGCCTATGCTCAGCAGTGGGCGATAAAAGGCTGATATGATGATGATGTATGATGATAGTTTACCTTATTTTAATTACACTCTATAAAAAATAAAAGGCTAATATTGGAAAATATATGAGAAATAAAAAAAATGTTAAAAAACTTTAGCATCTTATAACTTTTAATTCAAAGGCACTATTAAGATGCTGATATTTTGTACAATTATTGAGTATCTTTCACTTAAACTCAGTAATAAATCTTGCGGCCACATTGACAATACTTTAGGAAATAAACCGATAAACATGATTTCTTAAGGTCATTGACCTCATCTACAAAAAAAAAATATTTTACGTAAACTAAGCAAGATAATCACACGGGAGTTTTACAGTGGGATGTAAAATATTATAAAGCATATAATAAAAATATAAAACGAAGGTGGTCAAAACTGATCGAAAATCCCACACTGTGCGGCTGCGTGTGCGTGACGAGCACGTGCGCGTTCGGCGTTGTAGTATACAGATCCTTATGAGAGACGGCACACCGCTTGCATGACGTGTGCGTGTGCGCGGCGTACGCGCACGTGCACGTCACCATAGATATAATATACTTAAAGATTACGTCTAAGCGAGCTGTCACTGTAACCACTTTTGTTTAGTGTACGATTAACAATGTAACTCCACCTTGCTGTAGCCATGTCGATAAAGTCATAACGATAAACTATCGACATTTCTTGCAATTTTAATTTTACTTCAAAGGTTTAACGATACCTAAAATGAATAAAAACGCTTTTATTCTTTATTGTGGTTATCATGAGAGAGGCAACGGGCGACCCCCGCGCGGGCAGCTTTCTCGCGCAGAGAATTTCAATTGCAATCCAGCGCGGGAACGCTGCCTGCGTGTTGGGCACCCTCCCGAGGGCACCAAATTTTGATAGGTATTTTTAATTTTTAGTTTTAGTTATTTTAATTGTAGTTAGTTTTAGTTTTATATTCTTATTGTTTGTCTTCTAATATATTCAGTATCCATTAGCATTTTAATTATGTTTATGTTTAACGAAGATATTGAAGCTTCAATTAATAGCTATTTCGTTCCACTGTGTAGCGTTTATCGATATATAACATGATTAAAATCGACTTTTCACATCCCTAAAAGAGCACACATGGGCCATTTTATTATTATAAAGTTGTCCCCTACACTTTTTTTTCAAAATTGGGATTTTTTGTGTTATTTCTACTCAGAATCATGTGCTCTTTTGATCCTAATAGGAGAAAAAAGTGTCCAAAGATTTCCATACATTTTTCGATCTTTCCATTCCGAAACCGCCATACAAAGTCTATGAAAAAATGGTAACGGAATGGGAAAAAACCTTGGGACACTTTTTTTCTCCTATTAGGATAGAAAGAACTCGTGATTCTGAGTAGTTCATCTTGTCAACAGTATGGTTGTCCTTTTTTGACAAATGGCATTGTTAAAAGAGCGAGGAGAGAGAAGTGATGCTAGTTGCTGCGCCGTCAAAGTGAACAGACAACGTTGGGGCCTTGCAAGTCACGCACACGCAAGCCTGTGTGCAAAGGCCTTTAAATGTCAAACTTCTATGAAATTATGACGTGTAAATAACACTTGCACTGCATGGGCTATCAAAATCGCTGCAAACTTTCCTTGGTCCAACTCTATTCGACTTTTCGAAGATATCTATCACTTTTTTGTAGGTAGTTAACTTACTAGTTAGTTACTATATCCAGCATTACTTACCTTTTTATTACATAATTATGTTACGAGTATAATATTTGAGGTTGTCATGTGTAAATAAATAATTATGTCAATAGAAAAATAGAACTTTAATTTGCGAAAAATTATCAAATATACTTGGTCAAGCAGATCTTGTCAGTAGAAAAAGGCGACAGATTTGAAAAATGTAGGCGCGAAGGGATATCGTCTCATAGAAAATTTGAATTTCGTGCCTTTTTCTACTGACAAGATTTGCTTGACCATCTATATATTACAAATAGGTAAAAATACTTAAATGTAATGTATCGTGTTACCGCGCGTCGGTAACATTAATATTATGTGAAAGAAAAATGTATTACAGTTATTAAAATTAATAAGACATCGCTAATGCTATTAACAGCTTCAAAAAATATGCGTCAAACGAAACGCATTCAGAGGGCCTACTGCGAACCACGTTCGACGTGTTGCCTCCCTGTCGCACTTACGTACAAATTTACAAGTGCGACAGAGGGGCAACACGTCGAACGTGGTTCGCGGTAGGCCCTCAGTACGGGCAAGTACGGGTATGGTCGAAGCGCCATCTCACGAAATCTATTATCAACATTGAGGCAAGACGAGAGCATGACGATAGTTGTCATTCAAACCCGTCAGATGACATTAATACAGAATCACACTTATTGCAACCATTTGCAACATTTGACACTACTAGAGACATCTGCTGTACTTTTGGGAACTAAATATAAAGTCACGCTACTCAATATGGCGATTGCTCGTCCTAGTAGGCTAGCTAAAGTCTAAAAGTACAAGAACCGTGAGCTTTTTATTTTCAATATTAAAACGAATGTCATCAGTGACCCTCACCTAAGCCGTGACGGTGCTATGCCCGGGGCGGAAACCTGACTGAAACCGATTCAACAAATCATGCTTGTGGAGATATGAAAGGAGGCGACGATTAACAAAATGTTCGATGATTTTAGACAAAACTGGTAAAATGGAGATGGGCCGATATTGGGAAAAGGATGTGGGATTAGAAGTTTTAGGAAGAGGGATAACATGAGCAAGTTTCCACATAGCAGGAAATGTACCAGTGGAAAAGGAAAAAATTATAATTTCGGATAGGATAGGAGCAATTCTATCCGCCACCAGCATAAGCATGTCCAGACTAAGGCGATCCTCACCAACAGCCTTCGTTTTAATATTTTTTAGGATTGTGACAACCTCTTGTGGTGAAATATTGTCAAGTGGTAGAGTCAGGGTCAGAGCGAAAGTTATTGATATTACATGTAACAGGTCCGTCTTACGGTCACGTGATCGTCTTACGGGGACGTACTCTCACGAGTTTAACAATTTTTTCCCCACCTCAAAAAGTGCACAGCGCTGCTAAAGAAGTTTTCAGTTAAAAAAAAAAACAATTTATCCTGATATATTACGCGGGATGAAACGTTGAACAATCTACTGTAAAAAACCGGACAAGTGCGAGTCGGACTCGCCCACCGAGGGTTCCGTACTTTTTAGTATTTGTTGTTATAGCGGCAACAGAAATACATCATCTGTGAAAATTTCAAATGTCAAGCTATCACGGTTCGTGAGATACAGCCTGGTGACAGACGGACGGACTGACGGACAGCAGAGTCTTAGTGGGTCAATTTTCAAATTGGCATTTTTTGCTGTCCCACGGCTAAAACTGGAAGTCCGTAGGACTAAAAGACTGGGTATGTATATATTTTCATTCAATGTCTTATAAAAGCTTTAAAAAAAATGTAAAACGGTACCTTAAATATTATTTGTGTCTGACAAAATCGCATTTGAAGTTCCAAAAACGGCGAAATTTGCCGTTTTTCGTGTGTCCCAGTGGCGGCATAGCGCAATAAAAAAAATCATAACTTTGGATGTACGCAACGTATTATGAATAACATTATATTTTTATAAAGAGCATTTTCTGGAGAATTGATTTAATCTTTTCGATAAATTAATGCGTTAGTTAATAAAACAAGGGAAGCCTTTTTATCGTTGTCCCGCGCGGCACTTGTTTTGTTATGACTTAAAGATACCCCCCAAAATCTTCTTTGTCTATTGAATAACGGTTAGATTACATTTATGTCGCAATAGTGCGGTTAGTTGGGCGTCGATTTCCATCGAATGTGGACGCGAAAACAGTTTAATTTGTATAAAAACAGGTAAGAATCTCTTTCGATATATTTTGGTACGACTACAAGGACATTTGTATGGACGCTTAATGTGTTGGTACACAGTCGAAATAAAAATGTGTATTTTATAATAATAGTTGCAAATATAGTATTACAATTTATAGTAAGATATATAAGTGGGGTTAGTAGCATGGGGTCTAAAACGCAACTCGCCTAAGGAGCAGCTCGTCTAAGTCGCAGAAGGTCTACTTCGCATCTCGTCTAAATAGCAGTTTGTCTAAAACGCAACTCGTCTAAAGAGCTGATCGTCTAAGTCGCAGGTGGTCTGAATCGCATTTCGTCTAAATAGCGGTTTGTCTAAAACGCAACTGGTCTACAATTTATCTAGAGTCGCAACTCGTCTATATACTCGTAGCAAGTGGTCTAATTCGCAACTAGCCAAAATAGGAACTCGACTTAGTAACATTTTACCCATTTGGTCATCTGAGTAATGTTAAAAAAAAGTAATATAATATTTTGTACAATTTTCAAAAATGTGGCATTTTCTTATAATCTTCAGATGTTTATTGCAGGGTTCAGAACAATTTAGATAGAGGGTCTTCGATAGAGAACTTCATCTGTCATTCAGTCGTTTTAGTTTCATTTGAGACCTCCTCATCTACTACTTATAACTTTTGCATATAACTGGATGGATTGAGACACCGGCATTCTGAAATAGTTTTTATCGAAGGCCAAAGGCAGCGCCCCTGTCTTCTATATAAAGGTTTTAGATATAACCTAAACAAAACAAACAAAACAGATGCTTCGTCTAGATTTTCGATTATTGTGGCAGTCAAGTGATAGACCCCTAGTTAGCTGTCATATCAATTCAAACGTCAAGGTCATAATATTTTTTAATAACGCCATTATTCGTGATAGGCAAAGGCCATCACACGATACACCACACCAAACGACTAAAATGTCACAATGAATATTCAAAAAAATATTTTGAATAAACGGCATGTTATAAAAATAATACAATTACATGTAATAAGGTTTACTATCGGTAAAAAATATAATATTGACACCTTCAAAAAACTCAAGGTAGCCAATTCTACTCATCTATGAAATATTGTCAATTCCCACGTCCTTAATACTTGCGAAGTAGACCACTTGCTATTTAGACGAGTTGCGACTCAAGAAAAATTGTAGACCAGTTGCGTTTTAGACAAACCGCTATTTAGACAAAATGCGATTCAGGCCACCTGCGACTTAGACGATCAGCTCTTTAGGCGAGTTGCGTTTTAGACAAACTGCTATTTAGACGAGATGCGAAGTAGACCTTCTGCGACTTAGACGAGCTGCTCCTTAGGCGAGTTGCGTTTTAGACCCCATGCTACTAACCCTATAAGTGAATCGGTTGTATTGTGTAGGAAATTTCGCAAAAAAATATTATTGGCGACATTTGTATGGCGACATTTATACGGCTATTTTGACCGCACAAATGTCGATTCTGGCATACAAATGTCGACATAGTGCCATACAAATGTCGAAAAGGTGCCATACAAATGTCGCTAGGGTCTTATAAATGCCACAAAAATAATAAATAGTGCCATAAAAAAGTAGATACTGCCATACAATGTCGAAAAAATGCCATATACATGTCAAAAGCGCCTTAGAAATGGCTAAATAGTGCCATACAAATGTCGAACTTTAAACGTCTATATCTAACTAAGTATAAACAGTAGAGTGGTGCCTCGTACAGTATATTTTTTTTTATTAAGAACCCTTCCTAAAACTATGATTATAAATCAGATTTTCCAAAAATAAAAAATTGCCATACAAATGTCGAAAAAACACCCTCTTCGAAAATTGACCCTAGTAATAGGGTCCCGTTTTACCCTTTGGGTACGGAAGCCTAAAAATGACCCATCGAAAACATCAATGTGAAATGAGAGCCAAGTTCAATATTACAGATGTAGTGCATATTTGTTTTTCTCCGTATTTTCTCGGAAACGTTCGTATTTGTCATGTCAATCAACCTCAATACTTACAACATTGAGAGCAAAAACTTATTCATAACTAAACTCAAGAGTCTCAAGACACATTTGATAAAGAAAACCTATTATACTGTTAAAGGCTTTATGGAAGACACAATTAATTATTTTTTTACAATAGGCTATTTAGTATTTACTTTGATTAACAAATTATAAGTAACTACCTAGTGCTTTCATTATGAAAGCAGTTAATTTTAGTTAGTATAATAATGTATAAGTTAGTTATAAGAAAAATAACTACACCCGACCGGGGTCCATGTGAAACTTTATATAATTTGTAACATCTATGTAAGTACATACCGTGGTTTGCAAAAAATATTTACTTTTTGTACCGAGACTGACTGAAAAATAGTAGTTTGTATTACAAGGGATCAAAATGATATATTTCCGTCAAGGGCGTACATTGAATCCTGAGCGTAATGAGGGATGTGTTAACGCCCAAGACGAAATAATTTTGATACCGTGTGACACATACTGCTTTTTACATCAACTATGAGGAAAATAAAAAAATCTTAGTGTTGACACAATTATTGTTTCAAAATATTCTTCAAGCTAAAAAAATTATGCAATAAATAACAAAAATAGTGTCCTAGAACAGAAAAGTGCCACTTTGATCCCCCCTAGCAGGGAGGAAAAGTGCCATTTTGATCCCTCCTAGCGGGGAAGAAGAAGCCCTTTTCCGAATATGTGATGTGAAAAAAAATTGTATGCATTACACAAATTCTATTTGTTCCTGTTTATTATTTCAATAGTAAAACTAATCCATTTTCCGTATTTTCACTTAAAACGCAGTATTTTAATTTATAAAAATTACATTTGTTTTTAAACGAAATGTCAGAAAACTTGGTAAAACCCGGAAGTTGATAATTTTTTGTGATTTTGGACAGATTTTTTGGGGTTTGTAATTATTTTATATTTTAAAACTTGCGAATATCATAAATAGTGTACCTTTCTGATGGCAGCAAGATTTTACCTATATATTTTACTAATAATTATATATTTACATAAATATGATTTAGCCTATGCAACTTCTAACACTGATTATGCAGTGAAAATCAATGTTACTATTTTTCCTAGCATTAGCAAACAATTATGTGATACATATATTAATTCCAAGCAAATTTTTTTGCAGTTGTTTGTATTTGTTTGTATCTACAGCTGACTGTACAGTCACCTGCAATAGTATGTTACACAACAAAGGCCGCTAAAATATCTGACACTATCTTGTTTGGAAGTAAGAGCCATAAGTTTAGTTTATTTAACTCACTATACAATTTTCACACAGGTAAAATATTCATACATTTCAGCTTGTACTATTTGTCGTATAATGATCGTCTTTTGCAATAATAATAAGAATTAGAATAAGAATCAAAACATAAAATAAAATTACAATAAAATTAGTACATAAGAAATCAAAACAATGCAAATAGAAATAAAATAACAACGTCAAAATGTCACAATACTAAAAAATATATAAATAAAACAATGTCAAAAGAGAAATTTTATCAGTTTCAGTACTAGAAAGTACAAATCATAGTAATTGATGTAAATAAAAAATAAATACTAAGTCAAAAAAATTACATAATAAAAAGAATTATTACACATATATATAAGAGTGTGTCACATATTTTTGCAGCCTTCGAAGAGTAACATATTATTGCAGGTGACTGTACATATACATGTTAAAAGTCCACACACCTCTCAGCTCCATGGCGACTATGGGTCGATGCGGGCGCTCCGGCCCCAGCACGAGCTCGTCCTTCACCTGATGGTCGTCGTACAGGCCGGCCAGCATGGCTGCCTCGCTCACGCCGCACTCTCTGCTGTCCTCACACTCCTCCTTCACACACTCCTCGTCTGGGAATTCAGCTTCCTCCTTAACAAGGACTGAAACAAAGTGTTGCAATTACAAAGCAAAATTATTGGCAAAGTGACGCAGAGTAGTAGCAACCCCAGACAACACTTCCTATGTAACCGCGTAGTGAAAGTGTGGAACAGTTTACCCGAGTTAGTGATCAGTGCACCCTCGATAAACTCTTTTAAAAACAAACTCGATGAACACTTTCGTAAATTACAAAATACAAGTGGACATTGATGTGCACATATCAGCTTTAAGCTGCCTGTGCATTCACATATAATATAATTATTATTATCAAATCAAATAAAGGTGAAAATATACACATCAGGTTAGTTGGCCAGGGGTTGGCAAACTTTTGAGAAGAGCCGACTGCAGTAAAAATCAAGTTCAAAATAGGTGAAAACCGCATGGAAAGGAAATCAGTTCAGTAGTAGTGAGTTTATGGTGAACATACATACACACAAACAGACAGACGCGGCGGGGGACTTTGTTTTATAAGGTGTAGTGATATAAAATTAAATTAAATATCATTTATTATAAGGCAACTAAGGCCCATAGAGACATACCTTCCAAACTAACATACATACAATAGTAAAAATCTTACAAGTTATGAATTATTTCGGCGACACGGCGGTTTTCAGTTGTGTCGCATGTTCCGCTGCTGGATTCGAGGATTTGGCAGATTCCCACGGAACCGCCTAAACACCACACCCTTCGGCCAGAACTGCCAGAAGTCCGCGCTCGCGATGGTTTCCAGCAGCGGCCGCGGCACGCGCACCACGAAAGAGCTGAAGTGCATCTCGGTTACTAAGTAAATTAGATATAAGCCCACCTCGTCCCGACTGGTCCGTATCTGCACTCTCGGGCTCCGCCTTCACGCGCGCTGGCGATATGCTGCCATTGTTACTTCCCTCCATCTTCACAATGACGGCGTCACAGCTAACGAACGAAGCACGACGAAATTACAATTAAAAGGTGACAACAGTAATTATATGCATGATAGTTATTTGTTAATTAAATGAATCGTAAAATAAATAGCCACGCTTAGCTGCTAATCCTCAAAGCCTGATGCGGATATGATATGATGACAACCAAAAAGAATATAATCACTACGTATGACAACATTTCAGTGATGACAACTTCTTCTGTTATTTAATTTTTTAATCGCGATATGTCCAAACAGGTTGGCACAAATTTGCCAATATGACAACTTGACAGCACAGAGCACAGAATAAAATAATAGTACCACCGTAATAGCCATAACACACTACCGCACCGCACCTTGGTGCGCCGCACCCATAAGTGAGAGCAAGAAAGAGATATCACTTTTAGTAGTAGGTTTTAGGGATTTTTATTTTTTATGCCGACTACATACGTAACGATAAATCGTAGCGATTAAACTGTGCAGTCCGAACTGCGCAGTTTTATCTACCGTGTGTATGACAAATCGTTACGATAATCGACAACGATTTGTCATACACACGGTAGATAAAACTGCGCAGTTCGGACTGCACAGTTTAATCGCTACGATTTATAGTTACGTCGGTAGCCGTGGTTAGTTAGGTTTAGTTTTAGTTATTTTATTTTACAAGGTACTTAAGTATTAAGTTTTTATTATTTATATTATATACTGGGTCAAGCAGATCTTGTCAGTAGAAAAAGGCGGCAAATTTGAAAAATGTAGGCGCGAAAGGATATCTTCCTATAGAAAATTTGAATTTCGCGCCTTTTTCTACTGACAAGATTTGCTTGACCATCTATAAAATACTAGACGGGTCCGCAGCTCCGCTCGCGTAAATGAAATAAAGAGTGTGTCAACTCTGCCAGGGTTCATAACGGTGATAGGGATTTCTTATTTGTACCCTCGGTTTGTACCCGTTATTTGGATAACTTAATACGCAAAATATCTGAAAAAAATTATGTGATTTGATAAAAGGCAAAATTATACTTTTTCATCTACGTAGTTATTTATTTAAAACTCGTTTCAACATAAAATTATTATTTATTTTTATAAGCCTAATTGCAACAACGTTCATTAGATTAATTTCCGCCTTAAGACGAATATGGACGACCACCGCCCATAAATCGCCTTTTGGTACAAACGTACGTACTCCCTTTCTGAATACTAACATTACTTACTACGGTTATGTGAATCCTGGCCTCCGAAAAAGACAAAACAAAACACACCATTTTTCTCGGTCTTGCGATAGCTCTCGCCAGTCCCCATGGCCGAGGATAAGCAGATCTCGAGCAACTACGTTGTTAACGCACCAGCGGTCAAACCAGTCCCCGAGGGGTGAGGGCCAAGGGGCATGATGACGTCACGACCGCGGCGAGCACTAACCGCGCATACCACACACGGCTCTCGACTACCGTCTTATATGTACCTACACATACCTAAACATTTGTAAAAAGCAAATTAAAATAAGTTAACGTGAAGCAGGAGTTTTCTTGAAGAGTCAACCCCTCAGCTGAGCTGTTCGTCAATAACAGCTCCGACAAGTGGCGACCGTGACAGGACTTGGTACCAAAGTCCACATTCCAATCTAACGGGACATCGACGGGCGAGCGGAATATTCCAGACGGATTGCAACAATTGCACCTGCATCCAGTGATCGTCATCGCAATTATTCAGGAAAGTAGCCCATCCTATATTTTCCTTAACACCTGTGATCCATCCATTCCCCTTAATTTGTGTGAATATAGTGCTCGGCCCTCAGCTTTGTCTAGACCTTGAAGTGCTCATAATTCGTGATAAAATATTAATTAATCAGTGCTATAGCTATTAAAATCGCTGCTTATTCGTTCCTGTGCATAAAGTTAAGGATAGCCTACTTGCATTCATGAACTACGTAAATTGCAAACATTAAATAGGTGTATCTACTCAGTGCGATAAGCGGCGTCCATTTTGTGTTGCATCAGCTTTGCATAGCAACAGCATTTATTCGGCTTAATTCTTATAAAATTTAATCTTTCTTCTTCACTTCATATCTTGCTTTAAGCTATTTTTATTTAGTTAATAAATTTATAACAAATTATTGCTTTAATACAATTTCAGTAACCTAAAACCAGAATAACAAGAACTCCGTTAGGAATTTCGATTCAAACTTTAAGATATTCCCTAAATCAGCTGGAAATTAGTGTGTTCTTTAAATTAATACGGTCCTAACCGTGCATTCCAGTGATTACGGGGGTTCTGCCCACATTCCTGTGCCAAGCAGTGCGTGTTGTCGTGCACGTCACGTCACCTACTTCGCTGCAAGTCAACGTGCCAGTGGACCAGTTGTCAATTTTAATTGGGTTTGAGTGCACAAATTATTCTATCTAATTGTTTATTTGCCCTTGATTGAATTAGTGTGTTTAGTTTATAAATAAATAACTGAAAATGTCAGAGGAAGCTTTAAAAGAATTAGTAAAACAAAGAGGCACTTATAAGGGTCGTGTAACGAGATATAAGGATTATCTTTCTAATATACAAAAAATGGATCGTTCAAACATAACTTCATTACAAATTAAAGAATTGTCTCTTCGTTTGGCTAGATTACAAACGTTATTTTCGGAATTTGACTCAATTCAAACACAGATTGAAATGAATAGTGTTAAGTTAGATGAACAGATGGAAGAAAGGGACGCCATAGAAACGCAGTTCATTTCTCTCATCTCAGCCACGCAAGAGATAATTGATTATCATCAGAACAATGATGACCGTGGTTCCGAAGGTGCACGCACAGCCCAATCGACTTTCGAAACGGGCCCTGTTAGTAAAATCCGTTTACCGACCATTTCGCTGCCGTCTTTTGATGGAAACTACTTAAAATGGTTGGAGTTTCGCGACACCTTCGAAGCCATGATCCATGTGAACGAGTCCATTCCTGACATAAATAAATATCATTATTTACGCTCCTCTCTTGAGGGCAGTGCCAGTGTCGTAATAAAATCACTTGAATTTACAGCTAAAAACTACAAAACGGCATGGGAATTACTATGCGAACGATTTGATAATAAAAATCTACTTATAAATAATCACATGAAGGCATTATTTAACATAGATCAGCAGACTCGAGAGTCTCATAGGTCAATTCGATTTCTTATTGATCACGTCACAAAAAACTTAAGCGCCCTTAAATCTTTAGGCCGCCCGACTGATTCATGGGATGACGTAATCATCTACTTAGTCGCGAGTAAACTCGACCCCACTACGTCAAGAAAGTGGGAAGAACATAAGGCTGATTTAACAGACTTACCTGCATTATCCGAGTTCTTGAAATTCTTGCGCAGTCGGGCCGATGTACTCGAAACAATGGTAGCTTGCAGGAGCGATAAACCAGCCGAAAATAAATACCTACAGCCTAAGGCTAGTAAGGCGTTTGTCGCTGCTGCAACTGCATCTCGTAAACAACAAACACACTCTAGTAAGGCGCCGCCGACGTGTCCAGTGTGCCACGGCGCGCATAGGATCTCGGAGTGTGTCAAGTTCAAGGACATGAACGTCGAAAGTAGGTCAAGCGAAGTCTTGAAGTTACACCTTTGCTTGAACTGCTTGAGGCGTGGCCATAACGTCGAACAATGCCGGCTCGGTTCGTGTCAGGTCTGTAAGGAAAAACATAACACATTATTACATAATTATAATAAATCATTATCCTTACAGGCAGATAATAAAACAGCTGGTCCGGCGCCCGTCATTAGCGCGGCCAGCGCGTGCGCCGCGAACGCGTCAGCTGATCCGGAGATATTGTTATGCACAGCTTTAGTTAAAATAACGAATGTCAAAAATAACAAATCTCACATTGTTCGAGCTATGTTAGATCCCGGTTCGCAGAAATGTTTCTTAACTGAACGCATGAAAAATAAGTTAGGATGTTCGGACAATAACAAAAAGTCAGCTTGCGTGTACGGCTTAAATAAATTATCATTTACGGTCTCAGATCGATGTGAGCTCACTGTAAGTTCGTTAACGAGTCCTTATGAAGTTAATATTCGTTGTTTCGTCGTGGAGCATCTTGTAGACAGCCTACCTAACAATTATGTAGATACCTCAGAATTGAACATACCTGCGGACATTCAGCTGGCGGATCCTGGGTTTTATCGTCCTTCTGAAATCGATTTGCTACTTAGTGCTGAATTTTTCTTCAATATCACAACGTCGGAGAAAATAGAACTTGGACCAAACAAGCCTATTCTTCAATCTTCAAAACTAGGCTGATTGGTCGCGGGGCCCACGGGTGACGTTGAGTCGGATGAGGACGAGATTGTGCGTTGTTGCTTTACGAAACAAATCTCACAAGATCTCACACGGTTTTGGGAACTTGAAGAAATTTCATTACCGAACGTCACTAATAGCGAGGAGGATAATATTTGCGAAAAACACTTTTTAGATAATACGCGGCGTTTAGATAACGGTCGATTCTTAGTTAAAATGCCGTTACGTGAAAATCCGGAAACCGCACTTGGCGATAGTTTTAATATGGCGAAAAAACGATTCTTGAACTTAGAAACTAGATTGGAAAAAAATCAAGGACTTAAAAAACAGTATTGCGACTTTATCAAGGAGTACGAAGAACTAGGTCACTTGAGTAAAATTGATAAACCCGACTTCGGTTATTACGCCCCCCACCACCCAATTATTCGTGACAGCGAAACTACAAAATTGCGGGTAGTTTTTGACTGTAGTGCTAAATCAAGCACACAAATATCCCTTAATGATATACAGCATATAGGACCCGTTATACAGGATGAATTATTCGATATCTTGATTAGGTTTCGCCAACATAAATTTGTTTTGTCCGGGGACATACAAAAAATGTACCGGCAGATTGTCTTGGACGAATCGCAGCGCCATCTACAATTAATCCTTTGGAGGGACGATAAAACCAAACCGCTTGATGTACTTAGGCTAAATACGGTGACTTATAGTACCAGCTCAGCGCCTTTCTTAAGCGCGAGGTGTATAGTACAGTTGGCAAATGAATGTCCCGACAAAGTAGTGTCAGAAATAATTAAACATGATTTTTATTATGATGATTTCCTGAGTGGCGCTGAGAGTGAAAACGAGCTAAGGCACATTTACGAGATAGTTAAAGAAACGCTTGCCTCAGCTTGCTTTCCTATTCACAAATTTCGAACAAATTGTCCACAAATTAGATTTAAATAAACAGGCCAGCGTCTTAGGCTTAATTTGGTTTCCTGATCATGATAACCTACAGTTTTCAGTAAAATTGGACAAAAATACTTGTGCCATAACAAAGCGGGTAATTTTGTCCAATACTTGCAAAATATTTGACCCACTGGGCTTGCTCAGCGCATGCACAATAAGGCTAAAAATATTACTTCAAAATTTATGGATTCTTAAATTATCTTGGGAAGATGAAGTACCAATGGACGTAAAAAAAATCTGGCTTAAATTTTTATCAAACGTGCATGTTCTGGCGAGCCTAAAGGTACCTAGACACGTTTTGTGTTCTAGCCCAGCTTCAATTGAGATGCATTGTTTTGTGGATGCTTCTCAAGCCGCTTATGCGGCGTGTATCTACTTGCGGTCGACAGATGGCGCTGGCAATGTGACTATTAATCTTGTATGTGCCAAAACGCGCGTGGCCCCAATTAGGGCACTATTAACGATCCCAAAACTTGAATTATCGGGAGCGCTGCTAGGCGCGCGACTAGCAGCCAAGGTCACCAATGCATTGCGCTGTTCTCTGGACCGCAAGGTTTTCTGGACTGACAGTTCCGTGGCGTTGGGCTGGATACGCAACAGACCAAAACTATTTAAGGCTTTTGTATCGAATCGTGTTAATGATATACATGAATTAACTACCAGAGATTCTTGGCGGCATGTGCCAACCGCCTTAAATCCTGCGGACTTGGCCTCGCGAGGAGTCGAACCTGGCCAATTGCCAGAACTGAATTTATGGTGGCATGGCCCATCCTTTTTATTACATGATGAGAGTAACTGGCCACAGAATATAGGTTCTATATATACCAATTTACCTGAAAGGAAAGAGCAGAGCGATAACTCAATATTTGCCATGATTAATATTGAGCAATCGCCCTTGATAAGATTTGAAAACTATTCGAAGGCAAATAAATTAAAACGAATTGTAGCATACATCTTTCGCTTTATTCACAACTGTAAAAACCCTAAAACTAAAACAAAAGGAACCTTAACATTAGAAGAAATAAACAACGCATTAACCTACTTAGTAAAACTATCACAAAATCAAACTTATGCTACAGAATTAACTACACTTTTACAGGGAAAGAAGCTTAAAACTAAATCATATCTGTTGCAGTTAGCTGCCTTTGTTGACGGTGACAGCGTAATTACAGCAGGTGGTCGCTTACAAAATGCCGATTGCGATTACGAAAAAAAGCACCCGATCCTATTGGACGGTAAGCATCACTTCACACGGCTCTTGATGGAAGGCGAACACCTACGTCTACTACATGCTGGCCCTCAGTTGCTCCTTAGCTCCATACGCGACGAATTCTGGCCAGTAGGCGGTCGGGCTTTAGCGCGTAGCGTTGTTCATAAATGCGTAACATGCGTACGACTTCGAGGTGAAGCTATGAAGCCACTGATGGGCAATCTACCTGCAGATAGGGTTACTTCGTTTTACCCCTTCCAGGTATGCGGCCTTGATTTTGCGGGACCCTTCATGATTTCCAGCAAAAAGGGAAAGGGTAACCGCATAACAAAATGCTATTTAAACATTTTTGTCTGCTTTGCAACTAAGGCCGTCCACCTGGAAGCAGTCAGCGATCTTAGCACTAATGCCTTCATCCTAAGCTTACGTCGTTTTGTGGCTCGTAGATGTAGACCGCATACAATTTATTGCGACAATGGCACTAACTTTGTTGGGGCAAATAACGAATTGGGTAGAATGCTAAGATCCGCTCAAAATTCAGTTTATGAGTTTGGCAATGAGGAACACATTAAATTCATTTTTTCTCCTCCCTACTCTCCTACTTTCGGTGGAATTTGGGAAGCAGCTGTTAAATCGGCCAAATTCCACCTAAAGCGAATTATGGGTAACGCTAGTCTGACGTTTGAGGAGCTGAGCACGTTATTTTCTCAAATTGAGTCGATCCTGAACAGCAGACCCCTCACTCCTTTCTCGTCAGACCCTACTGATCTTTACCCTCTGACTCCAGGGCACTTTCTGGTGGGGAGACCCATGACTTCACTGCCGTCACCCCCCGTTTGTCTTAAAAACCCTGATAGGTACCAGAGGATCGAGCAGCTGCGCCAGCATTTCTGGCAAAGATGGCGGAACGAATACTTGGCTGAGTTGCAGCAACGTACCAAATGGCGCCAGAGGCAGAAGGAGCTCAAGGTTGAAGACCTGGTGGTGTTCAAGGAGGAGTTCTTCTAAACATTTGTAAAAAGCAAATTAAAATAAGTTAACGTGAAGCAGGAGTTTTCTTGAAGAGTCAACCCCTCAGCTGAGCTGTTCGTCAATAACAGCTCCGACATACGTCGTTCCAGCGGTAGGTAGGTACCTATGACGTCCAATTGGGCGTCTCCCATTTCGTTGTCCCAAGTACGCTCTCGTCACGGCACGATCCTCTCCCATTCTTTCTAAATGTCCGAGCCAATGTAAGCTTAGCCACTTTTGTCTCTCAGTATTCCGCCAGTATATCGGAACACATCCTTATTTCTATAGCAACAGAGTTATATTACGATATTTGGCCGACTGCTGACTGTACGTTTGCTTATTTTCACCAGGTCGTTTCGCTCAAAAATATCTGAACATGCACTTAAATTTTATCTACCTACATTATAACTTGCTATCAACTTTGTATTTTTGGCCCATCTCGGCAGCCCGGTCCCCGGACGAATTTGTTTGCCGAAGCTGTGAAAGTAAATCTGAATAACATAACTCAAAAAGAAATTTAAAACAACAAAATACAAATTACTATTGATATTGATAAGTCATTATCAGTCATTATATGGCATGTCACTCGTATGGCCATAAACTAAGGTAAAAGGTTGAGGTTGACAGCACTTTTTATTTTACTTCGAGTAAAAAAGGCCGAAATCACTGCATACCAACATAACAAACATAATTTTGGTTATTTGACGTTCGAAACGAAACCAACCGAGAGTTTCCGAAAATAGCCGATAGTCGTAAAATGATTGGCATTGAGTCGTGAATGATTTCTTTTGCTTATTGTAAATTAAATACGCATCGAAAGCGATAGTTTTTATGCTCTAGTTATATTCTCATACTTAGATAATAGATTAGAACAGTTTTTTCTTATCATACGTGCGTCGTATTTGAGAAACGTGTCAAAAACTTTTTTAGAAATTTGTAAGGCGCCATCTCGCTTCTTCCCTCGTTTTTTATCCCGTTCTGGTTTTTCAATTTTATATATATGATATTTTTCTAATACTTTTAGTAGTTAATTTAATATCTGGCTGGCAACATTACGTAGATGATTTAAAAAAAAAACATAATGAATGAATGAAAACATTTATTTTCAGGCAACTATTGGCCCATAGATAAATACCTTAAAACTAGCATACATATTATTACAAAATATATCTTAAAACTAAAAACACAATTATGGCTGCGATGCAGTTCGCAACCCCGCAGTGTCAGGGAGCCGGCCGCGGAACCGCCGGAACTTGACACCCTTCGGCCAAAACTCCTCCTTGGTGAAGCTCTCTAGATGTTCAGTCGGAACGCTCAGCACAAAAGAATCAATGAATAAATCAAATCAATCAATGAATCAATGAATGGATGTCAATGAATGACATTAAAGTCTATTTCAATAGAACTTGCTAACTATGTAAACAAACCGCCATATTGAAATTGTCTCTGAATGATGAATTTACTAGTGATGGGCAAGACTCCTTCTTACTTTACTAATGTCAAACCATCTCGAATAATAAAATACCAAAAGTAAAAAACAAGTAGTTACATATTTTTAATTTGTTTAATCACGATCAGAAGACAAATTAGTACTTAAGAATGATGTATTGATGTATTTTATAACCGCGGCGGTAGATACAGATCATGGGTTGGGTAGTGTGTAGCGGGTTTATATCACAAACTTTAGTCACAACACTACCCATCATAGGCAATTGTAGAATTTAAAAGAAACAAAACCGTCATTCCATAAGGTCCTCATAACCTAACTTATGAACCCATTTTAAACTTTTAATTGAATATCCAAGATACAGTTATATATTTATGTATTTTACGGAACGGACCGTTTCAATAGTGTATATGTGTATGGTTTCAATGGTATTTGATGAGGTGGTGTAAAAATTCAAAGAGAAACAGTGATAAAACAAAGTAACGTTGTTTGTTTACATAGTTAGCAAGTTCTATTGAAATAGACTTTAGACGTTGTTGACAACTTGACAATCCTTGATTCATTTTTACTGAAATTGTTAAACAACAAAGCAGCAATAATAAACCTTACTACCTACATATTTTTTTTTTTTGTATCTTAAATCTTTTTTATTAAAACCATAAACATATTAAAGTTAAAAGTCGAGTTATTAGTTACTATCGATCAAGAAGTAACTAGCGTTTTTTTTTATTTTTTTATTTATATAGCCCTTTATTCTGAACATGATTGTTGGTTTTTAGTTTTGAATGTTTATATGAAGTCTCTTGGTTCAGTGTGCCTGTCGGCAAAGGCCTCTTCCAACTCCTTCCAGTATTTCCTCTCTCTTGCCACCCTTGTCCAGAGTGGTCCCACTGTGAGTATAATTTCGTCTTCCCATCGTGTTAATTGAGGGCCTTGCGTTTACTAGCGTTTACCGTTTATCATTTAATATCGTAATTGGTAATTTTTTTCCGCATTTGCAATTTATTTGCATTATTTCCATAAAAACTTATATAAAATGAAATTTTTGAGACAATTTGTGAATTAACAAGGTGTTTTGTGAACATAATGGATTCGATAAAGCTTGAGATCGGGTCTGAGGAGCTGCAGGCGTGTCGCACATGTCTAGCCACTGATGTTAAACTATTCGGAATATATGATAACAGACTGGATGAGGTATTCATCGATATAATGGGTACTACAGTAAGTATTTTACGTACTGTAAAACCACCGTATAGCCCAGTACTAAACAGATGGTCCAAAAGTTCAACACTGACACGTAACTAAGTTAAATTACCCATGTTTTTCGTTTTGTATGAGTTGTTGGTATAGGGCCTAGTTACTACTACAGAGGGCAAGAAAATTGCATCACACTGGTTTCGTTTCAACCTTCTAACCCTGAACTTCAACTAAATTCATATACCTATATAAAATCAATAGCCTTATAATTATTATTTATTCATTGTTGAATTCTTATGTTTTGGTTCTGCCACATGTCTACCACCATATAGTTTTAGTTTTAGCTTTAGTCTTTTACCAGGCCTCACTGAAAATCAGCGTCACGTTGTGTGTCCTAGGATACACAACGTGACAAGAAGCTGAGTGAGGACCTTTTGGCACAAATATTTATGCTATTTATGTAATTGAATTTTAGTTTTGTGCTATTTTATTTTGTGTTATTAATTATTATTTGTGCTAATAAACATTTCTTATTCTTATTCTTACCTAACTGGTTCTCCACAAAACAGGCCTACAAAGCTTGGTGCACACCCCTGACATATTCCATGATGTGTTGTGCGTAAAATATACTTATTTCTTTTCTTATACAGTTGTCAGTATGGGACGGGCTCCCGCAGCATCTGTGCGGCTCCTGCGTTTGTAGCTTAAGAACGAAGGTGAGAGGAGCCTGCACGCGCAAGAGAGAAAAGCTGAGACTAGAAAGGGAACAACTGATAGTGGAGAGGGAGAACGTAGATGTGTTCCGTGATCTGGTTGAGACGGCGCAGGATTTGTTGGCTCACTTCACCGGGGGTAGCCAGAACCATGTTCGTGAATAGAACCATTATAGGGCAGTACCACAGAATAAGTAATAGTACTACCGTACAGAAAAGAAACTTTCTACAATACCGAAGTTTGAAAGCGATTCAGGGAAGAATCATGCTGTCCCTTTCTTATGTATGGTGCTATTTCGGCTATTTAGGGTTGTCAAAATTAAAGTATCTTATCTGTGGTACGCAAAGAGACGTCAAGTTGTGCCAACCCTAATAATTGCTCGGAGCAATGCTGAGCCGAACGGAGCCGAGAATGCCCGAAAGGATCAGTTTCGCCCCCCTGGCAGTATTGGCCATTTAAAACGAGATTTTAAAGAACTTTGACAATTAAAAGTACAAAAACATGTGAAGTATTGTTTTCAGCGATTTTCCGTAAATTGACGTATGGGGTGAATTTTTTTTAGTGATACGTATGTACAAGAAATACTAAAGCGACGCAGCGAAATATTATTCAGCATAAATAGTTATTACATGTACTTGAAAATAAACACAATAAACAAATTAAAACGTGTATTCATCTTTTTATTTTAAAATGGATTTTATACAATATTCATTAGCTGGCACGGAGCAGGCGCCGCTTTTCATCAGTATGAGTTAATAGGTGCTTCTGCAAATTACTTTTAAAATTGCAGCGGTAATCGCAGTAGCTACATTTAAATGGCTTTTCGCCAGTGTGAGTCATCATATGATTCTGTAACTTATTTTTCGTAATGCACTTGTAGTCACAGTAGTTACATTTAAATGGCTTTTCGCCAGTGTGAGTAATCATATGATACTGTAACATATATTTCGAAATGCACTTGTAGTCACAGTGCTTACAATTAAAAGGTTTTTCATCAGTATGAGTTAATAGGTGCCTCTGCAAATTACCTTTTAAATTGCACCGGTAATCGCAGTAGTTACATTTAAATGGCTTTTCACCAGTGTGAGTCATCATATGATTCTGTAACAAATTTTTCTTAATGCACTTAAAGTCACAGTATTTACATTTAAATGGCTTTTCACCAGTGTGAGTCATCATATGAGTCTGTAACATATATCTCGTATTGCACTTGTAGTCACAGTAGTTACAATTAAAAGGTTTTTCATCAGTATGAGTTAATAGGTGCGTCTGCAAATTACGTTTTAAAATGCATCGGTGTTCACAGTAGCTACATTTAAATGGCTTTTCGCCAGTGTGAGTCATGATATGATTCTGTAATATATATTTCGAAATGCACTTGTAGTCACAGTAATTACAATTAAAACGTTTTTCATCAGTATGAGTTAATAGGTGCGTCTGCAAATTACCTTTTACACTGCACCGGTAATCGCAGTAGCTACATTTAAATGGCTTTTCGCCAGTGTGAGTCATGATATGATTCTGTAACTTATATTTCGAAATGCACTTGTAGTCACAGTAGTTACATTTAAATGGCTTTACACCAGTGTGAGTCATCATATGATACTGTAACATATTTTTCCTAATGCACTTGTAGTCACAGTGATTACAATTAAAAGGTTTTTTATCAGTATGGGTTAATAAGTGCCTCAGCAAATTACGTTTTGCATTGCACCGGTAATCGCAGTAGCTACATTTAAATGGCTTTTCGCCAGTGTGAGTCATGATATGATTCTGTAACTTATATTTCGAAATGCACTTGTAGTCACAGTAGTTACATTTAAATGGCTTGTCACCAGTGTGTGTCTTCTTGTGATTCCCTGAGTGTAATTTTTGATTGGACTTGTAATCACAATTAAAGGCTTTGTCACTAGGTTTTCTATTCCTTAGTGACATTTGTTGACGATCCAAAGCAATGTCCTCTCGGGTTGAATTACGCGATTGTCCTAACGACAAGTGAGTGCGTATGTGTTTCTCCAGAACCGACTTGTTCCTGAATCTTTTGCCGCAATGGTGACATTGATAGATGGTGGTGGTGACATTGTGTGTGGGTGCGGGCTCGGTGGTGTGCAGCTTATATGTGCGGCGCCCGACCCGGCAGGTGCGCCGCTCCGCGTCCACCAGCAGGCGCTCCAGCCTGACCGAGCACGAGCGGCGCCGACCCGACACCAGAGCAGGCGCTGCAACACAACATAATAATATAAAATAAATAAATAAAATAAAATAGCCTTTATTTACAGAACAAAGAACAGTTGCACATTGTCTCTCTATTATCTCCCATATTTAGTATTCTTTGTCTGCTTGCCCTTCGGCAAAGGCCTCCTCCAACCTTCTCCACTCTCTCCGATCTATTGCCACTCTGCTCCAGGTACGGCCAGCTACCTGCGCGATGTCACCGTCCCATCTCATTAGAGGTTTCTTCGCCTTTCTTTTTCCCTCTCTTGGGTACCATTAGGTGACTCGCTTGCTCCATTTGGCTGTGCCTCGGATGATGTGGCCAGCCCACTTCCATTTGAGTCATTTAATTTTTGTGGCAATGTCTTGGACTTTCGTCCTATTCCTAATTAGGGTGTTTCGTAGCCGGTCAGTCTTACGTACACCTATCATGCTCCTTTCCGCGGCGCGCTGGCAGCATGCTAGCTGAGATGTAGTAGCTTTTGTCAGGGCCCTGGCCCCTATTTCACCACGGCGACAGGTGCGACAATTCGACATATCTCACTGTTGCTGGCGTCACAGGTATCCATGTGCTACGGTTACCGCTTACCATCGGACGGGCCGTATTCCTGTTTGTCACCATCATTGTATTATTAAAAAAACTTTATTATATCGGTAAAAACCAGGCTCTTGCGATGTTTATGATGACAAATGTCACAAGATTTAAAAGAATTTTCATTAATTCTTGGCAGCAAATGAGTTCTGTGTCGGAAACTCGTGACAATTGTCGTGTTTCTTGTGACAATTGTCATTAGCTTCGCAAAATAAGTACTTATTAACTGGCGATATAGTGGAGTTTTTTTTAATTAACATTTTATCTGTGGCTCGTTGACAAGTGACATCGCAAATTTTTCATCTCTGAGAAATTAATAAGAAATTCGTGGAAAAGTGAAAGTTTAAACAGAAATCGTACGAAAATCTAAAAACTGGACTCACATTTCATAAAATTATATCCGAAATTTAATATTAAAACTGTTGTCCGCGCTAAAAACACCAAAGTGACAACTTAACCTCAAAATCGAAACAAAGAAAATGAACGAATCACAAATGGAAGAAATGATGACAAGGCTGATGAAGTCCCAGACGGCGGAAATTACGCAAAATTTAACAAAAATACTGGAAGAAAGCTTCGGCAGCAGAATTACCGCGCTGGAAACGGAAAACAAAACCTACCGGGAAACCGTTGACAACCTTCAAAAACAAGTACAATCCTTGACAAGACAAAACAAGGAAAAAAATATCATCTTATTCAACGTGCCGGAAGAAAAAGGAGAGTTCATCACTGCGAAAGTCACAAAACTTCTTCAAGATAGTGGGGAGATGAACATCGGGGAAACAGATATTGATTATGCAAGAAGACTTGGAAAGTTTACACCCAACAAGAATAGACCGATCCAAGCCAGATTTGTGCGTAAGGAAATGAAATTTAAAGCTTTTAAACTGATTAAGTATCTCAAATCAAAAAATATATACTTAAGTGAAGACTTTACAAAGGAAGTTCTAGAGATTCGCAAAAACTTAATTCCCCTTGTCAAAAAGGAACAAGCAAATGGAAATAAAGCTTATATCAAATATGACAAATTAGTAGTCATTCCTAGCACAAACAAGAGAACACGCTCAGAATCACCCCCTTCGGAAGAAGACAAAAACTTATATGTTAATAAACAAACACCATCCTCTAAGGTTGTAAAAACCAATGCCTTCCAGGTAATGAGGCATAGGGCACAAACGAACAGCACAAAAAACTAATTGTCATAGGCCACAGTTCAACTCCTATTAAGAAACAACCATTTAAATCAACTTTTTCAACACCTCTCCCAATCCGGACAGCGGTCACCGTGGGAGAACAGGACCGCACCCCTCCAGCAACAAATACTACAAAACGCAAGGACAAACACTATCAAACTGTACCAACCTCAAAACGGAAAGAAAACCTCTATATCTCCACATTTAATGTAAACACACTCAGAACTCCAGAAAGATTGGCCGAACTTGAAGAAGCACTCAAAAATATAAACTGGCATGTAGTGGGTTTAAGTGAGGTACGACGTCTTGGAGAAGAAATAGCAGAACATAGCAATTTTCTTATGTACTACAAAGGCGAAACAAGAGGGCAGTATGGGGTTGGCTTTCTAGTACACATCTCACTGAAGAAATATATCACAGAATTCATATCGATATCAGACAGAATAGTTATACTAAATTTAAAACTCCCACAGCAAAAAGAGCCAATGTCAATAGTACAAGTTTATGCTCCTACCAACTGCGCAACTAAAGAACAAAAAGAAAGTTTTTACAATCAACTTAACTCAACAATGGCCACTACACACAAGGCAAAGATTGTGATGGGAGATTTTAATGGCCAAATTGGAAAAAATGAAACATCCATTAACACAGTGGGAAATCACTCTACTGGCAACAGAAACGACAATGGTCAAAGACTGATAGATTTTTCCTTATGCAACAACCTTTACATCATGAACACTTTCTACAGGAAAAGACCGTGTCGGAAGTGGACTTGGATGTCCCCAGGCGAACGCTACAACAATGAGATAGACTTCATACTAACAAACCGGCCAAAAATGTTCCAGGATGTGGATGTTCTTAGCTCACTAAACTTCAGATCAGACCATCGTATGGTAAGGGCTAAGATTATTGTGGGGATGCTTAAACACTGTAGAAAAAATGTAAATCAGACAAAAAGAGCCCATGGACCATTGGATCTCTCGGACGAGGTACAAAACAACATCAGAAAATCATTGGAAAAAATAGAGTCAAAAAGTAATCTACAAGGAAAATACAATCATCTAGAAAAAACGTTAATTACAGCATCCCATAATATTACCTCAAGCAACAGAGAAAAAGACAAGATTGGAGACAGGGCAAGAACTCTCATGCAAAAAAGGAAAACTCTGTTGATGGAAAAAAAGACAAGGAAAAACGAAATTACACAAGTTAGCAAAGACATAAACAAGGCTATCAGACACTATAGAAAGGGAAAACAAACAGATGCATTCGAGCACTACATACAAAAAACAGGCGCAGTCAAGAAAGCTTTTAAAGACATGAGAGAAATGGTTACATGGATACCTAGTTTGAGATCAAAAATGGGGAAAAAGGAGTCGAAACGGACCTCAATCCTGCAAGTAGCTACAGAGTTTTACAAAGACCTCTATAGTGACACTAACCACGAGTCTATTGTCGAACTACATGAAAACCCTGAAGAAGAAACACTTGAGGTCCCAAGCATCCTAGAGAAAGAAATAGAATTTGCCATAAAATCACAAAAAGCAGAGAAAGCGCCTGGTCCAGACAAAATAACAAATGAAATGTTAAAAGCCACTTTAAAAGTAATTTCTAAACCGCTGACAAGTATCCTTAACGAAGTATTAAGGACTGAAAAAGTACCAGAGCAGTGGAAAAAATCTATTATTATATTGCTACACAAAAAAGGTGACAAACAATCAATAAACAATTATAGACCTATAAGTTTAATGCCAAACCTATACAAAGTATTCTCAAAGATTTTACTAAACCGGCTAACAAAGACATTAGACGAAAACCAACCAAGAGAACAGGGAGGATTTAGATCTAATTTTAGCACTATAGACCACATATTTGTAGTCAAACAAATAATCGAAAAACTAACAGAATTCAGGAAAATATACTACTTGGCATTTGTGGACTACAATAAGGCTTTTGACAGCTTAAAGCATGCGAGCATATGGAGCGCCCTGCTACAGCAAGGAGTAAACAAAAAATACATTCGGATTATCAAAGAAATATACAATAACTGTAGTTCGGCAATCCAACTAGAAGCCATGGGAACAGAATTTTCTATCAGCAAAGGGGTGCGACAGGGCGACCCACTCTCACCAAAATTATTCTCAGCCGTGCTAGAGCACCTATTTCGAAACCTTAACTGGGATTATCAAGGCATAAACATAAATGGTAAAAAACTTAGCCACCTGAGATTTGCGGACGATCTAGTGCTATTTGCGGAAAGTGCCCAATCACTACAAGAAATGCTAGAGCAACTCGCTGAGCAAAGTGCTGAAGTAGGACTAACAATGAACACAGAGAAGACCAAGGTTATGTCAAACCACACCAAAAATCTTATACTTGTCCATGGAAATGAGATTGAATATGTCGAGGAATACACATATCTAGGACAAATTATAACAGGTTCAAACATGACGAGTAAAGAAATTGAAAAAAGAACTGTTAACGCATGGAAAGCCTACTGGTCATTGAGAGACATTCTAAAAAACCAAGATTTACCATTGTCTTGCAAATCAAAGGTATTTGATATGTGTGTTCTACCATGTATGACTTACGGATGTCAAACCTGGGCAGTAACAAAGAAAGATCTCCAAAAGTTAAAAGTTTGCCAACACAACATGGAAAGATCAATCTTATCTGTAAAAAGGAAAGACAAAGTAAGACTGACAGATATTAGAAAGAAAACTAAAATTAAGGATATATCAGTAACTGTAAAAATGTTAAAATGGAAATGGGCTGGACATATGGCAAGAGAAGGTAAAAATAAGTGGGATAGAGAGGTAGCGGAATGGTATCCTAGAGATGGAAAGAGGAGAGAAGGGAGACCAATAATGAGGTGGTCGGATGACATCAAGAAGCATGCGGGAGTAAATTGGATTGGGACAGCACAGAATAGAGAGCTATGGAGAGAGCTGGAGGAGGCCTATGCCAAGAAGGCAGACTGAATAATTAATAAAAAGCAATGACATTCAAAAATATATTTATTAAAATTAATTAAGGAAAAATGTTAATATAAATGAAATGTGAATTAATTTAAATGTAATATGTAATGAACTTTATTTTTTGGTCAATAAAGGCTATTCTTATCTTATCTTATCTTAACATGTTGGTGGCAAACAAGCACATCGCCCGTTTGATGGTAAGCGGTTACCGTAGCCTATGGAGGCCTGTGACGTCAGTAACAGTGATGTCGACAATTGTCGCACCTGTCACGCGGTGCCGGTGGTGAAATAGGGGCCTGGTTTGGCTACCATACATTAGGACGGAAAGAACACATGTGTTGAATAGTTTACCCTTTGTCTTAGAGTGGAGTTGTTTATCTTTGAAGACTTCTTTCAGGGACCAGTACCTTTTTACGACATAATAATACTAATGGTTTGCATACTTGAAGACCGTCCACATGCAAATCAATACTCTAGCATAAAAAAACCGGACAAGTGCGAGTCGGACTCGCCCACCGAGGGTTCCGTACTTTTTAGTATTTGTTGTTATAGCGGCAACAGAAATACATCATCTGTGAAAATTTCAACTGCCTAGCTATCACGGTTCATGAGATACAGCCTGGTGACAGACGGACGGGCGGACGGACGGACAGCGGAGTCTTAGTAATAGGGCCCCGTTTTTACCCTTTGGGTACGGAACCCTAAACAAAACAATTTATCCTGATATATTACGCGGGTTGAAACGTTGAATCTGAACTGTAAAAAAAGACCCATCGAAAACATCAATGTGAAATGAGAGCCAAGTTCAATATTACAGATGTAGTGCATATTTGTTTTCCTTCGTATTTTCTCGGAAACGTTCGTATTTGTCATGTCAATCAACCTCAATACTTTTTGTACCGAGACTGACTGAAAAAAAAAATTGTATGCATTATTAGACAAATTCTATTCGTTCCTGTTTATTATTTCAATAGTAAAACTAATCCATTTTTCGAATTTTTACTTAAATTTAGGCAGTATTTTAATTTATAAAAATTACATTTGTTTTAAGATGAAATGTCGGAAAACTTGGTAAAACCCGGAAGTTGATAATTTTTTGTATGAGACTTTGGACAGATATTTTGGGGTTTGTAATTATTTTATATTTTAAACTTTATCATAGGAAAATCACAAATAGTGTACCTACCTTTCTGATGGCATTAAGATTTTTCCTATATGTTTTACTAATAATTATATATTTACATAAATATGATTCGCCTATGCAATTTCTAACACTGATTACGCGGTGAAATTGATGTTATATTTTTTTAACTATTTAACCTAGCATTAGCAAAAAATTATGTGTTACATATTATTTCGGATATAAAAAATTATGTGTCCAAGTATTTTTTTTTGCAGGGGTTTGTATTTGTTTGTATCTGCAGCTGACTGTACAGTCACCTGATAGTATGTTACACAACGAAGGCCGCAAAAATATCTGACACGATTCTATTTGGAAGTAGGAGCCATAAGAGCGTGTCACATATTTTTGCGGCCTTCGAAGAGTAACATATTATTGCGGGTGACTGTACATATACATGTTAAACATAAGTCCACTAATAATAGACAGTTTTCATTGTCATGTATTTTCAAGTGACAGCGTTACGGCATGATTAAGGCCAATCAGAGCGACTAATTTTATAATAGACCAATAATATTTCGGGTCGGTGAAATTGACCTACAATAATCTTGGTCAAAGAAAACCCATACCTAAACTTTAACTTTGCATTTGGTCCGCTGGTGAGCATGCGTATATTAATTTAGTAGCCTCTTGTACAGTCGCCATCAGATATATCGGAGCGGCCAAGGTGCTCACAAATATCGGAACACGCCTCTATTGTCAGGGCGTTAGAGCGCGTGTTCAGATATTGTGAACACCTTGGCCGCTCCGATATATCTGATGGCGACTGTAGGCTGATATGTTGTTTGAAGATAGTCTTCCATGTTTTTTCCTTTGCTGTCTTGCACATCCTCACAGAGTGCCCTTGCCTAATGCATACTCGTGACTTAATCCTGGGCGGACACACATTGCGCCCGGAGGAGTTAAAGTCTCCCGAGATCAAAAAGATCCTGCAGCTGTTTGAAGCTGCAGGTTTGGATTGAGACTTGTAGTAGGTGGCAGTCACAATAGATCAGGGATGGTTGCAGTGATACATAGGCTTTGGAGCCTTATATAGCCCCTAACAACAAGAAGAAAAAGAAAGTCCACGCACCTGTGAGCTCCATGGCGACTATGGGTCGATGCGGGCACTCTGGCCCCAGCACAAGCTCGTCCTTCACCTCGTGGTCATCGTACAGGCCGGCCAGCATGGCTGCCTCACTCACGCCGCACCCGTCTGTGTCGTCCTCACACTCCTCCTTCACACACTCCTCGTCCGTGAATACAGCTTCCTCCTTAACAAGGACTGAAAGAAAGAGTTGCTATTATTATCAAATCAAATTAAGGTAAAAATATACACATCAGGTTAATAGTTGGCCAGGGCTCGGCAAACTTTTGAGAAGAGCCAACTGCAGTAAAAATCACCAGTTTAAAATAGGTGAAAACCGCATGGAAAGGAAATCCGTTCAGTAGTAGTAGTAGTATTTGTGACGTTATCTATGAAAAGGGACCTTATTGTCGATGGCGCTTACGCTATTATTAACGATGCTCCGATATAAATACAATACCGCGCGACGCTGTGCGGCGTAAGCGCCATCGACAATAAGGTCCCTTTTCATAGATAATGCCCCATTTAGTGAGTTTATAGCGTACATACATATACACAAACAGACAGACCAGGCAGGGCCTTTGTTTTATAAGGTGTAGTGATATAAAATTAAATTAAATATCATTTATTATCAGGCAACTAAGGCCCATAGATACATACCTAACAAGCTAACATACATACAATAGTAAAAATCTTACAAGCTAAACATTTTTTCGGCGACACGGCAGTTTTCAGTTGTGTCGCATGTTCCAGTGTAGGATTTGGCAGATTCCCACGGAACCGCTGAAACACCACACCCTTCGGCCAGAAGTCCGCGCTCGCGATGGTCTCCAGCAGCAGCCGCGGCACGCGCACCACGAAAGAGCTGAAGTGCATCTCGGTTACTAAGTAAATTAGATATAAGCCCACCTCGTTCCCACTGGTCCGTATCTGCACTCTCGGGCTCCGCCTTCACGCGCGCTGGGGATATGCTGCCATTGTTACTTCCCTCCATCTTCACAATGACGGCGTCACAGCTAACGAACGAAGCGCGACGAAATTACAATTAAAAGGTGACAACCTATCATCTTTTATATGTAGATATGCCATACACTAACATCTTCTTCTTCTTTTATTTTAGTGGCGGTCTGGCCAAACTAGTTGGCACAAATTTGCCAATGTCAAGTGTTTTGATGTGTACACCTGCGAACAAAGGACAATACACTAACATACAAGCGAAAAAAATGATGCTAACCAATGTTGCCAACGTCACGGCAGCATCAGTTCCAATTTGTTTACAACTTCATACGCAAATGCGTAAAAGAGACGGCACAATTAAAAGAAAACCTAAGTAAAAAAGAGACGGCTAGTGTTTGTCACTTGCGCGTAAATTTGGTAAATCAGTGATACCACCATAACACGACGGCAAATAGTGGAGATGGCGCGAACCGTAAAACTTATTATGAAAAAAAATATCAAAGAATAAGATGTTTGACAGAAGGTGCAAATCATTTTAGTGCAGTTCTATGTAGTAATGTACTCGCTACCGAAGTAAAAAGTTTTCACATTTAGTTATGTAAATAAAATATATTATATACTTATCATTGTTACTTTTGTAACAAAAAAAATTTGGCTGGTTCAGTACGCAGAGTATGTATGTATGGTGGTTAAAATTTCACCCCGTATTTTTATATTTTATATGTACTGGATTCTACCTATTTCGTGAATACTATTAATAATATTCACCTTCCCTTTGATCAAGTGATATATACTGGTACTAGCACAGTTCATACGCAAATGTAAATAAAGCGGTAAAAATATATAACTATGTAAATAAACAATATTCCTTTCCACGAAACCGAGTTAAAAAAAAGCAAATTCAATAACAACAAAACCTTTTATTTTACTAACAATTTTATGTTATAATAATTGTTATTGTGTGAGAAAATGCCTAAAAAAATACTTTTGTAAAATAATTTTGTAGTAATCTTTGTATAACCAGCAATATAGGTACCTATTTACTTAATTGACGCGACCCGGACAATAATAATCTTTAATTTGCCAATTGTTGTGATTAATTACAAGAAAAAATGCGTGCAAGTTAAAAACTATAATATTACAGTTGAAATTTACTTCTCTTATTTGTACGACAAGCACCAAACAATGAATGCAACTTACCATGACACCTCTGCTATGATAATCTATGTACGCAGTTGGTGCGTCCTTGTCATTCTCGCTGATAAGAACATAAACTTATCTCTTTCTGTCAGCCAGCGAAAATGGCGGCCAGCTTTATTTCTTTAAAGATTAAACCGTAGAAAAACGGATTATTTCAGCTTTTACTTACGAATGATATGTGACGCCGTCAATTTTTTTGCGCTTCCGCGGATAATTTGAGCATTTCAACATAACGCAGGTCGGCATTTTGTTGCTTAATACGTTATTTGTGGGAAAGTATTAACCGGTGTACACATCGCGCTTGCGTCAGGCAGACTCATGGTCTATTATTATACCATGGGCAGACTGAGA
The DNA here is from genome assembly GCF_910591565.1 of Cydia splendana. Taxonomy (NCBI): domain Eukaryota; kingdom Metazoa; phylum Arthropoda; class Insecta; order Lepidoptera; family Tortricidae; genus Cydia; species Cydia splendana. The sequence continues at coordinate 2,050,146 of NC_085983.1, read as the reverse complement.
CAAACTCGTACACATGACACGAGGTGAGTGCTTCAATTTTGGAACGTGTATAACACATCTTCATATAAAAGATCATAGGTGACAACAGTAATTATATGCATGATAGGTATTTGTAAATTAAATGAATCATAAAATAAATAGCCACGCTTAGCTGCTAATCCTCAAAGCATATATTACTTACTATACATATATTATTATACTCTTTGCCTCAAAACCTGATGCGGATAATTATGATGACAACTTCTTCTTTTATTTAATATTTTTATTTTTTTAATGGCTGGCCTATTTTATAAAGCTACAAGTTACAATTTACAAGCGGAAGTCTCGTTCTAGCACATAGGGTTAGAAAGAGACTTCCGCTTGTAAATTGTAACTTGTAGCTTTATAAAATAGGCCAGGCCAAACAGTTTGGCACACATTTGACAACTTGACAGCACAGAGCACATAGAAGAAGCATCCTATAGAAGTGGTGTGTGCGTGCCTCCGTGAGGGACAAAACATACGCAATGTGACAATATTAAAAACACGTTTTAACATTTCTGACAATATACCAAAAACAATCTACGTAATTCGGTCGGGTTATTTGTTGCCCACCATAACCCATACTAAATTTATGGTGGGGAACAAAAAAAAGTGAGACTGTGACAAGGATAAGCAATAGTACCGCTTTCTCTGCTACTCCTACTGAAAGTTGTATAAGTGTATCTCGTTCGGTCATTTGGCCCCTCCCCCGTTTCCTCTCTATATATTATTGTACCTCTATGACAGAGCACAAAATATTTTAATAGTACCACCGTAATAGCTATAACACACTAGGTACCGCACCGCACCTTGGTGTACCGCACCCATAAGTGAGAGCAAGAAAGAGACATCACTTTTAGTAGTAGGTTTTAGGGATTTTTATTTTTCAGTTAGGTTTAGTTTTAGTTATAGATGGTCAAGCAAATCTCTATGAGACGATATCCCTTCGCGCGTACATTTTTCAAATTTGCCGCCTTTTTCTACTGACAAGATCTGCTTGACCAACTATATTTTATTTTACAAGGTACATAAGTATTAAGTTTGTATTATAGTTGGTCAAGCAGCTCTTGTCAGTAGTAAAAGGCGGCAAATTTGAAAAATGTACGCGCGAAGGGATATCATCTCATAGAAAAATTAGAATTTCGCGCCTTTATCTACTGAGATGATTTGCTTGACCATCTTAGAAGGTAGCATCCTATAGAAGTGGTATATGCGTGCCTGCGTGAGGGACAAAACATACGCAATGCGACAATATTAAAAATACGTTTTAACATTCCTGACAAACTAACAAAAACAATCTACGTAATTCGGTCGGATTATTTGTTGCCCACCATAAACCATACTAAATTTACGGTGGGGAACAAACAAAAAGTGAGACTGTGATAAGGACAAGCAATAATACCGCTTTCTCTTCTACTCCTACTGAAAGTTCCATAAGTGCATCTCGTTCAGTCATTTGGCTCCTCCCCCGTTTCCTCTGTATATTATTGTACCTCTATGTAGACCATGTATATTTTTTACATTATATAGTTGGTCAAGCAGATCTTGTCAATAGAAAAAGGCGGCAAATTTGAAAAATGAAGGCGCGAAGGGGTATCGTCTCATAGAAAATTTGAATTTCGCGCCTTTTTCTACTGACAAGATTAGCCAGTAGAATAGCAGTAGATTTGCCAACCATTTATAAATATATTTTTCTTTTTTCTAAAGCCCCCTCCAGACTATGCGCGTGAATCGCAGACAACGAAATCGACTCCACACTCGCGTTCGCGGCTTCGCCCGCGATTCACGCGCATAGTCTGAAGGGGGCTTAATACTTTTAGTAGTTAAATTAATATACTTGGTCAAGCAAATCATGTCAGTAGAAAAAGGCGCGAAATTCAAATTTTCTATGGGACGATAACCCTTCGCGCCTACATTTTTTAAATTTGCCGCCTTTAGCTACTGACAAGATTTGCTTGACCAAGTATATCTGGCTGGCAACATTACCACAGAATAATTAATAGTACTACCGTACAGAAAGGAAACTTCCTACAAAAACGAAGTTTGACAGCGGTTCAGGGTCGAATCATGATGGCCCTTTCTAATATATGGCACTATCCCTTTCGGCTATTTAGGGTTGCCAAAAATCAAGTGAATATCTTATCTGTGGTCGTGCACGCAAAAGGAAGTCAAGTGGTGCCAACCCTAATAATTGCTCGGAGCAATGCTGAGCCGAGCGGAGCCGAGTTTGACCGAAGTCAGGAGTTTCGCACCCCTGACATTACGTAGATGATTTAAAAAAATCAAAATGACAATGACATTAGAAGTTGTAACAACTTGACACTACTTGATTCATTTTTACTGAAATAGTTATACAATAAAGCAGCAATAATAAACCTTACCGCAATCGTATTAAAGTTAAAAGTTGAGTAGTCAGTAACTATCGTTCATGACGTAACTAGCGTTTACCAATAACATCGTAATGTAAATCGGTAATTTTCGCATTTGCAATTTATTTGCATTATTTCCATATAAACTTATATGAAATGAAGTTTTTGAGAGAATCTATGAATTACCTATTTTGTAAACAAAATGGATTCGATAAAGCTTGAGATGGGATCTGAAGAGCTGCAGGCGTGTCGCATATGTCTGGCCACTGATGTTAAAGTATTCGGAATATATGATAACAGACTGGATGAGGTATTCATCGATGTTATGGGTACTACGGTAAGTATTTTACGTACTGTAAAACCACCGTATAGCCTAGTAATACACCGATGATCCAAAAGTTCAACACTAACACGTAATTAAGTTAAATTACCCATGTTTTTCGTTTTGTATGAGTTGTTATATTTTGGTATAGGACCTAGTTACTACTACAGGGGGCAAGAAAATTGCATCACACTGGTTTCGTTTCAACCTTCTAATCCTGAACTTCAACTAAATTCATATGCCTAACTGGTTCTCCACAAAAGAGGCCTACAAAGCTTGGTGCACACCCCTGACATATTCCATGATGTGTTGTGCGTAACAATATTTATTTCTTATTACTTTTCTCTGTCTTATCAAATGTAAAGCCCACTTTTTTTTTCACGGGCTTTTAAATCCCAGTCTTTTGATAGGCTTGCGTGGGGATATAGATCCAACACGTAGAGGCCCTTTGGAGAGCTTTAGTGTCATGTAGAACGCCTGCTGGAACCCGTTCAAAGGTGCAACAATAGACATCCATGAACCGGTCTCAGCAGGCATTGGGCCTATTGTAGAAAAAGTGAACAGTATACTGGTGTATATATTGAAGTTTGGGTGGACAATGAGACTGAAGCCCACTTTCATTATTATTTAATGTTCAGTTGTCAGTATGGGACGGGCTCCCGCAGCATCTGTGCGGCTCCTGCGGTGTGCTGCTGCTGAAGAGCAGCGAGCTGCGCCGCCGCTGCCGTCACGCCGAGTTGCTGCTGCGCCAGTACACGCACACGGTCAGTATTGTTAATAATTGAGAAACCAGGAGCTTAAGAACGAAGCTAGCCGCCGCAATACAATCAAAATTATAATAACATGAAATTTGAAGCCCCGTCTCCATATCGCGCGGCAAGCTATCGAACATTGGCTCGCGGCAGCCGCGCGCAATGGATACCGGGCTGCCGCGCGAGCCAACTCGATCATTGACGCGCGAGCCACGCGCCGCGGGACGAATCATTCTTTGTCGGTTTTTCGACGCGCGGCAAAGTAATGTTCGCGCGCAGTTGGGACGGATGTGTATATATTTCAGTTGGCTCGCGCGGCCGCATACATGGATAATGAAAAGTTTCGTACTTTAATTAAATTATACGGCACTAAACAGTTTCTATGGAACAGTAAATGTAGTGATTATCGCAACAGATCATTTTTCTATTTGGCTATACTACGTTCCGAATAATTAATTTTTGTGATATAATGTAGTCGATCGTCGGATCGCCTGCCGCGCGCGGCTGCCGCGCTATAGTTCAAGATGGTGTCAAAATTGGCTCGCGAGCCAAAATACAGGTTTGCCGCGGTCGAACAATGCTCGCGCGGCCGCCGCGCGATATGGAGACGGGGCTTAACATTAACATTCAAGTAGCATGTTGTTTTAAAATGAGAGTGTAACTTCGATAACTCAGCTTTTTGGTGGTGAGATCGTGTTATTTATTATTTAACATTTTAAATCAGCCAACAAGGCCTATATTACAAATACCTTAGAGTAACATATGTATATGCATTTTTAAACATAAAAATCTAAACACTATTTAGGCGACAAAATGGCGTGGCTGCGTTAAATTGTCAGGTCTTTGGTGGTCTTGGTTATTCTTAAGAAGTAATTATTATTTCAGATTACCACAGACTTCATCCGAACCATAGACAGAGTGGCCAACAAGCTTTCCCTACATCTCTCCATCACCAAAATTAACTCCGACACAGACACTAAGCCCAACAGCATTGACACTAAACTCGACACAGAAACGAAACTCGACACAGACACGGAACTCGTCACAGACTTGAAACTCGACGATGATAAACAAGACAGTGATGAAAACGACTCCCAATCAGTGTCAGTTTTTTGCGAACCCGAAATATTTGTAAGCGATGTTAAATATTCACAAGTTATAGCCACAGATATAGACGTAGCAAACCGTATGACGTTACGGAAACGGGTTAAAAGTGAAAAGAGGAGAAAAGAAAAAGTCAAAGTGAAAACAAAAGAAGGAAAAGTGGAAGCACCAAGAAAACAAAAGAAGGGTTTCAAATGGTTTTTCAGTACGGAGGAGGATTATGTGAAATTTGAGAATAAGTATAACATTAGAGTGGTGAAGTTGAATGAGGAGGAACAGAGACGGGAGATGGAGGGAAGGAGAGAGTCGGAGAACTATAGGCACGCGCATGTGCGGTGCGAGAAGTGTTGTAAAGGGTTCTTGTCTATGATTACGTTTGAGAATCATAACAAGATCCATGACCCGGTGAGTATTACTTTTTACAAGCTTTTATTGACGACCGGTCTGGCCTAGTGGGTAGTGACCCTGCCTGTGAAGCCGATGGTCCTGGGTTCGAATCCCAGTAAGCGCATTTATTTGTGTGATGACACAGATATTTGTTCCTGAGTCATGGTTGTTTTCTATGTATTTAAGTATTTATATATTATATATATCGTTGTCTTAGTACTCACAACACAAGCCTTCTTGAGCTTACTGGGGGACTTGGTCAATCTGTGTAAGAATGTCCTATAATATTTATTTATTTATTTAACTTGCAATGTATCTATAGTGTAAATAACATTATTTGCGGTATTTGACGTCTGTCACTCACAACAGCAATACTACGTAAAATGTTTTGCACATCGAAATCACAAAGGAAAACATCTGCACTGCGAACGTTTACGTTCTACGTCTTTTTTTTTTTTAATTTTAGGGTTGGCCGGACACCACCGTTATGAATCGGTAGTCGTCTAAGTAAATCGATATGAATTTTTCATTTTTCTTTTAATAAAAATAAGGAAAAGGTGGATAATTAACTGTAAATATGGATATATTTATCGTCACTTAACAGACAACAAATTTGACACAGAAATAACATAAATAAACTTTAAAATAGATCCCCAGTTAGTTTCAATTTTGACAATGGGTGCGACCTACTCGGTCGGTGTATTAAATACGCCGACCGACCGGTAGCTTGCGGGAAAACCATATAATTCTAGCTTTATTTAAATCTCAAATAAAAATTCATTATACGTCACAATTCGATACCTCAGTCTACGTGCCATCCAATCGTAATCGCTTGCTGTGACAATCGATTTGCGTTAGTTACATCTCTATATACGTCAGTCATAATGTGTCAAATACCGCAAATAATGTTATTTACACTATAGAGTCAACTGTAAAAATATGGGTGCATATAGTCAGCAGCAGAAGTTGCTAAGCGGGCGAGGTGTTCAAAACTACCTTGCCACGCTCTTATTCTCTTAACAATAAAGTTGCGTCTAGCTTATTTTGAACACCTCGCCCGCTTAGCAACTTCTGCTGCTGACTGTACATCAATCTCATCATACCCAAAAATATGAGAGCGCCACAGGTATACACTAGGCCAAAGGTATGGTATCTTTTCGAGCGATGGCGCCATAACCTTCAGCCTACTCTCGAGTAGATGGCGTTAATATTAATATTTAACAAGTTAACACATATCACTGAAAGAATAATGATCAAAGTCAAATGGCGTTCTAACAGGTTTAATCTTCTGTCGAAAGATGGCAGTAAATGTACTGTAGCTACATAATTTACCATGACTTAATGTAATCAAAGAGAATAAAATCTATAGAGACGGATTGTCAAAGTAAATTATGTAGCCACTGTAAATTTACTGCCATCTTTCGACAGAACATAAAACTGTTAGAACGCCATTTGACTTTGATCCCTATTCTTTCAATGATATGTGTTAACTTATTAAATATTAATATTCACGCCATCTACTCGACTATAGGCCAAAGGTATGGTTCCATGTTTTCGAGCGATGGCGCCACAACCTTCAGCCTATGCTCGAGTAGATGGCGTGAATATTAATATTTAAAAAGTTAACACATATCAGTTAAAGAATAAGGATCAAAGTCAAATGGCGTTCAAACAGGTTTAATCTTCTGTCGAAAGATGGCAGTAAATTAACTGTAGCTACATAATTTACCATGACAGTAACTCTCTTCTTCAAATCCTCTTTGATGTAATGTAACCTGATTCTTATATACAATAAAAACTTTGAACTTTGACAGTAACTCTCTATTTCAAATTCTCTTTGTTATTACTTATTATTATCAGAAAGTATCTAAACAAGGCCTTAGTCACACGAATTTTTTTTTCAGAGTACAGGCGCGAACGAGTGCCCGTTATGTTTCTCGCGTTACAAGTTCCCGACGCACCTGCGCCAGCACGTGGTGGAGAGCCACGCGCACAAATATGTGTGCAAGGTGTGCGACCAGGTCATACGGCGGCGGTGAGTACTATAGCTGTATTCCGGCTTGAAACCGTAAATTACGAACCTGTATGGGTGGAACATTTCTAGAGACTGAGCTGAAAGGATAGTGTTATCTAAGTGATCGAGTTATTATAATCGTAAAGCTGGATTAAAAAGTAAAACAAACGGACAGACAGACGCACCAGTGATCCTAAGAGTTCAGTTTTTTCCTTTTGAGGTACGGAACCCAAAAAAAATCACAACAACTGGTCTCAAGTAGCGGTACTGACAATTCCATTACTTGACGCTAGATGTCGACTACGAAATAACTCGCGTTTTGGTAAGAAAAGTAATGTATGGAGTTACCACTCTTTGTTTACTTATATTTCTCTATGGTAGTAGTATATAGTAGTAGTAGTAAAATACTTTATTGTACAAAAAGAAACATAAAACATGAAAGAACACACATCATTAGTACAAAGGCGAACTTATCCCTTTCAGGGATCTCTTCCAGTTAACCCTTGAGCACCCTTGAGCTACGGTATATGTAAGTGACGTCTTTTCGCCAATTTTAGGAGCGCCGCCATGTTGCATTCTGCATTCCACGCGGGCAGGACGTTCGAGTGCAAATACTGCGGACGGACCTTCAAGTAAGTCCTCTACAGTAGATTGTTAACCAAGCCAAAGGATGAAAGGCACTCATTTCTGCCGAGGTAGTTTGGCGCTCGAACGCAGTGAGAGCGCCAATAGTTCTAGGCTGAAATGATGCCTTTCACCCGAGTTAAACACTCAACTTTTCATTTCGAATACGAGGAAAGCAAAATACATGTGTTTTTTTAAACATGACTAAGTATACATTTTTATAGTATTTTTTGAGGGTACTTTCGATTAACAATTTAGGCAAAAGTGTCGTTATTTGTGGAATGGGGAGTCAAATATCAGAATGGAAATTGTATAACAAATCCATTTATACCCAAATTTCAATTGCTTATCGTAGAAAAAAAATCGTACTTGGAACCTAAAATGTTCTAGTGCAGAAACGTATCATTTACTGCACACCTTTTAGATTCTAAAAGGTAAAATTTAGAACAACAATGACCCTCTTTCAGAGCATGAGAAATAATTATGTTATCAACTTATCAGTCTAGGTATGTATTTTTTTTTATTTAATGTTTCTTAATACAAGTGTGACAGGTAAGCAGTTTCAGACAAGTGTCGATATTGTAAAAAACTAAGCAATGTGTTGGGTTGGAAACTTAAATTGCATACTTTAGAGTGTTGGAATATTGAAGGAACGTGATTTTGTATCTTGTCTTAATCGTTAATAATACAAATTAATACTATCGAAGAAACTAGCGACCCGCCCCGGCTACGCACGGGTTGACAAATTATACACCTAAACCATCATCAAGACTCACTATTGATAAGTGAAAACCGCATGAAAATCCGTTTAAAAGTTTTTGAGTTTATCGCGAACATACATACACACAAACAGACAGACGCGGCGAACTTTGTTTCATAAGGTGTAGTGATATTGTCTATGCAATGCTTAATTTAAAACTGGTTAAAAACACTGTATCTGCAGGAAATCTTCAACCCGTTACACACACATGCGCATCCAGCACCCCGGCGAGAACGCGTCCGGGGGCGCCTGCGACGTCTGCGGGGAGACCTTCACCGGAGCCCTGGGGCTGCAGCAGCACAAGACGAGGAAACACAATAAGGTAACCCCTGCAGGCTGGTATGGGCGGCCATGTACACACACACACACATCCGCCATCCGCCGCAAAATGCCGGGACAACGCGAGGATCAAGAAGAAGCCTACATTGAAAAATAAAGACTTTCACTTTGTTACGCAGCCCGCAGTGCCGGAGTTGAAGTGCAGTACCTGCTTGGTCCAGTTCGCGAGCTTGGACGCCGTCGCCAGACACACCGACACTACGCCCGACAACACCTGCGATCCTAGTCTCAAGTTAGTGTACTGTTATTTATTTATTTATTTTAAACTTAAGAGGATAGTGGAGGGCAGTTTTTCTCATATTATAGGCCAAAGGTATGGTGCAATCTTTTCGAGCGATGGCGCCATAACCTTCAGCCTAAGTCTCGAGTATGGCGTTAATATTAATATTTAACAAGTTAACACAGACAATAATGAAACAATAATGAAACAGACAGACACACAGACAGTGAAAGAATAATGATCAAAGTCAAATGGCGTTCTAACAGTTTTAATCGTCTGTCGAAAGATGGCAGAAAATATACTGTAGCTATATAATTTACCATGACAGTAACTCTCTATTTAAAATTCTCTTTGATACAATTGTAGTCCCCTCCTTAAAATATTGACATTATGTTAAATATTTTTACACAATTCAACGTAGGTATCATAGCTAACGTACCTTAACAGTGGGACACTCCTCCTTTCGGGCAAACTCGGCTCCGTTCGGCTCAGCATTGCTACGAGCAATTATTAGGGACAGAACTTGCCGTCCCTATCCGTGTACGACCACAGATAAGATAATGACTTGAATTTTGACAACCCTAAATAGCTGAAAGAGACGAAATTTCTTTTCTATACTATGAGCTGCAGTTAATCGGGAAGATTGGAAGTCTAGGGGGGGGGGGCCTTTGCCCAGCAGTGGGCTACTATATATTATAGGCTTTAAAAAAAATACTATTACTTAATCTGTGGTATTGAAATCCAGAAGTGTAATAGGGAATATTACGCGAAACACTACGTAGGAGGCGCCAGCGCGCCGTAGTGGTAGCACTATCCGTCACAATCTGGGGGTCTACCGTGAAACAAGAAAACCGTAATTTCGTTATCTAACCTCTCTATCACTCTTGCATGTCCCCAGTTTAAACAAGCAAAAAGCAATCATATATATAAAATTGAAAAACCAGAACGGGATAAAAAATGAGGGAAGAAGCGAGATGGCGCCTTACAAATTTCTAAAAAAGTTTTTGACACGTTTCTCGAATACGACGCACGTATGATAAGAAAAACCTGTTCAAATCAATTATCTACATATGGGAATAGAACTAGACCATAAAAACTATCGCTTCCGATGGGTATTTAATTTACAATAAGGAAAAGAAATTTTCATAACAATCTTCATCGGCCATTTCTCGGCAACTCTCGGTTGCTTTCGTTTGGCGGTGCTACAGATTAGACCAAATAATCCGTAAGTTAAAGTAAACTAAATTATGTTTGTCATGTTGGTATACAGGTATTTCTGAGTTTTTTTACACGAAGTTAAATAAAAAGTGCTGCCAACCTCAACCTTAGTCTATAGAGCCCCAAGTAACAATTTGTGGTTCTATAGTAGTCGATAGAACGTTTCCCAAATACCACCTAAGGTCCTATAAAAGACCAAAGAAGATTGTATAAAGCCGAAATGGCGCATCTTATGTGCCATTCAGTGATATAGTAGACCTGTAGCAGTGTCAGTCGTGACGTTTTAGGTCTATAAAAGTGATGTGATGATCACTTTTGTGCTAATTTGTTGTCAGTAACGCCATTATAGTGTTAATTTATACTATAGTGGCATTTGAGATTCCATTATAGTGCTTGTTTTATACTATAGTAGTATTTGAAATTGTATTATAGTGCTTTTTTATACTATTGTAGAATTCATAGTTCCTTTACTACGAAATTTGCTATCAAGTTTTCCATCAACTGTTGTGAGTGGTTTTGTTGTGTGTTTACTTCACAAAAACGGTACTAAGTAAAATGGTGATAAGTAAAGACTTTATATTAATATGCGCCATTTAGATGTCGAATAATTCGGTCCTTAGTGCAAAAAGTATATGGGACGGAAGTTTTACCGTTAGAATAGTATTAGTTTATTGAGGAATTTTAAATGCCCCCTCGATTTATTTATGTTTTTAATAAAATAATTTAATAAAATATTATGATATTCACCATAGTTACTACTATACAGCCAAGAAGTAAATCCGACGCTTTTATAGGCTAACTATAGAACTTACGACGAAATATTCACCGCCATCATGATTAAAATTAGGGTTCCAAAAGAATTCTGCTGTGACCCAGTTACACCTACAAACTCTTTAGAAAGATATAGGATTTTTTTAAAATTTAGATGTAGTCATTACTGTTGTTTCCTTTTTCAGTGTGATTGGTAAAAAGAATGTGCTAATAATGGATGTCGATAAATATCTAAACGTCACGATTTTATACTTGTATTAAATCATTGATGATAAATCTCACCTACAGTCACTAATATCACTGGGGTCTTTTTTATCAATTCATTAAAATATAAAAATATTTTGTACGGAACCACATTATGTGGCTTAGGCCTGAACTTATATAAGCAAGATATAAGTAGCCATTACAGATCAAATTTATCATTTACAAGTAGTCGTTTTCTACCTTTATGTATCTAACTCGGTTTATAAAAGACATAAAAACTCAACTATAACGCTGTTGTCTTTTAAAAGAAAAAACAAAACCACTATACAACAGTTTTGTGATATAAAAGAGTCATTGTGACGTTTACAGCGATGAGATATAATAGGGATTTAAAAACTACTAAAGCGCTTTTTAACGCTATAAATAAGTCCCAAAAACGCTACTATAGAGCAAAACAGTTCTATAATAGTGTTCATATGACTACTAAAGTATTATGTACTATAGCAGTGATCTCTTAAGCCACTATATCCTGAAATCGTTGTATAGCTGGGTTTTTGTCACTGTTAGAACACAAAACTATAGCGGCTTGGCAGGGAACCTTAATAGCGCAAATTAGTTGCATGAAAGTGATTCCAAATACTATTATACAGTAATATTGCTCTATAGTGGTTATATTTGAACCTGTTATAGTACACGCCTATAACGGCTCTATAAAATGATGAAATAAACCTTTACATCAATTGCTTATAGAATATATTAGCTGTATAAGCCTATAGAGCAAAAAGGTGTTGCCAAGCGCTTTTATACGACAGGTGGTCACCTCTGAAACCTTAATACGACGTCTATACAAGCTTTTAGCGATAAAAACTAAAATTATAGGACTAAAATGTTACTTGGGGCCCATACGAGTGATTTATGTCATATATGACTTATCATTCTTATCAATCAAAGTAATTACTATATTATTATTATCAATTTGTATTTTGTTGTTTTAAATTTATTTTTGAGTTATATTATTCAGATTGACTTTCACGGCTTCGGCAAACAATGCCATTCGTCCGGGGAACGGGCTAAGAATGCTGAGATGGGCCAAAAATACAAAGTTGATAGTAAGTTATGTAGGTAGATTAAAGTGCATGTTCAGATGTTATTGAGCGACCTGATAAAAATAAGCAAATGTACAGTCAGCAGTCGGCCAAATATCGTAATATAATTTTGTTGCCATAGAAATAAGCATGTGGTCCGATATAGTGGCGAAATATTGAGAGACAAAAGCGGCTAAATTCAGTGGTGGCTCGGACACTTAGAGAGAATGGGAGAGGATCGTGCCGTGAAGAGAGCGCAGGTACTTGGGACAACAAAATGGGAGACGCCCGAGTGGACGTCCTAGGTACCGCTGAAACGACGTAGTTGCTCAAGACCTGTTCGACCTCGGCCATGGCGACTGGCGAGAGCTATCGCAAGACCGAGAGGACTACACTACCTATGTTTGTATGAAAAGGCGATTTAAGGGCGGTGGTCGTCCATGTTCGTCTTAAGGCGAAAATTAATCTAATGAACGTTTTTGCAACTAGGCTTATAAGAACAAATAATAATTTTATCTTGAAACAAGTTTTAAATAAATACGTGTAGATGAAAAAATACAATCTTGCCTTTTATCAAATCACATCAGTTTTATTTGCGATTTGAGTTATCCAAATAACGGCTACAAATAAGAAATCCCTATCACAGTTTTAAACCATGGCAGGGTTGAATACATAATAATGTCGGTATTTAACTAAACATAAGACGAACTCTTTATTTCATTTACGCGAGCGGAGCTGCGGGCCCGTCTAGTATCATATATACTCGAGTATTTAATAATAATAGCTGTAATTATTTTCACTACCTTTTCAATAAAGACATTAAATTGAGAAACGCAGTCCTAGAAGCCAACGGGGCTAACAATAAAATAACCACTTTAATAAATGGAATCAACCACTATTACAATATTGCGTTTCCTGAGAAGAAAGTACAAGTTAGGTCCAATTCTACATCTTGGATAACGCCTGGGATAAAGGTTTCGAGAGATTATCTAAATAAAAGAGAACTGCTTCAAAACCTCTCACCGACTGATGAGAGAAAAGAAAAGATTAAGGCCTACAAGAAACATCTTAAGAAAGTTATGATTTCTGCCAAAAGGCTGAGCCATTCAGAAAGAATACAAAAATCGGCTGATAAGATAAAAGAATCATGGAAAATCATAAAAGAAGAAGCTGTATGTGGATCAGACAAGACAACGGGCATACCAAATAAACTTCTTAATCATGAAAATTACACATACACGAGTAACCATGAAGAAATGGCTAATACCTTCAATAAATTCTTTACGACAGTGGCCCACAGGATAAGCGGACATTTAGAGATCTCGTCAGAAACATGCATAGAATACCTTAACAATAAACAAATACCACCTAAAAAAATCGTATTTCATGCAGTTACACCTAAAGAGCTAATGACAATAATACGCAGTACGCACTCTAAAAATAAAGAAATCTAAAGATGTATTACAAATGGACACCAGATGTCTTAAGCTTGTTAGTTTTAATGATAACATTATGGAACTTCTTTTGGAAAGTATAAACTGCTGCATTAGGGAAGGGGTATTTCCAGATGTATTGAAGATAGGCAGAGTAGTACCGATATATAAGAAAGGAAATACTTCAGATCCGAACAATTATAGACCGGTTTGTATTTTGCCTGTCTTCTCAAAAGTACTAGAGTCAGCACTAAAGTCGAGAATAGTAACATTCTTCGAAGAAAATGATCTTTTTACGCACTGCCAGTATGGATTCCGAGCCAACAAAAGTACCGGGGCTGCGATTAGAAGAGTATTAGACTTCATACTTGAATCCTTGGATACGTCACAACAATGTGCTAGCATATTTTGTGACTTATCTAAGGCGTTCGATTGCCTTAGGCACGACATTCTTCTGACGAAGCTCACGTACTACGGCTTTAATGGAACAGCTTTAGATATAATGTCATCGTACATGAAAGAACGTAGTCAAATCGTGCAGGTTGGATCAAGCAAATCGGAATTTAAAAACAATGATGTCGGAATACCACAGGGTTCGATTCTGGGCCCTGTGTTATTCCTGATATACGTAAACGATCTACCATCAAATATTCCAGACTATGCACAAGTCACTCTATTTGCTGACGACACTCACGTGGGAGTGAGGCACGCTAAAGTCAACTTAATGGAGGAAGAGCTGATACAAATCCAACGTAGCCTACAGAACTGGTTCCAGGCAAACGGGATAGTAGTGAATACCGACAACACCATAAATGTTAAATATAGAACAAATTCTCGAATAGACAAAAACCCATCTACTCTTAAGTATCAAGATTGCAATAAGTTATTAGGATATATAATAGATAATAAATTAACACATAAAGATCACATACAGAAACTTTGTAGCAAACTCTCTTCGGCAAATTTTGCGTTACTTAAACTCAAACCTCTAATAAATTCAGGAACTTTAAAGATGGTCTACTATGCGTATATTCAATCCTTACTAAATTACGCAATAACTATATGGGGCAATGCATCGGATATTCAAAAAGTACTAGTACTACAGAAGCGTTCTATGAGGATCATGTGCGGTGTCAACTGTCAGCCGACGGGACTCAGCCAAACCTCTCTTTGGAAAACTAGGCATAATGACGGTAATCTCGTTATTTATCTAGAATTCCTTGCTAGAAATACACAAACAAGCGGACTCTCTTCTAAAATTATCTGATATACACAATTATAACACGCGATCCAAGCTTAAATTGCTTTTACCAAAGGTGCGGCTTATAAAATGTCAAAAACAGGGCGTTTACTTAAAGATCAAAATGTTCAATAAACTGCCATTGGAAATAACTAACCTGCCAATACATAGTTTTAAAAATAAAATATCTAATTATTTCAGGAAGCATGCCTTCTACTCTGTGACCGAATATTTAAACTGTAATATTGACATGAATAACTTTGCATAATGTGCTATTGAAGGGAAATTTTATAATTATTTTGATTGAGAACAATTGCTTTTATATAAATTTATATTTATTGTAATGTATTGTACTTAATTTAAGTATTCGATTGCCTGTAACGACATACCATGTAATGCACATATTACTTTATGGTGAATAAATGAAAATGAAAAATAAATAAATATGAAATGCATAATTTTATATTCGAGCGATAAAGAGGCAGATAACTAAATGTAGATTTTCGCGTTTCCCGATAGGCCCTTGTTAACAAACCGCCTTGATGCATCAATGTCATATTTTATGGTCTGTGAAAACTTGTCAAAAAACAGTTTATGGCACAGTATGTGTAAGTTACTCTATGGTTTACTAGAGGAGCTAGTGCTGCACTCTGGCAGCAGAACATTGCAGTATTACTCCCTATTGTCCAGGGCATGCTCCGTGTGCGGGGAGACGTTTCCCGACGAGGCCCGGCTCGCCGCGCACGGCTCCGCCCACGCCGACACGCGCTATAAGTGTGATGACGTGAGTACTCATTATAATGTTAATTTATTTATGAACTGAAATAGATGTCACATACTAAAGTAAAAACCGGACAAGTGAGAGTCGGACTCGTGCACGAAGGGTTCCGTCCCATTACGTAAAAAACGGACAAAAAATCACGTGTTGTATGGGAGCCCCACTTAAACTTGTTTTTAGTATTTGTTGTTACTGCAATTAGTGGCAACAGAAATACGTACATCATCTGTGGAAAAATCAACTGTCTAGCTATCACGGTTCATGAGATACAGCCTGGTGACAGACAGACGGACAGCGGAGTCTTAGTAATAGGGTCCCGTTTTTACCCTTTGGGTACGGAACCCTAAAAAACCATTAGCTAAATTAATGTATTTGTAATTTATTATAGCATAATCACTACACCGTATAAAACAAAGTCCCCCGCCGCGTCTGTCTCTTTGTATGTACACACAAACTGACAGACGCGGCGCGGGACTTTGTTTTATAAGGTGTAGTGATAGACATAACTAAGACCTTTGCGAGTAATTTTTACAGTTATTCCCATATTGTTACAGTGTAACCAACCGTTCGCAACCAAGTCGTCCCTCAGCACGCACATCGACCGCGTGCACCTGAAGATCAAACCGCGGTACAAGCTCATCTACAAGTACAGTGCGGCGAGACGAGCGCAACTAGACGAATACATGTGCGAGACTTGCGGCAAGGGGTACACGGTGAGACATACATACATACATACAAGACATACATATTAGTACATTACTCGTGTCCCACACACAAACCAGGCGTAGGCACTAGCTTTTACGAAAGCGATTGCCATCTGGCCTTCCAACCCAGAGGGTAAACTAGGCCTTATTGGGATTAGTCCGGTTTCCTCACGATGATTTCCTTCACAGAAAAGCGACTGGTAAATATCAAATGATATTTCGTATACAAGTTGCGAAAAACTCATTGGTACGAGCCGGGGTTTGAACCTGCGACCCTTGACCTTTTGAACGCCAAACGGCGCATCCATTTGCCGTGCCACTGACGCCACAGGGGTAAAATGTAGTTTTGTGAATAAATAATGCCAACCTAAAAGTGGGGTGTTTTTCAGTATATATTCATCAAAAAAAGATCGACGTCAAATGCCGTCTTTGGCGTCGTTGTAACGATTTTGAGTTGAAGTAAATTGCCGTCTGTGGCGTTCAAAAGGTTAAATGTCTTGTTTTTACAGAGCTTCGCGAACCTCAAAACACACCAGCTGCGTCACACGGGGGAGCGGCCCTTCCCCTGTCCCCAGTGCCCTAAGAGCTTCCTCACGGCCGCACAAGCTAAGGTAACATTAATCATTACCACAAACAAAGAGAATAGAGTGTATAGAGGCGGATTGACAAAGTAAATTATGTAGCCACTGTAAATTTACTGCCATCTTTCGACAGAAGATTAACACTGTTAGAACGCCATTTGACTTTGATTCTTTATGATTATTAATATTAACGCCTTCTACTCGACACTAGGCCAAAGGTATGGTGCAATGTTTTCGAGCGATGGCGCCATAACCTTCAGCCTACTCTCGAGTAGATGGCGTTAATATTAATATTTAACAAGTTAACACATATCAGTGAAAGAATAATGATCGAAGTCAAATGGCGTTCTAATAGTTTTATCCTCTGTCGAAAGATGGCAGTAAGTGTAATGTAGCTACATAATTTACCATGACAGTAACTCTCTATTTCAAATTATCTTTGCCACAGAATAAATAATAGTACTACCGTAGAGTAAGGATACTTCCTACAAAACCGAAGTTTGACAGCGATTCAGGGACGAATCATGCTATCCCTTTCTAATGTATGGCATTATCCCTTTCGGCTATTTAGGGTTGTCAAAATTCAAGTCATTATCTGTGGTCGTGCACGCAAAGGGACGGCAAGTTGTGTCAACCCTAATAATTGCTCGGAGTAATGCTGAGACGAACGGAGCCGAGTTTGCCCGAATGGAGGAGTGTCGATCAAAAATCTCCAACCAAAATTTTCACCTTTTTACGTTTTTCTTGTAAAATGAGTATGAAACTGAAAAAAAAATAGTATCAGCAATGAATTCTACGTCTTCGGTTTATACGAAATTGATACCAAACTTGCCTTAGCAGCTACCAGGACGAGAATATTTTTTTTTAAAGACAGCTGGCGGCCATCTTTTTACCCCGCCCGACTAGACTAGACGCACACTTCTTATTGCCTCCCGGACTAGAAATGCTTAGAATTTATTTATTTTTATTTACTTATTCTCTCCGGGAACTAGGCGTGATTATATGTATGTATGTATAGTTTAAGCTTAAACTGATTTAAGGGTAATATTTATTTATTTAACTAACCGGTTCCATTCCAGGGCCACAAGGAGCGGGTGCACGCGGGGATAAAGAAGTACCAGTGCACGCAGTGCCCCAAGACGTTCCTGGACAAGAGCTCCGTGTACAAACACAAAGTGGTGAGTGAGGACATCCGGCGTGCGAGCGGGACATGATGCACGTGTGTAACTGTCCCGCTCTATAAAGAAGTACCAGTGCACGCAGTGCCCCAAGGCGTTCCTGGACAAGAGCTCCGTGTACAAACACAAAGTGGTGAGTGACGACATCCGGCGTGCGAGCGGGACAGGATGCACGTGTGTAACTGTCCCGCTCGATAAAGAAGTACCAGTGCACGCAGTGCCCCAAGACGTTCCTGGACAAGAGCTCCGTGTACAAACACAAAGTGGTGAGTGACGACATCCGGCGTGCGAGCGGGACAGGATGCACGTGTGTAACTGTCCCGCTCGATAAAGAAGTACCAGTGCACGCAGTGCCCCAAGACGTTCCTGGACAAGAGCTCCGTGTACAAACACAAAGTGGTGAGTGAGGACATCCGGCGTGCGAGCGGGACATGATGCACGTGTGTAACTGTCCCGCTCTATAAAGAAGTACCAGTGCACGCAGTGCCCCAAGGCGTTCCTGGACAAGAGCTCCGTGTACAAACACAAAGTGGTGAGTGACGACATCCGGCGTGCGAGCGGGACAGGATGCACGTGTGTAACTGTCCCGCTCGATAAAGAAGTACCAGTGCACGCAGTGCCCCAAGACGTTCCTGGACAAGAGCTCCGTGTACAAACACAAAGTGGTGAGTGACGACATCCGGCGTGCGAGCGGGACAGGATGCACGTGTGTAACTGTCCCGCTCGATAAAGAAGTACCAGTGCACGCAGTGCCCCAAGACGTTCCTGGACAAGAGCTCCGTGTACAAACACAAAGTGGTGAGTGACGACATCCGGCGTGCGAGCGGGACAGGATGCACGTGTGTAACTGTCCCGCTCTATAAAGAAGTACCAGTGCACGCAGTGCCCCAAGACGTTCCTGGACAAGAGCTCCGTGTACAAACACAAAGTGGTGAGTGACGACATCCGGCGTGCGAGCGGGACAGGATGCACGTGTGTAACTGTCCCGCTCTATAAAGAAGTACCAGTGCACGCAGTGCCCCAAGACGTTCCTGGACAAGAGCTCCGTGTACAAACAGAAAGTGGTGAGTGACGTCATGCGGCGTGCGAGCGGAACAGGATGCACGTGTGTAACTGTCCCGCTCTATAAAGAAGTACCAGTGCACGCAGTGCCCCAAGACGTTCCTGGACAACAGCTCCGTGTACAAACACAAAGTGGTGAGTGACATCATGCGGCGTGCGAGCGGGACAGGATGCACGTGTGTAACTGTCCCGCTCTATAAAGAAGTACCAGTGCACGCAGTGCCCCAAGACGTTCCTGGACAAGAGCTCCGTGTACACACACAAAGTGGTGAGTGACGTCATGCGGCGTGCGAGCGGGACAGGATGCACGTGTGTAACTGTCCCGCTCTATAAAGAAGTACCAGTGCACGCAGTGCCCCAAGACATTCCTGGACAAGAGCTCCGTGTACAAACACAAAGTGGTGAGTGACGACATCCGGCGTGCGAGCGGGACAGGATGCACGTGTGTAACTGTCCCGCTCGATAAAGAAGTACCAGTGCACGCAGTGCCCCAAGACATTCCTGGACAAGAGCTCCGTGTACAAACACAAAGTGGTAAGGTCTTAATTAGAGATGCACAGAATATTCGGTTACTATCCGGTATCCGGCCTTACCATCAGCAGCCACCAGCCGGATACCGGATAGTAACTTTGCTTGATATCGGAGTAAATAAATTGCATTTAAGAAACAGTCACGGTCATAATCGCACTCGTTTATTATTTTGAAACAATTTAAATTTTCCATTAACTTGCACGCGCACTCATTTCAAACCTAGAAATGAGTCCGTCCGTGTGAAGCTGATCTCTGATTTTCACAGCCATACCCTAATAAATTCTTGTTTTTCGTAGGTACACACGGGTGAGAAACCCTACGAGTGCCAAATCTGCAACAAAACCTTCACCCAATCCGGTTCTTTGTCTACACACATCAAGTACGTGCACATGAAGGTCAAGCCACCGCCGAGGCGCCGGCGCGGGCTCGCTGCCAGCGGAGTATAGATACATACAGGGTGCGTAGCCAACATGCTAATCGTTTACGCTCCGTAGTTATTGTTGATCAAACTTAACCGACATGATTTGGACTTTGAAGTATAAATATCATAGCTTCAAAGGTAAATTTTTGAATACGAGGGAGAGAAGGGTATGAAATTGAAATAAAACTCGCGGTTTATGTGATTTTAATTAATTCAAACATTTAAAATTCGTTTATTTGCCGGTATGTACTCGTTTATGAACGCTCCATTAATCTAATCCCTCAAACGTTTTCTTACATATTTCATGTTGGTAAAGGAACATTGTCCCAACAGTTACCTAACATGGGCGTGCAATGTTTACTTACATTCTACTTAACACTTTCAGTGCCAAGCGCCCCATTCCATGAAGCTTGGCAGTGAATGTGTTAATACCTATATCAACTATGTAACGGTTTGCTATTAAACCTCGTTTGCGCTAAGCGTTTTGTGCTGGCGGATTTTCAAATAGTTTTCAGAATTCTGTCACTTGAAGAAAATTAATGACATCGTCGACAATTTTATGCAAAGAAGATACTAAAAATCTCTAGATTAATATAATTTATCTAACTTGATATTATTTAGATCGTGCCCTATTAGTATTACGCTGTGTACATTTCCCCGGATCGGGTAAGTGTTGCGAATATTTAATTTAAGTTTCCAATGGGAATAATTTTACGTTGTATTCTTTTATGCTGTTAACTAATCTGTTCTTTTCTGACTGCTTCATCCGTGAACACTAAAATAATGCTGAAAGGTTAACTTTCCTGGTATTTCTTTCCTTGTGGGCCGGATGTAGCAGTCACTGTTGTGTACATATTCTAATATGACCAATAATACTAGGGATCAAGTCTGGGGTTGAAATTACCTGCATCCTGCCTGAAACCCTCTATCCTGCACTACCCCGGGTTGCGCTATGCGCAATTGCGCAAGCTCTGTATCCCGGAAGGTTTCCGTTCCGAGCTGAGGATCCAGAATCACAGCGGGGAGCCATCCTGGTCTACTCTGGACCAACTGAGACTTCGGCGCTGTACCGCAGAGCCATCTACGACTGCGACGCCCGCGATGTAGAGCCTCAGGAAAGTGCCTCCTTTTAAGGACTTGTTTCTATATTTCTATCTCTGTGTCAGCTCAGTTTTACGGACTCACGACCCTAGCTAACTTCCTGTAATTATAAATAATATTAAATACCTTTTCTAAATTAAACTTTCATTTCTAACCTATCTATCTCTACCTACATGTGACCCTAAACGTCACATTGGCGCCCAACGTGGGGCCCGAGGTGTCGCTCTAATACACATTCTCTAAAAAAATGTAAGCAACCACATTTTCCTATTTGTTTTAAATGTGGGAAAAAAGATACTCGCTACCCAGAATGTACAACTTGTAATCCTAAAGTTCCAAAAAACTAAGTTTGGTGGATTGCAGTGCACATGAAGTCGACAGTAAATCTAGAAAAAACTTTAATGATGCAGATTGGAAATCTGGGCTTAACTTTATTTCGAAATTTTTTTCTTGCTATTCTGTCACTTCAATCCACGCTTCTCAAACTAAATCTGAAAATATTCATAGTAGACCTTATGTTTCTGTCCAAATCAACGGACATATTGTTAACGCTTTGTTAGATACTGGTAGCGGCTATTCAATTTTAGGTAAAAACTATCATAAAGTTTTCTTGGATGCTGGTTTTGTGCTAAATAGTTCTGAAACTCTGGATTTATTTGGTGCTGGTAGGCATGCGCTAAATAATATAGGTATGATGAATTTGCTTGTCACGTTCTTAGGTCAATCTCATGTCTTAAAACTGTACGTTGTTCCTGAAATTCAGAATTCTTTAATACTAGGCATGGATTTTTGGAGAGTTTTTAACTTATTTCCTAAAAATCTAGACTCTGTAATTTTATCTGAAGATGTTGACTCATTAGAAACACTAACTATTGATCAACCTACTCACTTACGTGATTATGATCATCTCTCTGATGAACAAAAAGTTACGGCTGATCATATAACTACACAGTTCCGTGAGATTTCTTACGAGGAACGTGGTTTAGGCCGGACTTCTCTAATTACACATAGTATAGACACAGGGGATGCTCCTATTCGTCAGCGATACTATAGAATGTCTCCCGAGAAACAGAAAATACTTGTTACTCAACTTGACGAAATGCTAGAGGAAAACGTAGTAGAACCTTGTGAAAGTCCTTGGTCGTCTCCTGTTTTGCTAACGCCTAAAAAGAACGGCGAAATGAGGTTTTGTTTAGATAGTCGTAAGTTAAACTCTGTTACTGTTAAAGACGCTTACAGCCTTCCTTATATTTCGGAGATTATAGACAATTTGCGTGACGCGAAATATCTTTCTAGCCTCGATTTATCAAAAAGCTTTTGGCAAATTGCTATTAAGGAAGAAGATCGTTGTAAAACCGCCTTTTATATACCTTCTCGTGGAACTTTCCAGTTTATTTCTATGCCTTTTGGGCTTACTAACGCTCCGGCAACTCAACAAAGATTGGTTGATATGTTATTTTATGGTCCAGAATTCGAACATAAAGTTTTTGTTTACATTGATGACATAATCATAGTTTCGCCAACCTTTGAGCAACATATCTCTTTACTAGTTCGTGTCCTAGAAAAGCTTAAAATGGCAAATCTAACTATTAACTATAAAAAATGCCAATTTTTTAGGAATAAACTGAAATATTTAGGTTACGTGGTTGACTGTAATGGACTTCAGCCAGATCCTGAAAAAGTTGAGGCAATTATTAACTATCCTACGCCTACCAATCGGAAAGAGGTTCGTCGATTCATTGGAACTGCATCGTGGTATCGTCGTTTTATTCCAAATTTTAGCTCTATAGCTTCGCCTCTTAATAAATTAACCTCTCAAGCTAAAAACACACCTCCATTCAAATGGTCTACCGATGCTGAAAATGCCTTTCGCATGTTAAAAGAAGCTTTAGTGTCTTCTCCCGTGTTATCGTGTCCTGACTATTCTCAATCTTTCCAAGTACACACGGATGCGAGTGATTACGGAGTTGGTGCCGTTCTGACTCAGGTCATCAATAATGAGGAGAAAGTGATAGCTTACATGAGTAAGTCTCTTTCTAGCAAGGAGCGTAACTACAGTGCTACTGAGAGAGAGAGGCTCTCGCAGTTCTCACAGCTATTGAACATTGGAGGTGTTACTTAGAAAACGGTAAGAAGTTCGTTGTATATACCGATCATTCATCTCTTAAGTGGTTTTTAAATTTGAATAATCCCACTGGTCGTTTAGCTCGTTGGGGAGTTCGTATGTCGTCGTTCAATTTCGAGATTAGGCATCGTCGCGGCTCAGAAAACGTAGTTCCTGACAGTCTTTCTCGCTCTGTCCCTATTGCTGCTATTAATCAAACTCCAACGAACAGTGCTATGCTTTACACTACAAATGACCCATGGTACCTAAACGTTTACACTGGTTGTCAAAATACTCCCACCTCAGTTCTAAACTACAGAGTGGCCGATGGTAAATTGTTCAGGTACAAAAAGAGTCTAAATCCTTTAACTAGAGAGTTTGAGTGGAAAGAAGTCATTCCTCTTGAGTTCAGATCTGCGATTATTGATAAAAATCACTCTGAACCTACTGCCGGTCATTTTGGCATTTATAAAACTCACAAACGTCTATCTTTAAATTACTTTTGGCCAGACATGCATCGTGATGTGTCTGAATTTGTTTCAAATTGCGATACGTGTTGTTCTCAAAAACATGCTACACATGCTACTCTTGGCTTTATGGGTCGTCCTAAAGATTGCTCACGTCCATTTCAAATGTTGAGTATGGATCTAATTGGTCCTCTACCGCCTTCGAGAAATCAGAACACTTTTATATTTGTAGTTACCTGCTGTTTCTCGAAATATTGTCTATTATTCCCTATTCGTCGTGCTACCTCCGAGATAATAGCTAAGTTACTCGAGGAGAAGGTTTTTCTTGTTCATGGTATACCCAGTACGGTTCTTATGGACAATGGAAAGCAGTTCACTAGTAATATTTTAAAGAAGCTGTTTAGGGATTATGATGTTCCTAATGTCAGATTCACACCTAAATATACGCCGCAAGTAAATACTGTTGAACGTTATAACAAAGTTGTGATGACGGCTGTGTCATCATATATTGAAAATGATCACAGATTATGGGACTGTCACCTACCTAAAATTCAATTTGCCATGAATACATCAGTTAACGTGGTAACTAAATACAGTCCTGCATTTTTAGTCTATGGACGGGAATTAGTAACTTCTGGCTTACATTATGTCAACTCAGAGCGCATTGATGACATAATTTTTACACCTAGGGATGATTATGCTGAAAATTTAGGCAATTTACGTAAAATTTTTGATAAAGTGCAGTCTTGTTTAATTAACGCTCATTCTAGAAATAGTATACACTATAACTTACGCCGGAAAGATTTTGACTTTAAAGTTGGTGATGTTATCTGGAAAAAGACTTTCTATCTGAGTGACAAAAGCAATAGATTTTCTAAGAAACTAGCACCAAAGTATGTGCCATGTAAAGTTGTTACTAAAAAATCTAATTTAGTTTATGAACTTGAAGACATGCAGGGTAATAATTTAGGTGACTGGCATGTCAAAGATTTTAAAATCACGAACTATAATAAGTCTTAAAATTAATTCCTTCCGTTGCTGCTATCTCTACGTCTATAATCTAATTCTCTAAAACTACCCTCATGGAACTCTTACTAACTAAACCGCTATCATGTTCTTTAAATTTTTTAATTATTAGGTACAAATTAATTTTTTATTAACCCCTGTCGGTTAATGAACTTCTACAAAGTTCAAAAAATTAATTTGCTTTTAACCCCTACCGGTTAATGAGCTGTTTGCCTATTATATTAGAATATAAAACTTCTACAAAGTTTTATGATAAAGAATAGTATGCGTGAATAACTTGGATACTGAGGTTTAGAGTTAGACGAATTTAACATCTATTAATAGTTATATGAGAGTATTTTATACTAGCATAAGTAAAATACTCAGTCTGTATGGACGCAAAAACACTTTTCTGTAGTGTTTGTTGCTTGTTTGTCTGCGTGTTGTATGTATGAAGAGGTATCTTGTGATTGAAGCCTGATTGTTAACTTGTTTTTCTGTTAAGTAAAATAGAGACTTAGCAGCGGATTTTCCTAGCAAAAATCCTAACCTAAAAAGGGGGGTATGTAACGGTTTGCTATTAAACCTCGTTTGCGCTAAGCGTTTTGTGCTGGCGGATTGTAAACATTTAGAAAACATTTTCAAATAGTTTTCAGAATTCTGTCACTTGAAGAAAATTAATGACATCGTCGACAATTTTATGCAAAGAAGATACTAAAAATCTCTAGATTAATATAATTTATCTAACTTGATATTATTTAGATCGTGCCCTATTAGTATTACGCTGTGTACATTTCCCCGGATCGGGTAAGTGTTGCGAATATTTAATTTAAGTTTCCAATGGGAATAATTTTACGTTGTATTCTTTTATGCTGTTAACTAATCTGTTCTTTTCTGACTGCTTCATCCGTGAACACTAAAATAATGCTGAAAGGTTAACTTTCCTGGTATTTCTTTCCTTGTGGGCCGGATGTAGCAGTCACTGTTGTGTACATATTCTAATATGACCAATAATACTAGGGATCAAGTCTGGGGTTGAAATTACCTGCATCCTGCCTGAAACCCTCTATCCTGCACTACCCCGGGTTGCGCTATGCGCAATTGCGCAAGCTCTGTATCCCGGAAGGTTTCCGTTCCGAGCTGAGGATCCAGAATCACAGCGGGGAGCCATCCTGGTCTACTCTGGACCAACTGAGACTTCGGCGCTGTACCGCAGAGCCATCTACGACTGCGACGCCCGCGATGTAGAGCCTCAGGAAAGTGCCTCCTTTTAAGGACTTGTTTCTATATTTCTATCTCTGTGTCAGCTCAGTTTTACGGACTCACGACCCTAGCTAACTTCCTGTAATTATAAATAATATTAAATACCTTTTCTAAATTAAACTTTCATTTCTAACCTATCTATCTCTACCTACATGTGACCCTAAACGTCACAACTATGCTAGCAACATGCAAATGTTTTAAACTAATTAGTGAATTGGTTAGGTACTACCTAGAACTAATAGCTAGTTAAGTTATTCTCTAAAATAATTAGTTTCGTGACTTAAAAGCTAGGTGTTGTATATTCCTTAATGTTGTAAAATGCTCGCTGTATTAGCTTGTTTAATTGTAAACAAGCTAATACAGCGAGCATTTTACAACATTAAGGAGTTGAGTATTGACTCAACTCTCTGAATTGTTATTTATACTCTTCACACTGATACAGTTATTCGCCAATGTGAACTCGTTCATGTGTTTTTAAATTACCTAATCTAGTGAATTTTTTTTCACACATTTCACACTGATATGGTTTCTCACCAGTGTGTACTAGTTTATGTAATTTTAAAGTACCCGATTGAGTTAATCTTTTTTCACATAGGTCACATTGGTATGGTTTTTCGCCTGTGTGGGATCGTTTATGTGATATAAAAGTACCCAATTGAGTGAATCTTTTTTCACACAGTTCACATTGAAATGGTTTTTCGCCAGTGTGTATTAGTTTATGAATCTTTGCAACACTAGGGTCTCTGAATTGCTTTTGACATACTTCACATTGATATGGTTTTTCGCCAGTGTGGGATCGTTTATGTAATTTTAATCCACTCCATTGGTTAAACTTTTTTTCACACGCTTCACATTGATATGGTTTTTCACCGGTATGGGATCGTTTATGTGATTTTAATTGGCTCGATTGGGCAAACTTTTTTTCACACACTTCACATTGATATGGTTTTTCGCCAGTGTGGAATCGTTTATGTAATTTTAATCCACTCGATTGGGTAAACTTGTTTTCACACACATCACATTGGTATGGTTTTTCACCAGTGTGGGATCGTTTATGTAATTTTAATTGACTCGATTGGGTGAACTTTTTTTCACACACGTCACATTGATATGGTTTTTCGCCAGTGTGGCATCGTTTATGTATTTTTACTTGACTCGATTGAGTAAACTTTTTTTGACATACTTCACACTGATATGGTTTTTCGCCGGTGTGGACTCGTGTATGAATGCTTAATTCAACTAATCGTCTAAACTTTTTTTTACATATTTCACATGGATATGATTTTTCACCACTGTGCATTAGTTTATGTTGCTTTACACCACTCAGTGGTGAATTGTGTTCAGTGGTCGTGGTCTCGCTTAGCACGTGGTGTGATGTGGCGTCGTCGCAGCGCTCGCGCCGCTCGGTGGAGACCCGCGCGAGCTGTGTTCCTCCGCGATCCAAAGCCAGCGGACACTTACCTGTGTCACCGAGTGTGACGAGTGTCCCATCTGTGAAAAGTATTGCAATTACAATTTACGTTAACGTATTAGTTAGTACTGCCAACTGCCAAGGCACAAATGCCCGCAGTTCGGCGACAGCCGAAGCTAGTCGGGATCGACTTAGAGCAATGTAAGTCGCAAACTGAAATTAGGTGTAAGTAATTCAATATCTCTGCTCCTAAATGCACGACAACATCAAAACATATCACTGTGCCTAGTCAAGGTGAAAATCATTTGTTAAAAACGAAACGAAACGTAAATAACTGATATGTGGAAAAGATAATGTTTTCTGCAAACGATTGCCATCTCGGCTTGACCCAGTTGTAGCAAGTAACTTACCGCGCACCGCGAGGCCGACGTCGGGGCGGTGCGGGCGCTCCGGCCCCAGCACGAGCTCGTCCTTGACCACGTGCTCGGCGTACAGCTCGTCCAGCGCAGCCTCGCTCGATTCGGCACTGTCGTCGTACACTGGCTCATCCTTCACACGTTGCATCTCTTCTTTCACTTCCTTTTTGACAAGACCTGACAAAAAGAGTTATTTTTATCAGACTAATAATTAAACTGTAAGTATTAGGTTTGTACTAATGAGATAAGAGGTTCCTACAGTCATCAGAAATAAAACGTTGCTAAAGCATTAAAAAAAACCGGCCATGTGCGAGTCGGACTCGTGCAGGGGTTCCGTACCATTACGCAAAAAAACGGCAAAAAAATCACGTTTGTTGTATGAGAGCCCGACTTAAATATTTATTACTCGTATATTCTGTTTTTAACTAGGATTCGAACTGGTCGCCATGGTCGAAATCGGCCGGAAGGATCATCGTCATCATTTTGTTTTTAGTATTTAGGTATTGTTATAGCGACAACAGAAATACAGCATCTGTGAAATTTTCATCTGCCTAGCTATCACGATTCATGAGATACAGCCTGGTGAAAGAGATGGCTTTATGCCCTGACTCGCCACTTAGTTTTGCGGTGAGTATAAATATTATAGTTTCAAAGGCAAATTTTTGACTACGAGGGAGAGAAAGGTATGAAGTTGAAATAAAACTCACAGAATAATAATAATAAATACAACTTTATTACACAATACAATCACACTAGCTACTATGTTATCAATTATGTATGTTTACTTATTATCATACATTGTTTTATTTTTGACAGGTACATTCGTTTGTTAGTAGTACTTGAGTCTCTAAATTGCTTTTGACATACTTCACATTGATATTTTTTCGCCAGTGTGGGCCAGTTTACGTATGTGATTTTAATGGACCCGATAGCTTTTCTACATACATTGGTATGGCTTTTTGCCGTTATATACTCTTTTATCGACGCTCAATTCACCTTAACCCTCGTTTTCTTACATATTTCATTTTGATAAAAAAATTCTATCAGTACGTATTCGTTTGTATAGAATAGAAACACTTTATTTAATTACACAAACGGGTCTACCGCGATATAATTTCATTGTTTTTACCTTTAATTCCGACGTTTCAGCTGAGTTGCACCAGCTGTGGTCACGGAAAGACTGACGTCCCAACAAATGTCAACGGAGATATTAATAAAACACCACTAAACTACCCGAAATTAGTTTATAAAAATGTTCGGGGTAGACAAAGAAATTGCAGCTACCCGTTAAAGTTTAATGTTTATTGTTCATCGTTTGTGTAATTAAATATGTGTACAAAACGCGAGAGTTTAAAGTGTTATATAGAAACACTTTATTGACAAACGATGTACAGAAGATGACATTTATACGAAAACATTGTCCCAACAGTTACCCGGCATGGGAGTGCAATGTTTACTTACATTCCACTTAAGGGGCTCCCCCACGCCAATGATCTTCGATCTGAATCCCTTAATTTTCAAATGTTTTTTGTAACTTATCATATTAA